>NC_051054.1:14210898-14810898 GCF_904848185.1 Acanthopagrus latus | reverse complement strand
ACTGGCAGCTTTACACTTCAGAATAAAACATAATAAACTGGGATGGAACACAACAAACACACACACACACACACACACACACACACACACACACACACACACACACACACACACACACACACACACACATTTTAACCAATTAGAGAGTAACAAAATGTTACAGTGGTTGGATGTGCTGGAGTGCCACAGGTCTCACCTTGTCCTTGTTCCCTCGGTAAAAATCATCTCCGTGCCAGAAGCGCCTTTTGTACCCTGTAATGTATCCGATTTTGCTCTTCTTGTAAGCAAACCCTGGTTTCCACACCAAGGAGCCGTATCCAAAGATCCACGCGGTGGTCTTCTCCCTGATATTGTCCTGAGGTTTCATTGTGAAGCGCTTTGGCTGTGTTTTAAAAACGAGAGGAGGTCGCTAATGTCAACAAGTAGGTGCTCTCCGGTGTTTCCTCTCTCGTTTCTGTTGTTCTATACATTCCAATACATCGGCTGTCAATATTACTAAGTGTTCTAGGCCTGAGGAGGAGTGTCGCCGAAAAAAAAAAAAAAAAACCCGTTTGGATGGGTTGAAAGTGTCCCGTTTGTCCTGTGTGGATGTGCAGAAACACGTGTATTTGTTGTTCAGGGCGCATCAGAGCCACACGGTCTCGGCCAATGGGATCAAAGAAGGGGCGGGAGCGGCCAACAGGTAAACCAATCGGGGTCGTTTCAGTGGTAACGCTTCATGCCAGTGCTACTGTTGGGAAAACAGAGTTCTCCAGACAAAAAAGTTACATGGTACATGTACTGATCAGTTATTTAAAACATTCATTTGTTACTACTGTGTAAAGTATTACCTTTATTTCTTTATTCTTTTCTTTTTCATGGCCAAGATACGCTTATAGGCCTGAATTGTAATAAACACTTCATCATCATCATCATTACTCTTATCATTTTGAATGTGGGAGCACCTTTTGTACCCTTGAGTGCCAAACAGGCAGTAATAGTCCAGCAGGTAATCACATTACCTATAAATAGCTGGGACTGTTATATCTGTGCTCTCTTAAGCTCATTAAGTGTCTGTGTTCTGCTGAGGCCTGTCTAGCACACCATGGGCCGATCAGTCATCAATGCCAGCCTGACATCAGTTTTGCCCTCTGCCTGTCACTGGCTGTGCATGATATTTGATGAGCCATGTGGGGAGAAACTCTTTTTCCTCCAACTTCACACGAAGCTCACTGCCCCCAAGTGGCAGCTCAAACACATTGCTCCATTCTTGAGACCTGAAGCTCTAAAGCGAGGCTTCACGGTGTTGATACTGGCTTCACCTGGAGTTGAGGTGAATAAAATACAAAATGTGCAAAGTGGATGCAGGCTGTCAGGCTGAGGGGGCAGAGGTGAAAGGAATAAAAGGGGCACTAGCTGCATATGGTGGAGGAGGTTGAGATGCATTTGTGGTGAAGCAGTACTACTAAACAACACGGCACTGCTATGATAAAAAATTAAATAAGATGAAATAAAAAACACAGGTAATTATTAAAGGTCCAGTGTGTTGGATTTTATGGCTACTTGGGGGAATGAATGGAATATATATGATTATTTAAAGTTATTCCACTATGGGGGCAGCCTGACGTGCGGACACTCAGCCCGTCCACTCTGCCCAGAGACACAGTTGCCTGCTGAAGAGGTTGGTTTGTTTACCTGTGAAAGTGCAGCTGGTGTTCTGCTGTATGACCTACATCAGCAAAGCAGATGAGCCATGTGAGTAGGAATTGTGTTTTCTCCTCTGGAAGGGTACTTTATCATGTGTCTGCAGGGCTGGGGGTGGGGGGCACAGTTTTTGCAATCCCCTGCACGAGTGACAGCGTAAATTGTCTGCCGGGTTGTAAATGGTCCTCGGCCTCACTGGCTGTGGGGCCCCTGTATGCTATACCCACGCTCCACTAGCGACAGCACAATAAAACACCATATGCAGATTTTCTCATTGACACATGTCCAAGCATATGGCAAACTGTGTTGAGTTCCTCTCATCTCAATCCATCACCCTCCCCCATTTTCATCTTTCTGCCCTAAGAGATGACTTACCATCAGAGATCACAGAGAACTAAGACCCCCAGTTACTCAGCGATATGATATATACACATGAGCGATTCAGGGAAACAGTTAAGTTCTGTAGAGAGACCACAAGGATTCTTTATTTTCACATACAGATGTTATTATTTTTTTTTTTTTTGAAATATATGTCTTATTGTTTGAGTAATTCCTTACATTGCTGCCAATTACAACGCTGTCCACTGAATGATTGCTAGCACATTGATTTCACATCACACTGACACAGATAGTCGTGGAATCATTTGAAATGCTACCAGGCCAAATATATGTATATATATATATATATATATATATATATATATATATATATATATATATATATATATATATATATATATATATATATATATATATGACTGTATCTATAGACAATGAAGCCACTTCCACACCGGCTGACACAAATAAAGTTTCTAGATGACTCCAAACATTTAAATTAGGATCTCTATTTGACCACATGTACACTCAACCATTGAAGAGCAACAAACAAACAGTGTACCAGATATGTATCCATTGTTTCTTTTTATAACAAAACAAAACAAAAAATATTAATAAAATAAAACACCAACAACACTTTAAAAATAAATTCACCTTTTCTGGGCGTCAAAACAGATGTCCATACTTCTAATCTCGACATAAATATACAGTATATACACAATAATCTTACAAAACATAGAAAGATAAGGATCAGTGCTTCATAATCTTAAATTACTAGTGAAATACTAATCTTACAAAATAACATTATTGGTTCATTAATTTCCTTTGAAGGCGTCCTTGGTACGATAGTCACTTCATGTATTTCTTTGTCTTTATTTAAGGGTGATCTTGCATAAGATAAAATGAGGCCTTATCATGAGATCCCTGCATGGAGCTACAGCGTATTGCATCTTTTGATCTTTATATGTCACCTCCATTTTTTTTTTTTTTTTTTTGTGCATGGGCATCAGGATAAGGCGGGGCACAACGTTTGTCTTCAACACATATATAAGGCTTTGTGATCGAGGCTGCATACATTCTTTATTTAAAAAAAAAAGGATTTACAAAACTGACGACCTTAAAGATCCTTCAAAAATGAACCGTTTTCAGTAGTTTTTGTCCCTCTTCTAATTTAGCACAATGCTGATTTTTGTTTGCATAGCGCATTGCAGGCCACAACAACAAAAAACCAAAAAAAAAAAAAAAGAAAAAGAAAAAAAGGCTGGCTCCCTCCACAGGCTTGTTGGCAGTAAGTTGATTTGTTGATTGCTGATTACTGCAATAAGGTGGAGAGGAGTACATCGAGATAGTCCTCGTCTTCTAATCAACACGCAGGCATAAACGTCTCGGCCCCCTAAGCCCTTGGACGAACTCTGTCGAGTCGAAAGCATCGAAGGCGCGTCAACAAGTCAGGGTTCTCTCATTATTTCCCGCAGTCTTTTTTTTTTCAGTCTTTACATTCTCACTAAAATTAGTAGCTTTAGTTGTTGTTGAGTTCGAAGAGCACACCGGCTCCATCCAGTTATCAAGTTTTCAAGAGCAGCAACTTGCATTTAAATAAATCCCAGTCTCTCCACGCTTGTAAACAGTCCACAAGAAATCCAACGTTGACAGTGAATAATATCTTCTATTTATTATACCTGAAACAGAAGATACGGTCGATTCATTCATCAGTACGTCTGAAATAACAACTATAACAAGGGAAATAGATTGATTGTGGAAAACAAGCTTACCTCAGTTGCAATGATGCATTCATTTTTCTCCTCTGCTATTACAAAGACAGACTGGTACATTGAATCTCTGGGAGAACATATTGTTGATATCCTACAGTCGGGCCTTTCGCTGTGAAGGAAAGATACATTATATTAGTTACAAAGCCAGAAAATCACCAATGACCTGATGACCACCACACAGTAAGACTGCAATGATTAGTTGACTGAAATGAAATGAAATGGCAGCTATTTTAGGAACTGATTAAAGAGGAAATATTACACTTTTGTGTGTTTTTTTCCCCTTTCTTTTATTGTTTTATGTAGGTTCAGAAGTTCCTCTCTCCCACAAAACACACTGCTCCTGAAACGCCTCATCAGCAGTCCCGCCTTTAATTCAGAGACTGACATCACACTACCTCACCATGTCACACATTTGCATAATTTATGTCTAGTGGGAAGTCTGTCATGTAAAACTTCATTTAACAAAGCTGCGCTGTTGCAGTTAGCAGGGCTCAGGTGTGTATGAGCTGGCAAATCAGAGCAGACTGGGCATTCAGGAGGAGGGGCCTAAAGTGAAAAAAAACCCCACAACATATTGAGCATTAAAGCATGTAAACCTGTTCTAAAAGCATCCCAGATTAAAACTGTAAACCTGAAAATGAGCATTATATGTCTCCTAATAATTTCAGTAATTTTCAAGCAAAAGTATCAAATATTTGCCATTTGCACAGCTGAATTGTAAGGACTTGCTGTTTTTCTGTGGCATTTGTGACAGTTAATGAGTTGCATTTGGGTTCTGGACTAACTATTGGACATGAGAAGCAATTTGAAGGTCTTCTAAAGGGCTGAAAAGCATTTTTTATATTTTTTTTAAAGAAACAATTAATGATAAATCATGAAAATATTCAGCAAACCAATCTATAATGACAGCTGCTCATGCAGCCCTTTCAAGTGCTCTTACCTGTACATTCTCGTCAAATGCTTTTTTTCTTCTATTGTCTTTTCACAGTTTTCATCTTTGTCCAAAAGCGACAGTTCATCCTTGTACCCCGTGGAGGTTTTATAGTCCAGGTGGTAGTGGTTGATGTGTTTGTGATTAGACTTTTCACTTGGACATTCTACCTCCAGATCCATCTTTCTATTGTTGTTCTTGAGTTCTAGGGTGGAGATAAGGTTCTCCTTCTGAAAGTCACTCTTGGAGAGGTTGTTCATGGTCTCCGTGTCCTGCTCCTTGTTCCTCTGCTTCCTGACATGATGCACTACTACCACTACCATGCAGCAAAGCACCAGAACGGCCACCAGGCCGACTCCCAAGCTGATGGCAGCCAAGCTCAGCTTGTCTACGCTGGGGCTGGGCGTGCTGTATGAGGGCACATCTTTGGACTGGCACTGAGGGCCGCTGTAATGGTCTGGGCAGGTGCAGGTGGGCTGGCCTTTTGCTCCAATGGTGCAGGTTCCGCCGTTCAGGCAGGGATGAGAGGCACAGCCGCCTGTTGGCTTGTCGCAGTGGCGGCCTGTGTACCCTGGAGGACAGGTGCAGGTGTAGTCGTTGATGCGGTCTATGCAGGTGGAGCCGTTCGCACAGGGGTTCCTGGCACACTCGTTGACGTTGATCTCGCAGCGCAGACCCGCGAAGCCTGAGCGACAGCTGCACATTGGGAGGTTGCCATGGATAGTGACACAATGTCCACCTGCGAGTAAGAAAAACAGCATTATAGAAGCTGTCCTTGTGTTTATTTCCAGCACAAATCTACAGAAAGTAAAATATCTATTTTTTTTTTACCATTGGTGCATTGCAGTGAGGTACATTTATCCACTTTCTTCTCACAGTTCAGTCCAGTGTAGCCTGCCGGACACTCACATACGTACGTATGCCCATTGTCCCTCTCTTTGCACTTGCCACCATGAAAGCAGGGTGTATCAGCACAGGTCAGCATCCTGTGTTCACAGTGTGTCCCCTCAAACCCCTGCGGGCACACACACCTATAGCCGTTCTCAGAGTCCTGCGGGGGGAGGGGGGGAGATATAAAGTTTATCAGAAAGCTCCCTGTCAGATGTTTTGTGTTATCACATCCTGTTCACGACTGCCCCAATGAACCCCATTATCCTCGGTTTGAATTCTATTTACAGTCCACACTCTGTGAACTGGGTCATCCACCGACTTGACAATCAATAGCATCCTCCTGGAGCAGCAGATAGACCGAGGCGAAAACAAAAACAGGAAAGCCTGTGTTGTGGGAAAGGAGAGAGAGAGACTTCCGGACTCACCAGGCAGTGGCCTCCGTTGCGACAGGGCTGGCTGTCACACTCCCTGACCTCCATGTCACAGTTGACCCCGGTGAAGCCCGGCAGGCAGGCGCAGGTGTAGCTGCCCTGGCCTGTATTCATACACGTGGCCCCGTTGGTGCAGGGTTTGTGGTGGGTGCAGTAGTTCAGATCTGTAAACAAACAAGTGGAAATGTCATCTTATGGAGAGCACACATTACAATTTCCTTGTAGTCTAGGGGGAAAGAGGTTCGCCACTCACCTTGATCACAAAAGATGCCCCCCCAGCCTTCCTTGCAGGTGCACTGCCACGGCTCTGTGCAGGTACCATGTTTACAGGATGGATGGAGTTTACACACATCACAAAAGAGCCCCTGCCAGCCCTCTCTGCATCTGTTCACACATATGACAGCAAAAACATGACTGCTGGCTCACGCCTTCATTTCTTTTTCCACCAAGTCACACCTCCCATATTCCTAGAGATTATTTTAAAGGTGCAGTATGTAGTTTTGGGGAAGATATTTTAACCAAAAGAGAAAAAACAATTGATTTCTTTTATTCCTTTTTTTTTTTGATTACACCTAAACACTAACTACTACCACTATTAAACTAAATAAAGAAACAGTCTTTGTTTTTGTGACTGAATAAACAAAGTGACCTTCAGCTTCACACTGTTTTACTTTGTTTGTATTTGGCGGACCCTGCCCCCTTTCTAGCTTCAAACAGGGAGGAAGTTCTGGGGAACTTATTATCCTCTTGTTTATTCAGTAATGGGAAAAAGTACATATTACTTCATTCAAAATTCTGAGAATTAATTTCTTCTCCAAAACTACATCATGCCCCTATAAACAGAAACAATACCATCCTATAATTAAATTAACCATCCCCTTTTAGATAAATAATTTAGTGCTAACATTTTATGTAATGTTTTTTTTTCCTTTTTTCTGGTCTTATGTTATGTTATAGCAAATTAACATCCAATCAATGAATAATGGATACAGGGGAATAAGACTCACTTGCACTCTCCAGGTAGTGTGCAGTTTCCATTCCTTTCATTGCACCCTTCAAGGCAGATGGCTGTTTAAAAAACAAACAAACAAAAAAACATAAGACTATATTTATAAGAAGCTGTTAATGACACTTTTATTACCTTTCAGCTTTCACCTATCAGCTTTTCTACGCACAATAAAACCTGTTACCCAATAGAAAAACACAATTTGCCTGCCCATCTGACATTTATCCTGCCTTGGTTTTGCGGTGTTAAACGGCTGGTTAGTGCAGCAGCAGATGCTTGTTCTCAAAAGAGAGAGAGAGAGAGAGAGAGAGAGAGAGAGAGAGAGAGAGAGAGAGAGAGAGAGAGAGAACAGGACAGCTGCCCCATTGTTATCGGTGGGCAGTTCGAGGCCCCGTTTGCAGCTGCTGCCCCGCGCCGCCCCAACAATAGAGCCCGCAGTTTAGTGGCGCGTGGCGGCCGATAATGCCGCGATTAACCCCGGCGCGCGCTGCTTCTGCCGGGCGACCACCGCCCTGGATTAAAGCCGCACGCGCCCGGAGAAAGTGGGTGTCTGTCTGTTCTTCACATTTCCACCTTAACACACCTGTGACCCCGTGACAGGTGTTACACACAGGTTGAACACCTTGCGTCGTTTTTAAAATGCACAAAAATAGGGCCTATTTCGCGGAAGAAAAAAAAAAACAAAAAACCCCCCCCACAATTTGTAAAAAAAAAAAAAAAAAAGACTAAAAAAGAAAATTGATTTTAAAAAAAGCAACACCATGTCTGTATATCAGGTCTTTATCTTACATTATGCCAGGTACCCGCCTCTAAAGTGTGCCCTGTGACCTTTAACCACACACACACACACACACACACAAAACACAGAGTCCATATGGTGACTTCCACTCTTGCTTACGTTCTTGGCAGTATTCTCCCTTCCATCCCGGCAGACAGGCTATTTGCCCGTCCGTCTTGCAGGTGTAGTGGCCAAAATGGTCGTCTCTCGGAGCGCATATTTTGGAACAAGTCTCCCCGTAGTAATTGTCTTTGCAGATGAACCGGTATGAGTACCTTAGCTCGGTCTGCGCCCGGCCCGGCTCACCCTGGGACCACTCATGTCCTGTTCCCAACTGTTTATGGATGGCAAAAGAGCCAATCAAGAATTCAGGGTTGGTGGTGTCTGTGATGAAAACAAAAAAAGAACAAACTGGCATGAAGGGATTATCGTTGCTTTTCAATCTCACATCAGTTGATACATCTGACAGTTTATCCCTTTGGTGATTTTGTGCCCACGGAAATTTCCCCTTCCTCTCTCATGTAACCATTATCCCCCCGTTATGAAGGACCTAACAAAAAGGTGTAAAATCCAGGAAAGGGCTGTCATGGGATTTTTTTTTTTTTTCTGGCAAGGCCTCTGCGTTCTCACTTAAGCCTGTGCACTTTCCCATGCGTGCCAAAAATAAAACAAGGGAAGCGCGATTGTGTTGGGAGAGTTTCGATTGTGAAGGAATTGTCCGTGTGACTCACGAGGCATCCTAACAAACACGGACCCGTGACGCTCAGAGCGCCCAGATGCGTCTGCCAGCGACTGTTTGGTTATGGATGAAACGTGCGACAGGTATCATAGGTGTGATCTACTGTACGGTGTGTGTGTGTGTGTGTGTGTGTGTGTGTGTGTGCTGCACATGGGATGTCTCCCTCTAGTGGCGGACACGTCTCCTCACCTCCAGGCAGGTCCGCTGCAGGAGAATGCCAGGCTTCGATAACTAGTGAGAAAGCACCCTGCGGGGACAAATGAGGAGAAGAGCGTCAGCAAAAAAACCACGAGAATAAATAAAAGGCTCATTTAGTTAAAAGTTTTCGGCTTTGTTTCACTGAAAACTGATGGTTCCAACAGTCATTTTTCACTTTAAGTCGCTAGAAACTGTTCCAAAGTGAAAAATGTGAGGATGAACTCTCTTTTTACGCACAAAGGGATGCAGTAAACCATTTATAATCGGCTCTACACTGCTTATGACATTTTTTTTAAAAATGGGCATTTAAGATCTAGTATGACCACTGGTGTTGATCTGATGTAGAACATAAAATAATAAAACAGAATATAATTTACAGAATTTTCCTTAAATGAAAATAAATTCTAAGCGCATTTCCGTAACTCGGATGATGTTTTTCAATCCCTTCAATTCAGAGAAATAATAATTTAAAAAATGACATTTAGTCTGGCGTGTACACATTCGTTTGCTCCGAAAGCCATTATAGTCCGGACAGGTGCCTCTTACCGGCCAGGTGAAGTTGAGCGGCAGACGCAGCCTGGCGTCCTGCTGCTGGATGCTGAACGAGTCGGTGCCCAGGACAGGTGTGACGACTCTGCCGAATAAACAGCCTCCAGGAGACACCACCGTCTGGAAGTTCTTCAGACAAACCCTGAAATAAGTCCTGCAGCCGGTCATGCCGCAGCTGAGTCCATTTGCCAGCAAACCTTTAGTATTCTGAAAGTGATGGAGATCTATCTCGAATACACCTGATCCCAGAACCTAGAAGGATACAGAAAGTGAGCACAACAACATAATGCAACGCGTTTTCCCCTAAACTAATATTTCCTAAATTGCAGAGTTGAAAAAAAAAACAACAAAAAAAATCAAACATGCTACCTGAGTGAATATTGTCATAACTATTGCAGAGGTGAACCAAACGGCCATCCTTTAGAGTTTGATGTGCGTATCCGTAAAAAATCAGTTCCAACGACAACCAAAACACGCTCCTAATCCAAGTGCTGACGGCGAGTGGTGGCAAACAAACGTGATCAAAAAAATAAATATAATCCTTCTTCCAGAGCCCGTAAAGGGACAAGATCCGGCTCCGCAATCCGTATCCAGACGGAGAAGTTGGAACAGACCGAGTTATCCAAGTGCAGGAGGTTAGACCAATATCAGTAACGTCAATATCCACAAGTGACTCTGTCTGCGGTCTTTCTGTTGCCCATCCATCGTGCCGGTCAGATGTGGTTTGAGTTTGCTGTGCTGATGCGAGGCTCGTGTTGCCAACAGTGATGCGGGCGTGTGGCGGAGCATCAGCGCATAGTGACTGCCAGTGAGGGATGTTTGACGTCCCTCCCAGTTTATATACCGCAGTGTTAGTGCCATTACAGACACTGTCCGTCAGTAGACACCGCCCACTCCCACTTCTCCACCTTCTTTATGCCTGGAATATCAGTTGTGGTTATTATTACGGAGGAGATTGTCTTTGAGGCGCACGCTGCGGAAATAAAAAAACAAAAAACAAAAAACAACGCCCTTTTTTCTGAGGTGTTTTCGTGCAGGTTGGTCATACCTTTAACCCAAATACAGAATCACGCAGGAAGAAGTAATAATTCAGTGTGAACCATATCAGTTGACTTGATAAATGAATTCATAGTTGGCTACAGTGAGCTCGAGGAAAAAATGATTCGTCTCCACCGTTTGTGCGTCTTTACGCGCCTGGCCGCTTCAAGTGCCTTGTGACCTCGCAGCTTTCTGTCTCGTGTTTATTTTAGATGGAGATGAGATAACCCCACAGCGGTGTGATAATGGATTCTATTGCAAACACACCGTCCCACTCATAAATCAGCGGAAGAACCCGCGTTTTACAAAAATCTGGCGCGTAATTGAGTAAAGATGGGCCATCCGGGGCTGACCGTGCGTGTTTGAGACGAATATTAAAGGTGCACTATGTTGTTTTTGTTTTTTTTTCAAAGAAATGCAAACACACAAGATTTAAATATGTGATGCCGTCTGTCTGTCTATATATAAACTAATATAATACAAAATTAAAGATTTTTTTAAATTGATATCATATATCCTCTGCCCTCAGAAGGAAATAAGGTTCCAGTGGTTCCTAAGAAAGGTCCTCTAAATGTAGTTTAAGTAAAATCAGATTTTGTATTTTTCAGTTTATACATTCACCAGAATTAGTCAATGTAGTCATTCTCTCTCCCTTTCCAAATTTTTTCCTAAAAACTACGTGGTGCACCTTTAACGTAGCGTATCTGTGTTTATTTGGGACTATTTCCACTATTAACTGGGTACATACAGAGGTTTGTTATTTGAAGGATAAACCCCTTGAGACGGACCATCTCATTTTCAAGGGGGTCCTTAACACAAAAATAGGCTACATAAACAGATTCCCCCCAAAAAATGTCAATATACATACATTTGGAATGCTTATTTAAGGACAGACACGCAATGCATTTGTGCATGCATGCTGCCACACACAGAAGAGGAAGTCGGACCATCTATTTTACTTAAATGATTGTTTATTATGCTTTATAAAGAGGGCAGGCACCCAGCTGCTCAGCCACTCTATTCAACATCATAACTCATGATACCCTCAATTGGAAGCCAATTTGTATAAATTAGAGCGGAGATTGTATCCTACACGCGGCGTAACAGTGTTTGTTGAACTAACATCCACTTGAGCCCGTTGAAAAAACTCCCCCCCACCCCCTTCATGTGTATATATGTAATTGTTCCACGAGGGAAAAGAAAAATGAAGTCAAAACTGTATATAAGGGCCGCTAAGCAAATAAATTCAGATGCCACATACATTTTTATCACATGCAAACTCACGCTGGGCAAGGGCATTGTTGCCTTTATCTTCCCTGCAGCAGGCCAGCTTGTCTGGGAGGATTTACAGTGAGGGAACAGGACTCAGGAACTGTTCCCTGGCCATGAAGGTGTCTGGCTGAACGGCTCTCCTGCCGAGATGACTTCATCTCTTAGCCCCCACCTTTGACTTATAGGTTTGAGGTTCCACTTTAAGGGAGAGACAATGGACTATTGAGTCTGGAGCAGTGTGACTAAGAGGCCCGGACATCTCACAGCTCTGCCGTATTGAAGCATTTGGCGTTCCCACCATTGACTAAATCACACAGATCCTGTGGAGGATCAATGCAGCCCTGCACAGTAGTTTAATGCTGTATTCCTGCTGAGCTCTGTGTGAAAAGAAACGACTGTATTTCACTTATCAATGAGGCATCTCACTCGTTTAAATAGCTGCCACGGCGTCTAGAGCCCAATCAATCTCTTTTGTAGGGAGAAGTGTGCAGGGTAATGGTGCTCCCTCGCCCCCTTCATACACGTCAAAACATCCGTACACTTTAATATTTGATGGACCATGGTTAAGGTTTCCTAACTGCGCCTCAGGTTACAATTCCTTGTAAAGCTTTGGACTGTGCTAAACAAGCAGCGATGCTTGAACCGCAGCACGAAGGAAAAACTTGGACCCGATATGGAGAAGTGCCTTTCTGCTGATGCACTCGCCCGGCTGTCTTAATATTTACCTATTAATCTCCCGATTTTATCTCTTCTTATTTAATTTTGTGCATATAAATAGCCGAGAAAGCCTGGCCTGAAATAATAGCATATTTAAGCTGTATGGGTTATTTACTCCCGGTCCAATGCAAACAACAGTCTAACTCTCCATCCAGGCTGTTTTCTGCTGTGTAGCTCTAGAGTAAACACAAGCCCTGGAAACAGACAGCAGCCCACCACAGCACCATCTCGCTCTGGTGCGGGACATCATTTTTCTTTGTGACAGTGTTTTGTAAAGCCGACTCCTGATCCTGCTGTGGCTTTTCAGCTGGCATCCGAACGCCCCAAAAATAACATTTTGATTGGGAAATGAAGAGGTATGAAAGTGCCTCTGGACTGGGACTTATTAGGCAAGCCGCTATTCACGAGGAACCGCCTGATGCAATTGTTTGGTCATCTGGCAGGCTGATGTTTGTTCCCAGGAAAGCTTGCCTTCTCAACACTGTGGATTTTTAAAAAGATGTCTGACGTTTTTATTACTCAGAATACTCATAATTTGATCCATTCCAATCCAATCCAGTGCGCTTTGGGCTTTGTCAGATGTTAGCACCTCAGATCACATTTACTAGAAACGCTGGCCAACGGTCACACCAACACACTGTTGATACTTATCTATTTCCAAAACAAGGGAAATATATCGTCTCCCCCATCAATAAAACTGGGATCAAAGACCTTTTAAAATTAAATTGTCCTCTTCTAAATGCCAGCATGTGTTTACTGCTAATCTAAATTGGACAGTAGGTCACTAAAACAGCGGTGACGCCCTGGAAAAAGTTGACCTACTGTCACAAGAAATTGTGCTGAGCCATGCTAACATTTAATTCACACTCCTCTCTTTCTCATATTCTTCTTATAGATTCCCCACTTCCAGCTTCACATGCTGCCCGGCCTGATTTGGACCTGCTCCGGCCACTCTTCCAGCAGCACAAAACAGCAACAGTCTGGGCGAGTGCAATAGGAAATTAGCTACAGTGCTAACAGATGGCTCCTTTTAGCCCTGAGATCTGCCCCGTTTAATGCACAGCAGTTTAACACTTCTTTACAGCGCATTTGATCTCTACGCCCCAATCTGTCCGGCCAATCAATGGGGCTTTTGATGTGCGCTGCCAATGGATCTGAGGCGTCTGAGCATGTCGCCCTCGGAGGAGGAATCACCTGCTGCGGCCGCAATTTGAAAAGGCGAGGGGTGGCTGCCTTCTCTCGCAGCACCGCCGCTGTGCTGTATTAACTCAACACTGCCTGCAGACACACAAATTCTGTGCGCACATAGAAAGCTGAAATACGTGTGGGTGGGTGTAAAGAGCATTTCCAGGAAAATGTTATGCACTTAGATGATATGCATTAAATATTTTTCAAATGAGGGAAGCAGTAATTATCCAAATTAAAAGAGAGTGCTTAAAAGATGATAAACCAATTACCTCAAAGTGGAAGGATGTTGTCAGTGAAATATACGGAATAGAAAAAAAAATTAGATTTCGATGAAAAATTCATTTATTTTGAAGAAAGATGGGAGAAATCGGTGAGATATTCAAGACACAACACATCCAGTGACCCTCCTGTTCACTATGAGAACTTACACAATGATATAATATGAAGCACGTTGATGTCCCTCATTGTATTGATGCATTTACAGCTCCTCTGCAAAGTAACCAGGAACTAAAGTTACCAGTTACCTGCTCAGTACCATACTTGAATAAATGTACTTAGTTATTTGTATGATACAGTTTCTTAAAAGTCTCCTGCTGCTAAGGAGGAAACATGTCTGTAGTCAGCGACAGTTCACTGGTTTGAATGAGCCAGCTGATTAGAAGCAAAGTGATTTCCATCTGCTCTGAATCATAACAATATGAGACATGTCATGTTAAAGCGATGTAACTAAATGTGTCACTTCTGGACCTCAAACTGATTTCTCGAGCTTGCACGCGCCTTGTGTAAAAACTGTTACGGATGTCTGTTTCCACTCGGCGTAAACCTTCAAACCTTCAGCTGACATTAGGCTGAATTTAGACACCCTGACATTATGTTGGCTGCCTAATAAGAGCCCTGCTCTGTTGTGGAACTTTCCAGCCACCCTCTTGTTAAACTATTGACAAAACACGGCCATGTCAGCACGTCTCTACCCTCAGGACGAAACCAACAACACACTATGGTCACTGGCACCTTGTCGTGATGCATGTAGGTGCTACTGGTGAGGTGAGCGCGCCTCGCGAAGAGACGCCTGGCGGCTCATGGATAGTAGCACCATGACATCATTTATGCCCTCAGCATAATTTACGGCTCAACAACGCTCTGTTTTTTTTTTTTTAAAGGCCTCCGCTCAGGGTGAAGTGTGTAAATCAGACCAGGGTGATTTGGGGCTACGTGTGTGTGACAGCTGTGTGTGTGTGTGCCAGTGTGCCACACAAAGACAGAAGCACACACATAGACACACACACACACACCCCTCCCTAACAACACTTGATATTGATCCTAACAGACCTGCTCCACCTTTGACACATGGAGCAGCCACCACCACATCTGTCGCTCCGTCCCAAACCATGCCACATCCTCCATTTTGAGCAGATGCATTTCCGTTCCATAGCGTCCCTCTGTCTGCTAAAGGGAAAAATAAATATGTGAAGGACACTCGCACGAAAAGCCAAACATGTTTTTGTCGCAGGTCTTGAGTGATTACCAGCGCGCGGGCTAATTGTGTGCGAGTGGAAGAAGCTACCATCGCCCTGAAGGAAATCCTCCCTCTGCCAAGAGTCAAAGCATCTTTGCTCCACACAAGACAAAACCTCACAGCAGGAAAAGGAAAGAGATAAATGGAGGAGTGGGAAGAGCGTGCTGGTGTGAAGAGGGCTGTTAAAACCGCACCCGTGGGCCTATCAGGAAGAACGGCCCGAGGTTTTTTTTCCTCGGTCTCTCGCAGGTTCAACCGCAATTCACACACTGGTCTGCCCGCTACGATGAGGTGCGAACAGGTGCACTCCCTTTATGTGCTACCCGGCGGGGGATCTCCGTGTCCTTAAGAGTTTGGAACAGCTCCTATTAATTGTCTTTTATTGAAGTTGCTTTGTGAATCAGGGGAAATTTCCATCAAAGTGAAAGCCAATTATTAATCTTCAAAGTTGCAAGGGGCTTTTGGCCTCAGTGTCACCGAGGGGGGGGGGAGTTCAGCTTAATCACTGAACACCATCAGCATGATTAGCGTCCAGTAATTTCACCTTGGCATTCCCCGCTGTTAGATGCTGTGATGCGGCGCGATAAGAGCCTGTGATTCTGGTTTAATTATCCCGAGACTTAATGATCACTAATCTGCCTTTTTCATCCTCCACTTCCTCACCAGGGGCACATGACCTCCGCAGTACACTACACCCTGTTATTGTTTATTTATGAAGACGGATCTAGAGGTATTTCTGGAGGGTCGGCTGTTTTTTCCTTTGACGATTTGAAATTCCTATTTTGTCCTTTTCCCATTTGAGTTTCCTACCTTTGCTTCCGACTTTCACAGACTTGGTTGTTCAGTTCTTGGGAATTTTGCTCTTGCGTGCGGGAGTGTTGTGTCTTTGGGTAAAGCGCGAGGAAACCCGCTTTTTTTCCGCGCCCTACCGAGGGGCATCAGGAGCTTTCTGCAGCCGTGAGAGTGAAATGTGACCTTTTGTTTGAATTCCATTTAGCGAGCTGAACTGCAGCTGACCTCATAACTGCTCACTGTGTACATACACACAAAACCCATCACCACGCTGCAGAACAAACAACAGATGCAGATCCTTTTGTGTCGAGTGATTGTTGCCCAAGTCAACTTAAGGCCTTGGCCGTGATATTAACAGCAGCGCACAGATGGAAGATGTATACGTTTCCACGGCCGGTTTGTCTTCCTGCGAGCGAGTGGGCTTCACGCCATGTTTGACATCATTCGGGCCTCTGTCCATGCAGCCTCGTACTGAGACAACGGGAGCTGACCGGGTGCCGTTTGATTAATTCTCTCAGTGGGAGCTTGATGGCGAGCATGGTGTTTGTCTAGTAAAGGCTCATTGAGGTTGGATCTTCACCGATGACACTGCAGATGAGTTTCATGATGAATACATTCTGTAGCGGCGGTGCATCCGGCCTACTTTCTACCCAGGAGGAGCTCCCTCACTGCCAGGCCCTAATGGCCGTGGAGTGTTGTTCCAACTTGACCCCGTGAGTCCCAAGTTGCCCCGCTTCTTACCCCTCTGACTTGGCTCTCATAGGCAATTTTCATATCTCTGCCCAATATTTGACATCTCTCAAGAACTCTGCGCTCTTTCGACCACGCTCGCGGGATGGATGTCATTCTTTTAATATCCCCTCATTTTAAAAAATGCCTCACGCTGCCCCTAACTCACAGCTTAAACAAGCAATTTCTTCCTTATGTGGAAGAACGAACGTGTGGGAGAAGTGATCAGTCACGGCGAGGCGGTGGCGTGGTAACATAGGGATGCACGTTATGCTACTCCCCGACGCACACATATGGATATTTTGATGTTTTCTTTCGAAGCTGGGGCACTTCTAATGGATTTAGATGAATAGTGAACTGGACTGTGCAAATTAATCTTTCTGTTCGGAGTCCGCGTTCTCATACACTCCATGTTGATTTATTAGCCAGGGTGATGAATGACACTGATATCATAAGTGCCGACTTTGCACATTTTAGTGGGGGTAATTTGTTTGTCTTGCAGCCTTACGCTGCTGGACCACAGCAAAATAAATAAATAAATACAAAATCTGTGCAGTGCAATACTGTGATAGCAACCACATTACATAAAGGGTGTGTATTTTTAATTCTACACATGCAGGGTCAAATCAAACACATGTTTTGCAATATAGAATATGGTTCATATTGTCCACATTTCCATCTGCAGGGAAAAAACAGTTAGTAGCTGGGTAATAGTTGGACATTAGCCAATATTACAGCCAAGAATTTGAGTAAACCAGTAAGTTACATCCAAATGGATCTTTCTCAGCAGCTTCCACATTGATGCAGCTCTAATGACCATTGCAGCAGGTAAAATACATGACATGGCCAGTGGTCGGAATAAGGCAATGACCAACACATGTGCTAAATGTAGCTGCTGTTAGCTGTTAGCTCAGGTAGCCATGCAGCTAGCGATCCGGACTGGGAGCTCGGGGGAACAAAGGTTAGAGTTTACACTGCAAGCTGAAGGAGCTTTGGGCTGGGACTTGCTGGAGCTAGCTGGCTAACATGCTAACTTAAGTATTTACCTCTGTAAAACATATCGACTTCACAGTAGTAAGTCGATGAGTTTTATTTCTTCAAATTCTGTTGAATCTGAATTCTGAATTCTGTTATCTGTTGATAATTTTGGTCAATTTTTGGTCCACAGCATTATGGGAATGCAGACTATTTCGGCTACTGTTTCATGCGTTGTTGCATCATGGAAGAAGGGATGATTTTATGAGCATACAGCTACTTCCTGTTTTTTACATCAGAACTGATCATGATTTTATTTTGTAGGGTAGCACAGAGAAGCTAAAGCTATCACTTACAATGTTTCCATTAAGGGTGTAAAGATTTGTGTTTTTGTTGACAATGCCACAATTTGTTTGTTGCACTTCACTTTCCCTGGGTGTGGTGGTGACAAGTGTCCAGCGGTCGCTTCGTGTCACCCCCTCCGCTAACAACCGCTACCCTCCGCCCTCCACCTCCCGCCCTCTCACCCTCACCCCATCCTCGGCCTTACACCGATCCTGGGAGCGGAATTCTGGGAACATTTTTCCATGTGAAATGCCGAGGTTCAGTCGAGGGGTGTGACGCCAGTGCATTGTTCCAGCGGCAAAAAAAGGAACCGCTTGTGATGAGGCCAATTCCTGTTGGTCTCAAAAAAACAGGCACTTTCTCACACCGACTTCCTTCCTCATTGGACAGCGCAAAACAATCCCAGACCAACCAGCGAAGTGAAAAAGAAAGAAGGAGAAGGAGAAAGGAGCTTGGGCTTGAGGAGGTTCTCAGTTGGTGCAGGTTGTGTATCTGGGGCTGGAAAACACACAGAATGTCTCCAGTATTCACCTGACAGCCCCTTTCAGAGGTAAAGGCCCTTTATCTGCAGACACAGACCCCTGCAACGTGCTAACCATTATCCACGTCTGCTGTCCTGGCGACAAACAGCAAGCTGCTCTTATCTTTACTGCCCGGGTGATTGTCATCACTTGGGTGAATCTCGACACGCACTGCCGTCCACTGTCTCTGAATGCTTGCTTTTTGGAAAACAGGCGGCGATTGCGGGGTTGATCTTACACCGCGCTATCGTGCTGTGAGTGATACTTTTAGGAAACCCTTCTGTTGCAGATTGAGAAAACAGACAGAGAAGGGGAAAAAACAATAAAAAACGAATGAGGAAAAGGCAAGTGAGGAGGGCAGCCGGGCTCGACTTGATTGAGGGAGCAGGACTCAGGAAGCACCTGCCTGCGCGGAGGGCTGAGCATTTATCTGACCCCGCTCACATCAGGTGGTTTCCTTGTTTACGTTATCTCCCCTGCAGCTCCCTGCGGCCCGGCCCCTAGTGGCTGCCTGGGGCCACTCCTTTTTCCACCACAATTCATTGATCTTAAGAGGGCCTGCCACTTCCTCGTACTCTCTTTTCCCATCAGAGTGACTACACGGAGGAGAAAATGTACCCGCCACGAACACAATGATCGGTTTAATATGCCGAAAAACTCAAAGCCGCGCTCGACCTCTCACCTCTGTCCCCGCAGCACAAACAAGGCAGCCTTGACGACTGCTTTCCTCTTCCTCCTCGCGCCTATACTTGGGCTCAGTCAAAACAAGTGGGCTCATCAATTAGCCTGACCGATAACCTTGATCCTGCTGTCCTCCGTGTCACCTGTATTGCTCAACCCTAACCCAGCTGGCGATATTTTAAACAGCAACCCGCCTGGGAGGGTTCAGGGTGTTTAAAGTGTTCACGCAGCGGTTTCTCTTAGTTCATTATTCCGGGAATCCTATTGAGACGGTGCTTTTTCCTCTCGTGATGAGAGCGCAGCAGCATTTTTAATAGCAAAGTTATTGAGTTGTACCACCACTGCTGAACGTTTCCTTTTCCCCCGTTGATATAATTACGGTTAAATTGCCGCTTGGCATTCGCGGTAATGACTGCAGGTGGGGCGAGCACAGGTGCTGTCTGTAATTATAGTGCACATGAGACCCAGAAATGATTATCCGGGCTAAATACATGTAATCAACCTCTGCAGATGCGCATGTAAACTGTTTTATTAAATGTTCATTCTCACCAGGAGGCAGGGCTGAGTGTGTGTGTGTGTGTGTGTGTGTGTGTGTGTGTGGAGATGGTGGAAACAGTCTGTGTACACATGTGGCAGTGGTTCCCCCCGCTCGGTTGCAGGGATCATACCCGAGATGCCCCATCATGATGGTGGTGATCTATTTGTTCTGGCAAGAGTCGAACCGGTCTGACGTCATAGATTCTGACGGTCGGCCAAGTGACTCACTGAAGCAACAACTGTAATTTCATATCTCAATCAGTTGAGTTGTGACTCAGTAAAACAGTTCCTCCACCGACTATCAGGCTGCATCGTCCTTTTTCTTCATGGAACTTTAAAAAAAAAAAAAAAAAACACAACACAGAGTGGTGAACGCAAAACGTGCGCCCAAAGCAAACTCCTTGAGCTGGGCATTTTTCTACTCCATGGCCTTTCGGTGGCCCTGCCTTCCGTACTATCTTGTTATCTCAGTAAGTGTTTCCTGCGAGCACCTCACTCTTCTCTGGAACATGTGGTAGAGCTTGCGCCGTGTTACGTCCACGGAGTATTGTTCTCCCACAGTTTGACCACCGTAAATTAGCTGGAAACGATTTGTCAGACAGGAGAAAGAGGAGAGGGAGGGAGGGGGGCCAGGAAAAGGAAAAAAACAACAACAGAATCAGGGCTGCGATGTCCCCCAAGCACTGAATTGTACACTGAGCAGATTCGCTGAATGTCTCTCTCATTGCTGCAATTCAGACATTTAAAAAAAGAAAAGAATGCTTAACTAACCCTTAATGGCTAACATCGCTAGAAATACAAAAAAACAAAAAACAGTTAACTATTAATAATAAATACAAAGTGTACTGTGAAAAGTGAAGTTTTTTTTAAACCAAGTTACAGATGATAAAGCACAGAGATCACTATAGTTATTATATATAGTGACAACAGCACTGGAAGCAGAAGGACGTGCTGTTTGTAAAGCGGATATACATCACACCACATTGTGCAACCGGAGAGAAGGTGTTTTGTCCTGTAACGTGAACGGAACTGCGCAATTTTCTGGCCTACCAAAAAGGAAGTGGTACATTTAAGAAATGTACATATTTGTGACAACCACTTCCATGTTGACCGAATGAAAAGTGTGTTTATTTGAATTTTGCTAGGGGCACCACCCCTGTTTATTCCGCAGGCTGATTCCGACTGACCGTCAACATGACCCTCTTTAATGAGGGAATTCCTGAACATCAGAGGATGTCTCACACACATCCTGGCCCTTAATCAGCCATCATGCTCTCACCTATATCACCAAGGTCCCGCAGCAGTGATCTATTCTCGGGAGAAGTGACGCATCCCACTGCATCCGGAAGGAGCATGTGGCCTGTCTGTACGGGGAGCTGCAGGCCGGCACTGCTCGGTCCTTACGAGATGGCCCTCCCTGTAACCTCAACCCGCCTCCCGTTTGGCTGCAGCAAGCAATACTTGAACATTAAAATGATGCCATTCTGGTGATTTTATGTCAAGGTCTACCCTGTACCATGCCCTCCGGGAATGCTACTGTTACAACCAACGTTCCCATGGATGGGAACGACCCCCGGGGATGTAGAGATTGACAGTGAGCAGAGTGGGACCAAGAATTAAAGGTCTCCGAAGAGTCAAGAGGGTTGTCAGAGACGTACAAATTCGAAAAAAATAAAAATAAATGCTGTAAAGTATGCCTACAACATCAGCATGGCCCTAGCTGTGACATGGGAACCCCACCCCCCCCGCCCCAGACTATGGCTGTAGTCATTCCCCCCTGGGCAGCAGGGGCAGGTCACACATGAGGCCCTCTGAGCAGCTGGGTTTGCTCCCTGCTACCTCATGCCAGGCTCAGCTATGCTGGGAACCAACCAAGTTAAGCACACAACCTTGAGATCAGCCCTCGATAGACACAGTGCCTCACACGGCTTTTGATATAAAGCCAGACAAGTAACCGTTTTACGAAAATTGCTTTGATAAGGCAATGTTGCAAGGCGAGGGAAAAAGGGACCCTGGCAGTCATCAGGAGCGTGAAAAATGACTGCGATTCCGTACGAAAACAACTTCCCCCCCACCGTAAAACAACAATATTCCTGCAAGTGTAGGGGAAATCAGAGGGAAGTTCCTGCCTTATAGGAGAGTGGATTGTTCTCCGGCTCTCATTGTTTATGCAAAGCTAAGCATGTTTGCTTTAAATTATGTCACAATGTATCACAGGAGTGCTTCCAGCTCAGTACAGGAACAAATACTGCATGCCTCATTTGGAATGACTGCGCATTTGTTTAGTTCTGCATCTCTTGATTTCCTTATCAGTGAAAAATTAACCCTTAGGGACACGAAAAACACTTCAAGATCATCAGCACAACAACTGACATTTGACTGCATTTTGGATCCAGTACTTTTTGGGCTCTTTTCTAAATCTACTTCAGCTATTCTTGGCCTGGTTTTATTTTGAAGGATCGTCCAATTTGGCTCACGACCTACAACACAAAACCATTTAACCTTAATGTCAGTCTCTTCTGTCAAGTTAAAGCAAAATGGCATGAAAATAACTTTGAAATGATGGCCTTTGTCTGGCGTCCCTCATAGCAGATGGAGGGAGGGAGTCTAGACAACCACAAACGTTGCTATTAAAGGTGGAATGTCCCATGTTGGTCTCGATGGCAGAAGATGGTCATCCTCTGCTCCCTCCTGCCAGACTTATTTTGTCCCATCATCAATCTCCTTAAAAAAAAGTGTTACCATGGCACCCAGTGTTCTGCAGGAGACATGAAAGCTGGTGATGTTTCATGTGATGCTGGACACCCAGCAAACATTCGCTGGGTCTATTTTGCTCACGTGCTGCAGGTGTGTCTGCTGGAGACAACAGATTCAAATGGAACAGGACGGCTGGTTTGGCTCAGATCTCTTTGGACGCAGCAAATGTGCGAGGGGGATGTTTTGCAAGCCTCAGATCTGGCCAGATATCAGAATTTAGACAGAGAACAAAATGCAGGGATTTTAATGAATTGACAAACGAAAGTGATTTTGTGATTATCGACCAATTTCAATTGTTTGCAGGTGAAAAGAAAAGACGTTTTTGGAAAATATCCTCATACTCTCTTATTAAGTCTTAAATGAAATGAATAAAACTCTAATGTCTTTAGAGTAAATACTAAGCTAACATTCAAAACAACAGCTGGATAGATCAACTTAGCACCAAGACTGGGAAAGTGGACACAGCTGGCCTGTCTTTTTTTTATGCTACTAATATCATATTAGAACAACCATAATTGAAAGTGACATAACTTGACTAAAGGCCCCTCCAGCGCTAACTGATGAGCTCATTACCGCTTTAATGTCTGTATGTTAAATATGTAGCCAGAGCAAAGTTCTTTTAGACATGTGCAAGACTCACTCCCATGTTCCTATAAAAGCTGCACAGTGGTGCATGAAGCCAAGAATGTTACAATTCTCGGTTGTAAAATTACCCTGATCTTCCACCTAGCTTCTACACTGTGTGGCCCACGGAACGTGCAAACTAGAGACTTCTGCAGGGGAAGCAGCAGACTGACCTTTGATTTTGACATCTGCTTACTGGAATAGGAATTAATTTTACGGTGTGGCTCTTTTAGATTTTCCAAACAGCAGTATTTAATTTCGCTCTTCAATTGGTCTCCCCTCTTGTAATGTCTCAATAATCAGCAGCTGTTTAGCTTGGTGAGACATAAAATGGTTGTTGGTAAGCTTCAGAGATGCTGTTGAGTTGATTTTGTGACCTCCGAATGGGGCCAGGCGAGCTGTCAACCCATTTCCAGTCCTTGTGCTAAGCTAAGATAACAATTACTTGGCTGCAGCTTGAGATTAATTTACGAATAAATAAAATGGTATTAAGGTAAAAATGTTAAAAGTTTTTTTTCCTCCTGCCACAGGTCCGACTTTATCAGTGACTTGAAAAGACTTTCAAAATAGCCTTAGTGGCATTTAATTTCCAAAGCACAGCCAGTAGTCATGGGAGAAACAGATAAGCATCTGAGCCACATTCAGGCCGGTTCCTGTTTGTCGTATGGGAGCGAGTGACTACTTATTTCATGCTGCTGCTGGTAAACCTATCAGGGCACAAAGGAGAATGGGACCCTCTGTAGACAACATGACTCCTCCTCAGACAATAAGGCTCTCCTCCAGACAGGGGACAATGTGGGAATCCTGCTGCAGGGACCACCTTCCCTGCTGAGTATGCTAAATTGAGACTTAAACGCGATGTTTAATGCATTTCAACACGTTTCATCATCACCTAAACCTATAGTTTATCGTGAAAACGTCAACAAAGAAAGGACAGCACCTTGGAAACGACTAATGCAAGGATGTCATGTTGCTATTTAAACCTGCTGACATGAAATTGAAAGACCCTTGCTGTCGTTTTGTCTGCTCCACAATCCAGTTTGGAAATTGTGTCATTTTCCTTCCTAATCTACACCCACTTCCCCTCTATATGGGTGTCATCCCCCGGTGTAACTCACAGAATTGCAGGGGTTCGTCACTGTCAGACATCACAATGCTCATTGTTCTAATGGCTGCCATTGGCTGACATCCTGAGAATTATGCTCGGAGGACTGATAATCTCAGTGGTGAGATTTATTAGTCCAAAATACAGTAAATATGCCCTCATATGTGGTCATGTGTTTGTTGCATACACACCCGTCTATGCAGGGCGGGGCGGGGAAGAGTTTTTTTTCATTATGTCATGTCACTGTGACAAACTACTACTTTGAACTGGTTTCCCACAGCCCAGAGTCCCTTCCCAGTTTGACGGAACTACCTGCGACTGAGCCCCCCCCACCTCCTCTCGGCCCTCCCTTTTCAGATTACAGTAAAACCTGGAAACCATTTCACTTCTCTTTTTCCTCTGGAGCCCTGGTAATGACGGGAAAAGTGCTCTGGCCCTGCTGCCACAGAGAGCAAAGGCACAGGCTCGCTGGGAAACTGTGAAGCCTCCGCAAAAACGTCTCCTTTTAGGGCTCTGTGAGCTCCGTTACACCCACACTCCACCATAAATTTCAAAAGATGAAATAGCATTGCTGCTCTTATCTTTATTTACACAATATAAAGTCCTTTTTTTTTGTAAGGGAGAAGGAGAAAAGTGACCTCTAGCTCTCTAACTTCCCAGAACTTGATCTATAATTTAATTCGAAAAAATGCAAAGTTTCTCCGTCTTGTTTGAAACTGTCCAATGTCCACAGCGCCAAAGTCAATGGTGGCAGTCTCAACACATTGAAAAATGATGATGGCATTTATACAACACTGACGTTTCAACGGAATTATGCCAACTCTTGCAGGTTCATCATGCGTGTTCATCATGTAATGTCAAATAAATGTTGTTTTGCTTTGTCGTCACACAAAGTCACTGTCTTCCATGACTGTACCCTTGTGAGAATCTCAAGACAAGCTCAATTAACTCGTCCCTTTCATTCTTTCATTTTCAAATGAGCTGGTTACGTGTTGCACCCACCCTGCAAGGGCAATCACCACCATCCAGTTGGATTCTGCCCGGGCACGGGCTCAGCAATCACTGCAAGCTTTCTGCTGATGAGGAGAGTGCACACTGCTTACCCCGAGGAGAGAACCCACTCGGTGATCAACCAACAGCCAATCATGTGCTGGAAGTAGAAATCCAGCTCATTATTAGAGATCATTACGGAGCGTTTACAGTGGAATGATGTAAGGCTTTGCTGTTGAAAACAAAATGTGTGTTTTTTGGAATGTTCTTTGGCACAGAAAAAAGTGGTTTTATTCTTGAATATATTTGTCAATTAAGTGCACTTACTAATTCCCAATGTCCTTTTAAGACGCTTGATGGATAGGGATCCAGCTGTGGATGCGTGAAGGACACTGGGAAGTATGGGAAGGGAACACCCGCATGCCGTTTCCTCTATAAATCACCAAGACACCCACGGGACAAACATGGCCGCCAAGAAGATCCTCATTGAGAAACCAAAGATTTCAGTGACCTGTGAGTTTTATGGCTCGTGTTACTGACATTGTT
Organism: Acanthopagrus latus; assembly: GCF_904848185.1. Taxonomy (NCBI): domain Eukaryota; kingdom Metazoa; phylum Chordata; class Actinopteri; order Spariformes; family Sparidae; genus Acanthopagrus; species Acanthopagrus latus. The sequence continues at coordinate 14,785,251 of NC_051054.1, read as the reverse complement.
AGTTTACCCCAACATGTTCTCAGGGTCAGCAGGGGGCCAGACAGCAGATAAGGGCCGAGCAAATAACCTATACAACCAGTCGCAGCGTGGTTTTACTACCCTGTGATGGATTACCATACAGTAGACTGCTCACTGTAGTGGTGAGATACCGCTTTCTGTTTCGGTTTGCCTGACAATATCTTATGCTGCATTCACATGTTGCTCGGACGGTCTGGTTTTCCCTTCGTACTGCAGCAAACCCCCTAGGATGTGTTAGAGTGAGCCCTAAGCAGACAACACATTACGTTTTTATAACACTGCGACCAGAAAGGACTCTAAAAACAACAAGAAATGTGGATGCTGGGGACTGATTGGTAACGACAATTCAACAGTGTGTCTCATTGGGAATGTTATTAAAGATTTACGCCGCCTGGAAGTCAGATGGGTTTTTTTTTATTATCGACTGCTTTCGACTGTTGCTCAGCGCCTTTATGACATTGAATGAGACACACCAGAACCACATATATGACTGCATATAAATATAAAAAACAAACAAAAAAACAAACACATAAACATGCTTATCTTGGTGTAAAAATGATAATAGGCTACATATGGTGTACTGATTTAAAGGTACATTTCAACACTATATGAAAGCAGAACACTGGTAAATTTGACAGTACTGAATGACAACATCAATCGTTGCTGTTGCATTATGTTGGAAATAAAACATAGGCTCGTCTGGCTCTGATACCTTCATTGGTTGCAATAATTAGCTGCCCCACTTCATCCTCATTATACCAGCGGCACCAAAACACTTTACTCTCATTAGGGCTGAGGCATTGTCCATCAGCAGTTAGCAACCATTTTGCCTTCCCCATTACAGCACAAAGAAAGGGGAGGTAAAACAGTTTACCCACAAATCTCCCTCTGTGTGCCCACTGGTTCACTCCACTTATTCAGGCGTGGAAGTAAAGACCATCTGCTCATTTTATACAACTCCGCTCTCAAAACACCCACCAATGCACATTCACAGATTCTATTGCGGCCCGCCAGCAGATTATTTGACCAAACATCCACCAAAACTCTCTCCAAGCCACGTCCCAGTGAAGGTTGATCAAGACACGGCTGTGGAAGGTGGCCATGCGCTTTGAATGAGTCTTTGCTCCTTCGTCTACTACTGGCTTGAGATGAATGGCGTCGACTAAAGGAGGAGTTGGACTGAGCTCGAGCTGAGGCATTACAGCCACGGGAGCAGCCACTGGTGAAAAAGAAAAAAGATGGGCAGCTGCTCTGTGGGCCACGAAAGGGCCAATATATACACAAGCGTATGAGAAAGCATGCCAGAGCAGTTAGAATCTAGTTTTTAATCACATAGGTGGCAAACAGCTCATTGTTAAGTTCAACTCTGTGCACATCGCTCCTCTCTATCCTGTCCCTCTCTCTCAGGCAGAGGTTACATTCAGGGACTGTGGGAGCTTTCCATTCACACTGCAGTCGGCCCAGTGCTTCAACACTTATAACTTCTTTTGGTTACCTCCACACTTTGGCCAATGTGACGGCACACCATGTGGGGGCCAAACAAGCTCACATTAATCTGCACTTTGTATGAATATTCAGATACAGCTGTCTGTGACACGGAGATAGCAGCTGGTGTGCTTGGGCCCCACAGATATCCCAGTGCCATGCCTGGACAGGAGCCCCTGCATCTGGGCCAAAGCAGGCCCAGCCGGCCCTGGCAGGTCCCATCCAGGCCCCCTGAATCTGTCCAAAATCCCACCAGTCACACCCTCCACGCAAGGGTGGTCAAACACTCAACGAACAGCGTTAGCAGCCTGCAGGAGATCGAAGAGGACATGTTCAGTATGTCACTGCATGGTGATGAAATAGTTGAATGAATGAATGGTACAAAATTGAGTGTCTCAAATGGCTGTTAGCTTAATTATCTCTGTTTGCCCAAGCATGCCCCCAAGACAGTGATTAAAAGGGGTCATGAAACGTCCTCCATCATCTGTAAATCCATGAAATGAAATAGATATTGTCGACAGCGTGGATTTTGTGCAACTGCAGTAACAAGTAGGTGATAAAACAGATGGCATTGCTTTGTGTAGCGCACTTAATTTACCATTTAGGCTCCTTTTGTTGAGCACTCTTGACAAAGCAGATTAAATTCAATTTCAATTTGATGTAAGTGAACAAAACATCGTCCTTACTCAAGCCAATCAGGACGAGGCACACCACAGTGAATGTGACACCTGACTGTTTGCGGAGCCAGACGGAGCTTAAAAAAAAAAAAACAAACAAAAAAACCAAAACGTAATGGTCACATTTTTCATTATGTCTGAATGTCATAACCAGCCCAGGAAGGCATTTACATTTTCCCCCCAATGACACGAGTGCAATTTGCCCCTTTTAATTACTCAACGTAATCTCATACTAATCCAACGATATTGCCATAACAAGTAACGCAAGTATGGCAAGCAGGTTGGAAGACAAAGCCTGCCCTGGTGAAAGAGTTTTGTGTTTGGTGGGCCTGGCGTTGCTGCCTCCCCAACAGTCTGCTGGTTGGCCCTGACAACACAGCGCCACAGTGCCAGGCTGTCACTGTGCCAGGCCCAGAGAGCAGCTGCCAGGCCAAACCAGCGGGCACTAATTCAGCCAGCCACGGGGAGCCCCCCCACCCCAGCACCACCCCTTCTTCATCCAGGCCCTCCCTGTGGCTACAACTACCCCCTCATCTGTGCCTGCACACACACACATACCTTACACAATACAGGCTTTAATTATGACAAACTTGCCAAAAGCTAATCTCCCATCTTTTTAATCAAAGACATTTGTAGCTGAGGGGGTTGCCAGTATTCTAATAACTAATTACCAGAATTTCTGGTGAATAAACACCTTTTTCCTTTGACCAACAGTGGCCTTTCTCAATCAAGCAAAGCCTGAAAATCTCTCAAAGCCATCGATGCAAGAAAAATCTGGAGGACAGTTCTTGCTTGATGCTGTGTAGAAGATTAATCGCAGCTACATGGGACCATTCGAGTCCAAAGTTATCCAACCGACAGCGATTAAATGAATATCCCGATTTTATTCAACTAATAAAAAAAATTCATCATCTCTGAACATCACAAGCTTGCCCTGCCGCTGACACGTCCATGTTCGCTGCACAAATCGTTAACATCCCGCCCGTTTTGTCATTATCTCTTGTGAACGAGAGTGCAGTCACAGAGCCCGGGGGACCGTGGCCGGGCCAGTTGCTCTGTGGTTGGTTAAGCGATGGCCAAAATGCTCACAAGCGTTCAGCTGCTCTTCTGATGTGATGAAGACTTTTTTTGTGGTTATGTCCTGCTGTGTCCTGGGCCTCTCCCCCTGAGCTAAGCTCGCGGCTGGAAGGACAAACTTTTTCTCTACATGGAGTGAGCAGATTGTGTTTTTATTGTGGGCTGAGGAAATACCTGCTTCTGATGCAGCAATGGATCACTAGCAATTACAAAAAGTGAAAATACAAATATCTTAATAAATATTTTTTATTTCCTTTTTGTTCCATCCTCCAAAAATGTGATTAAAAAATAAGTATTATTTAATTTCCTCCTTTGGCTGGTGACCTCCGACATCCCACTCGAGAACCCCAGTTGTTCTCATCGGACATCTGTTTGAGAACCGCAGCCCTAGATGTAAAAACATTACACCATATCGCTTTATTATCATTCTCTCTCAGACACACTTTTAATCAAGAATGTCAACATCCATCTGTGAGGCTGTACTAGGGCACAGCAGCGCTTTGAACAGCATGCTAACATATGAATACTGACGATCCGAACATGCTAACAATTTGCTGGTATTAAGCAGCCGATTCACAACTGTAGTTTAGCTTGCAACATGTTAATATATTTAATGGATTGTAAATAACAATACATTAAAATTGGTCACCTATTGAATTCATACTCAAACCAATAGAGGGCAACATATTACCAGAGTAATCACTAACTACAGACTGTAGCTGCTATTAGCTAGTTAGCTCAGTTAGCTGTGTAGCTAGCAATCACTGGGATCTTGGAGTTCAGGGTTAGTGTTTACACTGCTAGCACAGGATCTTTGGGTCTGGGAGGGCCCGGAGCTAGCTGGATAGCATGCTAACTTCAGTACACATTGCCGCAACACAATGTATAGACATCGTCATGTCAAAACTGTTATTTGCTCCAATTTTGAGAAATTTCTAATGACTTGTAAAAAGTCATTTGGATTCATCCTCTGGCGACCACAAATGTCCGCACAAACTTTCAAGGCAATCCATCAAATCGTCGTTGAAATTTTTCAGTCCAGAACGAAGTGGTAGACCAACCGACTGACCGACATTTACATACACGTGGCCATCGGTGTGCTTATACACGCACAGTCAAGACCAGCTGAGGGCGGACATTCCTGAGGCCCACTCTCTCTTCATCAAACACATTCTCATCTGCTCCCTCGTCTGTCACTCATCCTCCGTCTGAGCTCCTCGGTCCCAGCTGAAGGTCACAATATGGCGGGTTCCCTTTGGAGAGGCTCTTGAGGTCCCCGATGCTCCATGCTGCCTGAGCAAACACGGCGCAGCAGCTCATAAAGACGCATATTGTGTGCCTGCATCTGTGCATACTCCCATGTGTTCAAATCAACGTGTGCATATTGAGGGGTCTTCCTGAGTTGGGTTTCCTGACTGTGGGGACACATAGGCTACATACCATGAGTCAGGCTAGCTGAAATATTGATGGTGTTTTGTTCTCGTTTTTTTTTTTTTTTTTTTTTTTGAGGGGCCATCTGGATAGGTCGGCCTTTCTCACGTTAAATATTCATTCTCACGTTGAACACGACCAGGGGAGAGCAAAAGAGGGTCAATTTGTAATGTGATAGAAAAGGAGGAGGGGAGAGCTGGTGGTGGGAGAGGGAGGGTTGCTGAGCAGGATTCAACAATAGGTTTTTCCTAACAGATGGAAGATTGGCTGCGGGGACATAGTGCAGCGTCACAGTGGAACCCGATATCAGATTATATTCCCCACAGCCCGATGAATCCAAAGGGATTACATGTGGTTACATGAATAATGAAATTGAGATTATTTTGTTGACATGTGTCTAATTTGTTGCACCACAGTCGTGAACTGATGAAGGTTGCCCATCAGTCTCCCCTCTTTGTGCCGCACTACTCAGGTAAGACCAGAACGGATCGAGTTCTCTCAACAAGCCAATCAAACGAGTCGCTTCTGGCCAAGCCTGCCACCTCAGGCTACAGCAACTCCCTCGTGGAACGGGCCTTGTAATTGGCGAAAGAACTGTCAATGTGGCAGGACTCGATCATGAGTGCAAATTTAAGAAGCGCGCAAACAATCAGATCCCTGACAGCGCAGTGTTCCGAACCGTGTGTTCAGCTTTTCCCCCTGCCTTCATTAACAGAGAAACGCACCGCGAGGCGATTGAGCACTCAGGTCAGCAAAACTCGACGATGAATTTTAATGACGTGCAAACCGACAAACAGCACGACAATTCTGACACGGTAACATTCAAAGGGAGCGGTTTTTGGTAAATTATTCCTGTCCTCTTAATAATTAACAAAAGCCTATTAATTATGAACAAATCTGTAGCCCAACACTCATCAAGAGGAGGGACGGTTGCCTAGGAGCATTGAATACCTTGTAGCTTTGGTGTTGTTGGTAACTGGAGCCCCTGCTTTATGAAAGTAATATGGCGGAAAGTAAATAAGGCAGTGAGGTGGTGGTGGGGGGGGGGGACAAATTACCTCTGTTATGGGTGCTGTCTGAGGGCCGTTACAAGCTGAGCTGACCAATGATGCAGTCTGGCACGTGACCAGGTGGATTTGAGCATTGGTGTGGAAATATCTGCAGTTTTTTGTGTGATTCAAAACAGTCCATAGGAGAACGTTTATAACATCTTTAACGTGCTAATGATAGTTTACGGGTGACCTATTCAAATTACACCTTCGGCAAACCGCAGGCCTCCCGCGTCCCACTGCTCAGTCAAAACAATAATTGGCCTTACACAGCCGATCCTCCATTTTCGGATGCTAAATCAACACAGCTGGACATCCTAAAGTTTGTGTTTATGTCTGTGCGCTACCTTTCCGACTTGCGCCTAAAAATAGCTCTGCAGCATCCTGCTGTGATGCTGGAGGTGCAGCCATCTTTCCCCTGTGAAGGACACAACACTGTCTGAAGTTTGGGAGCGGGGGGAGTGGGGGAGGGAGGGAGGAAGCGGTGACTACCGTGTGACAAGCGCCCTGTTCCTTCCTCCCAGGCCTGAGAAACAGGAAGTGCTGCACATAAGGCATTATTGTGACGGAGAGGAAATGCAAGGTCCTCTAAAATAAGAGCCCAGATCTGGTTGTCAGTGACAGAAGCCTGTCCTCCACAGCCCCACAGAGACCTGCACAGCCCCCCCCTCCCTCCCCCTCCACAACTTCACTGCTGCTGAGTGACGCAGATATATAAAAACAACCATTATCTAGCCATAGAGAACTTTTACCTTCAAATAATAATAATAATAATAATAATAATAATAATAATAATAATAATAATAATAATAATAATAATAAAAATAATAATAAATACATTCAAAGCTACTGGAAACTCCTTTAGAAGATTTGAGTGCAGCAGCTCTGAGATAAAAATCAACCCAAACAGCTCTGAGATGATGCGTTAAACCTTTTGTTCCCCGCTAAACCCACCCACATACAGAGCACCGACAGCATTTCAAAGGGTTAAAGGAGGCATATGGGTAGGATCCACCCTGCTTGTGTTCAGCAGGAGCCGAGGAGGAGCTGGTTGCTAAGAGAGATGCAAGGCTTTGTGCCGGGCTGCCTCCCAGTTAATTAAAATCCTACTTTATCTGTTTCATGCTTTCAATTAGAAAGCTCTGGAAAGGGCCCAAGCCTCTGCATGTAGATAACCATAGCAATAAGATGTGATTAATACAGGGGGGGGCCATTTTTCGCTGCTGGCTGCAGAAATGCCCCGCTGTTCTGTGCATGCCTTGTTTTGATCCCTCGCATCGACCTCTGATGAGCCATCCAGGAAAAAAAGTGTCTCACTAGCACGTCTGCATGGCACCTCGAGCAGCAAATTAAATGGGCAAGATTCGGGATTTACAGATCGAGGCAGGTGCTGGCCACGTGTCATCACGTACGCCGACTGAAGCTGCAGAGTCAGTTTCACCGTCTAGCCCGTGCCAAGTCTGATGGAGTCGGTTTTTTTTTTGGTCATCAGTAATCAAAAGAAGTGTCAGCAAGCAGTGTTTTTTTGCGCAATTAACAGCAGATTCATCAATGTCTTTCTCTGCTTTTCACAATCAATTAGCTGCAACACAGAAGCCAAGCTGTACCGGCAATCAATCAAGTTTAGCTCTGCACCATTATGGTTTAATGGGCACGAGGAGCTGTTTTTGGCTATAACAGCCAACGATAATATTTCTCACTAACTCAAGACACTGTAATACAAGACCTGAACACACTCTGCATAATATAAACAATCAGTTATCTGCATTGCAAAAGCAAACTCTACACTTGAATTTTTTTGGATATCACACAGATTATCTAGATTACCGTGAAGAGTACAATTAATTACAACCTAGTCATAACAAAACTGAGAAAGGTCTGGAGGCAAACACTCCAGTATAAATAATTATACAAACCAGCTTTTTCTCAAAAACAACAGAAATGTATTTAACTATAATGGCATGCAACAGTCAACAAAATCTTTCTCTTCTTTTTTTCCACTGACATACAACAACTGGTGTCAAGCAAACCTTTGCATAAAACAGTACACTTACCGCCATCTACTGGACACACTTAGAAACAATGGAACAGCAAACGTGTCTAAGATGCGACCTCACATTGCTTTGTATGTTTTTTCAATATCTGAAAGAAATGAATGATTGGCTGAGTGAAGATGAAGAGGGGGGCTGGGGTCTAAAAATGTCTCCTTTCATCCCTGAGGTATCCTTTGGCAGGTTGTTAGAAGCACTTTGTCCAGGCTGGGGCATCACGTCTTGGGTAAGAGTCTGGTTGGGGCATGAAGGAGTCACCCCCATCCTACCGGGAGTTTCTATGTCCCCAGTGGACTCTCCGGTTTTGTGAGCTTGTGACATCTGGAGAAGGAAGCCTCTTCCCATGGTAGGTAAGGCCGGGACAGATGACTGCTCAAAGGACCTTCCTCTGCCCATCATCGGTACCTCTGTGCGGCCTCTGCCAACACTTAGAGACAGGGGACCGTTCACAGGCATTTCTTTTCTGAGGTCTGGAGTGGCACATGGGACAGGAGCCTGAGCTGCCGGGTCAGGGGAGGCACGGGCATCCACAGACGAAACACTGGCTGCTCTCAGAGGGCCCTTGGGTGAGCTGTGAGGGTCCGCTCGTATTGAGGAAGGTGATGCTGCAGGATCACAGGACTCTTTTGCCGGTGTCTGGCCTTGCTCCTGTTCAGCAGCTGAGGTCTCGGGTGGAGTTCGGGGTTTGAATCGAGCCAGCAGACCCTGCTCTGTGACGGGGTAGTGGTTGGCCGCCCACTCCTGCCGATCGCGGCGCATTTGCTCCAGCTGCTTGAGCTCTCTGGGCATCTCCAACATGTCCTCCTGGAGAACAAGTAGACTGTTTAATGCTTATATGTAGCTTCTAAGCTACTGTATATTATAAAACAGACAGTTTTGGTTCAGCTAAGGCACCACATAACAGCTGAATTAAATATTGAGGCACCAACCAAAAATAAACTGATGTAGTTAAAGTTTACATCTTCTTCTTAGTCATCAGAATCAGTATACCTTTGTTATCCCACAAACGGGGAAATTTCTTTGTTACAGCAGCAAAAGGACAGTAGTACTTTAAAAAACAGTAACAATAGAGAGAAATAAACAAAATAATTAAAAAAGGTAAGAAATAGAATAGGAAGAATAAACTCCTTTATACATGAGTACATTTAGCGTACAAATATTTCAAAGAAACACTGTGGCAGTGGATTTACAAATAGTAATAAATATGGGTATTTTTAAAAAAATGTATGCAGATGTATGCTACTGGGAGCAGTGCTGGTTGTAAAGTCTGATGGCAGCAGGAAGGAAGGACCTGCTCCATAAGGACACTAAGCAGTTTTTGGGCTCTGCTATTTGACCTGCTGGTTTTGAGCAGAATTTCATAATTGTGAACACAATTTCAATGTTAGAAATGGGGTTAGGGTTAGAAAATGCAGAATGCAAAATTTGAAAGCTGACCATGGAGGTGTTTCAGCAAATCAGCAGTATTTTAGAGCAACATTCTAAAGGACAACTTTATACTTAAAAAATAAGAAGACTTTTTCAGCAAGTTCAGCTACTCTTCACAATGTAATTTTACAAAGAATGAGGACTGTAGAGGAACAGGAGGAACAAACAGAACTTATAATAAATAGTTTGCTCACCAAAGACAAAATGTGCAGGATTCTACAATCTAAGGCTGATGACTATGACCCCTGAAAATGTGTGCATTAGTGTCAGTATGACAAGATATTTCCTCTGAGGCAAAGAGGAATTAAAAAAAGAAATACAACAACGATCACTGGTGAATTACTCACCATGCTAATATGCTGTAAGTCATCAGGTTTGTAGTGGCTGCTGCTGATGTATGAATCCACCAGGGCCATGTAGTCTATCATGAGAGCATCCAGCAGCACCAGTCTGAGGGGCTGAAGGTGGATCACTGACAGAGCCATTACTTTAAGCAGGGGGACCGGACAGGGCCGCTGCTGCCACATCTCCTGTTCCTTGTATAGAAACACACACCAGGGTTTTACAGCATATACTGTATACTATATACTGGATATGAAACCATCTCAGGTGAGAGTATGTGCTGTACCTTGGTGAACTGTGACTTCATCTGAAGGGATAGGAGCTGGGAGGAGGGCACCTTCAGATGGAGACTCACCACCTCCTGCAGAGTGCTGACTCTGTCGGGTAGGAAACCTCCCGTCTCGGAGTAGAAGCACATGACATCTGCTACCTTCACACACACACACACACACACACACACACACACAGAAAAGAAGAAAGTAAGTGAGCTCAGTTAGACATAGAGGAGGGAAACATTAAAGACTCAAAGGCCACTGTACAAACTCTACATGTACCTGAGTATCAAAGACGTTGGTCAGCTTGACTCCAAACTGCGCAATCAGACTTCCAGCCATGGCTCTGCAGTCATGAATGACCTGTACCAAATGTTCAAGCAACACAGATGTTATGGTAATAATCCTCACCATGACAGAGCAGTTATTTGCTGGCCTGTTTACGCCGCTCACCTTCAGTATGTGCTTGTTTTCCAGGATCATGGACAGACCATTCTTGAAGGCCTGGGCTCCAAGTAACAGGATATCAAACAGGTACACCTTGTTTTTGGTGGCAATCTAGACACATGACGACCAGCCTCAGTTATTTTCTCACCTTTTCGCGCTTGCCACGAAAGGAAAAGAAGGCAGACACAAAGCCAGATGGAAGAGAGGGAATTCAGAGCTCCTCACCTGCAGCCAACAGAGCCTCCCGAGCTTATAGGCCTCGACTCCATCTGCTCCCACACCGATCACACGGTGCTTCTTGATGTGCATCACCTGCAGGATGGGAGCAAGCCCGGGATGTTATAATCAGCTTTTAAGTCAAACAGGTCACTGCCATTGCATACCGAGCAGATAAAACTGCAAGTTTGTGATTTACACAACGGAAAAAGAACTCAAAAGTCAACTTACAGCAGTTCCAAACTTCTCGTGAAACTCGTCAATGACCACAAAGTTGATGAACTCCTCCTCTTCCTGCTCCTCCTCCTCCTCATCATCATCATCTGTGTGAAAGGAACCTCTCAATGCTCAGAAAAAAAAAACACATATGGAAGACATGCATTTGAAGTATGAGCGAAAGAGAAAAGGTGCCCCTCGTCTTTGTGCTTACCAAAGGCGATGCTCTTCCTGTAGGGCTGAAACCTCTCCACGTTCAAGCGCTCTTCAGCTGCGGGGTCATGAATATTTCTGCGCAGCACATTGGATGTTACGGCTTAAGGCCAGGCCAGAGATGCTAATATGTTCCTTGGTTGGTTACTTACCCACCGTCAGCTTCATTGGATAATTCCACTGTATTATACACAATTAAAAAGAATTAGAAAAAAAAAATTAACACAAAAAAGTATTCACCACATTCGGCTTTGTCAGTGTCAGACACACTCACCGTTCACAATCTCACGCCCGAAGAACAGTTTGGAGCCCGGGATTTTGCAGCCATTACTACAGCTAACAACTGAACACAACACACACACACACAAGTTGATGGCAGTTCTAAGAAACCAGCGCAGTCCACAGTTACTACAGTACACAGTGTAAAAGGTGAAAAGTTTTTTTTCTGACCGTCTACCAGAACCAAGGTTTTGTTGAGGTTGATGCGCTGCACGACGCCCAGGTAAGATGAACTCTTGAGGGTCAGCTTGATGCGTTTCCCCCTGAAGACGTTCAAGAACTGGACGTCTTCCGCCGCCATCTGGCCTCACCTAAAAGTTGTCACAAGCTATCAGAAAAAGAAGAGTGAAGCTGCTGGATTATGGGTATCAGACTCTAACTAGCTTTAGCAGAAACCAGCTCGGCTTACACTCTGTCATTCGAGGTACTGTTATCCTGTAGTAGCTAGCTGCTAGCTGCTAGCTGCGGCAGCGGTGCCATGTGGCGCAAATCAACGCTGCGTTCACAACCTCCTTGTCAATTTCCCCTTCGACGCCCTCCCCTGCGAACACTACCACAATTAGCAACAGCAACAAAAGTATGTTAACATGAATTTTGAAGACAATATGAACTATCAAAAGAGAACGTTCTGTATATGACTGCAGATTTTCTGCTTCACAATCACAATATTTGCATAATGTGATAGCATGCAGCAGGTACAATGTGAGTATCTTAACATAGGTTAGGTAGCTAGACAAGCACAAAATGAAATTTAAAGTATGCTTGTTAAATTGCTTTGTTATAAAAGTTAGTGCTGAGATGTGCTCCAAGTCCTTTTTTTTTTTTCATACCTGATTGATATGGAGACTGCTGGTGAAGATCAACATGAGCAGAAGGAGCTCCTGCAGTAAATACTTCAAAGGGCCCCTGTGTAGTTCACGAGAGGAAATTCAAGCTCAGAATTTTAATATTTTATTATATTAATGAGATTATAACACAAACTTGGAAATATTTATTGTATCCATGACTACAAGAAAAATAAGGTCCCAACAACACTGTTTTGAAACTATAATGGTGGCAGGGTCCGCCACATACAAAGTAATGCAGTATGAAATGGTGTTTTTAAAGTGACTCTATTTCTTAAGTTCATTCAGTCATGAAAACAAAGGGTTTGTTTATTCAGTCTTTTGGGGCGTATTTCTCTTCTGATTAAAATTTCTTCCCAACAATACACAGTGCACCAATAGTACTCAAATATTCTATTTCTTCTTGTGTAGGCTACTCGGCATGCTACTGAAACTAATATTTATTAACTGCAAAATGCCAGCGCTCCCTGTTGGCCAGCAGATGACTCAGAATATCCAGCAGGGGGTGGTCACGGTCCAAGTCTTGAGCCTAATTGCTGTTAGTCTCAGGTCTCTCAGTCTTTTGGCTTCAGTGTGTCTTTTAAAAATGTAAGTTTTGGGTCGACGAATGAAGTAACAATTTCTTTTATTTTAATCCACGTTACATCATATGTGTGCACGTGACCGTTTTTAATTTGCCCGGGAAGGGTGTTTCAGTGTTCCTGTGTTTCAGCCGGCGTTGAGAGACGCACTTTAGCCAGACAATTTGAATACACTTTAATCAGACCTTGATCATTTATCAAGAAATCCTTCACTGCCCTTTTTACTTACACCCTAAAGACATAAATCAGCATGCGGCCTGGTGGCAGCAGTGACTGGCTGACTACTAATTGGCCATTCAGCATATTTTGCATCCGACCACAGTACTGAAGACTGAAATGGTACCTGATCATCTTTAAATGGTCTGAATCCAAATGGCAAACACGTCAGATATCTTTACAATAGGAAAATGCAAATAAAGGTCACTGGTGACGTTTACATTGCTATCACAAAACTGTTCTCTCTTTTAAACATTGACACTTGTATGCCCTTGTTCCCCTTTTTGTCAGAGATTTGAGGAAATTAACTTTGCACCGTCTCGATCAGAGTGCATAATCATAAACGGATGTGGAATTATGATCCTCCCAAATGTTTCATATAGCGTCCAAAACAGTGCTGCAGCGAGAAGAGTTTACTTGCATTGGAATAAGTTAAATCAAATCTCTCATTTAGTTGCAGTACATTTCTAATCTCTAATCTCAAATCTGCCTTTCAAATTTTCCTTATCAGTGTGTGTTTGTTTTTTTGACTGTAGCCGGGTGGAGACTCATGAGGGTGGAGACACCCTAAATGGCATTTTATGCTAGTTCATGAAAATGTCCTTCCTTGACTTCCTTGAAACATCATATAAAATATGTTTATTTGTGAATGTATTGTTATTTACGCTGTGGATTTCTTCCAGCAGTGGTGGGCTTCATGTCATGAATGGAAACCAATCAGATCTAGATGTGCCTTCAGCCCACATGGGGGCAGGCTCAAAGGCATCGCAGCAGCAGCAGCGGTACAGTCAAGCCATCTTATCAGAAGTAACCAGCTGCTAATACACAGGTTCTCATGACTTCACCCTGTCTGTGGAAACACATTAACTCAAACTACTAACTCAGACTATTGTTCATCTGTGGACAGGGAGGCACCTAACCAAAGGGAGGACGCTCCGGGGGGGTCCAGGATCAGTCTGGGAAACTGTGAGCACCTTTTATCATTTGTCCTGTGAATTGCTCCTCCTGAGTTTGTACTTGGTTTAAGTTAAGTGAAAAACTACATTCCTTTTTGCTTAAATTGGATGTTATACCATCAGAGAAAAGCTAATATCAATTTAATGTCCAGTTCTATTACTTGAAAGACCTTTCACACTATCACCCTGATAGTGTGAACGGTCTTCCAAGTAATAGAACTGGAAATATTACATGTGAAGTAAGAAGGAGCGTCATTGATTCTTTGAGGGAAAGTAACAAAAATAAAAAAATAAAATATCCATCACTGTGCCATTTTATGGCCCATGGCTGTCACTTAAGCAATCAGATGTTAAAGGATAAGTTCACCCAAAAACAAAAGTTTTCATGGCAATGGCGAGTCAGGTGAAGTTTCGCAGTCCGCAAAACATTAGATAGGGTCTTGATTTAAGTCTCTCGGAGTTTGATGGACCACAAAACTTCACCCGACTTCACCTGACTTTTCATTATTTTAGGTGAGCTCGGGCTTTATCTAAAACTATTGTTAAGCCACAGGTACATGCGTGTGATAAGACTCGGTTCACTTCTCGAAGCAGTTGAAAGACCTCAGGACTTCGACATCCTCTCTGGGACCACCTACAGCACGCTAAAATAACTTTATCCTCCATATGAGCCATACTGGAATCCGCTGCCGTTGTTATCTTCAGAGGAAGGTCCACCCTTTTCCTGTGCTGCAGACTGAACAAACAAAAAGCTTTGGTAAACTACAAAAGGGATGAACCATCCAACAGTTTTCTGCATGTATGTGACCCACAGGGGACACGGAGCCTGCCTGTTTTGTTTTTTTTTTTAAATTGAATACTCTTATGAATATATAAATATGAACGTATTTGTGAAAAGTGAATGCAGAAATCAACCCATAACCAGATTAGTCATCTTTAGAGCGGTTTCATATGAGTGAGATGACAGTGAGCATGTCCTAACTGCCTCTCAACGTGTTGCCTTCAGGGACCAGACTAATTATCTGATTAAAGTTGCCAAACATTGGACCTGTGGGAACTCGACTTTTTTTTTTTTTTTTTTTTTTGACGCAAGTCGTGAAGGCTGCCGAAGCGAAAGCACGCACGGAGGGAGCCCACTCCGTGTGTGAGTGACAAGCCCGGCACCGCGGCCGCCCACTCGCAGACGAGCTGGGGGGTGACTCTTAATTGTGTAACGTTCATTGACGAGTCAGCACAATGCTGCCGAGACCGCGGAGGCGCACTTAGACGAGCAGAGCGATGAAATGCTCCCATCGAGGAGAACACAGATGGACAGCCTCGTTCAGCCGCTCGTCGCCCAGTACCTCGCCATGGGATGTCAATCACGAGAAAACATCCACAGCGAAAGTGTAGCGTCGGACGATAAGGGAAAGGACGATGCGTAAGTCAGATAATCTTTTTTTTTTTCTCTTGGTTTTAAAAGAAGGGCGTCAGGTGTGGTTTTGGCGGAAATGTGCGCTCTTTATTCAACAGTTGATTATTTCAGTTATCTGGATTGCGGTGTGACTGCTGCTCAGCGGTGGATCAGATCTTAATTTGCGTCTTCAGTCGGTGCGTAAAAGTGAATCCCATGTCGCCAAACTAGTTTGCGCACAAACGCGCAATAGGTAAAAAAAAAAAAAAAAAAGATGTTCTTTCAAATAAATTCCTTCTTGTTTACCGTTCACTCAACAGTTTTAAAAGTGGATGTCCGCAATCAACCGGTATTTCCCTCAGTCAAAGGAAGGAAATGAGAACAATGAATAGCAGAATCTCGGGGGGGTTTCTGAAGTTCCAACAATGGCTCCAGTATTTGCGGCAATAACACATCTTGTTTCATGCGTAATAATCTGCGGCGGTATCATAAGATTATGGTTTGTTCGTCCACATGCTCTACATCCTCATATGCCAATAGACAGAGATAGAGAGAAAAAAGGCACATTTTCGGTCCACCGAGGCCCTCCTCCCCCTCACTCTTCTTGTGTTTGGTGTTTTTTTTTGTTTTTTTTCCTCAAGGAGAGCGACTCCAGGATGCAGCTCCAGGTCTAGAGTTTCTCCTCCGGGCCGTCCTCACAGGTTCCACAAACCCAGCCCGGCCCAGACCACCCAGGGCAAGTCCACCATGCCCCTGGGTCACCTCACCAAGGGGGCGAGCTGGGAGGAGCTCATCCAGACCTGCCTGCAGTCCTTCGGTAAGTCCACGTCTGACCCGCTCCTGGCACCGGTGTCCAGATCGCCATGGCGCAACAGTGACCCCGAAGCGTGCAGCAGGTGTTTCTGGGCCATGCTTGTGTAACGCTGATCATCTTTTGTTATGAGTTTGACTCACGCTTTTCTGCAGTGCTTGTCTCTGTTATTGAGAAAACAAAACGATGATAAGCCCCGAAGGCAGGAAAACACTCCGTCTTAGTTTATGAGATCACAGAGTGGAGCTGGTTCCCAGAAGTCTGTGTTGTTGCCCTGGCATTTTGCGCAAATCTCAGAACAAGTTTAGGCAGGTCTCTGACCAGAGGGGAAAGGGATTTTCCTGACATTGACGTTGTTGTTTATTGTGGGAGTTTATGTTTTAAGGGAGATATCACTCCTATGACGCTCTCGAGTCTGCTTTTTTTTTTGTTTGTTTGTTTTTTTTTCAGTTTTTTGTGGTGTGAAAATGTTTAAAACTGAACACAATGATCACTCCAATTTCTTATACATCTGCACGTGTGGGGTTTGCTGTATTTTGTGGATTCGTGCATTATTATTGGAGGTTGTTTTTTTCTTCTTTATGAAAAAAAAGTGAACAGCAGTGATTGAGTAGGCTGCAGTTGGATCAATCAAGCAAAGATCGTTGGCTTCATCAAGTTGTCTGGAGTGCTCTCAGAGTTATGGTGATTGCGTCTCTGAAGAGACGAGCTTTCAAATTGCCGTTGCCTGGTTACACACACGGAGCAAGAGCGATGGAGAGGTGTTACAATGGGCTGCACATGAAATGACATCCCGTAACTACATTTGTCTGTGGAGAGGAAGATCCGGGCAGTAATGACAGCCCCGCTGTTCGTTTTACATTCACGAAGGGAACAATTGAATCAGGGTGACACAGAGCCAAGCAAACGTTTTTAATTTGAAAAAGTCGTTCACTGTCACTATGCAAAATGTGAGATCCATACGCCCGTATCTCCGCTTGGGTGTCCTACAGTGTGTTATGAATGGGGGGGTTTCCTTGAGCAGCCTCTCCCGGTGAAATGCTCGTACAGCCCTGTTCCTCCCCGGCTCACATCACAGGCGAACCCCCGAGGTCCGCGAGTCCTGCCACCTTTTTTCAAAATGTGAGAGTGCACGTAGGAGCTATTTGAAGGATTACCTGGTGGCAGCCAGCTTCAAGCCTGGCTGCGCCGAAAGGTCAGCTCCCCTAACAGTGGTCCTCAGATGCTGACCAGCCTTTGAAATGCAGAGCACTGCGAGGTGTGGATCAATAGCTGCTGACATCATCACCGTCTGTGGACCACACGGCTGTACCAGGCTGCATGTGCTGAACAGTGTCGGCCTAATACATACATGTATATGTTATAATTACTATCTACAGTTTGTGTGTGTGTGTGTGTGTGTGTGTGTGTGTGTGTGTACATATATATTTAAATTTAAATATATCAATTAAAAAAACTATGTGTCACTGAACAGTATTCTTACAGTGGGAACTAGTGTTCTGTTGGTCTGATAGAAGGCCCTCTATGTCTAGAGTAGTTGTTTTTTAATGATATATAAGTGGATATAATAGTTCATTAATCATGCTATTGAACTGTCATTGATTGTATCCATTATACTTTCATGTACAGTGGCAGAAAATTTCAACCATAGACCCATTTCCTTTATTTTTCACCATTAATTATTCATGTTAGGCTTAATATTTAAGCTTTTCCTTTAGTAGTTTCAACTACGTAATTCATTACTTTTAGCTAACTATGTCAACTGTTCCTATAAGCTATTCAAATCATAGTATCCATGAGTTTAAGCTAGGTATTATAGCTGTTCCTTTTAGCTATGTGAAACCATATTATTCATTACTGAAGGCTAACTATTTCTGATGTCCCTTTAAGCTATTTTAAATCATTTTCCATTACTAACTATTTCAGCAGTGACTTTTACTTGTTATGGATCCATTATTTTTAGCTGTTTAAAAAGTTAACGTATATAGGCCTAACTATCTGGTCCATTACTTTGAGCTAACTAGCCCAACTGTTTATCAGATACTTTTAGCTAATTAACAGTTTATCGATTAAGAATACTTTTAACACATTTAGTTGTTTTCATTATCCATTATTTTTAGCTAGGTATTTTAACTTTATTTCTATATTCCTAACCTTTGGGCAACAATTAGTTTATTACTTTAGGCTAACCATCCTTTGCTTTTAGCTATACTATTTGTTTATCCATGCCTTTTCTATTTCAGCCCCTTATCCATTTTTCTGAATTTTCCAGCTGTTTACATATTTTTACATTTAGTTAACTGTCACCTTTTGTCATGTGATGTCAAAGTGTGATAGCAGGTTCAATATGTGGGTATATGTTTTTCATTTAAATCTGACATCCTGCCCAACACAGACACCCCACAGTCCGTCCATGTACCCCCCCCCCCCGGAGAGGCAGCCTACTCCCTGGGGTACAGATACCCTTAATTGGGAATCTCTGCTCTAATGTAGCCTATAAAATTCAGACCAAGTCCATAAAGTTTGTTGAGAGCGCAGAGAGATAAACATCACTGTGCTGCTGACTCGCATTCCTCTGAAACACAGAGACCGTCTAATCTGATGTGCTCTGTCAAAACAAGGAAAAGCGAGTTTGGATCCACTGATGAACGTCCAAGATAACCTTAAAAAAGTAGGTCAGGCGCTGTGTGCCCTCACCAGCGTTCGCCAGCCGTACGGGTTTGGTATGTTCCAGTGCAGCGGGTGGCAGCTTTCCTAATTTTCCAGTGAAGAACAGACGGTGCGGAGAGGATTTCCTCTTGCAATTAACCCTGCACGGGGAGGGTTAGTGGTCGGAAAGTTGTGAAAAAAAGGATGGGGCAATTGTTTACCTGACGGAGAGTCATGGCTTCCTGTTTGTGAATTTGTCTGGCTTTGGCTGATTCACACCTGATTGTTATCAGAGCGTGGACTGAAACACGTGTGTGTATTAATATTTTCATGAAAACGGGTTCATAGCTGAGTTCCCACACTGTTCAGATCGAGAAGGAGAAGTGGATATTGCTTTGTTTAACTGTGTCTTAACTTCACTGGAGCGTTGCCAGTTAACTGGCCGTGTGATTTTAAAAGACAAGACGCTTTTTCACTTGTCTCTTTTTACTCTCTTATTGACTTGATGAGGTCATCGCCATTCGCCGGCTTTAGCTGGTGGCGGCAGCTGTGTGTTACAAACAGAAACACACCCCGTGCAGGATATGAGGGCTGGATTAGTCAGCTGCGGCTGGAGTGAGTTGCTTACAGATAACAAAGATTAGAAAACATGTTGCCATGGCGGCCGAGGTATTTCCAAGGTGATTCGGTTTGAAAGCGTGTCCATAGACGCCTGATGTCCTTGATGGTGTCAAAATAGTGGTGAGGCTTAAAGGGAAACAATGCTCGGCTTGAGGATTCACAAATGTCAGTCTTCATATTTCCAGCACAGTCTGTTCCTTCTTTACAGATTATTGGGGGGAGTGGGGCAATAAAATCTAAAATTGTCCTTCAGTATACATAAATAATATTTTTCAAGCATGCAATTAAAAGCACTTCCCTCTGTATGTCAGCCACTAATTCAGCGCGCCTCGCAGCGGCTTCAAGTTTCCACGGAAGATAAGTGTTGTGTTCACCTCGCCTAAGTGGGCAGGAAAATGTGTTTTCTTACAATTATAGGTCAGACCTGGCATTGTGACGTCTCGCAATATTTTTGCACACAAGAGGTTGTTGGTTTTTTTTTGTTGTTTTTTTTGAAAAGTGGGTGACAACGAAATTTCTCACTCCGTGGGTCTCGAGATGCTTGGCAGCGGCGTAGCGTCAGACGACCAAGATAAAGGAAGGTGGTCAGGGCACAAAGAGAGGAAGTGAGATATACACACAGGGAAAAAGGAAGCGAGGAGTTAGTGAGACAAACAAGCCGCAGTGGTTCTCACAATCGGCGGAAAAAGGCAGATCTTCACAGACGTGGGTCTGCGGATTGTATGATGAAACGTTACAGTGTGCGCATCGGTTGGTGTTTTACCTGGCTAACCCAACCCGCTGATGTACTTGATGGAAATAATGTATTTCCCATGACAGTTTACAATATATTTCTTTGCTCGTCCTCACTCCAGTGCGTAACATCAGAAAATAGAATGAAATGAATGAAATATAATAATACAAGAGTCTGCATCAGTGGACATTGTGTTTTTGTTGTCCATCCATCATTGCAGTTCATCCCCAAAATACTAAAGAATAAGGCACCACATTTCCGGAACGAATTGATCCTGCTCACAAGTACAAAGCCTGATGCAGCTTATTCCAATGAGATCGATTGTTGTCCAAAAAAAACACCCTAGGGAGCCACAACACACTGGGCGACACATTTCTTTATTGTGATGAGGGAACCATCATTTCTTTTGGTACAAGGATATTAAGCTGCTGCCGACATTAGTCCCAAACAAGTATCTTATTCTCACTGCTTTGGCTAAATAGTACAGTGCTGTTTCAAGAAATGATTTCCCATTGTTGAGTTGAGTTGTTTTTCATAATAATTTGTGACAGTAAGATAATATATAGATTGTCTGACAGATATATCAGTTGTCTGATATTATCAGATCATAGCCGATCGCATATATAAGGGTATGCAAAACTAGAACTTTTTAGAGATTATAAAGCAGGAAAAGATTATTGGGATCATTAATAATTATTACATTTCTTATAAGTTTACTGTTTTTTTGCACTAGTTTTGTTTTAAAAAGTTTATTGTTCCTGGTTGTGTTGTTTTTTTATTGTGGGGAGTTTTCCTTACTGGAATCAAGGGTCTCAAGAGGCAGGGATTTTTTGGCTTTATCAATAAGATTTAACAACAAGACCTGATCATTTGAAGTGTGTGAACATTTTTTTTTTTTGTCTTGCAGACTCGGCTGGCTGCGTGTGTGGGAGCAGCCACCTGTTGAACATCAGCCTGACCATGCACCGTCTCCTCATCTCCTCCAGCGACCTGCTCGACAAACTCATTGCTCTATATCCTTCAGCAGTGCGGCGTGAAGTCATAACTTCCTGCCACCGCACCCCAGACAGATGATTCAGACAGTGGGCTGGTCAGTTTTGAGCACCGGAAGTGAAACAAACAACAAATACATGTCATAGGGGCATTTTAGGTGATTGTGTCTTACACCCTTATCGTATATGAAGGAGACGTTTCGACTAGGATTTAGACTAATAGACTTGGTAGGATGGATTTTCTCGCAGTGATCGGCTCATATCGCTGCGAGCTGTGTGCTGCTTTCCTGTGGTTGTCAACAGCAACAGGCAATCAAGCTTGCACTTGGCTTACAATGCAGCCTGTAGCTGTCAGTGCAAAATGTGATAGGCAAGTGGCACTTCGTGTTTACTCCTGCTGTCAGCCGCTTCAGACCTTTTACATCTCCGCCTGCGTGTAAATGTCCTTCACTGTGGGGCCCTGTATCCCATGCGTTCAATAACAGGGAGTCTATTACCAGCGCGTATTTGTTCCCGTTTAAAACGTTTGATTCCATCTCTTCCATTTTTTCGCCACTTCGCACCTAGAAAAATAATCTTTTGTGTTGTTGTGTTGTTGCGGCGTCTTGTGACCTGAGTGGAGGGGGGGGGGGCCTGTAATCTAGGCCTCCATTCAGGGAGCTGCGGTGGCGTCACACAGCCTCTCAGAGGAGGCCAGTGGCCCAGGCGAGCTGCCTTGGGGGGGGGTTTCAGGTGTTAATTACCTCTGCCTCTTTCAGACACAAGTCCCCTTCAACTATATATAAACACAGACCCACTCTTGCTTGAAGAGGCCCCCCGAATCACGCAAACCCACGTCAGAGCGCTCAACGCCGAATGCCCTCCCCCCTGCTATTTTTAACCCTCTCGTTCTGAGCCGAAGACCCAAAAGGATACATCAAATGAATTCACTGTGTGGGTTAGGATCAGGGAAGAGACACAGGGGCCATTAACAGCCTTCATCACAGCCTGGCCTTGGGATTGCGTGGGCAGTGCGTCTGCTCCCATGACGCAATTAGCCTTTTTATGTGCATCACTTCACGCTGATTTCTGCCAGTCGAGAGCTATAGTGTCAGTCTGTTTACGGGAGCTACTTCGCATGACAAGGGCCCGCTTTCGTGTGCGCTGTATAAAAATCGATGGGGGCCACGCTTTTGTGGTCAGTGTGTGCAAGACGGAGGACAGAAACAGCGAGACATTGATTGAAACGTCCTACCAGTAAACAATGCACATGACACAGCAGCCGCTCCACAGTATATGAGGCACCGATTGTGTGCTTTTTCTTTGTCCATTCTGTTATTCACCTACTTCTGTATGCCAGAATGATTCAGCGGTGCTCATCAGAGTTTCGCTTCGTGCAGTCGCCTCCTCCCACATCGCCAAATGCCACTTCTGTTCGCCTTTTTTGTTTAGTTCGTGTAGTCTTTTTTTTTTTGTTTTTTTTTTTTGTTTTCATGAAAGACTTTCGCTTGTGCAAAAGTAACAGCGCAGGAAATTCGACCATATGTTCCTTATTTACTCAAAACACTCCCGTCCCGAAGAATAATCGAGGACCAGCAGATTCACTGACAAGCTGTTTTCACCTACACAAAGTTGTGAGTGGGCCTGAAACGCTGCTGATTCCTGAAATGAATCCCAAGAATTAACTTTCAGATAAAACTGCACATTACTCAGGTTGATAACCACGTCTGCTCCTTAACCCAAGCCATTACATTTAAAGTAGCGCTGGACAATGAGCAGCCGGCAGAGTGCCAGAGGATTTGCTTCTTCATCAGGTCAGTTTAACCTGCTGACACATTTTAAGAGCCTCACTTCAGTCGTCTCTCCTCCGTATCAGTCACGTGGTGTCTTCCTGACCCCCAGGCACTGGATCCAGGAATTCTGGGTGATGTTCCGGTTGAACCACAGCTTGTCAGACAGCCTGGAAGAGTTTCGCGAGCTGATCAGAGAGCAGGGACAGGAGCATCTTTGCTCGCTCCTAGAGACCAAGTGGATGTAAGTGTTAATCTCTGACCAGCTGGCAACTGACATTAGGCCCACACGACTCTCGGTTGTTTGTTCAGTCATGGAAAATACTGAAATCAGTCACGAGCGAGAATACAGACTTTGAACTGCGACCAACGTGAGGCCGCTTGTGCGTCTTCGAAGTTAGATCAAAGATTTCACACAGTTTGACATCGAGTATCTTCTTGCTCCAGCATGTCATTTAACCTACTTGGTTGCAACTAAAGATGATTTTCAGTAAAATTCAGCAAATTAATATGCTTCCACATCTTTTCAGCCCTTGACTACTTGGTAATAAAAAGAAAAGTCAGTCTATAAATCTTCCCTTGGATTTTTTTTTTTTAAATAATTAATCAATCAGAAAATGACGATCACAATTTCTCAGACCCGAAGCTGACATCTTCAGATTCCTTAACCCAAACCCAAAAGATATTGTTAACTATCATAGAAAACTATTTTAGAACACCAAATATTTCCTTTTCAGAAGCTGGTACCACTGAATCGTCGAAATTTTGGTCAACAATTAGTTTTATGGGAGCGCCCCGGTAGCTCAGTTGTTAGAGCGAGCAGCCCATGTACAGAGGCTGGGTCCTCACAGCAGCAGCGCTGGGTCTGAGACTGACCTGAGACCTTTTGCTGCATATCATCCCCTCTGTCTCATCCCATGTCCTGTCACCCAAGAAGTCCCAAAAAACCCATTACGAACCTTGACACATTTTACACATAGTATTGCAAAACTGATATGTCATTGACCATACGGGTGCCTTTTGAAAGTTTCTGCGTCTCAACTCCAACTTAAGTTGATGAGCAATGCCTAACCGCATCAACATATGTCTGCTCATGCCGTCATTTAACCATTGCTGATTGTAGATGTGGTTTGCGTTATTTTCCGTGATGCGTTCTAGAAACGAGCGTGACTGGTCGTGGAAGGCCAGCCAGAAAATCAAAGCTAACAGCAGCAAGAAGAGGAAGGTCTCTCTCCTTTTCGACCATCTGGAGCCCATCGAGCTGGCTGACCATCTCACGTACCTGGAATTCAAGTCCTTCTGCAGGATATCAGTGAGTACACACGCTAAAAGACTGCTCACTGCATAGCTTATTATTTCTTTGTTGATGGCGTGCTCATTCGACATGCATCTCTGTGAGTTAAAAGAAACCATTAGGCTGTTTCCTCCCCAGGGGAAATGCCTCGCAGTTTCCGTACAGCACTTCATGCTCGTCTCTCTCTGCCCTCTGTGCCAGTTTGTAGACTACCAGAATTACATTCGCAAGTGCTGCATGAAGGACATCCCTGTGATGGAGCGTTCCATCGCCCTGTGCAATGGTATCTCCCAGTGGGTTCAGCTGATGGTGCTGAGCCGGCCGACCGCGCAGCTGAGGGCGGAGGTTTTCACCAAGTTTATCCACGTGGCTCAGGTAGCGCTTCAGTCAACCCTTCACTGTTACACTTTCTGTTCCTGGTTTAGCAACAGAGAAAAAAAATGCAACTATCTTTGACACATTTCCTCTCTGCTCGCATCTCTGCTGTGTGCTGCTGTTCACACACCTTATCTAACTAATGACAGCCTTTTGTCCACACTGTAGATGCCACATAATTAGCAGTTGCGTAATGCATATTCACAGAGAGCAGGTAATGATTCTTGAGAGCTCTGCTGTGGGCTTTTAGCACATCCAAAGATTTTACCAATAGAAAAATATTAACTGAATGCACACTAATGGAGCCATCAAGTGGAACACACTTAGACACTGAGGGGATTAGGGAAGTGGAAAAGAGAGAAACGACTCGTGAGCGCAGTCACAGATCGGAACTAGCTTGTTTAAACCACTCCAATGTCAAGCTGCATGCAGCCTGCTGAGAAGTGACACGCTGGCTTCGGGGAGCCGTTAGTCAGACTTGTACTCTGGAGGACCTCTTGCACTGCAACACTAATGCACCAGTCTGCTGCTGCTCACTGCTGTCAACCTTGAAACCCACGGGTGTGGAAACGAATTTCACACCATAATGCTCCAGTGACAGCACGAATTAGAGAGCTGAAAAGAGAGGGAAAAGCACTTCCAAAAAAGAGTGAGATATCAGAGCGCAGTAAGAAAAAGCCAACAATATAAGTGGCTTATGTAACGGCAGTGTTGCGCATTATATAACCAGGGCTACCTGGAACAAGTTTAATTGTGCGTGTTTATACGTGTGCGCGCGGATGTACTGATACGTGTGCATTTCTTCTCATGTGTTTGTGTGTGTGTCCCAACAGTGTCTACACCTTATGCACAATTACAACACACTAATGGCGGTGGTGGGAGGGCTGTGTCACAGCTCGATCTCCAGACTGAAGGACACCACCTCGCATGTACCCAGTGAGGTCACCAAGGTGAACGACTCCTACCGTAGCGAGATCCAGCCGATAACAGAGCCGAAACACCTTCACGTTAATCATTACAAATGGTTTCTATTTCCTCCTCAGGTACTGAACGAGATGACAGACCTGCTGTCCTCCTGCAGAAACTATGACAACTACAGACAAGCGTACAACAGGTGTACGGGTTTTAAAATCCCTATCCTGGGCGTCCACCTCAAAGACCTGATTTCGGTCAATGAAGCCATGTCGGACTACGTGGAGGACAACAAGGTGAACGTCCAGAAGCTCCAGGCCCTCTACAACCACATCAATGAGCTGATCCAGCTCCAGCAGATCCCCCCCAAGCTGGACGCCAACAAGGACCTGGTCCATCTGCTGACGGTAGCGCACCCCTCACTGCAACTTTTGCATTTCTCATCAAATCACCATGTATCTTCGCGTGATTCACTAGGTTGTATTGAACGCCAGCACAGATGCAAATGAGCGCGTTACAGCATGTGGATTGTCCGCACTCCTGTGTGTGGGCGCGATGAGAGTCTATGATCTATGAGTGTGTGGGTGACGAACCGAGTGTGAATGAGAGTGAGTTCAGATAGCTGTATTGTTGTGTTATCTGTGTAATCGTACTCGAATGGCAGAATGCCCATGAAGAGAAAAAAAGAGTTGCCCTGTGATCTGATTTTGCCCCTCGTCCAAACATGTTTCAAGGAGAAAACATCTAGATACGCCGAGAGATCTTTTCTCATTCTGTTTACCCCCCGTGTGCTAACATGTGATCTCTCCTGCCCCGCAGCTGTCCTTGGACCTTTACTACACCGAGGATGAGATCTATGAACTGTCTTACACCAGGGAACCCAAGAACTGTAAAGCACCTGTGAGTCATAGAGGCAGAGATTCTTCAAGTTTTCGCTTTGAGGGAATAGTTTGACATTTATTTGGAAATATGCTCATTCGCTTTCTTGCCACATTAGTGGAAAAGATTGATAGCACTCTCACGTCTTTATGCCAAATTTGAAGTTACAGCCAGTGGCCAGGTAGCTTAGTTTAAGACCGGCGACATACTGAAACAAGTAGCCTGTTAACTTGCAATGGGTAGAAGTATAGAAGATTCAGACCGCTCTCATGAAGCTACATCTGCAGCCATTTATAGCTCAGCATAAAGGCTGGAAACAGGGGGAAAGCAGCTCGCTAAATATGAAGCTGCAGCCAGCATAGGGAAAAGACCGGGAACACATGGGAAATGCTGCCAAAATCACACCCTAGCTACAACTACAGACATGAGAGTTTCTAGTTGCATTAACCCCCTCGTTTAACTCTCTGCAAGAAAGAGAATGAATCTATTTCCCAAAATGTTGAAATACTTAATGATACTACCAGTGTAAAAAATACCAGTGTTTCAGGTCCTAAATGTTACTTAGCTCTGAGTTTATGTGATGCCTGGCTAGTTTACAGTGTTGCTTCTGCTTCTGTAGAGCAGGTTATGAATAAATCTAGTTGTTAGCACTGCTCAGATAATATTTTACATGTGTATCTGCCTGCACAGGCTTGTTTTTTTTAATGACTAATTAATTTTCTATCAGCCAGCCACCCCCTCTAGACCTCCAGTGGTTGTGGACTGGGCATCAGGAGTGGCTCCTAAACCTGACCCCCGAACCATCAGCAAACATGTGCAGAGAATGGTGGATGTAAGTGCTTCCTTTTTTTTTTCTTTTTTCTTTTTTTCAAGTGTAGCCTCTGCATGGCTACGCGGCGCTGCAGTTATATAAGCACGATCATTTATTTGAACTATTCTTCTGGATGCTGCCATTTTGACAGGCTGCTCTCGCAGCTATTGTTCACTAATTTCCAAGCAACAATGGTGTTTGCCTCTTGTCTCTCTCACAGTCCGTGTTTAAGAACTACGATCACGACGAGAACGGCTTCATTTCTCAAGGGGAATTTGAGAAAATTGCTGCTAGCTTTCCCTTCTCCTTCTGTGTCATGGACAAAGAGAAGTGAGTGTTTCACGGGTCACGCACTCGGCTCATTCGCGACTACAGGGGAGAGAAAAGAAAGGGTGGTATTTGTAGTGACGAGTGTAGCAACAGGAAGCATAAAATAGCTGCAGACCTAACACTAACCCTCCACCACAACATTATCACTCCTTTATTTCTCATGCATGCAGACTGGTACATGATGCTCACAAACCAAAGAGAGGCTTGTCACTCCTCATTCATGGACCTGTGTGAAAACCACCATCACTGATGTCACAGTTTGTACATTAGAGAATAGTGTTTAACCCATGGGGAGGATGGGGTTGTTTGATGCATTAGCAGACATTATAATACGAAGCTAAGATCTGAAAATGTGGTTAAAGTGTTTACTTCCTGTATATACTGTATGATTTAAGCTCCTCTATTAAATGACGCTCCATATGTGCTATGGTTGTGCAGAGAGGGCCTCGTCAGCCGAGAGGAGATCACAGCCTATTTCATGAGGGCAAGCGTCATCTGCTCCAAACTGGGCCTTGGCTTTGTCCACAACTTCCAGGAGACCACTTACATGAAACCCACCTTCTGTGACAACTGCTCAGGATTTGTAAGTCGCAGCACAAGTTGAATGGGTGTTGTGTTATTTTTTGAGGTTTGTTTGCTTTTGACATTCGGTGATGTTTTTTCCCCCCCCCCATATTCGATATCACAGCTGTGGGGTGTCATCAAGCAAGGCTACAGATGCAAAGGTAATTATGGCACTTCATCGTGTGCACATCTATCGTTTGCCAAATGTCAGTCAGTACCGTGTAAAAATGAAGTGTCACGCAGCGTCTTGTGGGGAGCAGGTGAAGCATAGCTATGTTGAGAAGGTGCACTGTGGTTTTCTGTGCTGCACATTGCTAGCTGAAACCTTGCAGCACATCAAAAAAAAACAAAAAAACAACACACACAAAAAAAACCAGACTGCAGCCAGAACCACAGTTTTTCCCCCTCCCCCGTCCCTCAAAAGGCCCGAGAGCTATTTGTTTCCTTGACAGTAAGTGTGCAAAGCTCAGAGAACCGCGTTTGCAGAACAGACAGTGTTCAAAGAGAAGTCGGCAGAAAGTCAGTTTGCCGATGTGAGACTCGAGTTCCTGTTCCTGACATGTTGTGCATTCTTCTGGCTTGCGCAGACTGCGGTATGAACTGCCACAAGCTGTGCAAGGACCAGGTGGCGTTCGAGTGCAAGAAGAACACCAGGCTGACCAGCACCATCGACAGCCCGACGCCGAGCTTCACGTCTGTCACCACGGGCACTTCAGAGGGTGGGCTTGATCACGAGTGATGAATGCACACCATTTTATTCCTCACACAGTCACAACAAATAGAACCCTCTTACACAAGTTCCCACAAACCCACACTCTCACCTAAGTTATGCAGACAACAACACTAATGTGACATCAGTTAACAGTAGGTCTCTGTGTTGCGTGCCATCTGCTGGCAAAAACTCGCTCAGAAGCGAGTTTATCACGCAAGCCGTGATGTTTCCTGTAATCACTGCAGCCTGCCGCACTGTACAGAAAACAAGAAAAGACAGAATGTACACGATTTTCTCTGCAGTTTGCTGCAGCTTAAAAAAAAAACGAAAAAAAAAAAAAAAAACAGAGCACAGGGTCTACAGTCAAGGTTATTTCCCTGTTTGACTTACAGTAATAATGAAGCTGCCCTCCTACTGCGAGAAAGAATCTATATTCAGAACAGAAGAACTTTCGATTTTACTTAATATGGACTGACTCAGTGAGACATATCTTAAAACCACGGCGGCTATATTAACACGCCCCTCTGCGGATGACTCTCTTTGACGTACTATATGTTATCTGAATTGAGTCATTTTGTTTTGTGGTTGTCGATTACTTAGATGAAGTGATCAAAGGCCAATGTGAAGAGTCAAGTTCATGAACGTTTGCAATATTTTTTCCATTTGTGTCTTTTGAAATAAATCCTAATGATGCTGCACTCTCCAGGTTCAGAGGAATTCCCTTTTCCCTACCAGTCGGATGACAGCAAAGACTGGAGCCCAGACTCTCCGGTTACCCCCCACTCGAGGCCTCAGAGGGTCCACAGCGGCACCCAGACAGAGGGACCCCAGCTCTCCTCCGCATCGCCTGAGCCTGGCCGCGCTCAGCCGTCTCTGCTGATCCCAATAACGCCCACCCTCACCTCGTGCCCCAGCCCCGTGCCCCAGAGAAAACAGCGACACTGTGCCAAGTGGGAAAACAGGGCGTCCATTGCGCCTAAAGAACCAGAAGAGGACAACAAACTCCCCTATGAATCCCTGGAATCAGTGAGTGTCAGGCTTTCACTCCTAACAGCACCTTAATGGGCCGCAGCTAGTTTACATCACGCATGTCTTCTGTGTCTTTCCCAGGACAACCAGAAGCTGCAGAAAGCCAATGAGACACTACGTAGGAAGCTGAGGGAGGCGGAGCGGGAGGTGGAAATACTAAAGACACTGCTGAAGAGGCACGCTCTCCACCCTGTGGAGGAGGACTCCTCCTCCTAGGCACACACGCACACACCGGATCTCGTCCAGGGAGACTTGTGCTGCCCCCGTATGGCAGCGTGAGTAAAACTGGATCCAAAGTGCAAGTGTTACCAGGCAAATTGGCGTCACGTGGTATAAGTACAGTGCGCATAGCTGTTTTACTGCTGTTGGTGCACGGTCAATTTAAGAAAAAGCTGATCAGTATACCACCACTAAAGAAGTTAAAGACTTTTTTGAGATTTTTTTTTTTTTTCCAAAAGAAGCTCCGGTAGATTTTTCATAGAAAATACAGTACAAAAGCCAAAAAAGGCTGTGGTGTTACATTTAAAGGAGCTTTGAGTGAGCAGACGGTGCCTTTTTTCACTGTGTTGTACTGTTGAGAGAGGAATGAAAGTCATCACAATGAGCATTACTTACTTTGTTTAGTGAAGAGCTGAAGCTGGAGTGGAGTGCCCTCTGTGAAAGGTATGTAAGCGTGGGAAAAAGCTGACCGGCAGAGTGCAGCATTTTGAGGGGAAAACATTGCGGGGATGCGTTTGATCAGTTCTTGATCAATAACAGAGACTAGATAATTTATGTTAAACATAAGAACCGAAATCAGAGGCATCAGTCAAAAAAAGAGAAGAAATCAATAACTTTATTGTGAATATGACAGATGCATCTTTATTATTATTATTATTATTATTATTATTATTATTATTATTACTACTATCATTATTATTCTCACTGACGAGGGCCCACAGGTAACAACAGTGCAACGAGAGGAGGCCTCAAATGTACAGAACTGTTGTTGCTCCACATCATCGTCCCTGTTGATATCACCGCACAAGATGTTTTCAGTGCTTCTGTTTCTATTTATTGTCTCAAACACTACACACTTCATAAAGAGTGATTTCACATATTTTTTTTGTACAGTATGCTGGTACTTTCAGTGGATTATTTATGCTCGTGAGCGTTTGGCATCATATCGTTAACTTCTCTTAATTCATATTGTTTCATACGTTTACTATCGTGTGGTCAACTTGTAGCCGTGTTGTACTGTGAATGGAGGGGGGAAGTCGAGACACATGTGTTTGTGGTGTGTGTGTGATGTAAATACAGAGGTATACACAGTGCCATCGTAATTAAGTCGAGGTTCGTCCCTTTTTTTCCCTCTCAGTATTGTTCTCTTATTGTTATAATAAATACTGTAAACTCCACATGAAATCACTGCCTGTGTTACTCAGTTTGACCACCAGGGGTCGCTGAAGCCTCGTAATATTCCTCATGCGTCCTTACTAACGATTATTGACGTCCAGTTCTCAGAATCTCTGGAACTGGTGCTATAAATGTTCCCTAATTAGCTATCTGTGCGTCAGGTTATTAAAGAGCAAACGGACATCAACATCTGATAATTATCTCCAGTTGGTTGTGGATGATTTGATTAATTAATAAGACAAATACGTGAAAAGTTTAAAGATGAGACAAAATAAAAATAAAAACAAAAACAGACTTTTACAAGAAAAAGCGAAGAAAGACCTATAGTTGAGTGATCAATCTGAGCATCTTGCCGTCATCTGTGTCCATAAAATGTTGGCAGTGATGGATTTGTGTCACACATACCTCTAAAGACGGGCGGTGTCACCCTGTTGTCAGGAGACTGTGCCAGTCTAGTCTGTCCCTTGGGCTTAGCCGCCGGTAATGAGCCCGGCTCCACAGTAAATGTTGGCCTGTAGATAATGAGAGGGCGACCGTCTAACGTTGGCGAGGCAGAGATTCAAACCAAGCGCCTCATCCCCGAGCCTCAGCACCCTCACTGGCTGTGATGCTGTATGTACAATCCTACAGCGGGGAATCCATCGTCGGATAAAGGAAGCCGTTTGACCCCTAATTACATTGTGCTTCTTTGTTTCTCTCAGGTGTAACGACTTGTTGCCTTGCATTGACTTGCCGGTGAGCACAAGCTCCTGTTCCAAAGGGCGGTCTCTGAGGCACAGCAGCAGCTCCCGAGCCCAGCCTCGGTGACAGCTAATTTACCTCTATTTGAATGTGACACCCAGCTGCAAGGGAGTAACACCCCGCGTCTACCAGGCTCCATTCACACTAATGCTGAATAATTTCCAATATCATGGCTGGCTGAGAGAAAGTGACAGAGAGAACATGTGTTAAACTCGGGAGGGGTGGAGGGAGGCTGCTGCTTTCCATCAAGGCTGTAATGCGAGCTTGATAGGAGAGATGTGTGCACCCTGACATGTAAAAGTGGTCATCATAAAGATAAATACATCAGTCTAAACTCCATTTACAAGCCCAACAGAGAATGCAAACATAATTAATTGTGGTGCATTTGAGCCTGAAGGAGACTGCGAGACAGGCTACCTATAACTCAGCGCTCCATACATTCAGAGCAAAATATGACACTTCACCAGTCTGCGTAATTGCAGCGGGCAGACAGAGATGATTTATTACCCAGACATCAGCGCACTTGGGGGGAATTGGGCCACTGTGAGATACCCATAAGTTAACTAAATCTGCTAGGTCTAATGAACACACTCTGAAAACTAATTAGGGGAAAGATGTGGAACATCCCATTACGTCCCCCTGATAGTAAAAGTGCGGAGACACGGCAGAAAAACACAATGTGAACACAACACTTTTTACGCGGCGGGAGAGAGCCTGTAGGATGCAGCAGCACACGCCACCGCCGAACTCAACTCCACTAATTCCCCTGATTATTAAACTGAGTTCATTAAGTTCTAATGATGGCCAAAGGACCCTGGCGGAGGAGCGGAGGGAGAGAAGGCTGTGGTGGAGGAGGAGGTGGAGAAAAGACACACACACACACACACACACAATGTGGAAAATATTTTCTGGAGGTGGTTATGAAAATGTGTGTGAAGCCATGGTGAAATTTTTAATTAACCTTGATGATAGCGGAGGAGTGCAACAAGAGAGGGGCTGCACAGGAGTTTGCCAAGAGAAACATCACCGCTCGGCTGTGTCCCTCCCTGGCCTTTCACAGTCACGTAGCCGGAGCTTCATAACGCAGACCGAATCCACTTATCAGTTCCCCGGTAAATGCAGAGTAGAGACAGAAGAGGCAAAAAAAAAAAAAAAAAAGAACCCAAGGCTTATACGAGGGGTAATGAATTTGTGGGCGAAACTGTTGACTGTGAAAGTACCAACAGCGAAGCGTGAGTTTACATCTCTGGCTCTGAATGAGACTGTACACACATAAAGCAATCTATGGGTCCCAGAATTTTACAGCCATTGAACTGGCTTCACAGTGTTTCCCTCGCCCAGACAATGCAGCTCTGCTCTTCCTGGAGTAATGGCTCCCCACTGGCTTTGGCATGGGCCTGTATTTTGGCTGAATACAGAGAGACATACTTTGCCACCCTTGCAGGATGATGCATTCAAAAAGCCAAAGAGCACATCTCCTTATTTAGGCTGCGTGTTTTTGCTGTGACTTGTTTAGTCACGGTGTAAATAATGCACACGACGGGAGAGGAAACAGGATGCAGCTTGGAGTGACACGTTGTTTAGCTAATGCGAGATTTATGTTAACACAGTTCACCAGTGCGGCTGTCGGAATGATTTATAATTGATTTTAATTCCCTTTTTTTCCCCCGTCCTCAAGGTGTACTTTGATGGAAACTGTTGGCGGGGGAAAAAAAAGAAAGAAAAAAAGAAATGTAAACGTTGCAATTGTGCTGACATAAATGCACCGTGTGGGATCGTGTTTGAGTTGAATGGAAGAGCAGATTGTTGGAATACCCAAGCCTTTTTTGTGTGTGTGTGTGTGTGTGTGTGTGTGTGTGTGTATATATATGTTATGCCACGGAGACTCACATAGCGAGGCTGCCAAATTGCATTGTGATCCTTTGATGCAAAGTTCTCACTCATGCCTAGAACTGAAAGGTGCAGTATATGGCGTGTAACAGAACAAATACTGCAGAAGAGGTAGATGTATCGATGAAAGGGGGGAAAAAAAGGAAGCAGGTGGGTGAGCAGAAAAGGGAAGTAAGAGGAATGGAGAGACAAGAGCTGGTATGGGAGCAGATGCTGCGGTGCTGAGGCAACCAGAGCGCCTTTCGACAATCAGCGGAACCTTCTGAGGCAACACATTGCCGGGATCAAGGAAAAAGTGAAGCACAGCATTGCAGCGAAGGAACAGATAAAGAACGAGGAGGGGAGGAAGTAGCAGCGGGAGGGATGAATTTCCCCCCAGTGAGAATCCCTTGTGGAGGTGAGTAACGCGGAGCAAATCAAGCGCTCGTCTGAGCCGTTCTGTGTCTGAACCCTGTACACTCCACGTCTTCTTCTGTTTCCATCGCGCAGTGGGACACTGTTGGACTCCCCCCACTCGCCTCATAGAAACCACAGTTTGCAGCTTACAGTAACAGAAATAGAAGGTGCGGTACAGAGAGCTGAAATGAGAAATTGCACTGGTGTTACAGTGGAAAGTTGTTTTTGTGGCAGCACCTGTGTGTGTTTGCATTGCAGGATCCTTAATAAAGATAAAGTGTAGCACTCAAGCTGGAGCTCATTTGGTTTGTAAAACATGTTAGGTGCTATAAAACAGTTTAAGTGCCACGACTTAAAAATATTACATTACATGTCTTTTTGGTCATTAGATACAGCTCAAACAAGCTTAGGTTACCACCTTTTTACGTTAATGTGACATAAAAGTTGCTTATTTTAAACAGTTCAGGAGAAACCTGACACGCCACATGGCTTGTTATAAAATAACATCTGGAAAGAAGCCACTAGTAACTGTCTGGAAATCACCAGGACCGTTCAAAAGATACTAAGCAGGTGGTAAGAGGAACCATCTGTCTATGGTCGTCAAAAGACAGACACACTCAACTTATCAGATCAACGGCAGCAGATCGCTGCCACCTGCAGAGCCGCGAGGTAAATCAGACTGTTACTGAAGCCACTCAAGGGGAGGAAAGAAACATATTTTACGCCAAGAAAAATAAGAAATCTTCATAGATCTGTTGCTATAGCAGCTGCACTAACCGTCTGAGGAGCCACCTTTTTTTTTTTTTTTTAATATCACAACTTTACCACACCCATCGGACGCTGAGTCATTTAACCACAGTGTTCTCGGCCAGGAGCACATAAATTGGAGCTTGCCAAGATGGATTTATAAGATCGCATGACTTGGCATATGACATAGCATCTATTTGGAGTCGTGTTTCTGGTCACCTGTATGTCCAATGTTTACACTCTTATAGCTTTGGTTTTGGTCTCCACCAACTGTTGAGGACAACATGTGTTTCTATGGCCATCGAAAGGGATGAATGGATTAAACACAGGACCTAAACTTCAGGAGGCTGCCGTTTGTGTCCCGTGTGAAATTGAAAGTCAGCACTTACTTATTTTAAGTTTGGTTAACTTAGGTTACATAATGTACTTAAATTGAGTACCTAGCACACTTATTTTACTCAAACTATGATCTTTTCCTGAACCCAAGCAGTTTTGTTGTCTGAACCTAACCACACTGTGACTGTTTCATGATTAGTATGTACTACGTGTAGTGTTTTTGGGAAAAGTCATGTAGGTCTTTTGGGGAGCTGGTGGCAGCTGACCTATTCTGTCGTTTTCTGTGAGGTTGTACTGTCACGCATGTGATGTTAGCACGCTATCATTTGCAAATAATCACTAAACAGCTGGAAATGTCACCCGTTCTGCAGATTGTTGGTCATGAACATAAATATTGGACACACTTTCCTGGCAATCCATTCCAATTGTTGTAGAGATATTAATATCAGGACCGATCGACACCTCCATCCCCTTAGAGCCTTTATTCGTGACACAATGTGTCTTTGGTGACTTTGCATTACAATAAAATTCTGAACAAGCCTGTAGATTTTCCATTTCACTTACTGCCAAGTCATACAAACAAAGAGCATTAACTTTAAATTCATTTCTCGTCTCATATTCTTCTTGTTCTGGCAAGACTTTATTGTTTTCCTTGAGGCAAGACCTCTACAGCTGCTGCTCCTCATTTGCATACACCAGCCCGTAGACAGTATATTTGCACAGTGTATCTCCAAACAATCATCATTTGCTCCAATATGTGCGCTCCAGCAGGAGCAGATTCACTGTAGATATCATAGAAGCAGACAGAAAATAAAAACTGTGTGGACAAAATGTAATAACGGGAGCAATGACTTTTACATTAATATTTTGTGCTCAGTGTGATAGCCCATGAAATGGATCATCTGCAATAACTGCTGTCCACTGAATGTGTCCCTTTAAAAAGTGAAAATACAAATTAGATGTCACATGATGCTATTAGAGAAATGATACACACTGGCAGGGAGCTACGTATCATATTCTGTTACGTCTCCCTGATGGATTTACTCTCTAATTAGGCGCCGGTTTGGAGCGGTCCAATATTTCAAGGCCTTTTGATTTAACATTTAGAGCAAGGAACCTCAGTGAGCTTGTGATATTCACTTCAGCACATGGTGCATCTATTAATGCGACAATCAAACTATATCGCGTTCAGATTTCAGGGCTTTTGAAAACACAATCACTGCACTAGAGCTGGGCTAGCCTGGTAAAGGAGCTTCAGTTTGCCTCGGCAGTGCATCTATGTATAATGATAGGTTGTTTGTTGCAGACACAGCACAGAGAGGGTGTGAGTGTCCATTTATTCACACCATCAGTCCCACACCTCTCCATCGTGGCTGGCTGAAATAGCCACAGGACTCTAATGAAGGCCAGCAGGCTGTTTGCTGCTTGCTGTTGGTCCACCGCCTTCCGTTGATTTCTCCAATGACCCTAGACATAAGGACGTGTCCACGTGTTCGCCACAGTCTACCTAAAATGCCCGGAGGATACAGTGACATATGTACCCGGCACATCATAGTGGCACGAAAACCATTGATATGAATTACCGCTCAGTGGCAATACATCATGTAAAGGTCACAAGGAGACATGGTTCTATCATTCCTTCCCCACATCTACTATATATTCTGTTTGAAGGTCACATCTCCAAGAGAAAAAGTGGAAAGGAGAAGACGTATATAGTCTCTGGATGGTGAACAAAAAAAATGGGGCACATTTCTGTGCTTTTTTACTTTATTGCATGGTATTGGAACAGTTTCCTGCAGACCAAAAGAACGGTGATGTGTCATATATGTGGTGGGTGCTCAGTTGTACTGACAGCAAATGAAATTCTCCCAGAGAGCTACATGAGTGAAACTTCCCTCTGTGTTATCATCAAACGCAATGTGTGGAACTACTCACGGCATAGGAAATCACTTGTATCTTCCAGTTAAAGGAACGGTTTTGGGAAACCTACGTATTTGCTCTCTTATATGTAAGGATATAAGAATATTATAACAAGGACATAACAAGGAGAGAAAATAAATACAACTCTAATGTCTTTATCATAAATGATGCTACAGCCAGGAGACAGTTTGCCTAAAGTAGCATAAAGACAGGAAAGAGTAACGTGCTAGCCTATGTAATAAATAATCCATTTACCACCACCTCTAACAATGACTATGTTACATGTTATATATAGTTTAATCTGTCAAAAAAAACCTATGTGTAAGAGTGGAGTTGTGGTTATAAAGGCTGTTTTTGTGCCAGTTTCTTCCGCCAAGAATTACTCTGTAATCCCTGTAACCTTGAGTTTGGCACTACACCCATCGCCATCTTGTTTTGGGTTTTTCTGGCCATATTTGGATCAGAAGTGTGGAGCTTGGGGCGGGGGACACTAATTGGATGTCCGTGCCATGGCAGCAGCTTGTCAATCACAAGGTACAATTACTCAAAGAATGGACATCATGCTGTGTTGAGGAAGGTCTTTTTCTCATATGATTACATACAATCTGACCTCTTTTGAAACCAGTGTGGTTGCCCCCCTGCTGATGGCACTTCCATGCACTTCTGCATTGGCTTGACTTTATATTTTTTTATTCTACATTTTATGCCCTTAATGGTGGAACTACTTATTGTTCAGGAGAATACAGGGGACTTGTAACATGTATCAAACAGTTAAAGTAAGTGTTCACCATTTAAAGAAATGCATTACTTGGAGATTATTACCTCTAAGACATATCTTCTTCAAACTGAAAATTGTGCTTGTGCAGAAGGTTTTGTGCCAAGTCACTGTTCCCGCCAAGATACACTTTTGCACATAATCCTGCGTAAAACTACAAGTTGTCATTTTTACACTTTGGCAAGCTAGCCTGGCTCTGTTCTCACCAAGCTTTTACCTTTCGGAAACAACAGTGCTAGCTGGTTCCCCCCTTTTTTCAGTGTTTACGCTTAGCTAACCATCTCCTGGCTGCAGTTCATAGAGACTCTTTTCATCTAACTCTTGGCAAGAAATAAAATCCCAAAATGTCAAATGCATGATGCATCATTTAGATGTTGTAGAGCGTCTCGTAATTATAATTTTAAAAGTTTTAGCATTGTGGCTCCTTTGGTTCAACAGCACTGTGTGACTCCTGTCTTACTTGTAGGTTTACCTCGAGCCATTATTTTTCACTGTACTCATCAAGGATCACCTTGCTGATCCCTGGAGTCAGTCGAGTGATGGGCACAAGTTAATGTGGGTCAACTGGAGAGAAGTCAAACACATCACACACAACTCTCCGCCATCTGCGAGCGGCCTACCCACAGGGAACGACCAACTGTTCTCGTTAATGTGATTTGATGTTTTCCTCCCCACAGACGTCCCAGGAGAGTGACCATTAGCATTGTAGACACCACCTTCAGAGCGGGATAATTGGAAATGAAAGATGGTCCTTTTTTTTTGTTTTCGGATGTTTCAAATTGGAGTAGATTTGATTCAACCGAGGCATACCTGTGCTGCTCATCAGTCATTTATGTGAAACCGCTGCGAGGTAACGACCGCACCCGCCAGCGAACCGCTTACAAGGTCTCATCTTTCAATCGACCCACAAGGTCCGGAGATACGGCTGTCTCCTGACCTTACCCGAAGCCTCGCCAACTGCATGAGAGGAGGACGCCTGTGGATAATGTGAGTCGACAGCTCAGACCTGCGCAGCCACAGCTCTTCATTTATACATCACATCACCTGTGGGAACCTCTCTCCTGGCATGTCAGAAAACCTCAAACTGTCACGTCCCAGTGGATTCGGCGAATGGTGCAGTATGCTGCACAAACTGCGGGACGTCCGCTTTCGAATTGCGAAGTGGTGGGCATTTTGATGAGTAAGGATATGTGGGCACACAGGGCTAAGGACACAGAACCCGCAGTAGTTGTCAGCCGCACTGCTTTACAAACCCGTTTTTAGGATTCGCTACTGTACTTTGGACTAGCTGTGCGAGGAGTGTTGCAATTACTTGCAAGAGTTCCTTAAACATGCAGTTGGAGTGGGTAGTGGACGGGGGGGCAAAAGACAACAAAAATAAGGAGCAAAAACAAGGTCATAATGCCGCTACCACAGTTCAGAGTATCATTTGAAGGATTCTGAACCATACATGGATTGCGACTTTAGACTACAGTACATGCAGTACATGGTTAGATAGCTCTCATATATAGATCACTTACACTTCGAAAATATCAGGATTTGTTTATTTCCTTGTACAAGTTATCATTTCAGGAGATGTCTATAAAGCTGATAACACTGGGTAATAATCTACTGTCAATGGATGCATCATCTCACGTTGTTAGTGTGGTGTAGACACACACGCGAGCATCCAAAATATCATATCAATCACATCTACTCCGATGAGAACATGTACTTGCTTGATATCATTGCAGCAAAGAGTGTATCTTTTTCATCCATTTTTACAAGAGGGAGCGACAACACCTCTGATGGAAAAAAAATCTCTGTTTTCCACCATGACTGTCTGTGTGATCTCCTGTTTCTCACAAAAAACGCTTGCCAGTGTAACTTGGCGAGCGGGCCCGCAGTCATGGGAACCTTTACATGGAACAAAGCCATTCAGTAGCTTTAATCTTGACATATACGCTACCTTTACGAGGCAATCTCCACACGCACACACGCCGTCTACAGAAAATATATGACCGGCCCTTGTTTCCTCTGCAGCACCACGCTTTTTTTTTTTTCCTCTACCTCATTCTTGGTAACCATGGTTGCCTGAGGTGTCACATTGTAAACCTATTTTAAGAAACTATCATCCTTTACATAGATCACTGCACACACACACACACGCACACACACACATGCACACACCCCTTGTAGGAAAAAGCGATATGTCATGCCTATATTTTCAGTTATGTAATGTTTAACCCGCGCTGATCACTTTACTGCTCACGCAGTGTAAATACAGCACCAGACCGTGTTATGTTGGCGCCACAAGATCCTAATTAGTACAGACATATTGGTATAGAGACTGAATTGAGGTTTACACATGAACTAATTTTAGCTGGAGTTTGACGGCAGCGTCGTTTTATCAGTCAGTGCAGCACTTTGGCCCACACTGGAATATGCATCTCAACGGATATTGGATGGATTACCCTGAAATGTGGCACGGGCATTCATGGATCCCAGGAAACCTGATGTCGAGTCAAGCTGGTCAAATTTTTCGCTCCTATCTGGTAACATATCTCACCATCATAAAGTAATAACCAAGGCAGTTAATACCTGAGTTTCAACTGCATACAAAAATAACGTTCTAAAATTTAATTCGGCAAATTAAAGCCAAAATATGATCCAACTGAGGAGACTTATTATTCTGGACTCCTGCGGTCTCTCTGCAATTTCGGTGCTTGAAATTAAGTGATGGAGTCCTTGGGTTATCCAGCTATCAAGAAAGTCATCCGTATCTAATATTGTTTTTTGTAATTTCTTGCTTGCAAAGTGGAAATCGACATGTTACTTTTTTCAGACAGTTTTAGAGTGCCACAGTAAAGCAGCGTGTCCACCTCTGACTCAATGTCAAGTGGGAAATAGGTCATTATGAAATAAATGAGGGATTAAAAAGGACCTGATTAAATCTCCATCCGAGCCATCACTCAACATAATGAGCGCTTCAATAAAATATGGATACGCCAATAAAATATGTATACTTCCAGCAGTCCCCAGTGTTGAACTGACTCAACTTCAGCGTCCAGCATCTCTCTGGAGCCACAATTAGTTTGCCACGGACCTTAGAAAATCTGTTCCGTGGGTGCAGGGGCCAATATTGCATGCCAGTTGTCATTCACATGCATGAATGTTCAGTTTGTTATTCAGTCAAAGAGGACAGAACGCAAAAGCAGCACCTCCCCTGTGGTCTATCCTGCACAGAATGTGGTCAGTTGTGGTCGTGATGCGCTTATTACATCCTGCAGATAGCCTCCGATTCTCTCTTCATGTCGAGAGTACACAGCTGACACAGTGACAGCAGCTGTGACAACTACAGCCTTAAAAAAACAATCTGCAAATACATAATTTCAGATGAATTATGCACAGTGAGGCATCCACCATTCAGCCTAACAATGTTAATGATATTGCAGACATGTTGTCAAATATCATCCATGGTTCAGATCAGCTGGATGCGGAAGCTTTTCATTTTATCGATCTCACATACTTTCCCAAGTTGTCATGTTTGGTTTTATGCCTGTTTCATGGATTTACATGAAGGGAAACATCCCTCTCATAGCGTTGAGCACATGGGAACACTCCTGTCATGAAATAAGGGTGAGAAATATGAGCCACATCCTCTCCCCCTGTATTGCTTTTTGGAGGATCACTCTATTGCAGCAGACAGCTGTCCAGGGATAAATGGCCGAACTGATATAGCAGAGCAGACCAGTCATTTAAAGAGCCTTGGACCAGAGTGCTTCAGAAGGATGAGCAGTTACAGAAAATCATCTTTCTTCATCTTTGATCCTTGTGATTACTCCTCCTCCCGGGGTTACACATGTGAGCATTGATTCTCTTATAAGACTGTCCAAGTCAACACATATCCTGTGGAGCAGCTGAGAGCTGCCGCTGACACGGAAAACGATCGCGTGGCAGCGCATCATAGCTTTCTGGCAGACGGTAATTACGTCCGGATTGGTCCTTCACCGTGAAAGAGCTGCATCTCCTGCGGGTCCATTAGAGGCTTTTCAGAATGAGAGGCAGCCTGGCACAAATGAGTAGTCCTTCCTGACCTTTTGACACCCGCAGGAATCCCAGGGTCTCTTGTGCAGTTTATTAGTCACAACACCAGCCGCAGTGACAGTGCGCACTGAAAATAGCTTTTTAAATAAGGACACCAACAGCAGCCTGCCAAGGCTCAGACAATAAACCCACCTGAAATTACAGCTCAGAGAAGAACATTAAGGAGGAACATTAGGGAACGCGTGGCTGTTGATTCAAATCAGACGGGGAAGCAGTGGAGGAGTTTTACGGCGCATACATAACACAAGCTTCATGAAATGAAATAATTGGTTTTGCTGTTTTTGGTTCAGGGAGAGTATGGTTTTCAAACATATTACCCTGCAGATGATTATGCAATCTACAACAATCTGTGCATCAGCAGTTTAGTTCTATTGTTCACAAAGTACAAAATGATAATGTGCACTACAAAAACTGTACTGCACTGATAAAGAATTTCGGATTGCACAAAGGCATTAGACTTTCGTAAATAAGCCCAAATCTTTATCAGGGCGCACGAGTGCCGGCACTGCAGCAGGGCTGCAGAGCTAAGCTAGCTAAATCCTGCAGCTGAAGACAAAGCAATCATAGCTTCAGCAGAAAATGTTTCCACTGGGTTTGAAGTCTTCAAAAAGCAATGGTAAGTTCACGGTTTCCTGCAAAGTGCTCTGTGTAACAATATGTATCAATTTACATTTGTTAAATCACTCTCTCTCTTTGGCCATATTTGAGTAGATTGTAACGTGACATGAAAAATTAGAAGCTCCCCATCTCTGTAATGCTGCTGGCCCCTGGAATTCTTGGGGTTGGATTTTCCTTGACACTCTGACGATGATACTTAATACACGATCTCGAGTGTCTTGTCTCACTGACTCTCTCCGCTCCACTCACAGACAGCCACGGTCACTAACTGTATATGTTATAATATGTTACGAGACACCTGTCTATTCACACGTTCAGCAGACACGGGGCGT
Organism: Acanthopagrus latus; assembly: GCF_904848185.1. Classification (NCBI taxonomy): domain Eukaryota; kingdom Metazoa; phylum Chordata; class Actinopteri; order Spariformes; family Sparidae; genus Acanthopagrus; species Acanthopagrus latus. The sequence goes on along the minus strand of NC_051054.1, from coordinate 14,742,342 downwards.
TTACTTGGAGTCAGGTTCAGGTCCACCCGGCGAATGGAGTATGGCTTTTGTTGAACTCTCTTTTGTTCCCCGCTAACTCCTGAGGGAAATATGTGGCTCCTTACGGCCAGAAGTCAAGGTCAAAAAACCAAAACAATTAGCTGCTAAAATGCCCTCTAGTGCTGATGGGGACTCCATTTGGGTTTGTCATTAAGAGCGTAATTGTGATGTCTTTATTGTAATTAATAAAAATGTTGATTATTAAAGGCGGTAAAAACAAATAGAGGGTGTTAAATTTCGAGTATACCCCAGCCCAGGAGGTACCAGACCAGCTCTCCGGTATAAAGGTTTAGGATACAGCCACCAGCCACGCCCGTTAATGACAGCTCTCTTCCAAATGATCTGAGCACAGGATGAATTTTAGGGAACTGTTTCAATTTGGCAGGCAAGAGTAACCTTTCAGCCCCTTCGGAGATATTTGGCACACTTATCACTATCATGTACTTACATCAAAGAGACATAAAATCAGTGTCCACAACTTCTAGTTTAACTACGGCTGAAGGTTTATTAGAAGGTTTTAGCAAAGGGCAAAGCATACAGCTCAATTTTATCTCATTTACTATCAACCATTATCAGGAATACCTATTGATAAGTACTTACATTTGGTAGAGTATGAGAGGGCCAGGCCATGATGCAGGCATGCCTTTCCCTTCCTGCTGAAAGTCCGAGTCCTTGCGGTAACTCGCGACCCCGGCCGAGGTCCCCAGATTTCCTCAAAGTCCGAACTTCAGGCCGGCAGAGTGAACAAAAGAACTCCAGTGTCCAAGTTATAATCCACAGGTGGCTGGTAAAAATGGTCAATCCTCCTTGTGCTCTGTTATCCTCGGATCCGACTGCAAATCTCTTGAAGTCCACTCTCTGATGATAGGCTGCTCCCGTACTCCGTCCTGCAGGTTAATCCAAGGTAGAAGAGCGGTGCAAGACCATCGTGTCCTCTGTTGGCTGGCTCAGCTGGCCAAATGTTACTCAAGAGGGAGATTTTGCTCACTTCCTTATAATGCCATGCAGCCGTATCCGGTAGCATGATGACCCACTGGTCAACTGTTGCTCCTTTTTTCTTTTTTTTTTTTTATCCGCAAACTCATTGTGAAATCTCGACCCTTGCCACATTTCTACTACTATATTACTTTTGCCTGATTAATCTCTTTATTCTATTCAGTAACTGTTTCTCATTTTTATAACTTGATTGTAACTTCATCGTAATCCTGACAACAACTGTTACACATATGATTATTATTATCATACGCTGGTAGCAGAGCTCGTACATATCTCTCAATCGACTGTTAGAACTAGGTATAATTTCCTTTTACTTGCCAGTGGTATATGGCTCACTGTAGAGGCCATTGGTTGGCATGCTAACTTCAGAGGGCATCCCGCAGCAGAATACATAGACGTGTCGTAATGTCAAACCTGCTGTTTTCTTCACATTCTGTTGATCATTTCTAAATGTTTTCAACTAAAATTCCTACATTTTGCCATTTTGCAAATAAATCAGGGAAACTCTCAACAGGCTCTTGTTAGTGTGTGCAAGTCAGTGGCTTTAAATTGGTGGTGGTGGCGGTGGCAGGTGCAGCCACCAGGTAACTGACATAATGCAACGAGACAGGCCGATGAGTCACCCCGGCCCACAGCGCGTTCCTCTGCTTAACCTGCAGCGGCTTCCATACGATCACCTATTTATAGCCCTCCCACAGCAGACCCACAAACCACTGACACGCTGGGAAGTCTGGTGCCGTCTCAGCTCTGTTTTGCTCCCTGAAGCTTAGGATGCGACCCTAAATCCTCTGCTGTTTAACGGGTTTAATGGAACCTCCCAAAGTGGAGAGGTCTAGCATATGTGTGACATGCCAGGACCTGCAGCTCTGGCAGCGTTTCATTGTTAATTCTTCTCATTGTACCGCTGAGAATAAAAAGCAGTACCCCCGCAAGTCGTACAGCGAGCTGTCATGGCCGGCTGACTCATCACCTGGTACACTTGCGAACAGTCTCCACAGGATTAGCGCGCTGTTCATTAGCACTTCTGAGGTTTCGAATGCTAATCCTCTGAGGTATTATTTCTTTAAAAATCCCTAATCCCCTTAAAGACAGACAGTGTTGGCATCAAATCATTTCGGCTCCGCAATCAATAATGCAAACAAAGCACACAGCTATTATATATATTTTTTACAGCGAGGGCTCCTGGCACAGGCATCACCACATTAGAGGGAATCCATCATATTAATGATCCCAAGGCCAGTTCATTATTCACAGAGAAGCAGCTCGCCTGTCCAAATAAATTATCATTGGTGTTGCATTAATGGAAGTTTTCAAATCTCGCCACGGAGGATGCCATTAATCTGTGCGCAGCATCTCCCCGGAGTGGAACGGTCGGCTACTGTACCACTGCCAGCGATCTGTGAAGATGAGAAGCTCCCCGCTGTCCTCGTTCACTTTCCGTCCGTGGGAGGAAGTGCAATCGTGATTGACGTTAACTACCGCCCGCTCCAGACCGGATCCCTCCCAAGTTTGCACACTTTGCATTTTTTATGCACTGCTAAAGGGATATGTGCATATAGGTGAAGGGTAAAGCTACAAAGTGGTGCTTCTGTCTCAAATTGTGGATGACAAACTGCGACCTCTCCCCTCCTGATGGAGCGCTTTCAGCTAATTCGACACATATTGCATTTGTGTGCCGGAAAATTGCAGAGCCAAAAGGCTCCGCCGCTCCCCCGGGACTCCCCGCGCATCCATCCCCACCGCACCGGCACCGGCGTGGGCCAACTTCCAGGCTCATACTGTTAATATTCTGATTGAACATTTGTAGAAGGACCTTGAAAAGTCACATACTGTGCAACTTTCTAACACTTTAATGAAATTGCCTCTCATAATGTTGGCGTTCACCGACTATTATGTTTTTCATTATGACAACCTACTGTAGGAGTCAAACTCATTTTCATTTTGTCTGGATGTAAGAGGACAATAAATCCATTTTCTTTAATGCCCCGCAGACCGCCCGGCTTCACCATCAGACCTTAACAAATAACTAAAGTGAAGCTCTGTAATACAGCTCTCTGAAATTAATTCTGTGGGAGCCTGATAGCAGTCCTTTGTGGTAAACAAACTGAGCAGTATAAAGGAGCTTTTGTTGCACTTGTCGGCTCTTAAGCTAGACAGTTTTTCTCCTTTGAAAGAAACACCCACTGCGTGAAGGTGGTAACCTACAATCTGATTCATCACCCACTCTCATTTACATACTCTCACTCTGCCTGTACAAGACGTGACACCCTCATCTACTTCCTGACCAGCTTGTTGTACCCCTGAGTCAGGCGGAGAACATGAGGCAGAGTGTTTAGCCGGACTTGCTGTGCTGCTGTGAGTTTTCAGTTGGAGGCTTGCACCATGCCTCCAGGTCTAGAAAGTGCTCCTGCCAACACCTCCCCTTTCGCTCCTGCACCTGAACCTGGCACCGCGGGGAAAGAAGCCCCACTGTTTTCTGCAAACTGACCTCTTTTGGGCCAAATGGATAAGGTCCTTACGCAGCACCTGATGTCTGCAGTAAAAAAAAAAAAAAAAAAAACTGCCAATATAAGAAACATTTTGATCTTTTTGATATGAGGAGAGTGAACTTAAAGGGTAGCTCCACCAGTTTTACAAATGAGTGTGTTCACAGATCTCAGGGAGCACTACTGCATATGCACGAGGAGTAGATGAGGAAGATGCATGTCATCTGATGAATTGCCTCCAGTGATGTCATTCAGTGGCTCAGTTGCACTGTGGATAACGTAGGTGCCAAGTTTTGAAAAGCAGACCGCTGGTCTAGTATTGCATTCCCGAAAAACAAATGATTGAAATCGATACAGCAGAACCATATGTTCTTCATCTGTCTTCCTTTTTGAAAACCTGGTGGCCACATTACCCACAATGCAGCTTTGCCACTGAGTGGCCTCACTGGAAGCAATGAATAAGATTACATGCAGTTTTCTTTGGAGCCACGAAAGGCTTTATTGGCCTACTACTTTTTCACATGCGCAGTAGCACTCCCCAAGACCTGTAAACAAACTTTAATGTGTACAATTAGCGGAGGTACCCTTTAAATGCACACAATTATGCTGCGAATGTGAGCTACCAAGAGCCCAGGGACATGTAATTGTGTAGTTGTTCCTTTCCTCACAGTCTCATGGGCTATTGCTTTAGTCAAAGGTGCTCTATCGGCATACGCTTAGTTAAAGTGTTTAATCAAACAGGAAATAATGCACACAACGGCCATGTGGGAAAAGCTGCTTAAATCCCCCACTTTCTTCCCAAAAGCCGGCTAGGCCAGATCAAATTAAGTGGTTTGATACTTCCTCTGCCAATCGGATTAGGCTGATTAATTCCCAAACGTGTTTAAATGATTAAAGCCGGTTAATGGGCCTCAGGAAAGTTCACGGTGTCAAGGGGTTGACTGTGATATCAAGCAGGGGTGGAGGAACTTCAATGGGAACATTTTCGGCCTTGGCGTTGCCGTTTGTCAATCAGCCCCCTCATGCATACCTGCATATTGGGCTCTGAGAACGTTTTTGTCTCCCCCGAAATTGCAAGACTCGTAGGGGAGAACGCTTGACAAATGGTGCATGTGCTCTATAGTGACACCATGCCTAAATATAGAGCGGAAAATGGAGCAGAAGAAGGGGGCACAGCGAGGACCATAAATATTCACAGTCCATCTAGAGAAAAAAGCTGGCAAAAGCCCGGTCCGAGGAGAAATCTACTCTTCTCATAAACTATGCTCAATGTGGCACTACCGAGCTACACCGGTCACGCCTCCACGGTGCCACATTTCTGATCCGGAGGTGCGGCGGCTGTGGACGCTCCTGCGCCATTCTGACGCAGATCTTCATTAGAAAACATTGCTCTGGATCATGCTGTGAATGCTGATTGAGAGAAACAGGGAGAGAGAGAGAGAAAGAAAGAAGAATAATCGGTTGTGGGTCCTGGTCTCCTCCTCGCCCCCCTCTCCTAATACACTCGTCTCCTGAGGGAGTGGCATCCATCACGGAGGCGGCGCGGGGGCTGTTATGCCACGTCGCCTCGTGCATGTGAACACAAGGTGACTCTGGGAGGGACGCAGCCCGTGTGCGCCCAGTCTTATAAATGCAGCCCCATGTTTCCCCCATAAAGTGTCCATCAGCACCTTAATGCATCTCCCAGTGAAAGTGTCAGAGCCTGGGCTTGCACATTATTAACTCCAGACATTTTTATGAGCCTGTGGAACAGAGTGCTCCTTCTGAATAAGATATGTGTCCAGGCTTCGGAAGCTGTATATCAGTCTTTTAGTTCCCGGCCTAGCATTATAGGCAGGCACTGTGTTTACATGTGTCCAAAGCACGGACGCTAAATACTGTAGTTATGTCATTATTATATCCCCAGTGGGATCAAAACAAATTAGGCTTAGCCGGGCTGTGTGTGCAATCCATTATGTCACCCAAGTGCTCGCACTGGGAATGATGCATCTTTATTCACTCTGATGTAAACAGTGTTTACAATGATAAACGATGGCATGGATTCATAAGCAGCTTAGAAGAGTGGGGTTAAAAGGCGCAAGCAGAATTGGCAGGCTCATGATAAATGCATGGGATTTGTCTAAAATATTAATCAAATATAAATGTGCAATGAATTTAATAGTGGCTTACTCCTCTGCCATAGTTGGGAACTAATTCAGAGCACACTGCAGGAGACAAGGGGATGAGGAAATGTATGCAAAGTGGCACATTTTGTGAAAACAGAAGAAGAAGTGGAATTATGTGAAGAGGGGGGAGATCCTGAAATTCATGCTGCAGAAGGAGAGCTTGTTGTGTGGGTCTTTTTTTCTTTTTTTCACATTTGGTGGGCGTTCTCGGTGGGAAGGGATAACATCAGCTGTCCAGGGAGGCCAGGCGATGCAATAATTTAAGTCTGCAAAGTGGGAATGCCAGAGGGGGCTGGCACGTGAGACACCGGCGAGGGAGGAAGACGCGCCCAGGCAGAGAAGAGTTTTGGAAATGTCAAATCCGGGGTCGGGGCTGAGAGTTTGCTGCGCGTCCTCGCTCAGCCAATCAGTTCGCCGGAGTCCGCTCAGCCTCTCAGCCGGAGTTGTTTTGGAGCCCGAGCTCAGTGTGTGAGACTGTGCGTAAAAATCTACCTGTCAGACGCGGCAGCGGTGCCATGGCGGGCAGAGCTCAGCGGCGAGCAAAGTCCGTCCTCACACGCACGGAGTAAGTTACCTTTTCAGACGGATGCCGTATGTTTGCGCTGCTGCTGTGGCAGTTCTGCTTCCCCCTCACCCTCCCCAAAAAACTGATCATGTGAAGTAAAAAAAAAAAAAAAAAAAAAAGGTGGTGGCTCCGTCTGTCCGTCCGTCCGTCTCCATCGAGTCAGTTGCGCCGAGGAACGATGCTGAACAAAGCTGCGGGAGGATTTTCCAGCACAGGTAAGAGGATTCTCGCAGATGTTTTGCGACCAATAGAGAAAAAAAAAATGTTCTTAGCCGTTTGTTTCTGGGTAGACATGAGATCTCTCTCTGGTGAAGACAGCGCAAAACAGTTGAATACATGAATTAAAAATAGCGAGATTTCGCTCATGATCATCTGTACTTGATACTCTACTTGAGGTTAAAATAAAATGAAAGGAGAGAAAGAAGGGGAGAGAAAGGTGTGATGTCATCAAAATAATGAAGATTGTGAGCGTTTGTGTGTGTGTGCAAGTGTGTGTGTGTGTGTCTGTGTGTGAGAGGGAGATATAGAGGCTGGCATGCACTGTAGACACACTGTAAGAGAAGGGGAATGCGCTCACGATCATCAATAATTGTGGAGTCTGAGCACACACTCACATGTGCTAAGTGCCCATATTCTCGAGTCAGATGAATTATTTGTGCGTGTGGGATGTGGTTTTTTGTTGTCTAATGTAGTGTGTAATGGAATTCCCTGTTATCTGGAGAGTGGCTGAGCCTCAGAAGCATGCGAGAAGGGATGGAGACGCAGCGGTGGGATGCGTGGACTCAGTGGATTCAGCCACTGGCCCACATTATTCATGCTCCTCCACATCCAGCAGCTCTGAAACCTCTTCCTGCTCGGTCTCAAAGGGGTCACAGAGGGCAAAGGTCTGCAGTTGATCTGCATGTCTACTCTTAGGTCCAGGGAAAGCATTGCAAATGTGGGTGGTACAATGCAAAGAAGGACAGCACTCTGCAATGAAAACCTGCTTTGTGACGGTTTCCCTTTTTTAAATGTTGTTGCTTCAGGTGGCATCCCATTTTTGGGGTGTTATTTTGTCCAGGTCTCTGCAACTCAGTCAACTCCCAAATTTCACAAATAAGCCCCTCTTTTTTTAATAAAAAAAATGTGGGGAAAATCTTTAATTTCTCCTCACCCTGTGGCTTATCTCTCACTACAGCTCTTTCAACATAAAAGCATGAAATGACTTGATTTGCCACTAATTCTAAAAATGTGATGCAACCGCAGCTCAGCTGTTATTATCTCATTATCTCATTTCATCATCAGACACACTGTAAGACGCTGGATTAATTGGATGGATGAGGTCTTTGTTGGCCTGAAGGGATCAACCATCGGTACTGGCTTTGCAAAAAACAAAAAACAAAATAATGCATTGCTTACTCACACCTCTCAGATCACATGTCATCGGTGGACTTGTTGCCTAAGTGACAGCCTCTCCTGACATTGTTCCCGTGTTTCGTTCGTCTACGTATGCCACAAATGTTTTAACTCAACTCAAAATCACCTGTCTCAGTATTCTGAAAACATTCAGGAGGAGTCAGGGTGGCCACTTCACAGACAGTCGCAGTTATCCGTATGCAGTACAAAGCACAGCAGCACCTGCCAGCCCTTCCCTGTTTTTTTTTTTTTTTTTCCGATATAGGCAGCCGTGCTATGTGGAAGGTACTTTTCCCCTATATGTTTTGCGTGAATCAGGGGGTGTGGGGTGCAACAGTTGAACATGCAGCAGATGGTGATTTTATGGCTCAGTCTGGCAAGAGCTTACGAGAGGAATGCTGATTGCTGGGCAAGATGAAACCTCTCCTGCACAGAATTCATGTCCTAGATTATTACATTACTAAAAAAACCCAATCTCGGGTCTGACTGCGTAGCGACATAACTGTATTCCCCCAAGAATGTGCGAAGATTTGATTGAACTGCATGTTCTTCGTGTCTTTTAAAGGGACGGTTCACCCCAAAAATCAAAAAATAGATTTCGCTCATGCCTGTAGGGTTATTTTTCCTTCTAGATTGTTTTGGTGTGACGTGCAGAGATGACTGCCCCTCTCTCCAAAATAACGGAACTGGATGGCACTCGGCTTGTGGTGCCCAAGGCTCCGAAAAAATTCATTTGAAAATCTCAGTGGCAGTGTCGCTTTCCAGAAATCATGACCCGGTTACTCGACATAAATCACAGAGTTTTGCTGGGAGCAGTTTCATGCAGGAACTATTTTGTTGTTGCCAAACTACACCAACTGTATCGCTGCACAGAAGAAGGCGGTGACTCATCTGCACTCCAGTTTGTCATTACGGGCGGACTTTAGTGGCATACAGTTGTAACTCCAACTTCAAAACTTAGTATTCAATCAAGTGTGTATTCTAAAGAAGTCTCTGTCTACATGTCACCATGTATTTATTGGCCTTGCAGACCTACCTAACCTTTTGAGGTATATTATCACAACCTCAACCAGCTTTTGTTGTTGTCAGCAGCTCTCATCTCTGAGCTACCCTCTCCTGGATGTATTGCTTAACATCCAGTGCCAACGTAAAAACCCAGTCATGATCTCTGGAAAGAGACATTGCTTTTTTAAATTTTTATTCAGTGCTTTGAGCATGGCATGCTGAGCGCCATCTAGTTCCATTATATTAGACAGAAGGCACAAGTCTGTTTGGCCGACACCTCCGAAACTCTAGATGGATAAATAGCACCACAAGTAAGAGGTTAAATATGTATTTTTGATTTGGGGGATAACTGTCTCAGTTTTTATTTAACAAGTTTGATTCTATTTAACTCTCCAGCTACCAGACTGCCAAATCTTTGGGACTGATCCACTAGAAGCTTGAAGCTGCCGTCATGGAGAGCCTGAGTGAGCTCCAGAACCCCCTGCTAGACAAAACCAGCAGACACGTGGTGCACAACGACTACCAGGGCTACCAGTGTGACTACCCGGGCCAGCCTTACCAGGACAGCCTCATCGGCTACTACTACACTGATACTAATGGCAAGCATAAGACTCAGCAGTTTCTGGATGCCACCTCCCTGCATCTAGCTGTGGAGGCCTTCTACAGGCCCAATTTCATCCTGTACAAGGACGATGTGAGTCTTCACAGCAAGGACTCCAAGAGCGAGAGCTTTGAGACCACTTTCACGGAGAGTAAGGATGCTGTGTTGGACGGAGTTTCCGAGGAAAACCCTCTGGACAGCGTACAGGGGGAGAAGGATGTGAAGATCCAGACGGTGTCGTACGAGGTGGAGGAGGAGCAGGGACCCGAGTATGAGGTGAGAGGAAAATATCATCACAGTGCTTCAGTTGTGTTTTGTTTGGAGATGTACAAGCAGTCTGTGTTTCAATTGTAGCCTAACGACATAAGTATGCTTCAGGTTTCTCACTCCTGCTATGAGCTATATGGGGATAATCACCATAACTACACACAATAAAGACCACATTGATGCAAGTAAGAGCCGTTTGGCAGTGTTTGACAGAGTAATTAGAATATTGAGTTGCTATATGAAGTTAAAGGCGTTGCAACACTTAGTGGTAGCTGTCAGAGACATCTTTCAGCACAAAGTGAGTCATGGCATTTAAAGTGTTATTATTTCATTATTTCATTTTAATAGACTGCCAGTGTGATTCACGCTCGTTTTTCTCTCTGCTCTCCAAATGGTCAATTTACCAGAGTCTTTCAAATCCAGCGCAGGGGTAATTGTACGCTTTAGTTTCATAATCACATTCGCAGAAAACGACACATCTGAGTTCATCTACCCAGGCTATTGTTCTTTTAGATATAAAACTTCACTCTCCAAAGGAAAACCGTGACAGAAAAAAAGAGCAGAAGTCTTTTTCAGAAGTGCGAGAAATCTAATTTCATCCAAGGCCTGCTTGTGAAGTACCCAGGGCTCGGAGCTGGCAGAGGAAGAAGCATTGCGACCTAACTGGGCTGATGATCGAGCCAGCGCTTGTCACTCGGAGGCCTGGCAGATAGATAGAGACGTGGCACCGACTGCCATTAATGCCATAAGTAATGCCGTGCTGCGAGGGTATTAAGCGGGACTCGGCTGATGCATGGCTGTCGGAGCAGGTGTGCCCGGAGCTAAAGTTATTCCACATCAATTTCAAAAGAGCAAATGAATCTGATGAACAGTGCACAGACGAAAGCTGGCTTTTTTAGCTGGAATATGAGAGTCTTTGCCCAGCACCTGCGTTTCTTCACTCTCCCTTCGTATGTGTCTGTATGTTTGTGGGCCTCAGTGTTTTGAGAATCACAAAAAGACACATCGGTTGTGCTAGATGTGTGTTGATGCAGAGAAGACAAATTCGATTTGCGAGGATTTACAGAGCAGTGAAGATTGGGAATAAGGATAGAGTAGAGCTGGTGAAACTTTCATACACATCCTGAAATTCCAGGACATAGCCTGTGGCAGTTTTCACCCATAATACAGTTTATTGTTTGTCAGCAGATGCATTTTTTTATACTCTTTACTTAAGTTCAATTCTTAATTTTATGTTGGTTAGCTTTAAGCACAAAAAACGCTTTAGGGATTAGGGTTAGGAAAGATCATGCTTTGGCTTACCTCCTTGAAAATATCCAGTTGTTTCCCACAGTCTCTCCTCGCTGTAACACCCCCGCCCACTCTGACTACACCCTTTCTGACAAGCAAGTCATCTCAAACACATGATCAAAATATGACACATTTTGTAAAAATGGCGATATCATACATATCCTATACATGGTTAGGTTGAAGGTTAAACACCTGAAGGTTACGATTAGAGCTAAACGCCCTAGGTTGGGGTTTGACGTAAAATGTCCAAATTTTATTTGGGTGACTGGGATGTGCTGCAACCCAGTGCAACCCACTTAAGAACTGTAGATATGATACGTATGACTTGTAAAAAATATATATTTTCATGGTTAGGGTCAGGGTTAAACACCCAAGGGTTAGGGTTAGGATTAGACATAAAATCATCAAATTTTATTCTGGTGACTGAGCTTCATCCATTGTTAAACCAGCACAAAAACAGTCCAGAGCTAGTCTATATCAGCGGATCTTTGACATCTGTGTGATGAAGAAAAAAATCAATTGCAGGTAACAACTTAACAAGAGCACATGGACGGTGCCTCTGTGATTGCCCCGAGCAACAGTGTTGAAGGGGTCCACGTGTGCCCTGCTGTAGAGCCGACTGTCCCCTCCAGGCCCAAACGAGGCTTCAGAGAGCGCTGCGACGGGGTTGTTAAAGGCAAGGAGCCCCATCAGTTATACTGGCATCAGACCAGACAGGGAATGTGTCCCCGGCCGGCCGCACTCGGTGTCAGGCAGATTGTCAGTAGGACTGAATGCACCAGTCACTCACAACTGTTATCAGGTCCCGCTACAAAGATAAAAGGAGATTACTGCTGTTTGTTCCCACCGGTTTATTCATGTGATGTCAGATTACGTGGTTATGACCAGCTGCTGTTTTTGATGGCTCACACCCGGCTGTCCAGGTGGACGGTGTTCATAAAGCAGATAACAGAGAGCTTCATAATCTTTTATTGGCCATGGATAGGAAACTGTTTGGATAGTATAGAGCTGCAGTGCTAAACTACTCCCTGCCATCGCAATCAGGTCTTCAGACAGGGACACCCCCAAAAACAGCCGCCCCGTGGTTTGGTAACTGAAGATCAGATTAGAGCTTAAAGAGAGAAAATTGTGCGCGGTCAAAAATGTGGACGTCAGCACACAAGTACGGTTCTTTTCTTCTCTGTCTGCCTTCCTGACTGTTCTGTAATTACCTTCGAAATGGTTGGTCCAGTTCCTGCCTTACATATCGATTTCTATTTTGTTGCTTTCCTCCCCCCCCAACCCCCTTTGATTGATCCCTGAAGGCAGCAAGACTAACAAATGAAACCTGCTGCTCATGGGGGCTATTTATTTAGACAAACATCCACTCCGTCCCTGGGACAGCAGAGAGAAGTATCAGGCAGTGTCCTCTTAAAGGTCACCCATGCAGTCACATCGTGATCCTCGCTGCAGGCACGATGTGCCAATGTGGCCTGAGTGGCGCTCGAATCCATCATTCGTCGGCCCATTCGGCCCTCGTGGCCCTGAGTTGGGAGTGTCGAGGTGCGGCATTGGGAGCTTGTTGAACACTCGCCCACGTAAGACGGCAGGTGTACCGAGGAGAGACGGTGGAGGTCTGGCGCGTGCTGTAGAGGCAATTTAGCACATAAATGACACTGTCTTCTTGCCGTTTCCCCTGTCACTGTGCAATGATGGAACAATCCGTTAATCCTGTGTTATCTGTCAGGCCGCTCATGGGTGTTGACAGAGGCACCAAATCCTCTCCGGCTGGCTGAGCACATCCTGTCCTGGGCGATGGTGCAACAAGGGCAGAAACACTGACCTGGCCACCGCGAAGATGCGCAGAATCCACCCGACTATCTACACACGTCAACCTTACTCCATCTGTTATTATCTGCATGTCAAACAAGACCACAAAGGCAAACGTGCGGTTTGCCTCGCAAGTTGCGGCGCACGTAGTCGTGTAAAAAGTGCATCATCCTCTCCTATTCTGACATCTGATTATTCTTCATCAACCCACTGTCTTCCAGAGTGACAGCTCCAGCGACAGCGAGAGTGAGGACAACTTCATCGTGCTGCCCCCTCGGGACTACCTGGGCCTAGCCATCTTCTCCATGCTCTGCTGCTTCTGGCCCTTGGGCATCGTTGCCTTTTACTACTCTCACAAGGTAAAGACCCAGAGACCTCAAGCCTGTCATTAACTCTGATTACACTGCATTCTATTTAAGGTCAGCGAGCACAAGCACTCAGACTCTGTACTACTGAAGCCTATTTTCCACCCTGCGACCCTCCTTTGCAGTTGTTACAGATGATTGACTACGTAAATTCAGCAGGTTCGGCCCACTTGTCAGTCTGTAGTATTCGCTTTAGAAAGCCATTAACATTGAGGTTTCGGTCGGTAGTATGCTCTGTGCGAGCGGTGCACTGCAATTACATTATTTCAGGTTGTTGCATCCATAGCTGAGACCACATTTATAATTACTGCAGCACCTTGACATCGTCTAGTGTCAGTATCTCTCTGGTCCGGAAGCACTGAGCTCACGCCGCGCAACCTCGAGCAAATCATGCCATATCTTAGTGGTTTTGCAACATCCTCCACAGTAATTGCAGGGACTATTATACCGGAGCAGAAAATAATGTGTCAGAAGAATAAATAAAGGCCAGGTTCATTTTTTGATAGGAAACCAAAACACCCAAACAACACATTTGTCACTGTCAGAGGGATAATGACCTAATTGCCATGGTAACTAATGGCTCCCCGAGAGCATTTCTTGTTTTCTCTCTTTTAACTGTGGCTTAACACCTACTCATACACTCAGTGCTGATGAGTAACACACCGGCTCATTTCACTCTCTGCTTTGTTTTGTCAGACTGGCAAGGCCATCGCTAAGGGAGACTTCTCCAGAGCAGGAATGAGCTCCAGAAGAGCCCTATTCCTGGCTGCCCTTTCCATCACCGTTGGAACAGGGATGTATGTGGGGGTGGTTGTGGCCCTCATAGCCTACCTGTCCAAGCCTGGACATGTATAGCACTGGGACCAGTTTGCCTGGGGGACGGGGGGAGACAGCGATTAAAAAAAAAAAAAATAGGAGGCAAGATGGGAGGAAGGGAAAAGACTAGGCTGGATAGATCTCTTCACCTCTCCTGAAGGCATGCGCCTTAGCTGCTGTGAAAAGAAGAATCTATATGAAGAGAAAAGACTTAACCAGGAAGAGAAAGAGGAGAAAAAAGAAGAAAAAAACAAGACGTGCGGATGAAGTATTACTCGGACTGCATATTGATCCAGACTGAATCGTTACTTCTGGGATCCAACACTCCCACCAAGGTATTCCACCACCACATGAAGAAGAAAATCCGCCCACAGAAGGATGACTAAGGACGCGCTGTACTTATATGTTAGACGAACTACTGAGCTCATAGCAGTAAAGAACTACCTACCTTTTACCACAATAGCCGTTTACAGCAGTTTTATTTTACCTCTATAGTGGGTGTATTCTCTGTCAATACTGTTGCAGATTGTGTATTGTCGACTTTATGATTTCTTGGAAAAACAGTCGGCCAGTGGGCCGTTTTTATGTGATTGTTTATGTGAGGAATATGGCTGTGGCTGCAGTAAACGGAGAGAGGTGGACTCCTTGTAGGAAGGGGAGCAAAGGTGATTTTCACAGTGTACACACAGATGCCAAGCGGCGGTCAAGAGGGTTAGGCTACTTGTGTTTATTGTGTACTGTAAAATTAGTCAATAAATACATTTGGCATGAATAACGAAACATGCTCGGCCATATCTCTCACGCTCCTATTCATTGTTTCTTTTCTGAGAGGCGGGCCTTAATCTGCCATCCAAACCAGGGGCAGCCTACAAGGTACTGGGGGGTAAATGTGTGAAGACCAGCTATTCGATTAAACTGGGATAGAAATTAAATTAGATTTTTTTTAAGGGAAAACGTTCCCATATTTCTGCGAAGGAGGACAATAAACAGCCAAATAATGATTGGTGTGATGCTGATTTTCATTGCCAAACTGTCCACCAACCAGTCAGTGGTAACACACAGACATGATATGCTGCAAATGAGAGTTGCTCATCAGGAAGCAAGGAGAGAAACAAAGCACTAAATAACAGTTGAAAATCTTGGCTAAAACTAAACAGCTGAAAGTAGGCTGATGGATGGAAGTTACTCAAAAGTATAAACAGTTGAATTAGCTGCTAATGGTCGGACTCGGTAGTCGTCTTGGCAACCTTCCTGGGCAGGTTATTCAGGCTAACAAGACCAGGCCCTCTATCTGAATGCATGGGAGAGGGCTATCGCTTCACTTTCAGTGGTCATTGCATGCACAAAATAATAAGTTCAAATACATATATATATATTTTTTTTCAACAGGTTGACCAAATTCTTTTCCAGCTCTGCCTGGCATGATGCGACGTCAGCTCATCCAAACACAGCACTTCCACGTTTAATGTCTAATGTTTGAAAAAAAACCCACCTTTCTTGGTAATCCTGTGCATTAGCATGACATGGAGATTGGCTGTGACCTTTTTTTCTAACCCAAACCAACTAAACCAACCATCTAAACCAAACGCTAGACAAGCAATGAACTCTTTTGCCAATCAAGGGTGGGCCTTTTTGGAAATGTATCGGAATAATTGGCTGGCCTGTGGAAAACTGGGCAGTCCCTGCTTTGGGCATCACAGTTAGTTTAAACCCATACAGTGGAAATGTAATGGCTGGAAGAAGTACTGTTGCAAATTTCACTTTTACACAGCCTTGTTAATAGTGTCATAGCATCCAGTTTATAATCCATACAGTAAGAATATATTTAGAACATGATGGATAGGGTCGATGAAGGGGTAATTGAGCTCGACTAATTGGGCTGTCGAGGTAGCAAAATCAGACGACAAGGATTGGGAACCGCTAAACAAGTCATGGATTGTGCGGTTAGAGAATCCTGTCAGATCACGGAGCGTTATATTGACTGCGGCTGCGGCTGTAACTGGCCTGGCTCCTCAGCGTCTTTTTGGCATCACTCACTGTCTATCCCCGAGGTGACTTTTGCTGCCAGACTGTTGTGAGTGTCAGGAACAATGCCTGTTTTCTAAAGTCAGGGTGTGGGAACAAAATGAGAGCAGCACTTTATTCCCACCGCCGGGTCTTTGGAAGGGCCGTCGTGGCCCACCTACCATCTAATCAGAACATTAGCCCTCCGGAGCCGCGGTATACTCAACCACTCGGTGCCCCTCATGTTTAACTCAGACATCACTGATCGCACGCTGAGCCCGAGAAGCGCAGGAGAGGGGAAGGATTCACTCCATCCGAACCCGTATCATTCGCGGCACCAGGAGAAGTGGAGCAGATGGCGAGGTGAGAGAGTCCCGCGCAGCCCTGACCTCTCCTATATCTGTCCATTTTCTCTTTCGCGGCCTCTCTTAATGCATGTGGCTCGATGGGTGGGGGGTGGGGGGGAGACGGAGGCGAAAAAGTGCTGCTCTCATCAATGGGCGCTGTATGGGGTGCTGAAGTGGACTCACTCTGCGAGCGAGTGTGGCACCGCATGTGTTTTTCTCTCCCTCAATAGATAGGAAGCTTCACCCACGCCCGCTCGCTCGGTCGCTCACAGCATCCATAGCTAGCTCAGATCACCAGCAGCAAACTGATTTCATTAGTCATCCACCCCCATGTGGTTAAAAAACTTTCCAAGAGGCTGCTGCAGGTTGAATTCGATCTCCTGCAAATTTTTACATGCACAGTTTCGGCGTGGTTACTAGAGGTCTGCGTTTTTATATTTAGTCAGAACTGTGTCTCTGAATATGATCCCCGTATCTGAAACTGAACGAAAGTCATATCCTGACCTGTCACATCGAGCGAATGGCAAGAAAAAAAAAGGACAGAAAACGAATGGGTTGTTGCACACAAGAGCAAAAGTGAGAGGCACGTTTGTAGCGGCAAAAACAATGATGAATGGGCTGAAAGAAAATGGATAAGAAACAGAAAGCGAGGGAAAGACGAAAAGACATTAGAGCCGAGGGCTGCATTAATAAGGAGCATGATGCTATCGACTGGTCATGACACGGAAAAAGGCACTCTCAGATTGTTGTCGTCGCCGTGATGAAATGCTTGTCACCAGTCATGGATGCAGGTGCATAAACAACATCTTCAGTGTCACGGTTTATTTGGGGTAGTTGCAACAATTTACAGTAAAATCCTGGAACACCATCAAGGGTTTTGCCCCATGAAAAGCGTGATGCTCAAAAAAACAAAGCGCATTCAACGGACTCATTTCCAACATGCTCAACAACAACAAAAAAACACACACAATGGGAGGATGTGAAGGAGGAGTGTAGAGACTGTGACCTGAAATCTGAAGCTGCTGGGGACATGCTGGTGTATCTTCTAAAAGGTGGGAAAGCTCTTGGCTCCGTATTGTTTGACAGATCTTAAATCAGAAACCACACAGTTCATTTGGTAGATTACAGACACTGGGATGCTGTTTGAAGTTCATCCAGAGATCATTTCCCATGCAGGCGGATATATTTTATGTATGTTTGATTATTCCAGGGACACTTTTCTAGGTCAACAGTGGAGCCAATGGCATCCCGGTGGATGGAACCAAAACTCACGTCTGACGTCCTTTGAGATTTTCAACAGTTTGCGTACAGATATGAATAGTAATGGCTCCGTTAACAGCACCGGCTCAGCAGTTTCAACATGCCGGGAGTTTTCAGACGCTGGTACTCAAACATATTCAGAAGCTTTCTTACTACTGTCAGCGTGATGATTTTGCAGTATTTTAATGAGCCGGGCGACTCATCAATGGTGTACCCCGCCTCCCGCACAGCTGGGATAAGCTCCAGCTCCCGCAAAAAAAAAAACAAACCTCCGTGTGGGCGGATTAATTTCAAATCTAACACCTCCTAGAAGATTTATGTCCGTCTCAAGAATCTATGTCAATATGCCTCTTCCAAAACAGAACGACACTTGCACAAAGCAAATATATAACTGAGCAAATCTTCAGAGGAATATGAATGTTTTTTTTATTTATTTATTTTTAGTGTGGGGCTTCTATCAGTCTGCTGCCAGGGTCCCTTTATACTTGAGATATGTTTGGGTAACTTAGTCGAAATGCAGCCAAAGAGAATAGCCCGCTGTAGATCCGATGGATGTTGCATAACGATTCTGTTCGTCTGCTGTCTGAATAACATAATAGCATATTCATTAAATAATAATGCCTGCTATTATTAATTTGCATCCCTCTGATGGTAATCTCAAAGGATTCAGTCTAATAGCTCTTAGCTTAAGTGGTGGATCTACATGTATTTTACTTAAGTACTTCCATTTTTATGCTACTTTATGCTTTAACTTCACCACATTTCAGAGGGAAATAATGCACTTTCAGCTCCACTGCATTTATTGCATGTTTGCCAACCTTTTTGATCCTCTCAGAGGAACAGAATGCTGAAACGCTGTTTTGATGTGAAGATCCAGAGAGAAATGCTCCAGACCTTCCACTGGCATGAGGGTTATGAGATAATAGCAGAATTTTTGTTTTGGATCGCACTGTTTCCTAAGGTTAGCAATGTCACTAATAACTGATTTTCCTCTAAACTTCAAGATAAAGACGAATGAGTGGAACTTTCTCTCTTCTATCCTCTCTATAAATCATCTGACAAGACAAACCCTCGTATTTATTTAGGGACCACTTGGAGAGGCCTGACCCCTGGATGAGAACCACTGGTCCACCTCAAACAGCTGTAACGGTGAAATGTTACAGATGTGTCGATGCATTAAGATAAGAATCGTGTCATTTATGATCATGCATCCAGTTTTCATGCAGCACAAACACTTTCATGTTTGTTATTCATTCATGTACATTCAGCAGATACTGTAGCTATACAGGCGGATTTTGAGCAGGACAAATCTACATTCCAAACATGCTCCTCCATAGTGTGCATGAGGAAATGAAGACATCCCTACACAGCACAACAGATGTCTGCATCCATTTCTGTGAACCCATCTCCCTCCCTCCCTCCCTCCCTCTCTCTTCTTCTCAAACCCTACTTTAATATCAGAGTTAAGCTCATCTTTGAAGCATTTCACACATACATGCTTATCTGGCCTCACACCTTTGTCGCACAGCAACATGCCTCTCTCTGTGCCAGGACACACTGTGGACTGATAAGGGCCTCGCAGCCTCATCTTCTGGCTTCACTTATCACTCTCCAGCAACAAGCAGCACTGTGTGTTTTATCTGCTCATTTTTTCCCCCCTTTTCTTGATAAGTCCAGACTGGACACTCCCCCCCCTCTTTTTTTTTTTTTTGCTCTAAGCATTCCTCGCACCAGCGGAGGCTTCTAACGGAGATGTGATGGGTTTTAATTGCGAACCGAAGTGGCTGACACTTCACAGGGAGGGGTGACGTCGACATGAAATGTTCGAGCGGGGAGAAATAAAAAGCCGGCAAGAAGATAACATGAAGGTAGAGAGGCAGGCTAACACGGTTTACAGTCTGCTCGTTTGACTGGAAGCTGGCATCTGAAACTTCCCACAGATGGCCTGCTGAAAATACCGAGCAGCGGAGGGCTGCGGGGTGGCAGCAGTGGACGGCTGCTGGGGTTGTGCCACACATCATAAATCTTTTGGGACAAGCAGTGAAGTCCGACTTCAAGAGATAACCGATGTCTATTACTAGACAAGGCAGCGAGTGACGGAGAGGAGTCACGGTCCATAAAGCTGAGCAGAGACAGCAAAGGTCATCCAGGGACGCAGAGCTCCATCACCCCACAATCCTGATGCCTGATGTAGTATTTAAAGAACTGCCAGTGTCTTCTGGAAAAGGAAATAAATTGCACATGTTTGTTTTTTTTAGGGATTGTACATTTCGGATTCATTATTTTTTAAGCTGTAATTCTAAATGAAAATGGCAACAGGTCAGCAGGTGAATAAAAAAGCTGTTTACCGAGCCATTATTTAATTCCCCTGCTCCTTCTACTATTCAATAGGCCACAGGCATCCACAAAGGAGCAGCTATGCAATTTCACAAATAAGGCTTACATCTTGCACATACTCTGAATATTGATTATGCTTTAGTTTGCAGTAGTAAGATGAAGACTCATATCCAGTGAAGGGTGAAAAATAAAAATACAAATAGAGCCGACTGGCTCTGTGTGATCAACCAGGACGGCTTTGGAGGAAGGAAAAAAAAAATGAACCTGGGAGATGAAATCAGCCCCCACAGCCAGGACAGATCATTTAGCCGCAGTATCAATCCAGTCTCCATAAACCCACAGCAGACAGCCTCATCACCCAGAGCCCCGCAGGAGTGACGAGGGATGACAAATATTGATCAAGGTATCAGATCAGGTGTCTGCTCAAAGGCTTGTAACGTGAGCCTTTTTTTTTTTTCTCTCACCCGGACAAATATGGATCAATGTCAAGACGTGTGCGGTGTTTCAGCGTCAAGATTTTCATATATTGACCGCGACAGAGGAAAGATTGTGATTGTGACCGTGTGATCTGATTCAACAGGAGCATCTTCTCACAGAAGGGTTCTGATTCTGGATGAAGCTCAGCTCAAGACTGCCGCCGTGTGGATGAAATGTTGCACTACACTGTTGTCTAGATCACCTGCACTAGTGACATGATGACAGACAGGCTAAAACATTAACAGAATTAATGGAGCGCTTGCAAATGCACGCACACATGTATGCACGCACTAACATGAAGTGTTTGTCATTATGTATTTATGTAATCATGTGTCACGCTCGTGTGTGTGTGTAGGATTAACATGCTTTATGTTAAAGAATGTGCTGTTTGCATGTGTCAATCAACAGTCCACACACACACACACACACACACACACACACTGCACGCATTCATACACACGTCACTTCTACATATTGTAGATACATAACTTCTCACACTCATTGGTCATAAATGCAAAGAAGCACACACACACTGTATGCTTGTTTGTGTATTTATTGCCTAGTATACAATATCAAAAACACTTAATGTCAGTGTGTTCTCATCGACTACTGCTCTTCTAAATGCTCTAACTTCTTACTTTTGCGTGTCTCGATATCAGGGGACCCTCAAAGATTTTCAGGGTTTAAATAGTTCAGTTGATTTATGAGGATCCCCATTGGCTTCAGCACTGCGGCAGCTTAGCACTGTGTCAGTGTATCATGAATAAAGGTTTGAATTTAATGAATAAATATGTGCATGTTCTTTAGGCATTATGTATGTTTCATGTGTTTTTTTGTTTTTTTTTTACACATTTGATTTAAATGTATAGTGAGGGCTATTTTACCCAGGATTACATAAGGGACTTTTTGAGTGCATTTAAGAGTTGGGGAAACAAAATATAACAATCATCAGCACCAGATCCATTTACTTACTTTTACTCATACATAGAGATTTCAACCTAGATCACACAGTCTTGTTGTCAGGCTGTGTGTTTACCAAAAGAAAAACATTCAAATTTCAAACATCAAAAACTGGCATTTTACAAGCAAAGTACATTTTATTTACCACACTACCTGACAGCTCAGTTGCATATATTCAGTATTTTCAGATTCAGCTGTTGCTCCATAATGGTCTCTCTCTCTTTCTGATTCAGGCTTGTGGTGAGAAGGAGATTGTTAAAGGAGCGCTATGTAGTTTTGGGGAAGACATTTTAATCAGAAGCCCCCTTTAATTCAAACAGTTCAAGTGCAGCGTTAAGTGACAGAGATAGTAGTTAAATGCACACAAAAAAAACAGAGAGCATCCACAAGTCCACGACAAACAAGCAAACTTCATTCGCTGAAGAAAGACCATGTCTGAGGTGCTTCAGAGTGTATATTAATGGACCTCAGTGGTCGCAGGATTGTTTGCTCAACTATTAAAAGCAAATCCTCCCTCAAGCTAAATGTCTATAAGTACTGGAAAAGTAAATTAATTTTTTACTGAGCAAAAATGAGGCTTAAAAGACCTGAAAATAACTGGTCATTAGATTATTTTCTATCAGCTCTATACTTTATTGTGATTTTATGTCAGTAGTTTTAGAGTTAAAGCATTTCAGTTCACTCGGTTCACTTCTGCCTGTAACTAGGGTTAGGTAGTATTTGGACAGATTATATTCATCTATCATTTTTAGGCAATACAAACGTGCCATCGAGCTCTTTTGATCCATTTATTTAGATTTAATTGAATATCCAGGATTCACTGCATTAACAACCAGCACTATATTACACTGAGTTCGCGCCCTGGCTCCAGCTGTACCGATAACTCCATGCAGCAGAGGGCAGAGCAGCACCACATTTCGCTTCCCTTCAGTCTCACTACATCTTTGTGTTTCATCTCGACTCAGCATGCAACAGGAGCCAGGAGCCATCCCAAAATGATCTGCAAGGACTTAATCTCACTGCCGAAATCAAACCCGCTCTCGCCCCTATCAAAAAGAAATTGAATGTTAATATTGCATTAGTGGAAATCTCCCTGTAAAACATCCCTCTGATCTCACTTTGCATGGATTGAGATGATCTTATGATGGTCTTCAGCGTGCAGGCTGTCCATCATGAGGGATACTGTGAATTACCTCTTCACATCCAATGTAAACAGCTTGATCTTCAGCAAATCTGATCTATCATAGCCATCCCACTCTCAAAGGATTAAATAGCTTTGCACTTTAGAGGAATAATCCTCGCTCTGTATATGTCTTGGCCCCAATAACTGGATTGGGTTGAGGGTCTGTGGAGGTGAGGGCTCGGTCTGCTGCACAGGATTTCAGTCACGCAGACTTAGAGAATTCCTCGAGATTTCCGCCTTAGGAGAGGATGTGAAAAATCATATTTCTTGGGACATTTGCTGCTTAAAATGTGTAATTTGCCTGAGATTTAAGACTGAATCAAAATGTTCTCTTTTTTTGTGAGTTTAAAGATAATTTTGGAAATCCTACTGCCAGCAAATCCTTTACAAGTTATCATCTTTTAAGTTTTGATAAGGTTCTGGTGTAGGAAGACCATGAAGACCAAGAATCCATTCTACTTTGAGCTAAATGCTACCATGCTTACAGTCAGCGCTGGGGAAAAATGTTATCTAAAGGGGTTCTATGTAGCAATTTGTAGCAATTTACAGGTATTAATCACATTTTTATTGGCCATTTGTGAGCAGATTATGGCGTGACATTAAGTTCCTTGTGAGGAACCCGGGTCAGATTTCGAGCCAGTCCAAAGGATGAGATTTTATTTACGTTCTTGAGTGCCTCCTCACAGACATCAACAGTGGCTAACCTCAGTGTTACGTCGCTTAGGAGATCTAGACACTGTGGGGGGGTAACCCGTTACAAAACAAGACTTAACTCCCAAATCAAGCTTCAGGATTTTATTACCAAAAGCAAAGATTGTCTCAGCAAGAACACAAAAGGATAGTGCAAACTGAACAAAAACAGTAAATCAAATTCAGTCTGTCAACGCTGCTCTTGTCCTCAGAAAACACACACACACACTCACTCACGGCATGGACGCTGCTGGATGACACACGGGGCCCGGCCACAGCTCGGGCCCCAGATTATATCCTGCCCTGATTAGTAAGTGGAGACAGCCACGCACAATCACCTGATCTAACACTGCTTACAATAAAAGAGCTAACATAGTGATGTTCTGCAGGCCTGTGATAGGCTATTTGCCATTGTCACCATTGTAGTTTGGTATGTTAGCATGCTAACATCTGCTAATTAGCATTAAACACAAAGTACAGTTGAGGCAGATAAATCTGTCCTTTGTTTTCATTTGCTTTTTGGTCACATTGTTGGACAGATGGAGATTTTGACACAGTGACTGCCCTCTTATGAAAGATAAGTCATGGTAATTCAGCCTGTGAGGAACACGGCTGTCGGTACAAACTTTTACTCAAGCATTGTAGCTACTGGCATGCAGTTTTAAGGTACTTGAATTTTGCTTGAATGTTTCCACTGTCCTTTCACTTTAAACTTTCACTCCACCACATTTTGGACACAAATCTTGTACTTGTTACTCTGCATTCATTTGAAAACTTAAGTTGCTAGTTACTTTGCAGATCGCACAGTGCATTGAAGCAAAGTTAGCACACTTTAAAATGTATAATGGGCATTCAGCTGAAAAAACACTGTTTCCGATCATCAGTAAAATGCTGGATATCAGATCTGGCAAATAAATGTCCAGCCTGTATTAGAAAACAATTTACATACATGTATATGTATATTAATTGTAGTTTTGGTACATTAATTGTCAGACCATTAATTTTGGGACATTAAATATATAATACTTAACCCTCTTCCTTGAATTGTACTCATGTATAACGTTTGGGTACTTTTTAGAACAATGATGTCATGCCATCCAGTAGTTTTTGAGATGTTTCAATTGGACCGACTGCCCCTCAGAAACTGCCTTGCTAAAAAATCTCTATAACTTGTTGGCTTTGAACCAGATCCCCAGAAACAGAAGTTGCACTTGTACCAAGAAACCAATTAGATTAGTTAATTTATAAATTAAACAAGCAATAGCAGTTTCAAGCACTCTCTCTGCTCAAACGTTATACTGAATCTCTTTGGTCGCTCATTTTCTGATCTGATTTCAAAGTACTGTTTTTTACTGTATGATGATGAACAGTCTCTAAAGTTCTTCTGTCTTTTCATGTTGTTTAAAATAAACTTGCTTCATGTTGCAGCATGGTTAAAGCATCTTCCTAACGTCAACCAATCAGTGTTGTTGTTATCGCTCTGACGCGGTCCAGTCCATTTCCCAGCCACTATTAATTATTGTGCATATACTTATCTCTGTCAACAATGTAATTAGCAACCTTTTCCCCATCCGGTGACATTATGGTTCCAATCTTGGAGCCATTCAGTGTGGAGACATGCAGCAGCATACTGATAATAGTCGTCCCTTGCCCTTTGAAAGTACTCTCTGTTTAATTGGGCGAGAACTCGATTGTTCGACTCATTAGGAAGGCTCCACTAACCGGGGATGAAGTGTAAAATGTGATATGGATTATGGCTAATGCAGACGCACGGACGTGTTGTAAAGCCGAGTTCAAGTGGCCCGATACAAGGTTTTACGGACAGCCCGCAGAAAAAAGGAAGATTGCCAACAAATAAAGCTGTTAGACTTTGGCTAAGTGTTTAGATAAGAGGATGAAACAGCTTGAGAGGCGGCCAGTAATAGCATCTATTAAAGTGATTTGAAATCAGGCTGAGGTCATCCCACTTGAGGTGGGTGGGGAGGGGGGCTGCTTTCACTCTTTCCCCTGTCCCAAAAGCACCGGCCCCTTAATTTAATCTGAAATTGAAGGCTCTCAACTGCGACAGATTACAGGGGGCTAACCCGAGCATGCAGCTGTGGACTCTGTCCTAATGAGCCCAGGCCAGCGGAGCATCAAGTGACAACAAGTAGCTCCTCCAACAATGAGGAGCAACCTCATGCCGCTGAGTTACGATGAAATTTTTTTTTTTACAGATTTAGACCACTTGTTTGACAAGAAAGCAGACACCAAAAAGTCACGTTTAATAAAAGGTGATTTCTATTGTATGCTTTGTATTTTGAGTTATACATATTTTTGAAATGGAAACACAAACATTTTTTCCTCAGGACTACAAGAAAACATCTTTCAAATTGTGCCTTAGAGAGAGAGAGAGAGAGAGATTAACATATCAACTATACAGAGCGCGATACAACGATTACTTTCTTCCTCTTAAAAGAGTCCTGTCGGTGGGATGATTCTTATGTCAAATGTCACCATTTAGTATGAGCAATGTTAAAAAATGAATGCCAACATAGAAACGTAGACCTTCAGAATGCTCGGTGGTCATTTGTGGTCCTAACTAATGCATTATAACTGTTATAATGGATAGACTTTTACTCATCTGGCTCTATATATAATTGTGGGATCTATATACACCAATATTGACACTTTACTCCCACTTAAACGTTCTCTACTGTGCATGAACAACTGTGTGTTTGGAAGTAAATCAGAAAAAAAGTGCATTTGCATCCTCTCAGCTGAGTCGGCCAGGCTGAGTTTTTTCTTCTCAAAGAAGTCCAGATGCGGGCCGGTTTAGAGAAAGTCAATGAGCTGGACACAGAGTTTTTTTTTTAACATGCTGAAAGCAGCCAGGTGACTACATTCACTCCTGGAGAATAACAGTCCTCAGGATGGTGATAGTCTCTATGGACTCTTCTCCTCCTCTGCTGGACTCGGGGGCTCACCGGCCTTCTCCTCGGCCGCCTGTCTCTCCTGTTTGCCCTCCAGCAGTCTGTCTTGAGAAACCGTCCCGAGCACTTTGGCACTGTGCTCCTGTGCCTTGGCTCTGAGTGCAGCGATGCTGTTCTCCCGCAGTTCCTCTTTAGAAATGGCGGCGGACCTGCCTTCTGACCTCTTCTCCTCCGCCTCAGACTCCTCCGCCCTCTGAGAGCTCGGCTGCTGGGGCGCATCGCACTTTCCAGCCGGCGGGGGAGCCGCTGCCTCTGCTGACTTTTTGTGCATCCCTGCAAAGAGTTGCGGGTATTCAGATTTAGAATAGCGTCTGTTGATTGGTAAGCCATCTTGGACTGAAAATAGCAAGCAAAAATAGTTCCGGTTTAGAAAATAATGTTTGAATTTGATGATGGCAATGTATGACCAGCGAGGATGGAATAATGTCACGTCATGCAAAATATTCTGTATTTTAAGGTAGAATGTGTTGTTTGTATATGAATTTTAGTTCAAAGCATTCAAAAAATAAACTAAAAATGATCGACTGAATGTGAAGAAATAACAGTTTTGATGTTATGTCAAAGTCGTCTATGTATTGTGTTGCTGAGGTAAATATTGAAGTTAGCATGCTAACCAGCTAGCTCCTAGCTACTTTGTCATAATCTGATAATAAGCATCACTAACACTTCCCCGGTGCTCCAAGCTCCCAGTTCCAGGCAGAGTCAGCCATGACCACTAACTGCATGGCTAACTGAGCTAACTAGCTAAAGGCAGCTACAGCTAGTAGCAGTTAGTGATTACTCCGTGTCATGGTTTAAGTGCACTGTTGGCCACTTCCTGTTTCATTTTGTAGTCTATATCCTATGGCTTACTTTCTACTTCCTCTTTTTGTCCAACCTCCCGTCGTTATTTCTGCTTTTCGTATTTTGTATTTTTGTATTTATGTACTTTGGTCTATCCAATTTCATTAAAGCTGACATTTAGCTTTTTAACCTGCCTACCTTGGTGTTCTACATTTGGGTCCTATTTTAGCCAAACATGACACTCTGGTGAAATGCTGCCCCCTATTTTCTTGGAATATTCATTTTAACTTTTGGTTAGGTTTTACATATTGCACCTTTAAAGGGTCATACTTAGCATATTATAGCATCTACCACAGCTGTGCATGGAAGGTGTCTGGGCCTGCATTCAATCTGTCACTACTGAGGCGAAACAGTTCAATGTTGTCACGATTTAGAATGAATAACTTGATGAGCAACCGCATGTAAAATGCTGCACCGCTACTATGTGATGAATACATGGGAGTGAGGTCGGACATGAAGCCTCACCGAGCAGCCAGGGAGCGCAGGACTCCATGATGCCATCCTTGGCTGACTTGAGGATGGATTCCGGTAGGGGGATCGAGTGCCTCACCATGGCTCCATACAGCCCATACTCGGCCATCACGGTGCTCCGGCCCCAGCATTTCTCCCTCTTCCTCCACTTGGCTCTGCGGTTCTGAAACCATACCTGCCACGGGGGGACAGATCAACAAAAATGTTTGTTTCCTGCAACCTCACCTCCCAATAAGACGCATGAGGCAGCATCTCGTAAGCCTGTCAGAAGAGAGTCTCGCAGTTTTTGCCAGTGGGAAAAGTGAAGTCTGCAAAATATTTGTTCTCTCGAGTGGAATATCGGCGCACATTCAATAAGATTGTTTGTCTTGATAACTTTGAACCAGCATGGCACAGACTAGATGATGTTCTCTGTCATTTGGGGATGGCAGAGATGGAACTCCATGGGATTAGTGGTCCCAGTTATACAGTGGCAGGGTGTCGATAACAAATAAACTCCTGGGTTCATTTTTATTTTAAGGGTTTGAAAAAGTCCAACAGCAGCTTGCAATCCGTATTTGCTTCTGCACAGTTGGTGTCCCTTTCAAACAGGGCACCCTAAAGAGGTTCTGGGCTTATTAACGAGGAATTAATAATTTAATTATGCTTAACAGATCAAATATAAGCTATCAAAGAGACTTTAAGTTTGAGTCGGTGGTTGTGAAAAATCCATGTGGCTGTTTGTTATCCTTCCAATTTGGATTGTGGTCCATCTCCTCTGCAGTCATTCTCCAATATGGTAATGTCCAGTTGGAACAATGTGTGTACTGCAGACTTGTCAGATTGTGGGAGAAAGTTTTTAATTGATGACTTAATCTCACTGGTCACAATCACAGATAATATGACACTTATAACTGCCCCAATAGAAAGGATGACATCATAAGAGACTTCACAACCTGGCAACCCAAAACATATCAAAACCGGTTTATTAACCATTAGCAGAGCCATTGGTTGCAACACTATACACTTAATTAAGAATGGAAGCTCAATTTCAGTTATTCCAAAGATTATTCCCTCTCTGGGAATCCAGCTGAAACTAACTTAAGAGAACAGCGGCTCTGTTTTTGGGATCCTGCCCCCCATTGATTTCCCATAAACCTCCTGGCTCACAGGTGTGAAGGATCTCTGCCCGCTGTCAGGGCTGATCTCCAGCTATACCTGCGCAATGGCGTTATAAATGGCTCGACGCGTCAAGACGCTTGAGTCGGGCCGCAGCCAAATAGGCTGCTTTGAGGCCCTGCAGGCTGTCCGTCAGCTCAGAGAGAGGGGCCAAATTGATTGTATAGCACAACACAGGACTGTTAAACACTCTACTTAGGGCGGCAGCTGTGAGGGCTCTGGGACAGATATTAAATTGAAAAAACGATCAAACCGTTTTTTATTTTTTTGCAAGCTTCTTTCTGGTAATTCTGATGATAACCCTTAATTCATACAAGACACTATTTCTTCTTTTTCTTTCTTTTTTTTTTTTTTTTAGGAGAGAGATTGCTTCTCGGGCCTCCCTCAAAAGAAGCGAGCGCAGGGGGGGAGCTGCAGGGGAGGTGGAGTGACCCTGGGGCGCGCCGCGGCTGATTGAAAAATAAGTTAATTTCAGGCCCAATCGATGGCGGCCAGGCGGGCAAATATCACGGGAAATTAAACTACCGGGACTCGGGGGAGCGGCGCCATTGACCCGCGCTAATAAATTCAATGTAGTTATTTCATTTGAACTCCCTGCGCCTCTTCTCCACTCCGGCAGCCCGGCCTCTCTCTCTCCCCGAGCTCGTCTGATTTAACTAATTACACTCAATAAGAAATTGGGTGTTAATTTTATTTAGGTATAGGAGCAAGGCTTTTTATTTATTTATTTATTTCCCCTTTATTATTTATCCGCGGCTGTGTCTGTCTGTTGCGAGCGCGTAATGAGAATGAGATTAAAAGCCCCCCCGTCCTCCTCCCCGGCAGATGGATGGTCCAGGTCACACCGCAATCTTCTTCCGCCTTGATAGCTTGATTAGGTCGTTAGCGGCTCCTTCTCCGAGAACAAATTGTTTCACATCCAACTGCAGCCCGATGAGAGATGATCTATCCTGGCGAGGGGTAGCCGGGCTGTGTGGAAGAAGGGAGGAGGAGGAGGAGGAGGAGGAGGAGGAGGAGGAGGAGGAGGAAGGGGGGAGCAGCCCTGATCGATTCACAGAGGAGAGAGGAGCTCGTCCCCCCCCCAAAACACGAGAGGCCTTCCAGGAGCTTATTAACACTGATGGGATCATTACAAGGTGCATATTCAAAAATGTGCCATTTAAATCCAGCCTACCTTAAAATATGCATTTGACTTAATTAGCCTTAAAATGACAGAAATATTTTTATCTTTTCTATTTTCATTAAGTAACAGTCTGATGGCGTATGCCTCGCGATGCGTGTGCACAGGTGTCAGTCTCAAGAAATTCAGTCATCTTGAATATTTTGAATAAGATTGAATAAACGAAGTAAGACCCCCTGCTTTGAATTTATCATCTAAACCCTTTTTCTTTACCCTTGTGTAGCGAGTTATTATTCATCTAGCTCTCAAAGAGTATATAGGCCAGTTCATGCTTTAAATAAAAAGGTCTGAATAATTGTACAATTGTTGGGTGTTTTGCATAGCCCAAAAATACAGCTGAACACGGTGTCTCATTCAAATTCATTTGGCAATTTGACCAAACAATTATTTATATATATATATATATATATATATATATATATATATATATATATATATATATATATATATATATATATATATATATATATATATGTATATGTATATATATATATATATATATATATATATATTAATTTAGAGTATTTTTTGCTGTGAGTGCACAGCCAAATATAATATTAAAACACATCAGCATATCGTATTTAATGCAAATGTAATATTGGCACACACAAAAAATGTATCCACGAGGTGAGATATGTAAAATACACCATAAAGGATGATTGGGGGAAAAAAAAAAAGAATTACATAATAATAAGAAAAATATCCAGGCTTCCATAACCCCAACAAGTCAAAACCTTTGATTGATTATACGAATGATTATTATTATTCACGTCAAAATAAAACACGTGGGGTCAGAGTCTTGTATCACCTGTATCCTGTCCTCAGGCAGCTCTGTTTTCATGGCCAACATCTCTCGGGCGTAAACATCCGGGTAGTGCGCTTCATTAAAGGCCTTTTCCAGCTCCTCCAGCTGATATGAGGTGAAAATGGTTCTGTGGAAACATATACATATCCTATAGTCAGTTTAAATATTTTGGCATGTTGATCAGAATAAATTGTGTCAATGGGACTTTCAATGAGGAGGGGGATGAAAATGCAAAAGGTAATGGCCAGTTTCAGCAAATTAGGTCTATCATTATTCACGTGCATATGTGTTTAAAAAAATGTGGCAGAACCAAATCTGGACCTGGATAAAACTTCATGTGAGTATGATAGGAAATACAATTAATCTGTGGCCAGTGTATTCATAACAGTACAGAGTAGTTCATGACTCCATCTGTATCATCGAGGCTACAGTAAAAACACTGTGTTACATTAATTGAAGAAATAGTCCCAGCAAATCATCACTCGTTATTTATTTTACGGGCATAAAACAAACAATTTCTGCCATTTTTTTTTCATTTCTAAAAAATAAATACGATCAGACTTTATGGTGAACCAAGGATCAGCACTCACCGGTGACGTCTTTTCTTGCGTTTCTTGCTCTGATTTACTGACGACTTTGAGATTTTTCGTTCGTTTGAGGACAAATCGTCTGAGTCTGGATTAAAAAAAACAAAAAAAAAAAACAAACAAAAAAACAGGAAGTCAAGTGTTAAAAGAGGTGATGACATCCATGGTGAGAGCGTCTCTGAATGGGTCATTTCAATCGTTTAATTTAAAATAACACTACTGATAATAATAATAATGATAATGATATTACAGTGTAAAAAAAAATAATAATAATAATTGTCAATACATGCACAGTCGCCCAATTTGAAATACAGTATTTATTGTGTGTGTGTGTGTGTGTGTGTGTGTGTGTGTGTGTGTGTGTGTGTGTGTGTGTGTGTGTGTGTGTGTGTGTGCAGATCACCTGAACTGGCAGACTGGCTGGTGTCCAGCGGCCCCACGGACCTGCTGTGGGGCTGCAGGTGAACGTCTTGTGCGTCCGACAGCACCGTCTCTAAAAACGCGGGCTGGCTGTAAAACGACGGAATCCCACCGGGGCCGATTATTCCCATCCCGACGCCCATGCCCACTCCGGCGGGGCCCAGCAGCGACCTGGCGGCGATCAGGTGCGCCCCGGCCGGCAGAGCGTCCAGCGGGCTCCTCGGGGCCGCGGACGGCTCCTTGTTGAGCCCCAGTATCTCCTGGATGCCGAAGCCGGTGCACCTGGGCGGCGGATGGGTCGCGCCGCTCTTCGGCTGGTGGCTGTTATCCCTTCCGTTCGCTCCCAGGGAGGTTTTCTCCGACAGATTTAAACTTTCCGACAGCACGGCGCCTTGTTTCCCCGTCATGGTCTCTTGTGATGAAAGGGCCTTTTATTTATTGTTGTTGTTCTCGCTGTGCCGCCTCGCAGGATGGTCCCCAGTGCATGATCCTCTGTGTAACACACAAGAGTCCTTTAGAAAATGGTCCTTTTATCCAACAGGTCCATCCCAACAAGAGGCAGGAAGCCAGCAGCCAATCAGCTGCAAGGATTCAGGATTCCTGTGGATCATGGATGCATTATACGCCCTCTCGGATACATATCTGCATTTTCCTCAGGACTGTATGGATGAACGCGGGCAGGGATTTAGGCTGGAGACAGAGAGAGAGGGGGGGGGAATTAAAAAAGCTTTCTTCAGAAAAGCGGGGAGAAAAAAGAAAGAGGCTGAGGACGGAAATTAAATGACGCAAAAAGAAGCAGGAGGGCTTCACTTTCGTCTTTTCTTTTTTCTTTTCTTACAGAGGCGTTAATTATGAATATTATGGCAACAAACACCAGCCTGTTTAAGCCGTTATAAACTCACTACAAATATATGGTATTGTTGTTTATACTTTGTTTTCTCTGTAGGAAGTGGGGCCTAATTAAATCGTCTGTGCTTCACGCCTCTTACTCTCTTTGAAATGCTGCAGGTTTTTCGTTTTTTTTTTCCTTTTCTTTTTTTTCTTTTTTTCTTTTTTTAGAAAATTACCTCAATCTCTTAGAATAAATCAGCAGGCTGTGTACACACACACACACACCACACACACACACACACACGTGCGCGCGCGCAGATCCACTGGCTCACACGGATGGATAATTGATCTCCAGATGCTATGGGAAAACTCATCACACGCAAATCAAAGGCCCTCCCAAAACCGACAGCTGGACGGTGGACGGACGGAGAGAGTGTGCAGTGATCTGCCCGCCCGCCTGCACCGCTAATCCCACAGCAGCAGCAGCAGCAGCAGCAGCAGCAGCAGTGCAGGCTGGAGAGAGCAGATTAAATCACAGGGACATCTCCTCCCAGTACGTGGGAACATAATACAGAAGATTTTGCACAAGTGTAAAACATTTTTTTATTATTATTATTATTTTTTTAAATTTCTATCTCATGTATAACAGCAATACTGTTCGTATATTAAGGGAATCTGCACTAATTAAAGCTCATCTCATGATTGTACTGAATGACGGCTAATTAAGGCTTGTATTTAAATAATGGAGGCTTAAAAGTTCAGTGAAGTTATGGGAAAGATTTGCTGTCAGGGAGTTGATGTAACATGCTGCTTTACTGATCATTTTGAATACAATTAGTGTAATTTGTGCACCGGAATTTAGTTTTTTAGCGCAGCCTCTGCATGCTTACATGCAAGGCAGACCTGCATTTAAAATATGTTTTGGGTCGTGTGATTATTACAATAATCCTCGTTATCATAAGGATATTTAAGATGCCAGCGAAGTCCATCTTTTCTTCTCGGCGTCCCAGTGTCAAGCTGACGTTGGGGATAAAAAGAGAGAGAATATTCTCACTATCATGAGGCTAATTTCGACATTACTGTGCCGACATTAAAACCCGTGGACTGACGTGAATGTTTTGCTCTTTCCCTGTTTGTTTGTAGTGTAATCCAAGTTTTTATTATACTGGAATAAATTCGTTCCGAATTTGAAGAAAAAAAAAAACAAAAACACATTATTGCTCCATTTTGTGTTTGTATGGTAAAAGTGTAGCTTGAATTTTCAAACCTCCCGCAAACGCACCATGAAAAAAACGCAAGCAAAAATATTGGAATAAAATAAATAGAATAAAAATAAAAATGAATAAAATTAAGTCAATTGCACAATATGGCTTAAGCAGCCTGGAGCCCTGTTGCTTGTGGCGGAAGCAGAAAATAGATCCGCCCACAGACCCACAGCCACATTTCAGGACATCAAACAGTCTGAGATGAGCTGCTGATTAAGAGGGAGAAAAAAATATTGCTGCTGCAATTAGTGGCTGACTGGCCAGTTGAAACTAATTAGGGCTTATTTAGTGGAAATTCTATTAATGAAGGAATCAATGTGATCAGGATATGCTAATGGCGCGTCGGCCTGTTGGGATCGAGTCATTTATTAACGCGGAGGGGTTGTGAGTCACGGTGACCCGCTGCTCCCCTCTCACTCCAGCATCACCGCGATCTATAGACGATGATTTGTTGTCCTGCAACACGTCTCCTCTCCATGTGGATTTTTTTTTTTTAAATAATCCATCTCCTGTAGAAATGGCCCGCACGCCGATTTACATGCAGAAGAGAGTTGCCGCCTAATAAGGCTGTAGATTAAGGGAAGATTTAGTTCAGTCACTCGTGTAGATTGGGTTTGCCCATCAAAGACCTGCAGGATCTGACGGCTGCAAATTAAAAAAAAAAAAAAAAAAAAAAAAAAAAAAGCAAACAGCTGTTGGGAAATGTTTTGTTTATCTGCCCCCTCCTCCACCAACCCCCACACCCACGCCTCTGCTCCTGGGACTTTAAATGCAATAAATATATTAATAAACAATAAATAAATTAGGGAACAAGGTGTCCTCAAACAGTGATGAACAGCACCCAGCGTGTGACCTTCAGTGTCTGCAGCAGGTTAGAAAACTCATAAGCAGAAACCGCCCAGTCTAATGAATGTCAGAACCTGCTGATGTTGACAGTCGAGATGCGTTCGCGGTCACGAATAGGAAGACAACTTTTTTTTTTTTTTTCCGTTGCGCAAAGGTCACAGCAGAAAACATACCCGAATGCATTAACAGATCCGGAATCATTCTCCATCTATCATCCCATATGAACTTTTTACTCATGCAACACTGATGCGTTCAATGTCTCTCCCTCTCCCTCAATCTCTTGGTTTATCAAAGTGGTGTAAAACTCTTCAGCAGCCTCTGGCAGTGCTGAATCAGGCGGCGTCCTCGGCGGCGTTGAAGCAACTTGATGACAGCACACATGTAGAGCCGAGTCAGGGGGAAAAAACTGGAGCACAGCCGGAGCCTCTGCTTTTCCCAAAGCAGTTGCAGGGCGTGATGTGATGCGATGCACCCCTTCCTCCACCCTCCTCCTCCTCCTCCTCCTCTTCCTCCTCCCCAGCACAGAAAGAGTTTGCAAGCCCCGCAGCTTTCTCATGGCTCCTCCACAATGGCATGTTTGGTAGCTGCCCGTCGGCATTGCTTAATTAGGCGAGGAGTTGATTAATTTGCACTAATTGACAGCTAATTTAAGGACTCGGGGCACATCGGATTGACGTTTGTCGGGGCACAAAGGCTATGTGAGGTCAAGGCAACGCACCGCGGATGGGTGGACGGACGGACGGACGGAGGGAGGGAGGGAGCATGGGATTTTTCCTCTCCGTGTGGATGAGCAGCTCCGCGGGGGGGCCTCGCGCCGCTTCCTGAGGAGGCTGTTCGGCCGGGTGGGGGTGGGGGGAGGCCGCGGGGTGACGGGCAGCCACCGGTGCGTGCAGCATACTGAGGATGTCAGCATCGTTTATCGGTCAGCAGCAACAAGTGTCCACACGCAACCAGTTACAGCGACATCAGGGAACTTTTGAAATGTGGACAACCTATACTGAGTGCTGTATGAGCAGAGGTGGCGGGCCTAACTGTGGCCAATTATGTTGTATTTATTTTGAAAGATACAGTTACTTTACAATTACCATATCACCTTTTAAATTATTAGAGACTGATATCTATTCATTTTCCTAACAGACAGTAAAATTCTTAACAGACAGTAAAATAGTCACAAAATAGCTCTTCCTCCCCCAACTAAAATGCTACTTATAGCCTCCATGATTCAGTAATAAATGATAACAGCCTATAATTTTTATTGTCTGAGGTTTAAGGTTTTGGAATGCAGAATTTATTGTAACGGACTATTTTTATTTTATTTCCTCCAATCCTGCTAAGTAGTTAGAACTGGTTACACAACCTAAACAGCATGTGGGTTGCCAGGTTTGATGTAGTTTCTCCTTATTTCTACTTAGTAATCGAGCAGTTATAAGTGTTTGCAATGCTTTGATATATCAATTTTTTGATTGTGTTTATGTGTTGGCATGCTTATTTGACAGGGGCAGTGCCCTGCAGTTAGCTATGAACTAATTTACACCCCTTGTACTTGAGCAAAGTAGTTACGTCTCTGTGAAGAAAAATAAAAGTTTCCTTTGATAGGTTTGAACAAATGTTCCTTTAATAGTCATTTTACAACACCAGGGTTGTAGAGCAAAATTTGAGTCGAGGATTTTCACACACTGTTCTGTAGTCTGGTGGTGCGGCAGCAGATACAGCAGGGTCAACAGACTGAGGCTGGGCTGGGTGTTGTCTTTTAGTATCAGACATCTAACTTCTCTGATATCACTTATGCTCAGTAGATAGGTGTGGATGACGTTCTGGGATCAGGTAACTATACGACTAACACAACAGCAATACAAACAAGATTTCAAGACTTTAAAATTAAGTGTCTGTGTGATGGGTGCATGATTGGGCTGAGTTTAGCCATTATTGCATCTTAAATTTAAAATCAGTAGAGCTGCAGCATTCTCTTATATTATTTTGCTACTGTGTTCAAAACCACTGAAGGTGTATTCACTTCATAATAAGCCATCAGGTCTGGAATTATACATGTTAATAAGTCATTATTTCCTGATAAAGTTTTTTGTTTGCTGCAATCCACTAAATCTGCGGTTTGATAAATGGATGCTTGATTACACAAGTTGGGCAACTCTAATGTTTACTGATTAATGTCTTGTTATTGATCAGTCACATCATCACACATTTATCTGCCATTAATAAAGTCACTTGTTACAAATGATAAAGACGTGTCTAATTACAGGGGTAGGCTAATTATCAGGGTTTAGTAATACAGGTTGGCTGTATCTGAGCCCCTGACAACTTTAGATTTAGTTTTAATGATCCATGTTTTACAGGAAAATAAGTCATATAGAGGTTAATAATATAATTTGGGGTCGTGGCGGTTGTAGTGGTTGGTGGGGTTAGGAGCCTCTTGTACTATTACATAGCTTATGTTGAAAAAGAACTTATCTATGAACACTTTTTGGAATGATTTGGACACAGCTTAAGTTTGTGTGCTCTATCTGGCCCCAATCTCCCTGCTTCCAGGCCATGCTGTGTTCAAAGACCCACAAACTCTGTCTGAATCTTGCAGAACTGTTTAAATAATTTTCTTAAGGGGTGAACCAGGGTCCCTGTGTGAGAGGCAGGGGGTGAAGCCACTGAGGCAATGGCGGCCTCTGTCCGTGTGAATCGGAAAGACGATTAGGGGCTTATTAGCGGCCTGGGGAGAAGTGTAACTTGTTGGGAGTGAGTGGCCAGAGCCCCAGCGACATCTCCAGCCGAGAACAGTCCGAGGCATTGTCCTACCTAATTATGGCGGATGGACTTCTTTTTGTTTCCCATTCGGCATGCCTGTCTGATTCCCTTTTTGCCCGGCCGCTAGCTCCGACAAGGCCGAAGTGTGCTAATTAGAAAAGAAATGGTCCTAGTAATTATGTCAACTCTCATTAACGGCGATGACAATGAGCAATATTATTTTTACGCAATGTTTTGTGTAGGGGACCCTGCTTCCAATGCTCATTAAATGGAAAACATGCCCTGGTAGCCGGGAAAGCACTCTCACGTCGGAGCTCCTTACATGTCCACAGCCGGAGAGGTGCTGCACTTTGTGGAATGAGAGGCATGAAGTTATTGCCCTGATTAAAAGTTGAACAGTCTCTCATAACTGTTGCATCACCAAAGTTAGATGCTCAGGCTGCAAACCTAATCATTCCAAAGGTATATTAAATAAAAAGGCAATCATCTCTACATTTAAAACTTTATTATACAACTTCACAAAATGCAAAACATGTATTTCTTTTTTAAAGTAGAAATAAAAATAAATAGGGAACATTTAATCAAACAGGTCTACAAGCTACTGAGAAAATCAACTGACAAAGAAATAAATCAATTCCATAAATGTAAAGGTATCTATCAGGAGCAAGAGGACCTCGGTGTGTTTGTGTGTGTGAGCATTTTGCTCCAATTTACAGTTTGAGCTCAACGTCTCTGAACTTTGTTGAAAAAGGACTGAACATGTTTAACGCATACATCAGATACTTCACGTACTCACACATTTCCTATTGCTTGGACAAAATAACAAAACAAAACAAAACAAACAAAACATGTCACTTCTTGGGTCTCTCCAAGATGTTGAGAAACTTCCCTCTGGTCATTTCCCGGGCTGTAACACAAGAAAACACAACAACACACACAAGGTTAGAAGATCTGTTTTCAGTTCATTGTTATGTTCATTACTTTTCTTTGCATCTTTCCGACAATCATTGACAAGTTTGTAAAAAATGAGAAAGAAAATCCCTGCCAGCCTTGCCACAACATTGGCCTGCAGATCTGTTGTTTAGAAATGCAAAGCATGTATTTAATATCTGCACTGTCACACAGGGAGGCAATTTATACAAACATCTGTTCATTCAGGACATGGAAAACAACATAAAATGGAGACGTGGCTACCAAAGAGCCTTGTGATTTGCTTGATTGCTGTCTCAATGCAGTGGGTACAAGTACTCAGACCTACGCGTGCATGAAAGTGTGTGTACGTGAGTGTGTGCAATTCACCAAGATGATAGGGAATAGAGCAGATTGTCTCTATCCGCCCCACTTGAGATAATAGAATATGGCCATGTCTGAAATAAGTGACCAGCAAAGTAAGTAAAGGGAAAGCATTTTAAGGCAAAATTACAGTATTTACTAGAAGTTAATAACAGGCAAGAGGAAAAAAATCACTCACTTTGGGGGCAAGCTGGTCAGAAATCTACCAGGTTGGTGAGAAAGTCAGTTTTTACTGGCAACCATATAAAAAATATGGTTATCAAATAACAGCAAACACTAAAGTGTCATGTTTGATATTAACTTGAGTAAATGAATCAGAACCAAGACACAGTGTGTCACAGATGTGAAGCAGCAAACATTCTTCTTCCTGTTTTCAGGATAACTGAAACATTCGCTTGCACTCCAGTTCATAAACATTTGCTTGTGCTTCAGTACATCATCGTCTTTACCTTCCACAATTGTGGAATTGTGAGTGCACAATTGGTACTGAGCATGTGCAACTCTCAACAGAGATCAGAACTTCTTTACTACGTCCATCATAAGCTCTAAAACTATGTGTTGAATTCTCTTTTACTTCTTGCCCAATCAGGCAACTGAGTTGCTAGATTTACTTGTCCCTTACTAATCCTTATTGTTGAACTCTGAAATATGATTATAACAAGTAACCCTTCAGGCCAGTGGGTTTTCAACAATGATTAATGGGATTGAAATAACATATTCTGCCATAAGAAATTAATGGGTATTTTCCAAAATGTTCTATAATATTTGTCATTTTTCCTGAAAATTCTGGAGGATTTTTTTCCTCCTGCAATCTTAGGAAAAAAAGTTCAAATTAAATGAAAATCTGATACAGGAGAGATTTACTTCTCTTTAAAGGACAAAAGCATAAAAAAGGCAACTACTACTTCTACTTCAAGTAATATTCTGGATACAACTTGACCTAAAGCTGTTTTGTTACTTTGTTCTTACTGGGAATATGCCTCTTCAAGAAGCTGATGCTTGAGGTCAGAGGTTACACTCTAAGACTTTTTGCATTTTAATAAAACACAACCATTTCCATACTGCCCATTTATTTGGGCTCATATGGACTATTGAGTCAGAGACTATATGAGAGCTGCAGCAATTAGTGGATTAGTTAATGAAAAGAAAATAAGTTCAACTATCTTTAATTGATTAATCGTTTCAGTTATTTTTCAAGCATGAATGTAGAACATTCTTTGCTGAACATGGCTCCGGCTTCTTAAAAGTAAAAATCTGCGCCTTTTCTTTTTAATTTAAGATAGTAAATGAAGACTCTGTTGAGTGGACAAAAGAAGCAATTTGAAGATGTGGGATCAAGTGAAGTACGTTTTGTACAAGAGTGTAAACTCTGTGCCATAGACAGTCCTACAACAGAACCGTCCCTGCTGAAGCCTCTTGGTGAAACTGGTCTTCACTGGGAGAGCAATCACTGCTGAGGCTTTCCTGTGAAAGACAAACCTGTGTGTCACTATGGAGACTGTGGGGACTTTAATGCAGCAGCATCAGAACGCCTGCCAAGGTGCCATGCAGGTAACAGTAATTACTCTCCGTTAAAGATAAGACAAGGATCAGGCTCGTCTCCACTGCAGTTTTTATGAGTTGCAAAGACCCTATTCACCTTACCATCATATCACACAAATATAAGACTACAGAGCGGCAGAGACTTTATATGAGCATTTAGTAGAAAGTCATCCACCTTCATGATGCCTGCATGCGATCAGGATCTTGACTGGCTGCTGTGTGCTGCTGTAAAGGAGCCCCGCCTCCCCCTGCCCACAGCGGCTAATGAAAAATCCGGGCCAGTTAGTAATCTAGATGAGTTGCCCAGTGTGGAATGATAATGGTGCATCTGGGCGTGGGGGCCACGTCACCTTGAGGTGTCCCTCATTAGGTTAAAGATGATGCTAATTGGAATGGGATGGATTCATTTTGCACTTTGCTGTCTCTTTAAATCACCCTAAACAAAGTCATCAGGGGACCCCTGGATGTGCAGCGGGGGCTTTAGATTGAAA
This sequence comes from Acanthopagrus latus, assembly GCF_904848185.1. NCBI lineage: Eukaryota > Metazoa > Chordata > Actinopteri > Spariformes > Sparidae > Acanthopagrus > Acanthopagrus latus. The sequence continues at coordinate 14,701,827 of NC_051054.1, read as the reverse complement.
TGAAGCCATCAAAAAATTAGGCGAGGGAAAGCAATTACATTGGGATGACCCTAAAGGCGCAGGCACCCTGATGTCACTCTGTTATTAGGAGCAGTTACACTAGGATTGGTAAAGGGCAGCAGTTAATATTTTGGATTTTTAAGGTGTCATGCTTCTCTCTCTTCTTATCGCGTTTTCCATCTCTTGATGAGCCCAAACTGTAAAACAGATCAAGGATGGCTGTGCCACTCCTCCCGAGACCCCTCACCCCACTGAGCGTCTCATTAATTACGGTTCAGTTCAGCGTCCCCCTGCTCAGAAAGAAATATCATTGATATCATCACATTAAAGACCCCATTAAACATAAATCAGTGCCCAATTTATGATTCCTTTTTATAAAACAGAATTATGGGGAAAAGTGCTTGGCACGGTGAAGGTGGGCTTGGTGTGCTGCTTATGAGGTCAGCTCTGTGTAGAGCCATAAGAGGACTGTAATGTTCCTCAAATGAATTCAAGAAACAAACATTTATGTATTTATTTATACAACTGGGCCCTCTTCTTCTGCTGTGGTTTAATGGCACCCACCATTTGTATATCCTAGCCTGTCTTACCTGTTAAGGTGGGCCTTAACCAAAGTTTATGATCCTTTAAATAAAAGAAATGTTTAAATCAGAGGGGCACTCAGTAGAATGCATTCCTTCGCTAAGGCCCAACAGTACCCTTTAATTTAGTCGAGCCTGATCCAATATCAAACATGATAGGCCTGTATTTCTCCATATTTTACATAACACTTAACTACTTAACCATAACTTCAAGATCACCCGATTGAGGATCTACATCAAAATATACTTGTAAATACCCGCCACTTAAATACAACCTTTTTCTTTTCAGGATCCATGCATTATTGTTGAAAGAAATTAAACAAAATATTGAGAGAAAACTTGAAAGTGAATAAAAATTCCTCTCCCTTACGCACTAGAAGTTAAAGTCAAAGTTTCTGTCAACCAACTAACCAATCAACCAACCAACCAACCAACAAATGGACACGGGATCAAAACACAACCTCCCTCTTGGCAGTTATTGGTATTACCTGAAAAAAGTCCACCTCATGCATCCCTAGAAATGTCCATATTTGGATGGGAACTTGACGAGTGGGTCAGACCCTGAAACTGAAGCAGCTAAATGGGATTCAGCCACAATTCAATTGATCATTTACATCTGTGACATGTCAAAATGTCTTCCAGAAAAAAGGCAAAACAGTGTTGCAGTACACATGATGAAGGACTGACCTCAATGAAAAACTGTAATTCCGCTGTACTGGCATGTTACAGTGCTCCATTTTATTTTATTTCTGATTATCATATTTATTAAGGAGTTTTTTTTATTTTTTATTTTTATTTTTTTACAACATTTGATTGTATATTTTTGGAATAAGTACATAAACTGCTGAGGTTAGAAAGCCTCAAACGCCTACACACTTGCGCACACACACCGAAACACACACGCGAACACATGCTTTGTCATACAACAGGCGAGATCAATACTGATTAGGGGGACTTAGAGATTTGTTTAGTTGATTAGAAAGGTCAATTACTAATTTTGCACTAAGTTAATCAGCATCTTGTTACCACTGCCATCCATACTAAATGACACCTTATGGATTCTGTGGGCCATCTCCTTGCCCTGTTGATTTGTTACTATCTAATTATCATTTAGCCTGATCTGGTCTGAGATTCCATCACAGTCTAACAGTAAACACGGCCACATCATTCTGGACGAAACAGTTTCACCCGTGTTACATTTTCTGCATGTTCGACTGCAATCCCTTTTTATTGAAGCAATCTGAATTCATTTTCAGCCCTAAATAGACACAATATGTGAACAAAGCCAGGTTATCATCAGATTGAGGGCTTAGGACACTGCAGAGAGACCAGTATGAAGGCTCCTGTACAGACCTAACTCCTCCATCAGCACAGTAATCCTCTGGCTATAGATTTAGGCCTGATTACTGCTGCAGAGGAACACTGCAACAATAGAGATTAACCTATATAAACAAACAGCCAAATATGCCCCAAGCTATTTAAAACTGATGCCCTTTTTCCAAGATTATAGAGCAAACACGAAAACCAGACTGCAACCCACACATTTCTGCAATTTGTCCCTCCTGAACTTGCAAATCATTTTCATTTGGAAAAAAACCCAGGTGGCTCAAATGTAAATGCAGAGGAAACGCGGTGGTGTAACATCTCACTTTTCCCTCGTTTACGGTGAGTGATCTGGGTGTCATTGTCACAGCCCACTCCCAGCCCCCCTCACCACTCCCCTGTGTATAAAATGAGAGTAATCATCACTTCGCCCTCCCCTCCGCAACCCCCTGCCTCCGCCTGCCCCTCTCGATGGCACGCTCCCGGTGAGCCGCTGGACCCCTGTTAGCTCCGAAGACAGATGACCACCTGGGTTAACTGGAGTCCTGGACCTGCGCCCTGACTGCCCCAATTCGCTTTCATTAAGAGTTAAGAGGACTTATCTGACCCTCACTGCCCATCTCGGAGCGCTGCTCAGCTATTACGGCCTGTAAGCTTTATTTAATGGATTTAACATCCTCTTTCACCGCCCTCCTCCCCGGGGACGAGGGGAGACACAGAGGAGATGAAACACACAAACACACAAGTAAAGAGACACTCGGCGGCACACAGCCCGCACCCCCTCCTCGGTCTCGCAACACATACACATGACGCTCATGTTTGTGTTCAAAATTCAATTACCCACTTATTGATACTTCACAGGGATATTTAAGATGCAGACACGAGCTGTGATTTCCCAGGGGAGCCACTGGTTCCTCTTTATGTCCCAACCGAGAGGGCCCCACCCCTCCTCTCCTCATCCAATGTATTTTCGCCTGGCTGACACACACACACACGCATTCACACACCAAAACAAACACATCTGCACCTCCCAACCCCTGCCCCAGCCTATGCCTGTTCAAGAGGTGTCCTTATTAATAGGCAATCAGTCAAAAATCATTCATTAAAAAGCCTAAAAGGTTTTACACCCGCACTATGATTAGCTGGGAAAGAAAATCCAATGAATTCCTAATGCCTTTATGGAAATGAGGTGTCATTTCCGATCTGCTCAGGGAGGAGGCAGGCAGGCAGAACTGAGGAGCGGTGTGTGTGTGTGTGTGTGTGTGTGTGTGTGTGTGCGTGTGTGTGTTAAGCTCTGTCTGCCTGTGCTTTCACACATCTCCGACACTGATCCTGCTCAAGATATGGACAGGCTCCATCAAATACAGCTGCAACCTGCTACACAGAGGAAGGAGACACTCATCCTCCTGTTGCAAAATGTGAGCAGAGCGATGGACCGTCACTATAGAGGCAGCACTATTATGAAATGGTACGGCCCATAATTAAAAAGATGGGAGCCAATTTGAGAGCAGGAACCACAAAAGGCCCAAGGTTATTGAATGTTAGATGATAAAAACCAACCATCTCAGATCCCTGTTTCACCTTCAAAGAGACGCGCCACGACACTGCCATTCATCGCAACTGAGACAGGAGAAGAGGTGAAAAGACGAGCACAGAGGAGGAGTGGAAGTGAGGTGGAGGAGGAGGAAGGGTAGTGGTGCTGGGGAGGCATCCCCTGTTCCTCATTCAGCGGCTGTCAGCTCAGGCACTTCATAACCGCCCGCCCCGCGGTCAGCCCGCCTGATGGATTGATGGAGGCACATTAGAACCAGTGGGGCCCAGTGAATGCAATCATATTCAGTAGCGGCGTGCTTCTAATAGGTCGGAGATTGATCCTAAGGGTGAGGAGGAGGAGGAGGTGTTGACTGCGGAGGCCCATTAGGAGCTGTCAGGGCAGGGCGACCTTCAGTCTCACCTTCACATAGGGAGACGCAACAGGGGTCAGGCCCGGGTCTAAGCCACGCTGCGTCACGGTGGACGACAGGTGCTTCATGAGAGACAACAGGTGGTCCTAGACCGAGAGTACAATGAGTGTTACATGTTTTACCTAAATATCAAAGTTTTGAATCATTGTAATATGGTGTTTCTAAGGTATAAATGGTAGTGATACATTTTTTCTGATGTGTTTTTTTTCTATCTTGGTGAGAAGAAGAGAAATAAACACATTATCTGGTTAACATTTCTGAAAAGGGATATGTCTGAGCACTTCTTCAGTAGGATCATTGTTATCAGCACATGAACTTTCTGTTTAAGTCTCTCAAAAACACACTTCACTTTAACTATTGACACATATGTTTCCATAATTTCTGCCTAAATGGTAGACTTCAGACTTTATATCTAAATCTAAAACCACCCTGTACATCCTCTTCCTACTCACTTCCACTTCAGCTGCATGTCAACATGAAGGGTCCGCAACATTACGTGACCAACAGCATGACGTGGTAATTAGTTGAAACCCTCCAACAACGAGTCTTCTGTACACTGATAGCATCTACCGACCACATACAAAGACACTCTACCAAGTAAAATCCAAGCAGTTTATAAATGTTAACAAAAAAGGAATCACGCTCCCAGAAGATGCAATGAATATGTACAAAGATTTCTGTTTCAACTGGAGAGAGGGAAGTTCTTCCCACACCTTTCACTGCCCTACACCTTAATGAAAGGTGCTTCATTCAGCTGTGATGTGATTACTAAGTACACTCTGTGACAGGACGAGAGTGAGAGTGAGGAAGGTCTGGTTTGAGAAGGGCTCACCATCACAATTACTATAAGCACAGTAGTTAGCTTTTCAGTCTTTTTTGTAATTTCCTTTGGTTTCAGTTCACCTTCTCTTTCTGAAAATCTAAATTAACAAGCAGGAACACCTTCTAATTAACAGCACGTCCTGGACCTATAAGTGTTGAATGGTAGTCAGTGGCCTTGAGCACACAAGTGTGATAGAGCACTGTCACCATCTCAAGCAGCTTGGTGCTCAGTGGCTGAGGCCCTCCAGCGTGTCCCAAAGGAACACTCAGCTTTCAATTACCTCCAATAACAGCACTTATCAGAATCCTCAGCTTTCCCCAGAGACTCGGGGCTTGATGCCCGCGCTCAGTGGCCCACGACAGGGGCATTCATCATTGGGTGGAGTAACAGCTGGGGCCTGAGGAAGAGGCACGCGTCAAACCCCTCTGGGACAAGACTGGGCCAGCCATTATTTGGGGTGCTGGTGGGAGGAGGGTGGGGTGTTATGGTTGTGTCACATACTCCCTTTCATATCCATGTCAATACATGAGTACAAACATGGTGGTTTGTGCACACTTTGCGAGAAAAAAGGCAGAAACCAACAGTGGTGTCGCTGAGGTGTATTCCAGGCATGGGATAATGGTGCTCCTGTAATAATGTTTGGTCCCTTCTCTCACTGCAGCAGGATGGGTGAGTTTTCACTCCTTGATTGTGCTCTGCCCATTAACCAGCATCCTCTTTAATGGTCCACATGTCGAGGGGGGAGGGGCAGTAAATCCTGTCCCCCTGCCCTCGCTCCGCCGTGCCTCTGCGGAGTGTCGTTTACGGGTACTGAAGAGTGCACAAACATGATGAAAAAGTAGCTGAGATTTACAAGGCCTCCCCTGACAGCCAGGAAAAGGAGAAAATTAAACCAGAGAGCATTAAACAGGCACCCATTACAGGGCTGCTCCGACACCAATAATAACCATCATTGTGTCCCGTCATCCCGAGGTACATGACATGATTGCAAAGCCTACAGGCCTGCACCTGTGACAGCTAACATCTTCATACCGGCCACATGACATGCTTCTCCAGGCTTTAGGAGGTCAGGGAGATTAGACACTTTCTCTGCTAAATGAATCTGCGACTTGAGGTCTATGCAAAAAGAACACACTCAATTCAATCTATAGCCTTTTAATAAGTAGTTGGTCCTCTATAGGCTTACACAGGTCCCCTGCTATGTAGAGTTGCAACCGTTAGTCGATTGATGGATTTGCTGCTTTTCTTCGTTGTATTTAATGATGCATGAAGACTTTTGGAGTTTTGGAATGTTGGTTAAAGAAAAAGCAGCAATTTGAAAATGGCAAATGGAGCGACGGAACGAAAATCAATTCATCATGACAATAATCTGCAGATTATTCATTAATGAAAATAATGGTTGACTGCGGCCCTATTAATTCTTCACATGCCTTATTTGATCATTGCAGGAAATCTTGAACATTTTAATCACTCCTACCTAAAATCTGATAATGTCTTCAGATATTTCAAGATTTTTCAGTAAAGCCTTTTCCAAATTACATTTGGTATAATTTAATTCGTAATTACAGGTTGTCTTTAAGGAGTTTAACAAAGCAGCGCGTTCATCACAAGCAGGCCGCAGTGCAACAATTGAACTCACTGTCTACGTAAAATGACCTTGCCTGTGCTATGTACAGGTATGTAGGTTGAATTTAACTGACTGAATGTACTTTTATTTACATATTCTATCCCAGTAAGATGAGGGCTGTGCCACAATTCTTCATTGGTTATGTGCTTTCGCCACAGGAAAAATAAATACCCCTTTTTCTCTTTGGAAAATATGAGCACTTAGCTACATCTCTCTAATCCACACTCCATAAGGATTATGACAATGGAGGCAGCGGGGAATGGATTAAAAACTAGATTTTGCATCCATCAAATGCTTGAGCACTTGTTGTATGGGCTCTTGTGGGTCTGCCCTTGCTTCTTCAATTTTTCCAATGTTAACAAGATTGACCTAAATCTACCATCTGACCTGAATTAAGACCTCAAAATCACCTTTTTCCTGGTCTTTAAACAGAGGGGAGTTTGTTATAAAAGATTATAAACATTATTCACCCTGTCTTTGGGGAAAAAAGAGCTTCTGTACAGTCTGCCTGTTTGGGTTTTGATTGTCAAAATGCACAAAGATGCTTTGAAATCCACCAGCTCCATATGGAAAAGCTATGAGCACCATCTAGTGGTATTACGTGACTTGCTCTATGGCTTGAATCGTGTGTTTTTCAGCAGTATTCTGTGCATTTGCATATTTGTCCGTCAGATTTTTGATTTTGTTTTCTTGCAAAAACATCTAAATTTCCACCAACAATTTTAACCTTTACAAATACCATCTGTGGTGTACTTTGCATAGTTTGTGTTGTTCATGTACTCACACTCCTCTAATCCCAGCTGGTAAGCGAGGTTCTGAAGTCCTTTTACCTTCTCCATCAGGTTGGCTGTGGTCAGACTACCCAGCTCTACACAAAGCATAACAGCACCCATAATCAAATCTCTTAGCCACATGTAACTACCTTCAACAGAACGTTATCTCATTTGACACAATTATATGTTAAGACTATTTCTGTTCCGAATACTCCATCTTAACACCAACTGTTTCAGGTACAAGGACAATGTCAGCACTTACCTTTCAACATCTCAATGTCCTCACTCTCTAGTTCAGCCATCCACTTTGGGGGCGAATTAGTGATGGGCTGTGATGTTAATACACAACAGTACACAACTCATTACAGATTTATAGATCAGGCCTATATATTACAGTACATCAAGCCTATTTAATCATCTTGTTTGTAAATCAAATTGAGCCACAGTGAATCTAACTCACATTTTTACAAGACGCAGCGAATTCTGCAACTCCAGGCACTATATGAGAGATTACAAGATAATCAGGATTATAATTACATAGGACACAATTCAGTAGGGAGAAAACACACAAGGGCAGGGAGGACGTAAACTTACACTGCTCTGGCCACAGGTCTGGTGATGCTCTGTCCAACTTCTCAAAACTCAGCAAAGAGGATTCAAAATCGTCACCTATCCAAATAACACAGAAAGTATTTTGGTTTTGTAACATTTTTAAGGAAAAGGCATAAACTGCATATTTGTAAATCATGTAAGACACGAAAAGTTCTACTCAATGATGAACACTTATTTCACTTTATTTTCAAACCCAAAGTCTCTCCAAGCACTGTGTGTGTGTGTGTGTGTGTGTGTGTGTGTGTGTGTGTGTGTGTGTATACATTTTTTGCTGATGCACCTCTGAGCAACAAAAGTAGATGAATTCTGGTGGAAATGTCAAAATGTCACTATAGGTTTACATAATAATATAACAGGCCCTTTAATAAATATATGCCAAGCATAATCTTTAACCTCTGACCCAAAATATATATTTTAAAACAACAAACCCTGTGGTGCCAATTTAAACAATTAATGTTTTCAAGTCATTACAATCTTTTTACTCTATATCACATTTCCTCATCTCAAAATTTAGCATGCCATTTATCTCTCCTGAGACTGATGTGGCTCACATCCATTAAAAAAACATGATCTAACTTTACAGTTTCACAAACAAACATTAAGTAGACAAGTTCCAGTACAATTTAATAGTTACATGTCTTTTAACAAAAGATAGCAGCCCTTTGAAGAAAATGTTCAAGGGTTGCTTATTAGGGTTGATTTATTAGGTGGAAATATGATTTATCCCCCCCAAAACCCTCATTTTCTTCAGCAAACATGCATGCAGTAGGGCACTGGTTAAGTCTTGGACCTCACATTAGATTGAAACAGTCAAATGAATGCAATGGAATCCGCATTGGAACAGTGTTATGAATTTGACTGTGCGTCAAGCCCTGTTAAGATACACAATACACAATAATATATGTAAAAAATAAAAGTATATGGCATATGTTTACAGTTATATGTTCACAAAGATGGCTTATACACTGTAAAATGTGTCTTATGGTTGTACAAGTAAAAGTGTTTGTATTTAGGTGAATACTTCTGTATTAACAAGAGTTGCTAAAATTATTAAAAGTAACACAACTTATTTTCCAGAATGATAACAATGTACATATAACATTATTGGTTTATAGGCGTTAGCCTACTGATGCATTTATGTGCTTACGACTCAAATGTTGTATACACTTTATCTGAAGGGTAGTAAATGAACATTGAAATTGACATTATATTACATACCATTATGATTTTCATTTTCCTTTTTCAAAAAAATGTTTTTTCATTTTATTTTACAGACTGGACTTCAGTCACACTGACCCATGCATTAATTACACATTATTTGTTGATCAGAATCTGCAGTAAGTAAGTAAGTAGTAATCTAAGTTTTAAAATAAATGAAGTGGAGTAAAAAGTTCAATATTTCCCCCTGAAATGTAGTGGGAGTGTGTATAAAGTAGCATAAAACAGAAATACTCAAGTAAAGTACTAGAACCTTAAAACTGTACATGAGGGAGATGAACACCTGATCTTGATGTACTTGTGTTTTATTCATATTTCATGAGATTCGGCTGTAAAACAACTGCAGCTTAACAAGGGCATGGCTCATAACATAACTGTAGCGTGCAGTCACGTTAACACCAATAACATTATGTAGGAGGTGAAGCGTGAAAGACAGCAGCCAGTAACGTAAAACCTATTACTAGTCCCAATGTTGTGAAACCAAACACTGTAACTGTTACCCATGGTATAAATAAAGGTGATTCGGCCTGTTGAAAGCACAGCAGCGAGCTTCGGCGGGTATCTATGTTTGTAGCTAGCAGCACTCACAGTTTCATCTCTGTGGGTCAAACTGTACGACAGCTTCTGTGTTTCTGTCTCCAGTGTGCCTCTGTACACTGGTCAGACACAACACTGGGGCTAGTGAAGGCTGTAGCCAGCGGAGAAAAAACATCTCCAAACAGCACAAATACATCGCTAACATGTGTTTTCTGTCAACTCTGGATGTTCGTGTAAAGCAACAAAGGAGTCGCTAACGATTTAAAGTCCGTAATAACGGCAAATTTGCAATTTATACACCGCATAGCAGGGTAAGGAATTAGAATTTACCTCCATTTGGAGACGCCATCTTCAGAATACGCACGTGACGGACGACAGCCAATCACAGCGGCCGTCCTGGGAGTTGACGCGTAGCGGCGTAGTTCACAAACACGCCACCAGGCGGCCAGAAGTTTAATGTCAAGGTGAGGCCATAGTTATGAACATATATCATATACACTGACATTCACAGCATAATCTCCTTAGCTGCATGAATATGCTAATGTGGCTGCATTTCAAGTAATCTATTATAATCTAATTTCGATGGTTTTAGCCACTGAATAGCTATGCTATTATTTTCTTTTGCAAATGCATATATTCCCTGTTATAAATAATGCAGTAGTCTCAGACAAGAATTTGCACTTCATGGTTTAAAATGACTTAACATTAAAAAGCATTCTTTTTGTTATGCCTTTGCTCTTCCAGCTGTGAATAACCGATAGTGAGAAATCCAAACTCTCATTGGATGTAAAGTTTCATGGTATTAATTTAATCTACATTACCAAATTCACACTGAAAGATCAGCTTCGAATCAAGTAATGATCACAGATTAAAATTAGACCATTTTTTCATGTTTGGTTTAAGGCAAGGACTTGGGGATAATTCATCTAAAAGAGACTAGACTACTATATATAATATTAAAATCAACAGAAGTATCCAGAAAATTGTGTGTATTCTGAGTCTCAATTTTTGTTCAAGGTGAAAACAACGTAAGTAAGCTGGGACTACAAGAATATCATAGTTTATTGATCATAGTGAAACAAACGTATGACACTGAGAGTCAGTAGTAGTCAGACAGCACTAATACAAAAATACCGGGCACTAAGATCAAGACACTCTCAAACAAAAAAATACTGTCTCTGAGAACTCTAAACCTACGTAACATGATGCAGCATTTAAACGTTTCAGATTTATTTTCAGCGGCTCCTTTCAGGCACTTCATCGTCGTCATCGTGACATACAGTACACACATATACACATTTAAGTCCAGGGTGTGAGATGTGCTGTGAGTTAAGGCAGCTTGGTGACGATTAGTGTCTAGATCTTTATTTTCAAAAACTCCACAACACTCTGGCTTTCATATTGCACTGGTTCATGTCTGTCTTGTAAAACATTCTTTACACTTTATAGACTCTGACACTTGAAATGTTGAGACATAAAAACCTGGACACGTGGAGACTCTATACTAATGTGGACAGTCCATACCTTATAATTTTTTTTTTTTTTTTTTTGTGTAAACACTCGAAGACCGTAAGTCTGTGAGACACATGTTTGATTAAACTCCCTTCAACTCACATCACAATCTATGTTTCCTCTTGGTGCCAATGTGACTAGAACTCCCAGGAGTCCATCCACTTCAGGCCAGCCATGGCGCTGCCCACCTCGTGTGCCAGAGGACCCGTCATGCCGTAGGAGAGAGGATGGAACAAGTAGAAACTGACGGACAGAGAGGGGATTATAAGATATATACACATTAAAAGAACTTGAAAATCACAATGGAAGTAGGTTATAATCACAAGGAAGCTCATTAATTGCAACAGAAATCGAACACTGATGATATACGGTTTATGATGACTCTAAGAATAAAGAGTCATCTCACCTGTAAAGAATACTGAACAGAAGTACCATCAGACCGACTTTCTGCAGCCAATCTGAATACGGTCGGCGCAGAAGCAAGTCAGCGCTTTTCAACAGAACATCTAATGTGATACCTGTGAAGAATAAACACAATGATTGATGATGACATTCGTTGTGCAACAATTAGAAATACAGTTCCCATAATACTTTGGGAGCTGTGCACAGGTGGGACAGTGCGCTGTTGGTAATATTATTTAGCTAATCCTTTCTTTATACATTTTGGTACCATTAAAAGTGTATAGAGGTAAGGAGTGCCTTTTACTCTAATTTCTAAGCAGATTTATGGTGCTTATTACATTAAATATCATACTTGACTAGGGCTCAGAGTAGGAGAACGATTTAATTCTTTTCTTCATGTTACATCTTTGCCTCATGTCTTTCTCTCTCTGCCCTCGGCATTTGGCCCTTCCTCACAGTTTGAACAGATGTAAGCAGCCAATATGCGGTGGGATTTGGTACCTGTTAGCATGCTGTTGAAGAGCATCGCAGGGAAGTAGTGGTGGTAGTAGAGCACACGGCCCATGGTGTAGAAAGGTGCATAGTGCAGCAGCCAGCCGAGGAGCAGCAGTCCTCCTTCTCTCATGAGCACATGAGAATCCTCTGAGAGACAACGTGCAGAACATGTATTTGATGTTTACATCTTTTTCCTGTTCTTGCAACCATTATCAGTGCAATCGGTGCAAAAAAATGTGCCGTGGAATCACAGTTAATAACCATACCTATTCTTTTCTGTCCCAATGAGAAACCTCTTTGTAGTGCTATAGAAGCCACCGCCACCATGATTACATACAATCCCAAACTCGTAAGGTTTATCCACCAGACCACCTGAAAAACAGGTTTTAATCATGAGCACATTACTGCGAAATGGTCAAGTGCGACAACAATAAAATGTATCTGTAAATGTATGTAAATCTTAAAAATGCTCACAGGGTTCCCCAGCAGATAAACACGATAATCTGTGTCATTCACTCCAGAAAACCTCAGTCCCTTTACACAAATAAAGAACATTTAGAGTTAGTTACTACATTAGGATAAAACACAAATATAAACATTCTTACTGTAGATTATTCAATGCACCTGATAGTTGATGGGCCAATGCCAGGGTTTTGAGTTCATCTCATTGTCTTTGGGTTTCAAGCCACTGTTACCCTAAAAAAAAGACAATGTCTCCATCAAAACATGTCTTATGATAAAACACATTCTTGAATCACAGACAGATTGACATCTTTTCTTTCTTACTCTTATCATAACGATGTGGGACTCCAGTAAGATCTCCAGAAAATGGGGTTTCAGCACAGACAAACTTATATTGGGTACTGCAAGAAGACACAAGGGACATATTAACATGTTGGTTAATGTTTAGCATCACCAAGTATTTGAAAAAAAAGTGTGTATGCAATAAGTGTTGTCATCTTACACTTGGGATTGATGTGATCTTCGATGTTCCACTGAGAGCTCGGAGACTCCTTCAAGTAGGGGCTACAGGTCACCTCCACCTGTTCCCAGCCCCTGAATAGAAGAGAAAAATTGCACTTCATGACTGTCCACATACACACTAAAATCAATCTAAAATTATATGTCTACAAAGTAGTATATGCAATTGTTTTTATGGATAATGTGTCACCTTATATATTAAATTGTGTTTGGACACAAAGTCCAAAGTCTTGTCATTAGGATCATCTGTAATCAGAGCATAGAAGATAAGATTTACCATTTAGGGAGTGTCTTGCCGGAGGAGTAAAGCACACATCCGGTTGCTCGGTGCAAAAAGCGGACTTTGCTACGTAGCACCTTCACCAGGTCACCCTTCCGCCCTCCACACACCTCCACCTGCCACAGGTCATTGATGTCACCTGTGCCATTCTAAGAAGGGGGCAGAGAAAGGTGGAAAAGTGACATGCAATTGGAATTTAATGTTATTAATACTGAATTAGGGAAGCTAACAGCTATTTTTAGTGCAACTTTGTGCTGTGGAGCTACTCACAATGCCATAGCCTGTAACCTGAAAGTGTTTCTTGGTCAGAGGAGCCTCATGGAGGTGAGTGTGAAGGTTGCGGGTTGTTCTGCAAGGACAGAGAAAACATCTATTTTCTAAAACATTCACATAATTTGGATTGGAATGACACAGACTCATTTCAATTATTAAATGTTTTTCAAGACGATGCTCCGTGGAGTCATGACGCTTACTCTTTGTGCTCCAGTCGAATGATGTCACCATGTCGAACCAGATCAGGTGTCCCCGATTGAGCTTAAAAAAGGCAAAAATTTAAGATGCATTAGTTCCTTAATAGTATCCTATCGATATGTCATAAGAGTAAATCAACCCCCTCTCCTCACATTCATTATCACCGTGTCTGTGTACAAGCCACAAGTTGTTGTAGTCCTTATGAAGATAGGCTGTAACCTGTAAAAGAAAATGGTTCAATTTGAATACAGCACAGATATTAGCATGCTCAGTTATGTTATGTTGATAATGTTTATCACTCATCTCTCTGGCAGCCTGACCTGTTGCTGTTTTGCTCCCACTCCTTCTGGGTACAAGTGCCAGTGAGAGTGCAAATAGCCTCCAGCAATACGGAGGTTTTTCACTGTGATGGTGGAGCCATACGCCAGGTCTGCATCAGAAGAACGGACGAGATATTGCCTTACATCATTTTCAAACTGCCTCATAAAATGTCATTTAAAGTGGCAAAGAGACACCACATAAATCAATTAAAGATAAGAATTGATAAGAAGTGATACATGATATGTCATTTTATGAAGACAGTGCAAATGTTTGCAATGCAAGCAAATGTTTCAGCCCATCTGCCTGTTATCAAAATTAAGGGACTTTCTCTGACCTCCTTTCCCATTTTCCTTATTAGTGTTTTTGTAAACACAGCTGCAGCGTCATGTGTTTTTGTTCACACACGTTTGGCACTTACACTCAGGCATGGATGCATTGTGCAGGTTATTTCCAATTAGACGGGACTGAAAGGCTGAACTGAAGAAACCATCTCCTGGTCCGCTGGTGAGAGAAGACAATCATGATTACCCAAACAAATGGACTGGCTGTCATCATTGCAGTACTCCGTGAGATGAGCGGTAATCAGTGTGTCCGCAACATACCTTTTGTTCAACACTACAAAGTGGATTGCGAATATTGTAATGTAGAGGAGGAGTGGAAGCAGGATGAGTCCAATAACCCGAGCCAGGAGGTGCTTTGCGATGTCCACCTGGAGCCAGAAAATACAGTCAGACTTCTACTCGTAAACATTATCAGCTGCCAGTGACATTAAATCAGAATCAGAATTCCTTTTTTGATACCGCAAACGGGGAAATTTGTGTGTCACAGCAGCCAAAGGACAGTTAATGTAGACTATGATCTAAACAAATGTTGATTACCAGTGACAGACTGAGGTCTCCCAAAAGTCTCCAGAGGTCCCAGACTGTGTTCAGTCCCACCAACAGGATGACAAACAGACCGACAAACTTCACACCCAACGCTCCAGCAAGGCTGACACCAGTCAGTACCATCCACAGCCACCAGGAGGCAGAAAAAGGCCTGAAAACAAACATTATAATCATCATTATAAAAATAATTCACATATTAGTCGACAATGAAAATAACCATTAGATGCAACTCTGAGTGTCTCTTTATTGCTTGAAAAGTAAGAAAAGTATCTCTGTCATATACCCTGCCTTCTTATTGTCCTTCAGTTCAGTTCCTATTGGACAATTTGCTATTATTTCTTTGGGGATGTAAATACAGTTTCTTATCTGATCAAGCTCTTTTTTGTAGTTTCTCCTGACTTAAGTAAGGATATCAATCAGAAATAACAAAAGTCCAAAGACTTAGACTTAAATCTGTTAATTTTGACAAAAAAAATTCAATTCTGCAACCAGCGAATGTGCACCATGAATGAAAACATTTGACCTACCTGTATCTCTGCTGGTTGAACTTGACCATGCTGAGCACTGCTGCCATGATGAAGAACATGAGTATGGGGTCTAACAGGATGTACTGGGAAATTGTGATCGAGCCGGTGTCTGTCAAGAGGGAGGAATCAAGCAAAAATTCATTCTCCTTGTGAGAACAGGAAGAATGCACGCTGCTAGAACCTCTGATGCATTGGATGGTTTGACACTGAAATAGATGCTTCAACCATTACATGTTCACTCACCAAATATAAGCAGGGTGGCAGTGATGAGAGCTGCGGTGTGAGACTGAGACAACTCCAGCACTATGAGGTAGGCAAAGACTGGGAGACAGGAGCCCAACATGGCACAAAACTGGAAGACAGAAATCAAGACAGACACATCAGCAGCCCTAATATGTCTTAAGAACACATAACTCAATGTTAAAAGCTTTCTAGTGGGGGAAGTGGCATACCCCTCTCATCCCCCAGTAGTTGTGGTGCTCATATTTATCTCCCGGCTTTCCGAAGGGAAAGGTGCCATCATAACCGGTCATGTAACCAGCGAGACCGATCAGCATCTGCAACACAGTAGAAAGGAGATCAGTACTAATACTAGAGAGGTTTCACTGAAGACACACGAGTTTAAGCACAATAGGCTGTCTCACTTTTCCAAGAGGAGGATGGACATCGAAAAAGAAGGTCCTGTTGATGTAGTAGCTTCCCATCTTCCCAAAGTGCGTCTCGTCCCAGCTGAAACGCCAAAAAAAAAAAAAAAAAACAAGCCATCACGTACAAAAACCACACAGACTAAAAATGCACTAAATCCACACGCATGCATCGCAGAGGACTTTAACGCACCACACATGAGGGGGATCTGCGATCTTGTAGAGGCGAGTAGAGAAGGCCAGCCCCACCACCAACATCAGCAGCACCCTGCTCGGAGGCTCATCGCTGTGGTTTCCTCTGGCTGAGCACTGAGCAGGTGTCCCATTCGACGACCGGGCGTCATCTTCTGAGTGGTGTCCTGCAGGCTGACTGTGTGTGTCTTTTGACAGCGGGGTGGAGGGGGTCTTTTCTGAGCTGGGGAAGATTTTCCTGTTTCGCAGTGTTGAAGTGTCCCCTGCTGTTCTGTTCCTTTGTGAAATGCATTCTTCCTTTGCCATTAGGACATACAATCTGTGATGGGATGACCAGACTCCCGTGGAAGACAGGTGGGTCTAGTATTATGGTAACACTGCCTTATCATATAGTAAAAAAAGGTAGTTAATGAGTGATGGCTAGATGATGTGTAGCTTTGCTATCTGGGACAAATACCTACATTTAGCGCTGTTATAACAACACTGGTCACCAGGTATAATCCCTCAATACTGCAGGTCACAACAGTTGGTACTGACAGTGACTGTCACACCTTTCCAACTCATCAACTTATCAGACATATTGTAGCCACGACATTTCCACCAATAACATACTTATCCTAGCTTATCCCGGCTTGCACATTTCTAACCGCGTATCCCCTTGCAAAAAGGCGCAATTCCCAGCAAAAACTGCGTCAGTTTAAGGTCGCTATCGCCTCAAATGACTGCTGTATTATTAAAAGAGTCACATTAGCAACACAGCAAAAGCACGAGTGGGTGTCTGCGGCTCGAGTCGACGAAACACGTACGAAGCGAGGTGGCTTCTGGGAGGTGTATTCCCCCTGCGAAACTAACGCGGGCACGCTGTACCGCGGTAAACGCGATTTCCCAGAATCCTTCAGGAGTAGCTCGCTTCCCCGGTTGACCAATGGGAACAGAGTAATGGAAAAGCTGGAAAAGCAGACAGTGATGTGTTGTTATACTTGGTCTCTAGAGGGAGACATAGTATAATACATCATTTGGAATGCTCATTTCTTTCTTTTTTCTTTCTTTCTTTCTTTCTTTCTTTCTTTCTTTCTTTCTTTCCTGGGACGATCATTTCCGAACTCCAGTCCTGACATGTTTATAGTGTTGACTGTGGCAGATATTCTGCGGCTCATCTCTGCAGCCAAAACACAAACACCAGTGGTCAGAAGCTAATTGCATTTTCTCAACTACTGCTAAGTCCAATTTTGAGGTAGCCTTTAATTATTTTGATTTTCTGATACATAAATCTTGCAGCTCACTGCACTTCAGAGGAAAATATTTGTGCTGCACAACATGGATTTTAAAGCTATGCAGATTCAGATATTAAACTCCTGGGCTGAAATTATAGATTAAGCTGCCCGGCAGTAAATTAAATTGAGAGCTATGCCTCAAATAATACTTAAATGGTCAAATATCACACTGTGAAAATGTTTCTTTCTTCATAATTAATATATATAATGGCTTAAAGTACAATTGGTGGAAACATTCCTGCACTGGACCTTTACTTCTGACTAATTACTTCTGACCACTTATGCTTAGACAATAATGTCCTAGTGGTCCATATAGTGGTCCTGCTTTATGTAACAAAAATACAATTAAAACATCAAATGCCTTTAGATCATACAACAAACTTCAACTCACAGACTTACAGTTGTTATTCTAATATGGATCACAAACTTTCCTGACAGAAATTACCATACGAACACACACATGGTAAATGCAAAGTGTGCAAGGTGCCATTTTGCAAAGTAAATGATCAAAGAGACAGGTATTTTTTATGTTTTTATTTTGCTGACTGATAGCGATTACAGTCAAGAGGTAAACAAAATGAACGAGCATGATATTTCCAATGACCACAGCTTTACAACAAGACATTTTATCTCAAGTTATTTGCGGTTTTGAAAGAAAGGCTTTTTAAATATTCCAACTTTGACCCAAATATTACACGTCCGGTTCCGGTTCAGGCGATGATTTGAACAGCACAGGAAAGTACGGTTAGACATCAGGTGGAGACATTTGTGAAGCTGTAGATTCATAGGTTATGAATGTGTGAGCGGGGCGCAAGTCATCAACTTTAGTCATCCTCCAAAGTTAGAATTGGACTTTTATGTTTCGGTTGAGATTTTTCTTGAGACAAGTTCGACACATTCGACAAATGATGCCATTAATTTCTACAACCTGTATAGAGAAGTCATAACGGTATGAGTGGGAGTTCAGAAACCAAATGCATAGGCTGATACTGACTATTATGATACATTCATGACATAAGGATCCAACAGTGACTAACAGAAATAATGCTCAGAATCACTAATATTAAGCCATGTAGTTGTGACGCACATGAAGTCGGCACTTGCATTTTCAAAAGCATTGTCTTTGTAATGAACTTGAAGAGACAAAATGTCTGCGATCAGAACAGTGCTGCCACTTCCAAAAAAATATATTTCATTGTCTGCTCCACAGGGCAGGGTATACACACAGTTCCTCTGGTACAGTGTCAGCCACTCTCCTCATACATTAAAAGATATGCTTTAAAAAAAAAAAAAAAAGAAAAAAAAATTTTTTTTACAGACACGTATAAATCTACAAAGCTATAATGCCAGATTTTTTTCTTACATTTTATGCTTTATGTCAGACAAAATATTGGTTGTGCTATAATGCATTAAGAGAATATGTAACAAAAATAATACATAGTACTAGATCTGTACAAAATATACCAAACCTCTCCAACGAAGCCTTTGTCTTAACATGCACCCGGAAGGGGATGCACACATGGGAATGGTCTGATGTGCGATCTGGGAAACGATTGCATTGCAGTTGAATGTAAAATCCGTTTTTGCCTGTGAAACATAAAACCAACCGTTCACTTTGAGCGGTGATGTCTGTGGGTGATTTCAACGAATGTTGTGGAAGTTAGCTAGAGACGAAACTTCGGTAAGTCCTGGAAGTGTTTTTTCTTTACAGTTTTAAGTATAAAACAAGTTAATACTGTTAAAAGAAGAAAAGGGAAAAAATGGGATCAGCAACTGAGTCCATGTTTTTCTACTTCATTGCTGGTATTAAGATTAAAAACTGGTGTCAAACAGAGGAAGGCAGGTTATACCTATTGCACCTTTTTTTTTCAAAACATCACATAGATCATCATATACATCTACAGTCTTTCCAGGCCCACGCAGAGGCTGAACTTTCTCATGTTTGGCTGCGGTGACGTCCCAGTTCTTGGTCCAGAGATTCTTCAGCTCGCAGTCAGAAGGTCGCTGTGGGGAGAAGCTCTGATGGCGTGTGTAGGCCCTGGCATCCATTTAGTCCAAGGTCAATGTGAATTAATACGACTGAGCGAGATCGTGTCGGCGAGAGGGTTCGACAGTGTGGCACGAGCTGATCTACGGGTGGCTGATTGTTTCTTATGACGTTCCTTTCTTTTTCAAAACACATTATCTATCTCCCTTACGCTGTCTCAGAGACGAATAAAACAGGAGGAATGGAGTCTGCCCTCTGAAATAGGTTGCTTTTTTTAGTTTGCAGAGGCCCGTCGTGTAAATGAAATAAATAACACAAAAAAAGAGAAAAAGTTACAGAGAAAATAATGTGGAAAATATATCTGCATATCAAATTGCCTGGGGGGGTTTTACTGAATAAACAAAAATCAGTCCACAAAATCCCTTTAAGGCAAATGGATATCTGGTGAATACTAAATCCCATGTAATACATTCACTGCACATTTCCTGGTCCTCTTGAGTGTGTATAAGGGGATCTGAATGCGTGCGTGTGTGCCTTTTCGTATGTGCGTGTTTGTGTCTGTGCATGTGTGTGTGTTATGTAGGGAAACGAGTTTGGACGTCTCAGCGTTACTGTTGGAGGTTTAGTGCCAGGCCCTCGGGGGGGAAAAGGGCAGAGGGAGGGTGGAGGCGTGGGGGGGTTGTAAGGCGATCTCTGAGGGGGAGCGGGAGAAGTCACTGTCTCAGTTTTCTGTCTTCTCGAGCTCCGACACCGGGATCGCCGGGATGCACTTGTGTGGCTTGGCAGAGGCCACGAAGCCCGGCAAACAGGTGCACTTGTACGATCCCTCCGTGTTGGTGCACTGCCCGTTCTGACACAAGGGCACCTTGTCGCTGATGTCCTCACACTCGTTAATGTCTGCAAGGAGAGAGGAGACATGACGGGTCAGTCGGCAGGGAGATTTCACAGCTGAAACAGCTGCCTGCGGCCACATCTGCTGCTGGGTGGCGGGAAACTGAAGTGATTCAGACTGCTGATTTCACTTTAACACCGTTTCCTGTATTTTCATCCTCCCTCCCTTCCTTCCTTGCTTCTCTCCTTCATTGGTCTTGCTTCTTTCCTCCCTTCTGCCTTCCTCTCTCCATCCTTCTTCCTTCCTTTCAGTTTCCCTTCAACTCTGCTTCATTCCTATGTTCATCTTCTCCCTTCTTGTTTCTTTCCTTCAGCTTCACTTTAACTTTGCCCAAACCCCTTAATTCCCCCCCTTCCTTCCTCTGTCCTTCCTTCTTCTCTTCCTAACGCCTTACTTCTTTTTCCTTCTTCCTCCCCTTTCTCTCTCTCTCTGTTTTTCTCTCCTTCCCTCTTTTCTTTTCCCCTTAATTCCATTTTACTATGACCTTACTTCCTTCCATTCCTCCTCCCTCCCTCATTCTTCCTCCCTCCTTTCATTTTTCCATCCTTTCTCCCCCTTTCTCTGTTTCACCTCAAGGTTCACTTAGCTGCTGTTTTCAAACTGCCTTTCATATCCAAGTCCTTCGTGAGCAGATGAAGTTGAAACTCACAACACCAAAAAAAAAATTACTATAAACCCACTTCAGCTAAGATGGAGGAGATGTCCTTTAGGCAATTTGTACTGATTCAGATGATTACAGGGAAGTGATCCCAGAGGTTCAAGCATCATTAAACTGATAAGTCAACAAAAGGAAAATGGATCAGAAACCATTTTGATAATCGGTTCACTTTTTATGTCATATTTCAAGCAAAAATGTCAAACATTCTGGTTCCAGCTCCCCAACTCTGAGGATTTGCTGTTCGTCTTTGTCTTATATCATACTGTCATAAATCATGTCGTGAACTGAATATTTTTTGGACTCTCATTCTCACATGATTGAATTTGGACTGTCGGTCTGACAAAATAAGACGATTTGGTCAAACGATCAATCTGCAAATGTATTGGTAATGAAAACAACAGTTCTTTATACAATCTTTATACAACTTGGTTGACTGAGAACTTTGTGCAACCCTGAGAACAACAAACAAACATGTTTGAAATGTGCTCCAGTAAAGGTCACGTTTGGGGGTACAGGACTTTCACTCCAACTCAGCGATACGTTGCATAATGTCTCACGTTGCATATCTTCAATCAACCATGCCGTCATGTTGCGTGTCAGCTGGAAAGGATGTGAACTTGAATTTCCCCGACCATCTTGAGCGCCGAGCAGCTCAGAATGATGGTTAAATTAACAATGCATTGGATTATGTTTCCTTTTGGCCTTCGAATGATTTTTCTTCCCCCCACCCCCCGCCGCCCGCCTCCCGCCTCCTCCGGCCCGGGAGGTCTTGATTGTCATTTCATGGCAGTCAATCTCAAATGACCCTCCCGCTGTTTATGTCATGTTCTGCTGGGGAAAAAATCGTGAGTGGTGATATTTATAAAAGGAGGCATGGCACAAGTTGCACAGCTCCCACATGTTTCCACAGTGTTGGAATTCAATCACTTTTCTTCCTGGGAAAACGTCTGGCCTTGGAGCTGATAAGCACGTATGTAGACAGAATATTGTAATCACAGTGTTTCATTACGACGAGACGGTCTCACTTTCACACAAAACAAACAAAGTATACTTAAAACGATATAATATCTCGTGTAATACACCGAGTGGCGGAGATTCAAGGCCTCCTTTCTCTTGGCAGCCTGTGGCTGGGGAATTTCAAACCAAAGGGCAACACACAGTGGTTTTAAGGAGTACACGGCTTTATTAGTTTCCCATAAAATATAACTTAACTCAAGGTTGTTAAATTCAAA
The DNA here is from genome assembly GCF_904848185.1 of Acanthopagrus latus. Classification (NCBI taxonomy): domain Eukaryota; kingdom Metazoa; phylum Chordata; class Actinopteri; order Spariformes; family Sparidae; genus Acanthopagrus; species Acanthopagrus latus. The sequence continues at coordinate 14,679,614 of NC_051054.1, read as the reverse complement.
GCGTCTCCTTGAGCTTGATGATACACTGCGAGTTACCTCACTGAAATCAATCCAAGACGTGGCTCCGAAAGGGCTTAAACCTGAAGGGGGAGGTCACCGCAGTTCAATCCCGAGCTTCAACACCACATTTTACAAACCAGATTAAACGAGATGATTGATTCGCTATTGATTCTAGGAGGTCCCCGAACATATTTTTTCTCTTGGATTGCAGAGTGTAAGTGCAGATGGCCTGTTATAAGATATAAAAGTTGCTGGGAAGAAAAAAGAAAAAAAAGCCCACCTATACAGGCCATCTTGCCGAGGTTGAACTCATAGCCGTCGAAGCAGTCGCAGGTGTAACCTTCTCGCACGCGAACGCAGCGGCCATTTTCACAGCCGTTCAGGATCCCACATTCCTCCGCTCGGAGACCCTCAAATGCATCGTAGCGTCCTGATTGGACACAGAAACATGTTAAAAAAAATTAAAATGCATGCGAAAGCATCATGCAATAATTGATGTCTCCCTGTGAAGGATGCAAGCACTCACCTGCATAGGGATCCACTGGTTGTGGCTGGTTCTCCCGTGGTCGCTGGACAGGGACGCGGGCAGGTGGCTGCTGAACGCTGTAGTCGTGGAAGAGAGGAATGCTCTCAGGAACGTCATACGGTCCCGCGGGGTTGCCATAACTGTCAAAGTATGGAGGAGCAAAAGGCTCCGCAGGATCATCTGGGCCCTCGATGCCGTACTCGTATCCCGGCCGCTCCCGCAGACTGTCTGCACCTCCTCTCCGAGCCAGGTTGCACATTATTGCGTAGTCCTCTGAATACAGCAGCACATAAAGCAGTTATACTTTGCATATTGTTGCATATATGTTTATTTGTTCATATAAAAACTGTAATTATATATATATAAAAAAAGCATGTTTTATGTGCACCCTGCTGCTCACCAGAGTCTCTCCTGGGACAGAAGGCACACTGTCCGCTCCAGGCGACCCCGTACAGGCAGCAGCATTCGGTGTACGTCGTCCTGTGTCCCTGGAGGGGCTCCGCGCACATGTTGTCCCTCTCCAGGCGCTGCCAGCAAATATCCATGTGCACATCGTGATCAGACTCGAGAGGTTCTGGGAGAGAGAACGAAAAAGAGATTCACAAAAGATGAAGGGAAAAAAAAAAAAACCATGATCTACAGACAATAAACTCAGTTTTGTCCAAGAGAGCACTGCTATCCATAAACTATGGACACACTCTTTGTTGTTTCCCAGCTACTGTTGATGATTTTCTTTTGAGAGATGAGACATGTGCAGATTATGAAAACAAATTTCCCTCCGGGGACAATAAATCTGCACCAAAGATGAAATGAGAAGTAGCTAACAGAAGCAGGGGGTGCAGCTAAAGATCGCTTTCATCACGTCATTTGATGGATCACAACAATAATTTATCCTTAAAACAGTAAACAATGCCAATCATCAATTCCCAGAGCTCATACTGACACATCCACATTGTTGCTGTTTGTTTGTGTCTGTACGAACAACAGCCAAAAACCCAAAGATATTACATTTCAAGTGAAACATCTCCAAGAGAAGCAACAAGTCCTCACATCTGAGAGGCTGGAACCGAACAGAACATTTCTGCTTGAAAATCGAATTACACTAAATCATCGGATTATCTAAATGGAGACCAGTCAGTGTACTTTGAGGGAGCTGTGACGACCAACGGCAGACACAACAGTTCCTTGAAAACAACAAGGACGGCAATCAAGAGTTACTATGGGCACTGCTGTGGCTTGACGAGTGTGACGACTATAAGCTCTCTTTGACCGGCTTTAGTGAGGTTCCAATTGATCGGGTGGCTCCGCACTCTCCTCCCGTTGATCACTGACGGTGATACACAGACTGCAGAGTAACAAACCAAGTAAAAAAGTAAAAGTAAAGTAAAAAATGCTAAACTGGTCACGTTGAGATTGAAGAATGTCGTCGCACCTTCTGTAGTGTTGAGGCTGATGCAGCGCCGCCGCGTGCTGTCCAGAACCAACGGAGGACTGCAGAAACAGTTGAACGAGCCGGCGGTGTTCACACACTCTCCGTCCTCACAGGCATTTCCCAGACCGCACTCGTCGTAATCTGAAGACACATTCACAAAGAGATGCACACAGACGTCACAACATGAAGAAACAGTCAACCAGAAGTTACGCCAATACGTTGTCACTGAAAAAATGGTGGATTTCAGTGCAAAATCAACATATGGCCTGAAAGCAGTGAGGTTCATGGGGAATGTAATCCTCAGTAAAATCAACCGAAGCACTTGCATGAGGCAAGCGTATCTGCTGTTGTCGCACGGATGCTTTCAAATCTTTAAAAGTGTAAATGTGGACGACAACTCTTACCCACACACTCGAGCCGGATGTTGTCGTAGTAGAAGCCGCTGCGGCAGTAGCACGTATAGGTCGCGAACAGATTGGAACACTGTCCATTCTTACAAATGTCTGATCCAAACATCTCGCACTCGTTTGCATCTAAAGGGGAGAAAGAGAGATTCATGCTCTAAATAAGCGAGACGGAAAGTACCAACAGCCGAGATCTCTTGTAAGCAGCTGTCACGGCACAGCGTGGGTACAATAATTAGTTAGGTATGCAGGCAGGTATCCCATTAAGCCTTGGCCGGCTGTGGAGACACCCTTGTAAATGTGGTGAGGGATAATGTCTGTAACTCTGGCTTTAAGAGTTTGTGCAGTTGGAAATAAAACAGGCTGACATTGCACCTTTCTGAGCCAATGCAAAGTTTTGTGTGCTCAAGAATATCAATAAAGTAAGTTAGTATGCATGTACGAGAGTGGAGGGTACCTATGAAAGGATGTGAGTCTCCCAGAGCCTGTCTGGAGGAAACAGGCAGTAATCCACTGCCATGAGGGCACAACTGGTTAAAATCATCTGAAAAACAAAAAGTGGCTGGATTAGCGGCGGAAACGATGCAAAAAGACCACAATGCAATGCACTGGATGACCTGAGTCCTTCGCTGTACCTCTTCCTGGAATAGGACAGGCATAGATCTCGCAGTTGTCCCCCCAGCCTTTGCCAACCGTGCAGCAGCACTCCTGCTTGGTGGTGTTTCGAGACACAACGTTGTCGCAGAAGTTGGCGTCATTCAAGTTGATGTAACACTCTTTCTTCTCTTCTGCTGCGGAGGAAGGCGGAGGGATTCTAGCTGGCAGTTTGATGGTCATATCAGCTGTAGGAGAACAAAGAGAGAACTTCTTTAGTCTGGTGGGGGGTCAGAGGTCATGGTTGGCTACAGAGGAGCACCTGTGGAGGTGATGGAGAGGGTACATGCTCACTTACAGAGCTGCTCGACTCCCCATTGAGTTGGCATTTCCCAGCACATAAAGAAGAATCTACACTTCAGCTGCACATCATCGCACAGTAACACTCCAGCAGGTAGTGCATTACCCCTCGCCTGCCACTGCTGAGCCTGCTCATTTGTCCATAGGCATGGGCTCAGGCATTTCACCGTTAAGCTGCCGGCTTAGCCAAATGGAAACACTGGCATGTGAGTCAACACACCATTCACTCTCACATGATTGATTAACACACGTCAAAAGCAAACAGCGGAATGTGGCAAAAAGGTACACAAAGGCATAGCTGGGGTTTAGTGCCCGGGCAGAAGAAAAAACATCCCCGCTGAGGGCGCGCCGCTTAATAATGTAAATACGGCCAATTCATGTACACATACGCCTATCAAGCTGCGGAGGTGATGGTGTTTCCATGACTCAAAAGGCCTTCGCTCTCATTGTGAAACTGCAGTGCGTTGCATATCTGTGACCTCTGCACTTGAGATCATTTTAGCTCGGAAGAGAGCGATGTGTCTTTAGCGCTAATGGCCAATAGCTACACCTTATCCCTGTTTGTCTTGGGCAGGAAATGGGTTGCAGTAACTAGACCCTCAGGATATGTACTTGGCTCTACTGGAGGTGTTACTTCATCAGTCATCCGAGGGATTAGGCTAATATAAATTTCTCTAGGCAACTCACCCAACCATAACCCCATCCTATAAAACAAATGGAAACAGCGAGGTCAAAAGATCCTCTGCGAGACGTGGAGTAAGTCATGTCCACCTCGTCACCCTTGTTTGGATAATGAGAGACGGCTCATTAAATCAGGGACAACTCCGTCTCCCAATGATGGGATGGAGAATTAAGTCCAGCGAGTCGCTGTGAGCGCTAGTCCTGCTCTATTACCCAGGGAGCGGCACTGGCTGGTGATGGGATCAAATTCCTCATTGTCGTTGGGGCAGATGCACAGGAAGCTGCCATCGAAGTTCTCACACAGGGCCTCACCGCACAGCGCCAGGGTCATCTCGCACTCGTTCACATCTGAGAAAGACGGGAGAGCAGGGCGTGAGGTCAGTGAGGTATCAGGCACGTACGCACAGAGGTCGGAGCAAGGTCACCTCGAAAAATAAAAAGCCTTTATCATGTGGTTATTGGCAGAATGATTCATACACAATACACATGAACAAATCCTCATTATGGTCATTATAGATAAGCATTTCTTTGAAGCAAGAGTGCTGAGGGGAAACTTGATCAAAGATATTCCCTCTGTACGCAGATCATGCAGAAAGAAAATGGAGGTAGCACACTGAATCTCGTGAGTCATCGCTGTTATCACCGACCAGCGCTTTAAAGCGAATGCAATCTAAGTTAACTTTCAGCTCGACGCATGACACGGGGACTTGAGAATAGAGGAGAGAAAACGTCATGGTCGGTCTAACTCGCTAATAGCTTTCCAATACTGTAAACTAAAGCCTTCATTGTTACCTAATCTTGTAAAAGCACTTTGGGTTGTTCTGCTGTCGTCCGCAGCTGCAGACTCGATTTGCCCAATTGCGAACAGGACAACGTTGTGTAGTTTAGTCAGCCAAGAGTGTTTCTGTTCATTTCATAACTGCTCGTGTGGGTTGAAATGTTAACTCCATCCATGATTTTAACATCAAACTTGGTGAGATGATGTCAGCGTGTGTTTCAATACCTTTCCCAACATCTGACATGGACAATACTGATAAAATGTCATTAGTTTTGCTCACTGTAAAAGTGATGTGAGATTTTCCAACCCTATCATCTCTACTTTCGATTCCACATTTCTCTGTTACTCTATTAGTGCAGTGAATAATTCTCCCTGAAGACGAGAATAAATCAGGTCACCTGTCTTCATGCAAAAGGCTGAAAATTTGATGCATAAAACTGATAAAAGTGAGTGTTTGCAATCACACAGAGTACTTCAAAGAAAAGTCCGGTGATATTCTGTATTTTTAGCATTATCACTGGAGTCGATTAAAATAGCAAAACAAACATCAATCTGTCCCAGGCTCTCAGCACCAGGCCTCTGGGCTCCTCATCAAAATGTAAATCTTTAACAAAAGGCTACAAAATATACTTTAATTTTCACAAAAGGTGACATAAATTCCCAGAACAGCTGGGCACTAGTATTTTAGCAAAAGTCATCCAAACAGATGTAAATTGTGGATTCATTGGGGACTATATTCTGACGTGGATTTATACACATTCAGTGATCTTGTGAGGATTTGAAGCAGCAGGACCAACAAAAATACACCACAGTGTCCATGTTCATTGTAACGGAGGAGCATGTCAGTACAACAGTGAGGGTTCTCTGGTGTGTTTTAAATAGTTTTCAAACAACAGTGGAGTATCACCTCACTTATCCTTCAAACAGCTATGCACAGAGAAGATTTATTTGATGGCAGATACAGACCGACACATTTGCTGGCGTCTCCCGGCGGGTTGGTGTATCCCTGGTCGCACTGGCAGCGGAAGGAGCCGTCCGTGTTCTCGCAGAAGCCGTGGTTCCCACAGATGGTCTCATTGACACACTCATCAATATCTGCGGGGCGAGAGCGCACAGAGAGGTGAGCGAAACGCTAATATTTACAGCCGCGCGCCGCACAATAGCCTCTCAAACTGCTGCGGTAAACACAGCGCCGCTTTTCCAAAATAAACACCCCCCGAGCTTTACAATAACAACAGAAATCACAGCCACCATAACACGTCGGAGAGTGGCGCACAGATAAGACAATTCATTAGTGGGGTTTTCAAACTGTGGCGCTGGCAAAATAAATTCAGGGGAGACTTTCTCTCTGAGATGGAGTGCGACGCGGACATGGAAAACTGCAGGCGAATGTCCTCCGGTCGTGTCGACAGAGTGAGAAGTGATAGTTAGGTCACTGGGATGCTGGTGAAATGGTCGGGGGGGGGGGGCGGGAGGGTTCGCAGCACGCAGCCAGCACTCAGCGTTTACCCAGACACTTTACAAGCAGTTGGAGAAAAGATGGCTGCGACTTCAGGCTTGGCATGAAGAGATTTTTCGACAGCCCCTCTCGCAGGGATTGCTTTCCATCCTAATCAGTGGTTTACACGTTTCAACCAATTTTAATGTGTTTGACATCAGCTGTAGATCTCATTTAATGCTAAAATGGTAACACGATAGGATGCGAGGACCGGATTTTTCGGGGCCAAAAACGGGCCTTCGGGGATTGCTTTTTGCATGGCAATAAATCATAAAACAAGTTTAATAAAAAGCAGTGGAGAGATTTCATGCTACATGTGGGTGTTTGTGTGTGTGTGTGTGTGTGTGTGTGTGTGTGTGAGAGAGAGAGTGAGAGAGAGAGAGGGGATGGATACTGAGGCTGTGAACACTGAACCATGTAACACCGCTCGCTGTTTGAAGGCAACATTTGTTAGCAATTTCTCTCATACGTGATTTAGTATTTCTTGGCGTATTTCTCAGCGGAGAGGCCAAAGACTGATACCGCTGGAGGGCAAGTGTGATTATAATTGTCTGGAAAACGACCAAGAGGGTTTTAATGATCACACTTCAGTCACGTGAAGCCATCCTCGGGGTCAGTTTGGACGGCTACCGGTCAGCGTTCTGACAAATTCGCAAGTTTTCGTGACATAACCATTTATAATTTTTTCAGCTGCACAAAACTATTTTGTGAGTGTTTACTTGTTCTAAGGAGCGCACACAGCGAAAAACAAAAGGGCCATTCATCTGTTCCAATCTTGGCGTTTACGAGAAATTTGCTCAACAGCTCATTTCAGAAAAACCACATCTTGTTCTTTGTTTTTTGTTTAAAAACAAAACTCCATAATAAAAAGTCAACAAAAACAACTCAGTCGGAGACAAAAATTAAGTCATGGCTTGTATATTTTCTGCATGTGATTAAGCTGGGAACATTACGAAATGCAGGCCCCCGTTATTTGATACAACCTGCACTGATGAAATTACAGCCCACACCGCTATGTCTGTTTTATCAGATGCATGATTCGATTTCTTTTTTTTGTTTCATAACAGCCCTCCCTCAGCATTTCATTCAGAGTTTCCACGAGTAACAGAAAAACAGGAAAGAGTAACAGTAAAAACAGCAAGACTTTCAGACAGCAAAAGCCCAACAACTTGGATGTCTAAGGCACATTCTGATCGCTTCCACTGAACAATCCGCTCCTACCACCATTGGGGTCAAAGAGTCAAGTCCACAGTCATTCAACTATTGTCTAAACCAGCTCCATTTTGCCTCTGAGCACTCATAAACGCTGCATCCACTGCCGAAAGAAAGACAGACAGTGGGCCAGAGAAGCCACAAGCCATTCGATTTCAACTGAGCGCTTGGCCGGCGTCCAACGCAGACAACTACTTTCTCAGGCTCGCTGGGGGACAAGTCCTCTGTCAGTTTCGCTGTCCCGACTTGGCCACTCTCTCGAACTAACATGCCTCTGGGGTCAGAGACAGGGGCTCCCACAGGCCATTAAAACTGCAGAAACAAAAATTGTCTTTGTCGTTTGTAAAACCTTCTTTTACAGGAAATGCTGAGACTTGTGGGCTCAAATGGCTGCATGATGATAGAGGGCGAATGGATGGATGCATACTGAAAACCGCCAACCCCCCTGGATTTGCATTTTGCAGCTGCGGATTCAGATGCCGAACTGGTGTAGGACTGGTAAAGTTTTGTTTTTTTTTCGTTTGCTTTTCTTTTTTACATTTTTTTCGAGAAGAACATTCCCAGGGCCGAATCAAGAGTTTTCCGCGTTGTAAGGTTAAAGTATTGTGTATCAGACTTTAAGGAAGTTTTCCTCAAGTGTGAAGAGCTTAAGTGGAGTTTGGAATGTTGGAATGGCAGCGGCCGCCAGCTGGGAGGTCTGGGAGGGAAAGCGATGAAAGCTCTCCGCTAATATATGAAATAATCAGTGTCTGCAGGCGGCTTTTCATTCATGTGTAACATGGAACAAAATCTGCTGCAAACCACATGTTGGGATGAGATGAGATGCAATCAGTGTATCATCCCAGGGATAAAAATGAGAGCATCGCGACCAAAGCTATTTTTAATGGCTTTTGTTTTCCTCAGATTCTAGCTGAGTTTGAGTGGCGGCATTACAGTGGTACTTGACCGCCCGTTAAGACCCGTCATCCGGGCGGGGAGTCAGCTTTCTGATGATGGTTTGTGGGAAGAAACGGATAATACAAAAAAGTGAGATAACTCCACCAAGAGCTCCCACCGGCAGGACCCGGGGGTTGCTTTTTCCTAGTCTTTTCCATGCACTAATCAGTTACGTCAGGACACACGCCGGGCTGTAAATTGCCCTGGGGGGAAGGAACTGAGGCAGGGGAGGAGGGTGAGGAGTTCACGCGAGATGGGAGGTGCTGAGGTTAAAAGCATGACACGGCCCGACAGGCACCTATCCTGATGCTCTGACCCGGGAGAACGTGCTTGCTGGAACCCCGTGATGTGGTGATTGGGTGTGTGTGTGTGTGTGAGTGTGTGTGTGTGTGTGTGGGTGGGTTAAGTGTGGTGTCTCTGTGCCATGTGTTAATCTGGAGCACATGGTGGCAGGCAATGAAAATATAGGAATCGGTGACTGTTGGCTCACCCTGCGCAGCCCACACGTCTCCCGTATTCCGTGGGCAACCCCTCGTCTGATTGGACCCATATGTAGAGGTGATTTCACACGCGGCTGGGCGAGGATGAGGTGAGGTATTTGTTTTCGGGGAAGCACGTTTTGTGAGCTTTATCTACAAGCCTGTCGTGGGTTAACTACAATGGAGGTTAAACCTCTGTGTGTGTAGATTCTAAGAAAAGCCTCTTACGCATGCAGAGCGGCATGAGCAGTCGCACACACATGGTAAAGTCTTTGGATTTCTATACATTTAAAGGGGTTGGAGGTTGGAAACAGCGTGACCACAGACGAATTTCCGCTCCAAGCTTTATTAAAAGAAAAAGGCATCGCCCGAGGGAATTTATGAGCGCGACGGCGAATTAAAGCTTAAAAAACAATGACCTTCGAATACACACACGCTGCCTTTTTCACATGCCGCAAGCAGCACAGTCGCAGCTGACGCGATTGCTGCAGGAAAAACCCCTGTTTTCCCCTTTTGTGTTATGGCCTCTAAATCTAAATGAGTGCATGGCGAGCGGAGCCAAAGACAACCGCTGCCCCTTCGAAGGCTCGGTGAGTAAAAATAAAACAACGCCCCTCACAGAAACGGCAAATTACAGCGTCTGGCCTCTTCTTAAATATTTGATGATTTTTACAAGCAGACAAAAATGCCCCGGAGTAATTGAGCTCCCCTCCCTGGACGTTTATTGGGGTGACGGCAGCATCTCCCACAACTTGCCGTCGTGAGGTGAAACAAGCTACTATTGTGTGTAAGCGCAGGGCTTCTGAGGGTAAGAGGGCTCGGTTCCTTTAACCGGGGCTGTGAGTCAGCGCTGAGCTGTACAAGTGTTTGTTGTGGGGTCTAGAGAAAATAGGAACAGCTGGCGTCACGACATAGCAACCGGGGGGAGAGATGGTCAGATGCGGTCATGACTGGGCACCCATTCAGAGTGAAGCTGGGAGTTTTTTTGTGGCACTTACAGATTCCATCACAGGACATTTCAGGTGAGACAATATCTGAATTTAAAGCACATAACATAACCGGGGATGTACTTTTAAATCACACGCCAGAGGCGGCCTGCGTGAGCTGCTTAGCGGTGTTTGGACTCCTACAATAAGGGAGCGCGGAGGTGAGCAGCTGGTTTCAATCTGCCCCTTATCGCACTACAGGCCCCTGCACTCTTCAGCCGGTTCCAGACAGACAACATCATAAAAGTGCAGCGAGGAGGCAGCCACACGTAGCCGGGATCAGGGCGATGGAGGGGGCGAAGGTCCGATCTGTCACTGATCAGCAGCGCAGCAGCTTACTCTCCCCTGATCTCCCATCTGTTGATAGTCCAATAAAAACTCCGGGTCATGAGAACTTGTGAAGCTGCGCCGCAATCCGAGTGCATCTCCGCAACGGTCTCTGGTTCTCTTTCTCTAACACAAACACGCGAGCTGAGGATGCAGAAACCCACTCTTGACCACATGCACGCACACACTCGCGCTCGCACACGCTCACAATCACCCGCAAACACCCACGGCTTTGCATGTGCAGTCCAACACATCATTCCATTGCGATGCTCTCAGACTGCTTTCCTCCTCTTCCCCTGTCACTCTCCAGCGTCTGTTCGAGCTTTGATTAATATGAGGGAAATATCTGGCATCTTGTTTTTTTGTCTCTCGCAGTCCTCATAAACCAGATTTGTTGTTTTTTGGCGCTGCGAGAGCAACAGAGACAAGCAATGCTGCGCCACAAAACAAAGAGTATTCAACTCGAAATCCTTGTGCAACAAACCACACTAATATCTCAAACCCCAGGTGTCTAATCCTGCCAGTAAACACAGAAGGCTTCATGTATTCTCAAAGTCGTGGTTATGTGTCCGCTGTTGTTGGACAGATGTTGGCCCAGATGTAGCGTACAGAGTACAAGCCTAGCAAGTCAACCCAGGTGACCGGGCCTCTCCACATTGGGGGGTGAAAGAGGCAGCGGCCTGACAATCTTATCCCCAGCAGTGATCAGGTTGCAGCATTGTGTCTCTGCCAGAGGAGCTCCATTAGCTCCGTTGTCAGGACGAGGAGCCCATTATCAACCGCTGGCCTCACACACCGCCTCCAATGACAGTGCACTCCTCTTTCTGGAGTGCCCCAATTTCAGGGGCCACTTCTCCTCATCTTCCTCACGGGCCCTTGTGCGGGAAGACCTCGAGTACCTGATAGCTTTTGATACGCATCAGCCTCCCTGTGTGTCCGCATGCCAAACAGATATCATTATCTAGGCGCAGAGGGAGAGCCCTGCAGGGTACGCAGAGTGCCGAGTTGATTTGAGGCTGTGCTCTCCCCCCTTCTTTAACCACGGCACACATGGTAAATGGATAGAATCGGGTTAGATGTATGGGACAAAAATAGCTCGATTCATGCGATTTTTTTTTTTGTTGTTTTTTTTTTCGCTTCAGCCTCAAAACCTGCCTGTTATTTCTTAACATAATTAACTGTAACGATAGGCAGTTGGACCACTCACCACAGTCTGTGGCGTCCTCTCCCTCCAGGCCAGGCTGGCAGCCCATGAAGCACCGGTAGGAGCCGATGGTGTTCTCGCAGCGCCAGGTACCACACAGTGAGCTTCCAAGCTCCTTACACTCATTCTGGTCTGTACACAGAGGGAGTTAGAGACAGATGTTTGTTACTGACTGACAAACAGAGGCACAAAGTCAATAACATACGCAATCAGACATTAATGTGGACACACACACACACACACACCAAGTGCACAGTAATATTCCCTCCACTGCTCCTCTGCTTCCAGTGTAATGGGCTGCAGAGCAGGAGTCGGCCAGAAGGCCTGCGGTGTAGCTGTCCTCAGTAAACGCAGCAGGCAACAGGAATGGCCAAGAACAATATTATCACAGCAACCAAAGAACTTGTGAAGGAGCTAAAGGGAGACGTTCCAGAGGGAGAAACACCTCCTGCTCACAATGGGGTCATTCATACTTCCCTCGGGGAGAGGGACTTCAGGGCTCCAGCCATGTAATCCAGGCACCCCTCAGTCCTGAGACCATGGAGGAAAGCCTCTAAAACCTGGCTTGGACACTTTTACTGGAGCTCAGTCCCCACCGGCTATAGATAATCAATCATAGCCAACTCTGCTATAATGGGTACGGTGAGGCTTAAATGTAGCGTGACGATCAAACAGCTAATGCTGACATGTTGGTTTACTCAGAGGGTAGGAACCTCAGTGTAGGGTTTGGGGTCAATAATCACTATAGACGCGTTTCCACCCAAAGTGCCTGAAACCTTTCATCCCAGGGACTACTTTTCAAGGAATTAAACGGTTCTTTCCGCCTGTTGGTGTTTGTGTTTCCACCTGGTCTAAAGACCTGCAAAGATTAGGTTAATTAATCTACGTCAGCATGTATGAAAAAGGGTGTTTTTACACGTCATTTTTACACGTGACTATACAACAACATTGGCTCTCTTTCTGTTGACTCTTCCTTCTGTAACTTTCACTGGTTTGCGCCTGCAGACTTTTAGAAATGGTGGCTGAAATAAAATGCTATGAGTACTTGGCCAATTACAGATACTGGTACAGTAACACTTTATAACAACCAACATGACAACATTAATAAGTGCGTGTTAATACATTTATAGTTAACCAAACTTTAGTTTATAGTTATTTGACTGTTAACTACAATGACATATTTTATAAACCAAGTAATAAGCTTGTGTAAAAGTGTATAAAGGTTTATCAGAAAATGTATCAGGTTCTATAAAAAATCAGTTGCAGCTTTAAAGGCATGATATGTAAGAACTGGTCACCTGTCAGATTCATACTCAAAACAAATAGGGAGCAGCACCAGGGTAACCACTGATTGCTGCTTACTGCAGCTGCAGCCACCTCGTTAGCTCAGTTAGCTATGCATTTAGTGGGCTGGATGCTGAGCTTGGAGCATCAGAGTTTTGGTGCCTACATGGGTCAGAGCTTTGGACTGGGACTGGCTAGGGCTAGCTGGTTAGCATGCTAACTTCAGTGGACCTCAAAATTGTCTTTTCCTTCACATTCTTTTTTTTTCTAATGTTTTCAACTACAGTTCTTACATATTGCACCTTTAAAATAGATAATTGCTCAATTTAAGGTTCATAAAACAAGTTATTGTCAGTTAATCATCAAGTAACTATACAATTAAAGTTTAACTGATTCTAAACATATAATTTATTTGGGATGGTTGTTTTGAAGTTATCCTGTAATATTCAGCGCGGACATTTGGAAAGTACTAACCCCGAAGCAGGGACCTTTTACAGGACAAAATTATGTCACTGGGACTAAATTTAAACCCTAGTCCCTGCGGTGGAGTTCCTTCAAAGCCTCCTAGTCCCTGGGGAGAGTTTCGGTTGCAGAGGAAACGTGCCTAATGACATACACAGCAGGACATGATATGATTGTCACAGGGTTTCATTCCATCTTACCTTCACAGTCAGCCGTGTCAGCGTTGTACTTGAAGCCGGCCTCGCACAAGCAGAAGAAGGAGCCGTCGGTGTTGAGACAGTTACCCCGGATGCAGACATTGTCTTTACTGCACTCGTCCACATCTGAGGCAGAGAGGAAAAAATTGGAGAAAGGGCGTGCTCAAGATTCATTACATACTGATTTTTTTTTCTATCCCCACATATCCTCCGTCTTGAGTCTATAGGGAACACCCCTCCTTTTCATAAGTTGCACAAAATTAATCTGTAATCAGGCGCTTGTCTGAGCACAAGATGCATTGGCCTTTTTTGAGGCGCTTAAGAATATGCTGGCAAACAAGAAACAAAGGAGAAGAAACACCACCTATCTCAGCTCTCTGGGCTGAGAACATTTCCCTCCGACTCGTGAAAATTAATAATGAATGCGACACGCTCGATTAGCCCGAGAGTGGTGGATAATTGCGGCATTACAACATGACTCGCAAGGTACTTGGACCCGGGGTAGAAAGGTTAGAAAGTGGGGAAAAATTCATCGCTGGGGAAAAAGCCTGTCTTCCCTCTCCCAGCTTTTGATAATCAGATGAATCTTTCAGAGACGACAAGGCAAACACCAATTTGCAAAGATAGGGAGAAAAAGAAACAACATCCCAGACTATAGGTAAACACATAAATATGCTGCGACTGGATTGTTTTGGAGTTGATTCAAGGACTTCAAAGCCCGTATTGAAAGGCACAGAGCGGCTATGGCACAACCCGCTGATCTGGATTAAATTTAGATGTGTTTCGCTCGGCTGTCAGTCCTTCATTACGTATGCTCTGTTTTCGCTGAAAGACTGCTCCGGTCAAGGCCAAGCATCGTTTTGGCCTCACCTGACTAAACCCATTTTTCACTCCTACAAACTTGCACACTCTCATCGTCCTCCCTTCACCTCCCCCTGCAGGCTCATGTCAGAGGGGTCTGGCTTTTATTGTGTCAGCACTGTACACACAATGGCAGGCCGCGAGAAAATATACGACAACTGCTGATTTATAGGATAATTAGAGGCCGGTATTTGTCGTGGCGGGCAGCCAGAGTACCTGACGCTGGCTGGGCAGTTTGCTCTGAGCCTGCGGATGATATCTGAACAGCTCCAAGGCCAGAAGGACTGACCCTTGTTCTCTAGTCCAGAGATCCAGCCCTACCTGCTTCACATCCATCAGGATATTTCGCTGCCAGACAACCAGCCATTTACTTAACATCACCTCTTACTACTCTTGCAAGACACACCAGCAAAAACACTGATCCAATTCTGACATCCCAGCCAAACTTATATCATGTATTTTGACAGAAGTTTGTTGAAAAGAAAAGCCTTCCTCAGCTGGTGATCAGGCTCAATTTTTTTTTTTTTCCCCCCATCGCTGGGTCACTGGGTGCGGCTGGAATAACATCAAACCGAGACAGTTGATGAGGCCCATTAAAGGCTGGCGTGAGCACCCATGCCAAGGGGTCCCAGGCCTGGCCTCAGCACCCAGGACAGTATGATGAGGATACTGTCTGTCTGAGTGAACACACTCGTGCAAGCCAACGCGGTTACTGTAAAATAACTTGCCGAATAAGGGGCTGAAAAATCCCCATTATTACGTAATTACCAACTTTCTCCAATTTACATTCGGCCTCACCCGATTACACAAAGCTCATAAAACCATGTGAAAAATTTATTTCCCACTGCTATTAGTGCTCAGTGTGTTACTGTACCTTGGCAGCCGGGCCGTCCGTCGATGGTGGCGTATCCATCAGGACAGAGGCACGTGTAGGAGCCCTCAGTGTTCAGACAGTCTCCTTCTCCACAGATCCCCATAATGGTTAAACACTCATTGATATCTGTCACACACAAGCACAAACACACACACAGCTGTGTCAAACCACAAGAAATGGTTAACCACTTACAGTGTGTTTTATTTTAGAGTTCAGTCATTATCTACTCGTCCCCGTGCTGATGGGAGTCAAGTTTTGTTGTCACTTTTGGAGCTTCGCAGCAAAACAGTGTTGCATCGTTCTGCTAAACAACTGAAGTGGATAGATATGTTTTAAATAAGCTTAAAAAACAACTATAAAATAATCATTAAGATGGCTCCGTACGGCCTGTCTGGTGTAAGCCAAGTGCCTGGAGGCCCAGAAATCCCAAAATGATTTGAGAAAGATTATTTACACCCTTGACATGCGGTCGGGCTCATGCGCCCACTCCAGGCGGGGGCGTGCGCTGACACTTTGAGCTTAGCAGCTTCGACGGAGATTCCGGCACAAAAAATTGTGTAAATAATATCTTTTTAAATCCATTTGGGATCTAGGGGCTTCCCAAGACTTTGATTACACCAGATGAGAATGGAGCCATTTCATGTTTTTCTATCAGTTTTTCTTTTTCATGTATTAAAACAAGTCCCCATATAAACTTGAGTTTTGCTGTCACCATGTTTTGCTGTGGAGCACCAGTAATGTTTTATAGACTGCAACACTTCACCTGACTTTCTATTGGCATGGGGGTGAATAGATAATGACTAAACTTTCATTTTTGGGTGAATTTTTCCTTTAAGGATGTGTTTGTGTGTGTGTCTGTGTGTGTGTGTGTATGCGCGTTTGAGAGTGTGTGTGTCTGTGTGTGTGTGTGTGTACCTCTGCAGGAAGTCCCATCCACCAGCTCCAACCCATCTGGGCAGGAGCAGCTGTAAGAGCCGACGCTGTTGGTGCACTGACCTCCCAGGCACAGGCCGTTGTCCTCACATTCGTTCACATCTGCATGGACACACACACACACACCCACACACACACACAGAGGCGTCATCGGCATGACACATTCACACCAGCTGTAAATCACTGGCTCTCACTTCAAGTGTGCCCAAGTGTTGTCATTTGGATGAGGAGATTCCAGACCGCAGGGAGCATGTCAGAGAAGGCATGCATCATCAGCATTAGTGGGTGATGACTTATTCTTGCTACAGTAAGGTCATACTCCTGACTGTGAAAGCGATTTCACAGATATCATAAACTTGAGCGAGCGCAGTGAACCACCCACCTTCACACGAGAGGCCGCTGGGTGCCACCGTGAAGCCCGGGTCGCAGGCCACGCAGGAGAAGGAGCCCTCTGTGTTGGTGCAAACACCCGTGGGACACGCACCTGGGGTCTGGCACTCGTCAATGTCTGAGGAACAGACGAAGGAGGAAAGGTTAGCCATAGGTTATCGTCTTACCTCTAAAGAGTCCACTTTTTGATCGCTCCCTGTCTTATCTGTTAAGAACTGATTAGTGGCCCGAGTGTGACTCAGCCCAGCGTACAGTAAGCAAAGCCCTCTTTCTTTATTAGATCGCACTGACAGTGTTTTATTAAAAAGGGTGGAAAGATAAGTATGCGGGACGGTCATCGAATCCAAAACAGCAAGCTATTACAGGTGGCGTATAATTACTGTATCTACAAACAGTCACTGAGCTCGCTGTTATGTGATCATTGGACATTCCTCGAGCCAGTACAGATTGTATTTCTTACGGAGAAAATAGTGCGGGCCATTGTTAAATGATTGAGAAGGCTCCGCTTTTTTTTTTGCCTTTGGGGTGAGCAGAGCGAGTTCAACGGGGCGAGCCCGCTGCAGTACACGGACGGCAGGGGAGTGGTTGACTTCATTTCAAATTAAGCCCTTAATATTTTCCATGGCATCAGAAGCATCCATTAAAATCCTATCAGAGGCCGACTTGGACTTGGGCTTGTTTTGTGAAACTTTTTCCCAGCGCAAAGACACATATCAGTGGGGGATCTTCCTCCCGGGCTAGATCCGCACTTCCATTCAAAAACACACACACCGTGGTATATATGACTAAGTTTGAGGCCATGTTTGAATCCATTTAAATAATCATTCCTTTTCTGCTTCCCATGAAGTCATGACAGGTCCAACCTCCCCGGATTCTTAAACGCAGCCGTTTCGCCGCATTGATCTCATAAATCATGTCATGACCAATTACTGAGCACTGTAAAGATTTTCTGTAATCATGCTCTAGGTTTTAATGCATTCCTTTTCCGACTCCAACATTAAGGTTAATACTCGCCACACTGACAGGTAAACACAGAGGCGGCTTTTACCCTCGCAGCCGTATCCATCCTCGGTCAGCTGCAGCCCGGCTCCACAGCTCCTGCAGGTGTAGGATCCCGGGCTGTTCAAGCACAGCTGGCCCGGGCACACGTTAGCCGCCGAGCACTCATCCATATCTGGACATGAAAAACACAGTCACATCATAGCACAGATTACCATCTCTGGCCTCAAATAAATAAAGCCCGTCAGTCGTAATCAGTTCGACGGGTAATCACTGGAACCAGGAATTACAAATGTCAATACCTAGGACATTAGCCTGACGTCATTTTTTATTCTATTCGAGGGCTGGTGTCTCATTGTCTTGAGCAAAGATCAGATGAGCCATGCCAGAGGCGGATGGGCCCAGGATCCAGCTATGATGTGATGTCTAGGAGGATTATTTGGGGATTTTGAGCTCAGATGATGGGGCTTCGGGGTCGAAAGCTGCCACACCTGATGCAGCTTACGTACAACATGAACCAGCTGGCACATTCATCCTGAACCGCAAACTTGTTGGGTATTAAGGCAAGGTTTGACATGTTTGAATAGAGAAGGGGGAGTCATACACACCTGTGCTCAAGTATACAATCACAAAAAAAAAACAAAAAAACCCCCACATTCCTGCATAAACATAGCCGAAAGCCTCACCGTCACACTGCTGGCCGTCCTCGGAGACTATGAAACCAGGTTGGCAGGTGACACATGTGAAGGAGCCCTCTGTGTTGGTGCACGTTCCCTGGGGGCACGTAGCGGGCAGCGCACACTCATCAATATCTGCCGTGGAACAACGCAAAGGCCGTTAGACGCTCGCCTCTCTTCCGGCAAGACAGAAAAACGTGCCAACTTCACTATGAAAGGCGAGAACCACTGACCCCACCAGAGTTTGTTCCTTCAGGCTCAATTCAATATACATGCGGTGTTATGCCGGAGTCCTTTCGGATGAGCGGTGCTTAATAAACTAACCTTCACAGAGCTCCCCGTCATATGATACTCTGTAGCCTGTAGGGCAGTTCTCACAGGTGTAGGAGCCTTCCGAGTTTAGGCAGATCCCGTTGGCACAGGTAGACAGCGACTGGCATTCATCAATATCTGGGAGAAGACACGTGCACACCAGCACAGACAGGCATGAACATCACTGTAAACATTTAATAATGGGAGAAATTCAGGGACTTTCTATGGTGAGTTGACAAACTGCCCAAGATGTGTTGAGCAACTCTTTTACAGGCGTAACACTTAAGATATGGTCATGATTTGAATATTATCCCTTACTGCAGCTCACTGTACTCTTTGTTGTAGCCACCTGCCGTTAAAGCAAATTAGCTCAGTTAGCCGTGCAGCTAGTGACCCTGTTAGCTGTTGGGAGTCTGTCTGGAGCGTGACCTTGGGTGACACGGCGGGCAACAGAGCGAGAGAGAGTCGGCATCAGCATTGGCCAAAAGCAGCATGTAGAGTCTCAGTATTTTCACGCCTTACTCAGGTAATTGAGAGTTTATTTGGACCACACCAGAGGTGGCTGTGGGAAGACAGATGAAGTCTGTTACGGTGAGATGCCGTTCGACTATGTCGAGTTCGAATGAGGTGTGTTTTATGATGAGTTCACGAGGCAATTATGCGTGTCTTTGGTAATTAAAGGGAAACTTGTACGTTGTATTCTGTGTTTAATAAGGCAAATTAGGTGTAAAGATATTTACCTTCTTGACACTTCTTGAGATAATTAGTGTGTTATTCATTACACAAGAGAGTTTGTGAAGCATGGAGAACTCGCCACTACTCCCAGCTAAGACTATGCAGAGCTATCAGACTACCACTCGCTGATAATGTCTAAACGCATCTAAAATTTTAGCCATATCTTGGGCATTGCACCTTTAAGAGTCATAAAAGCGTTAATGGTCTCACAGCTGGAATATTTACCTTCACACCTCTGCCGGTCTTGAGACACTCTATAACCAGCCTTGCATCTGGTGCACGTGTACGATCCGTCCGTGTTGGCACACACCCCGCCGAGACACAAGTCAGCCTGGGCGCACTCGTCCACATCTGGAAACAAAATACTAATTTGATCTCAGCTGCACAGACGAATCATCACAAGCTACCAGGGTTTGTCGAAAAGCTGCACTTAAAGTCAAAAATCAGCAGATTTCACACCTTCACATCTCAGTCCATCAGCAGACGGTCCAAAACCAGGCCTGCAGTTCTGGCATGTATAAGAACCTGCGGTGTTGATGCAAATTCCCTCTGGGCACACATTACCAGTTGCACACTCGTTGACATCTGACAAAAAGAAATAATTTGCAGGCATTATTCTGCTGTCTCGAGAAGAGCTCCACAAGCGGAGAAGTATGCAGTGGGGAGTTACGCCCAACAGCTCTGGATAATCCTTTGCAGACCTTCGCAGTCTTTGCTGTCTGAGGTGGCTTGGTAACCATGGTTACAGGTGCATTTGTGGGTGCCGTCCAGATTGACACAGCGGCCGTGGAGACAAACTCCGGGGAGCACGCACTCATCCACATCTGGAGGGAGGAAACAGAGGAAGAAAAAAGGGGGCCTCAGGAAAATAAAGTCAACCGCTAACTCTTTGTAGCCTTTTCATATAACATGAATGGCGCCGCGAGGCTTCTGTAGCAGCACTGTGGAGAACTATTCACAGAGCTGTTACCTCGATATGAGACAATATCAACGTCTGGCTGTTACCTTGGCAAAAGTTGTCCGCTGAGAGTTGGTATCCTTGGAAACAGTTGCACCTATAGGAGCCCTCAGTGTTGACACACCTGCCCGGGCCGCACACTGTTTGATTCAAGCACTCGTTTAAGTCTGAGGACAGAGGAGGTCAGGACAGGACAGGAAACATATGAGATGAGGATTTAAAAGTTTTACTCTGCCGCAATCACTCAGTGTGATTAAAGGATGAGTTCACCCAAGTTACACATTTGAGATTTCTGCAACCAACCCAAAGAAAGTTGATAAAATTTAGACGAAAACTTGTGTTTGAGGTAAAGCACAACCAATATATTGGTTGGCTGAATTCAACCGGTCAATATCGGCCTATCAATAGATATATTGGGAGACATTTTGGTATCGGCATTTACATTTGAGTGCGGCCAATTACTCCCTCATACTCATCAGCCAAAACATGGCGTGTTCAGGGTCTGACCTAAAACATTCAACAGCAATACCTTTATAGAAATAACTGTTTTTTGGGTACTACCTTTGCCTTAAAACATAGTTCCAACTAAGTCTTCACAGCCAAAGAAACAATGCTGTAAAATTTTTGCAAATGTAATTTCTTTAAAGTATACTTTTTATACTGTTAAAACCACACACCAAATCCCAATTTTCTCCAGGGGTAAAAGCAGCAAATGATCTGTATGGCTAGTTAGACACTGCTAGAGGGAGGTAAGCAATTTTGTACTTTGGTACATTTGGTTGTACTGACCCTTTAAAATATAAGATGCAAAGGAAAACTGGGCCACTGCAGCAGGAAACAACCATAACATACAATAAGGCTCGTTCAGGCATAGAACAGCAGCAAAGGGAAACAATTACAGCATAATTACTGTGTAAAATTAGTGCAAAATAGCGGTCATTAAATTACATCAGTGCGCAAACCTGAGCCTCATTCCTGACGGTCTTTTACAACCTGCAGCAGTAGCTGTCTTTTCCACTTCAGGAGTCCGAACAGTTTACTCAGGAATTATATTTACGGGGAAAGCTCATGCAGAAATTATGCTTTTATCAAGTGCTAATAATGGCAATGTTTCAGGTTAGGTAGAAGTGTGGGGAAAGCAAGTCTGATTATGTAAGTGTAAGAAGGAGAGAAAGAGAGAGAGAGACATTAAAAGAGGAAGGGAAATGGGGTTGGAGGAAGGAAAAGTATTTCTCTGCAAAGTGGGTGCAGAGAGGACACTCGACTGAGATGTGATATACTGTAGATGCTGAAACGGAGAGCCTGCACAGTGAAAACACTGCGGGCAAGCCAGTCACAGACAGGGTTTTGTTTGCCTAGCCGTGGGCACTGCCAGACGTCTGTCAGTGCGGCCCGCTGCATTGTTTCTGCAATCATCCGCCATCTCTCAGGCCTCCGCGATAAGCACTGGCAAGGGAACGGAGCTGTTTTCTCTATCACACCAGCAATTAGGCTTATCCGTGATTCGGCCAATTGGGCCCAAACCACTGTGCTACCGTCAATTGACTGAAGCAAATACTGGAAACCCCGGCGCTCATGTTGCCTGTTTTATGTGACTCCCACAGCGCCAGACGTATACTGTGGGCCTGTTAGCGCTGCCGGCGTGGACGTTCGGAGTAAAAATATTTACCTCCAGTGTTATCCCTCATTTACAGGGTTCCTCTCGGTTACTATTTTTACTCAACGGATTTACACAGAGTGAATTATATTGGTGGACTCACAAACAGAGGGCAGCTGTAGAGGTGTTTTCTTTGGAAGCAAGGTAATCATGACAAGGGCATCGCTTTCCAGACTGGCTGAGAAATCGATCATAAAAAAAACTCCAAATTACTACCAAAGTTGATTTTCCATATTTTCCACCCTCACTGGGCCTTTCGGCTTTTCACATTTCTGGAATAGTCACTCCAGGAGCTTGGGTTTCCAAACAAATTAGAGGGGTGCAAGGTCACAGAGAGGGGATGTGGTAAGTAAGACCAGTCAGGCTATTATGTAACAGGGCCACTTTCAGGTTGGGGGCTGCTAGCGTGTTAGCATAAACCCACACCAAATGTGGTTTTGTTGGCCTTTTGTGTATTTAAATCTAATAATCGGCAGTAAGAGCTTTACAGCGGACACTATGGGTGAGTGAGAGGATTTGTTTGCGTGTCGGGACCTCTTTGCAGCAGGGAATTGACCCCTTCGACCTTCTCGCACACCTCCTGCGGCTGCTCGGTCCTCTCACCTAGCCCGGCAGTGGTAATAATAAAGCCTCTCCGGCCTCCGCTGGGCCCAACAGTGGCCGGAGCTCTCCAACAATAATATGCTGTTTGTTCAAGGCTGTGGCCAAGAGAAAATATTTGGACTCTCCCAAATTGAAGTATTATAAACAATCTTTTTACGGAGGCCAGTGATATCGAAGGATCAGCAATAACACGTTGAATGTGTTTAAACAATAATGGGGACATGCGGAGGCTGCTGGGTGGAGGACTTGATATATCATACGTGGAAACACTGAATGGGAAGGGAGAGGGCGGAAGGGCTGTGCACAGCCTGCGCACTATAGCCATCATCGCTGTGGTTTTGGGCCGTGGTGTGGGCCCAGTAGTGGTCCACACTGGACATAAAACATCCAATATAAGTCTTTTGAAGTGTAAAACGCAATTTATTTCATTTGATTTCCGCGCACATCAGCAGTCAGGAGTGTCCCCACTGAGTGAAAGTAATTCAGCTCGTGCTATTTGGTGAGCTGCGCAGCATCACGAGCTGTCAGGAGATCATTAATGGCGCGGCTCGATGCCATGCCGCCCTTGGTTATTTTTGGTGCTGCCAACCGGGAGCAGCAGCTTTGTCTGCGTAAATGTGACCTAACACAGGAAGCTTTTACAGTGTAAGAGGGAAACCCAGGTTATTTCCATGCGACGGTTGGAAAACACCCTTCCAAGAGTTTGGGTAGTGGTGGTGCTGCGCTATGATGGGGTGTAGGGTTGCCTTACCCACGCATCTGTCACCGGCGGGCCTGAGTCCCGGCCCGCAGCCCTGGCACTGGAACGAGCCTACAGTGTTGACGCAGACGCCGCTGGGACAGGAGCTGGGATCCATGCACTCGTCCACATCTGCTCAGGGAGAAGGTGGGACGTGAAAAATAATCAATTGAATTAGTTGTTACTCAAACAATATGCATGGGAGAGAGAGAGAGGGCGTATGGTCACAAATGCTAACACATACAAACACGCTGTCACGAAGCGAGCGTACTTTTTCTTCCTGGCTTCGACGAGAGGAAAATACATGTGTTTTGTTACCGGGCTACACATTAACTCGTGGCAGCAAACAAATAGGTCTGGATAGGATTCTGCTGCTATGTGAACTTGATTATGTGTGCGTAGGCGCTTGTGCATGCATGTCACCTTCGCACTGGCCTCTCCAGGACTTGGCGAAGCCGTCGTTGCATTCACAGGTGTAAGATCCCTCCGTGTTGACGCAGTTGCCGTTCTGGCACTTGTTGGGCATGCTGCACTCGTTAATGTCTGCCAGTTTGAATGAAAACCAAGGAGAATGGAAAAGAAAGTGACTATTGTGTTCCACAGCATTAATTAGGCCAGGATGCTTTTTTAAATGAGCAGCGCCGACAGAGGAGTTCTGCCCTGACAGAGAGTCAGAAAGCTAACAGCAGCCCACGGTGGCATTCATCCATTGGAAACATTATGTCTCCTCTCTGCCATTTAAGATGTGTCTCACCTTGACAGAACTTCCTGTTCTGGGTGATCACTTGGCTGTAGCCACTGTGGCACTGGCAGGTGTAGGAGCCATAGCTGTTTATACAGCGGCCCTTCCCTTCACATGGGTCCTCGTCACACTCATTCACATCTACAATCAGAGAAAAGAAAGTAGAGGGAGTTCAGTTGAGATTGAATGTGACATTACATCGCAGCTCCATTTCACCAGCAGAGACTGTTCACTTTCCAAGCCCTGTCTTTGGGGCTCCTCCACTGTGCAGACATTCCTCAGTGATGGGCCTCAGCCCAGCCAATGCAGAGCAGAGGCCGCCGCCAAGGCCTTTACCGTGAGGTAAGGGATCACAGCGCCGTGGCAGCTCTTTGGACGGCTCGGAGGCTGTTGTCAGGCGTCACGGAACAGGTCAACATAAACAAATGGATCCCTTTCATTTTGGCTCGCTCCATTTCTCAAGGCTTCTGTGCCGTGTAATCTTTGGTGCTGAGGACTTGCTCGCACAGAGATGATGATAGACAGAGCTGCCGGGGTCACCGGTGTCAGCATGTTTGAGTGTCCCTGCGCTACACCCTGTCCCTGTTTGTCCCGTTGCTGCTTACCAATGCAGTTGGTCTGCAGCGCACTGAGCTTGAATCCCAGATCGCAGTGGCAGGTGTAGCCGGTCTGCACGGGAACACATTTCCCACGGCCGCATATGGTGGGGGCGGTGGCGCACTTGTCGAAGCCTAAAACCACAGAGATGTGCACAGTCATTACTGAGAGAGCAGACACGAATATTTTTGACCTGGGGTTGCATAACATCACAGACACTGAACAAAAAAAAACAAAAAAAAAAGTACATTCCATTAACACATGTTGTTTTCCATGGGAACCCGTCGTGCTGTTTTATAGGTGGGGTCTTGGATGAGAGGACAGGTTTTACAGGGCTGTAGTGTTCTAACAGGTGGTATGGAGCTCTTACAAAGGGGTCGTCGAGAAACAGGTCATGCACCGTGGAGCCTGACATTATTGTTGTTCTTGTCTTTTTCCATCCAAATGGACCGTGGTGCAACACTGGGCCCCCGTGTCTGGCGCAGGAGGAAATGCCCCACCACAGTGTGTCTCTATAGGATTACTGCAAATCCTCCCTCACTTCCTTTATCTCCCTATCGCCCTTCCTCTCATTCTCAACTATGTCTTCTGCCCTCGTTTTTTTTCATAAATCTGGCCTCCGTCCACTCGGAGGATAGCTTCCCCTTCCAAGAGGCACACTCTTTCTTGGTTCCTCGCCCTCTCACCCTCTGTGCAGCGGGGCCCCTTCAAGCCAAATTGGCTCTGAGAAAAGGGGTCAAATAAAATCATAATACAAGCTCTCCTCGGCTTAAGCCTGAAAAAATGTGTTATGAGATGTGCTGCTGTCTGCCAGCAGTTGACTTAGATCATAAAATATGAAGAGCCGAGCGCTGCGCTGCTTTCAGTTGTCCCGTCGCTCCATACCCACCTGTGATCAGGCACTGGTGAGTTGAGTGACTGGCGAGTACTACATCAAAATAAATGTTTCTCAAGGCAGGGTATCGGACCTTAAATCCAACGCTTTTTAAGACTTTTCTTTTCAACCAAATGTAAGACAGGTTTTTGGACAAATAATCTTTTTCGTATTCAAGCACTGAAGGTAAGTTTAAAGTTACAGTTCGCAGAATACATCTGATCCCACGCAGAGGTTGGTTTTATGTCGAAATGTAGATAATATAATATAATATATTCTACATTCTATCATTTGGAAAACAATACAAAAAGGGTTAACTAAAGGATGGATCATTTAAAGGGGCTGTACGTAACAAATTGTAGCAATTTACATGTTGGATTTTCTGCACCAGTCCAAACGATGCTCAGCTAACACAAAGCAGTAGTAGCTAACATTAATTTTGAAATGGAGTCCGCTAACATAAACTAACGACTGGCTTTTAGGCACATCACGGAAGCTTCACAGGGCCTCTATTAAATTAAATCAAATGTTTGCGGCAGTTAATTAATTTAAGACATTTTAAGACGCGTTGAGGAGCTGCACGCATCCTGGTTTCATCACTTCAGCCTGACTAATCACATGTATCTGTGTCTTGTCATGTCAGGTCTTGGCAGGGACTGGAACAATAGGCACACGGGAGAAGCCTTTCTGACACCTGGTTAGCATTGTGTCAGGGTTTATTTTTAACACAAACAGTCTTTTTCTCAAACCAAACACTGTAGTTTGTTGCTTGAAACTAAGCAAACTGTGTCAGAGAGTTGTCAAAGAAGTAAATAATAGGTACACGAAGGCTGAAAAGAAGTCAACAATGTAAAAATGGGTCCCACATGAAACACAGTCTCCTGAGTGAAAGTCCCGCCCTGTGTGCAACCACTTGGACCACCTGCTGGCTGAGCCTTTGCAATAACTGTCCAGGAGCAACATGAATTATAATGTTGTAGGAACAACACCAGCATGCCGATATCAGATTAACATACAGGGCTTCGAGAGAGCCCCGGGGGATTAACACACATCCTCTACTGTATGATTTACCTAAGGCTGATTCCGTGAGGGTTGTTTCCTTTGACTCGGGCGTCAGGTTGATGATGGAGACGTCTGGAGAGGTCTCTGTGGAGAGGAATCGAGCCTGGGTGAGTGCGAACACAGCGAACCACCAGCGTTGTGACGCGCCGTCATTTCTCATCCTCTGCAACCTAAACGAGACACTGCTTGTTTTCCTGACCGCTACCGCCTCAGCTGTCACTCACTGGGCGGCTATATAAAAATGATCTACTCTTGACTCCGGGGCTAAAAACAGAACAATGACCAAAATAAATCTAATACTCATTGAATGGAGTCAACTTTCAGACTTTAATGTCAATGTTTTCACTGGCGTAAGCGAGGGCAAGAGCGGACGGCAATTGAAGCTGCCACCGCTGTGCAGGGCTAAGAGATTTATAGAAAACACATCACATGTCTGATGCCTGACTGAAACTACTTTTACGACTGACCTTCAAGCTTAGAGATGTCGAATCAAACCACAAGAAGTGCGAGTGAAAGCCACAAGAGAAAATTACCTGGATATTTCAGCGGTGAATCCGTCACAGCAGCTGGCTAGAAAATGAGCAAACAAGCCTTGGTTACATTTCATCACCATATTCATGATCACTGAGTGTGTCCACGTTTGTCGTCATAGCCGGCGCTAATTAGGAGTGTGTATCAACCAAAATGTGTTCTGAATAAGTTATATAATCATAACAAACCCTCCAGCTGAGATAGCTAGAGCATATCGTTCTAAGATAAACATTTCAAAAGTACGTGCCAAGACGCTGACAGGGAGGGAGAACTCACCGGGCTCAGAATTTCCACATCTGCAGAAAAGAAGAGGAAAAGTTTATCAGTAGCAAAAGTTGACATTCTGTTCGCATTACTGACCGCACACAACATACACAACAAACCCTGCCTGCGCCTCAGGCACTTGACTTGCAGCTTCGGAGGTCTTTACTTCTAATAAAACACAGCTTAAGGCACATTTATCCTCTAAGCTGGACAGAGAGAGAGCGGCATCAGAAAAGCACTGCAGACGACTGGCCGGAGAAAAAAAGATGCACAAAGAAAGGGACGAGAAAATGGATATCTCGGATAATGAAGGCAAAAATCCCTAAATATTTACAGAATTGTCTCCTCGCATAAATCACAGTGTAGCAGCTGTGCCAATAAAGTATCTCACAAGCATTAAATCGGGAGGATATATTTAGAGAAGGGCCCGCGGAGTTAGACGTATGGCCAACGTGGATTACTTGTGAGCGCTGCTGTGATGCTCAGAAGGGGCTTCGCTCTGACGGATGGGGGACATGAGCACCGCTTCGAATATGCTGGATGAATCACACATTTCTTCATGGAGATCAAAACATCCTGTTGATGTTTGGGTTCTTACAAAAAAAGACTAATCTATTTGCGTCCTGTGGTCGAAAAAAAAAAGAAAAAAGGCGTATTGTGTATCACATATTGTTTATGTCATGGGTTGTGGTAAAAATATGATACTGGTTACCATGTTTGGATAACAACAAGGGCCTAAATGCAGAATATGCGCAGAGCATCCTGCGGCAGCAGCAGCCATTCGTCTCTTTGATATTCAGAGTAAACATTTACCCACACTGAAGTCACCTTGGCAGAGATTCGACCTGCCAAACATTTCATTCTCACCTTCCTGCTGTTTAGGTGTCTCTCTGGCTGGCTGAGAGGGATGAAGAGGCTGCTGTGGTGTCAGAGGGCGCCGGGGTGCTTGTGGTGTCTCAGGGTACTCGGGGTACTGGGGTATATGTGGCGTCTGTGGGTGGCTGGGGTGATACGGGACAAAAGGCAGCAGCAGTGAGGGGTGAGAGGATGGAGGGTGAGGGCGAACTGGGCTCTGCTCCTCCCATGATAACCCTGTGCTCTGCACATCGTCTTCACCGAGGTGTCTGAGGGAAATCTGCACATCGGAGCGTGAGTAGGTATATCCATGCCCGGCTGGGCAGATCTCCTTGAAATGATCTGCAGGGAAGATGACACAGAGCATACAAAATGAGTCATAGACAATGAAACAGCAATTTTGGGCAAAGATCCTAGAAAAATGAAAACAATATTTAATGGTAGAGTGCTGAGGATGAGTTGAGGAGTCACAGTCTGAGAAAAGAAGCTGCTGTGTTGTCTGGTTACTTCAAGAAAAGTGGCGATAAAACTGCGTCCAATACAAATGAACTTGCTAGCTGGGTCAAGATCTTTAGACGCTTTGGTGCTCGTACTGCTTTTGTTCATATGTACCACCAGAATCAACAGAAAATGAAAGTCTCCTGAAGCCGCTTCAAACTAAATAAACAATTCTAAAAAAAAACCCTCTCGGAAAAGCTGGGAAATACATTGTCACAAAGCTGAAAACAATTTTTTTTTTCCACGAGCTTAGTAAAAGTCTGCTTTATAGAGATGCACGGTTCTCACAGGACAGCCACGCTACAAACATAATGATGATAAAGAGTGTGTCTTACTGCTGAAGATTTAACTACCCAACAGAATATAAAGCAGTTAAAATGAGCTGAACTTTAAACATTACAGTAATGTAGCAGTAAAAGCAATCCAGAAACTTCAGATAGAATAGTTATCTGTTCATACTACATACTAGTACATTCTGTTAATAAAACTGACTTATCAGTTAGTTACTTATATAAAAAAAAAGTTTCGCAGTGGAGTATTGACAGTATACTACAGTTTGATTTTAGCACTTTTACTTCGGAATACTTCTTTCACCGCTGGCCTTATTAAACATCACCTCAGCATCCTTTCCTTTGGCTCCTCAGGCTAAAATAAAACGCTGCCAGAGTGTAATTGTTGCTCATATTTCTGTCTGATTCTCAGAGCAATACTATAAGCCATCCATGTAATACTGTTATGCTCAGCGTGCTGCGTTTTACTGTGTGCTGTGAATGAGGGGGGGGCCACGTTTTGGCTATTTCTGCAGGACGAGCACGCTTCAGAGCCGGTGACGGCTGTCACAGAGAGGATTTCTGGGGACACTCAAACGGACAGAGCCATGCCAGTAGGGGAAGTACAGGATCATGTAATACCGACCGACCTTTGAACCCTTTGGTGTAGTGAGTGAGAGGCTAATGGAGGATTGGCTGGCTAGATAATGGGACGGAGACTGCACCTCTTTGTGTTGGAGCCCGGCAGACCTCAGCGATGGTGAATCCATTACAAGTGAGAAGCCCTGTGTCCCCTACCTGACCTGAAACTGGCAACTCTGCGCCAAAAGCGTCTGGAATAGAGATATGAGTAATGACAGATATGCGGTCGTTGTAAATGCTTGCGTAAATGCAGGAGACGTGGATATGATAGGCTACTGAATGATGAATTTAAAGTGGAGGGGAAATGGGGCCCTATATGATCAGAAGCCACATCAGAGGAGCCGGAGCAAATATGGAATGAAAGTCAACGGGCTCCTGTTACCGAGTTACAAGTAATGGGCCTGGCTGCTCCGCTCAGAACACGGCTCGAGCAGCTTGTCAGGACACACAAGAGCCAGCGTTCGAAATAATCAGGGGCTGTGTGTCTGTGTGCTGCGTCAGTCCCGGCCGAGCAGCACCATGGAGGTCTGTGTCAGTGATATCTGATCTATGACAATCCCCATGAATCACTGGCCAGTACAGACACTCCATAAAAACCAGCCTGTTTCTCTCAGAGACTTTGAAGATTAGATCGGTATGGAAAAAAAGATGACAACTACTTCCTATGTTTCACTTGGCCAAGCTAGTTATTTCTGCTGTGAAGCCTTGCCGGTCTATTAGTGGGGTTTCTCTCTGAGGATTGGAGTGATAACACAAGACCGACTCCCACTATTATGTAGCCTCCAAAGTATGAAAACTGTTATGTTTCTGGTCCTTTTCCACTCCAAACACATTTGGTTATTTTGAACTGCTTTACAAGCCTGGCAGAGAGCGGAACGGTGACAGAGTGGTAAATATTCTTCGCTTGTGCTTTCACTACCATTGCTAGCCATTGCATAAGATTACATGTGACGTTTTATGTCTGCAAAAGCGTTTAATGCAGCAAATCGTTTTTTCAGCCAGTACAGTAAAACCAGAAATGGAAGGTTAAGTTTGCAGATGGACAACAAGATAAGTCCCGGATTTAAGCAGTTTACGAGCGGCGGGGGAGGATTCGGGACACATGCGGCAGCAGTACAGTACAACAGTCTCTCTCGGTGGCTGTACCTGATTCTGGCAAAGGACAGCGATCGCAGCCGGCGCCCCAGGCCTTTCCCACTCGGCTGCAGCAGCAGATCTGCTTGGTGATGTGTTGAGCCAGAGGCAGGGAGCATGTGCCTGCCGACACCGACCGGTAGCACAAAGCCTTCTGATCAGACACAGCCTTGTCCGCTGGGAAGAGAAGTTGATGCGTCCATCGTTTTTCCAATTCAAAACGAAGGAAAATGGTCACAGATTTAAAAGGGACAGTTCAGCCAAAAATCCAAAATACATATTTATAGTGCTATTTATCCATCTCGATCGTTTCGGTGTGAGTTGCAGACTGCTGGAGATCGGCTGTGGAGATATCTGCCTTCTGTCAAACATAATGGAAGTGGATGGCACTCGGCTCGTGGTGCTCGCAGCAATGTCTCTTTCCAGAAATCATGATCCGGTTACTCAGAACTACCACAGACCTTGTTGTGAGCAGTTTCACGTTGGAACTGCTGTCTTTCTGCTGAACTGTTTTACAGCCCATGAGAAAGCATGCACCGTCAGCACCGTGACAGCGTGGGATGTGAATATTAATGGTGCTAGGGTTGGGCTGATGAATGATGCCATCATCCATCGCCGATGGCTGACAGCCTACTAAGCTCCGACCATCGTACCATTGTGATTTAAAAGGTGCCTCTGATCAATCTAGATGGATAAATAGCACAAGAGGGAAAATATGCATTTTTGATTTGGTGGGTGAACTGTCCCTTTAAATTTGTGTGTTATGATTCAAAGATAAAGGGGCCATACTTACAGACACAGTGCTTGCTTTCGGGGTCTAACATGTAGCCTTGTTTGCATGTGCACCTGTAGCTTCCTTTGGTGTTGAGACATTCAGCATTCTTGCAGATCCCAGGAAACAGGCACTCATTGATGTCTGCGAAAAAATGTGACACGTCAGTCGTGGAGTATCTACTACATTACCTGATGAATGGAAATATTATGAAGTCATGATTTTCCGCTGACAGGAAACCTCCAAATGAACCCCCCCCCCCACCACCACCAAACTCGGTGCCAATATTAATATCACAGTCGGTGTGCTGCATTTTCAAAGAGTTTCCGTGCTCGCAGACTAACAGATGTAAAGCTTTTGAAATCTATCACACCTTGAAAGATGACAAAATATTGCAATAGATCACACAGGCAAAGGCAATAGCTGCTGCAAGGGGATGAAATATGGAAGCTTTCAGGTTTCACAACTGTATGAAAGCAAGGAGGAGTGATGACATGAGGAAACACGCACAATAAATTCGACCACTGTAAACTAGAATACACTCAATCACGCATCATCAATGTATTATAAACTCTCAGGGCTGCTGAAGTAACCCTCCTTTGAAATGTGGATAGCCGGGCAGACGCAGAGGAAATAGCAGAGTGTTTTAGATTATAATCCTCCCTCAGCATCTTTCCTTCACAGTATCCAACACGGGTCACAGCATACTTAGCCTACGTCAATGAAATAAAGTCACAAAGAGGTTTTTTCCCTTCTGTTTCCCTGAACCATGTGCTGGGCTGCTGCAGTGGCCAGTGGAGTTTGCTCCAACAGCTCCTGAGCTCACTAAGCCAAATGGAGGCGAGCTAGCCAGCTAAAGTGCCAGCCAGGAGCATAGGGGGACATATTTCAGGTGCTTAGTCAAGCGATCACATCGGGACCAGGCGAAGTTTGTTGTTCTACCGTGTTAAACAAAGAGTACATCATTAGGTCTTTCCCCATTGCTTTGACGACTGGAACCCGACAGCCTGCCACCACAGATTTTCCCAATTCTAATTAATCTGCCCTTGTTTTGTTGTTTGGCTCCCTGCTGGAAAAAGTGAGTTTAGAGGGGATTGAGGCTGATAAATTCTGTGGACTAAAGCAAATTCAGGGAATGCCTCAATGTTCTTTTTTGGTGTTTGTTCTTTTCTATATATGGTGACTTTATTTATTTATTTTTTTCCATTTCCCTTTACACGTCTCTTTCTCTCCACGGAGGAACTACTTCTAAAGTTAAAACCTGCAGCCTCTATGTTATAACAATGCAAACAGGCTGTTAGCAAGAGCGACCTGTTTGGATGAGTAAGGATGAGGCACATGCTGTGAAGACAATAAAGCAGACCGAAGATGTCATGCCTGCCTGTGCTGATGTTCACGCTCTAAAGAGCGAGGAACAACAATATTATGTATGCAGGTACCGTGGGGACCTGGGGGTGAGTTTAAGCAGCATGCTATCTGGTCAGAGTTCAGGTCAGCGTTGGGCTCAGCCTTCATCACATGGGGTCTTTAATCCATGGTTCGGTTGAGTACCAGATTAGTGCTATTGTTACAGTCTGCTGGTGGATTGATCAGGAGTGAAACTGATTTCTGTGACAACTTGTCAAGAAAAGCACTAATCTCAACATCTATATTGCCCTCAATGACAAACAGTCTGTGTGTAAAAATTCAGTTCTTGCATTGTGTTTTTATTAGCCATGTTTACCATCTAACTGTCAAGCTATTTGAAGCAAACTTTTGAAATATTCTAAGATAATGACATCGCAAGTGATTGAGCTAGGCTACGCAGGAGTAGATGTTGCAAACCTAAAACGAAAAAAGTTTCGTCAATAAATAAAGAAGAACCAGTTGCCTTGGTCATGTATTAGGGAACATGGGAATTAATCTGGGGCTGAATCCAACTGTCCAGACTTGCAGACTTTGCCGGTGCGTTCCCGGGATGTCTGCAAGCGCTGCCCAAACCCACAATTCATCCAGTCCACAAAGAGCCCTCGAGCAGACCTTCTGCTGACTTCCAGAGAGTCAGCTTGCAGCGTAGACTTAACCAGACTTCACCCATGATTCATTCCACTGCAGGCGGGGCATTGTTGTTTTTCCAATTTCCGACATAAAAACCTAAAAAGAACTTACTATGAATGTGTACAACACATCATGTAACATGTCACAGTGTGTACAACTGAAGTCTGACAGAGCTAAGTCCAGGTGGACACAGCTTCTTCTTCCTCTTCTCTCGGAATAGAACCAGCTGATCAGGTTCACGACCACGTTCAGCAAACGTGAAAACTTTTTAGGCAAATTGAGGCCTTTCTTTCAAATTATTAACATTTTCTATTTGGCACTGAAGATACATTGATGACAACAGAACTACTGTCTGATAAAGTTTCCAAACTCTGCATTAAGTGTCAACCGGTCTGCTGTAACCTTATTTGACCTTGCCCACGGTTACCTTCTGGAAAAAACCGAGATCCACATAAACACCTGCAGAATTATTTATGGACACTATAAAGGAAATTGGCAGCATTACTTGCTTAATATGTATTGGCTGTTACTGCCAAAGGGAGTACCTTATGAGTACTTTGGAAGTCTCAAACCAGACATAACTTATGGGGCCAAAAATGCATCCATTTAGAAACGGTGAATAGAAGGAATGAGAATTCCCAAAATATAGCCAGAGCAGCCATTGCTGGGAAAAGTCAGTTTTCATAGGCAAATTCCTACTGAATAACATAATATATGGAGGTCTCAACCTGTTGACCCAGACAGCATTCAGTATGATGAATGTTAAATGTCACTGTTTTAAAATTGTGTCTAGCTTTTATTAAGTTGATCCAAAATGTCAAAAGAGTTATGTAACGCTTCCATCATCTCTCCTTTGAAGTGGTGTATGAGTAATACGACTTGCTCCCGGCACCGGTTTACCACCCACAACAGAGACTGCACATGTATGTGCGCCTTTCATCTAACAAGAACTCTTACAAATGGCCAATTCAGCTGACCTATTTTCCAAGAAGCAGCTTCTGAAGATAAGGAATCAGCTCTGAAGTCAGAGAGCAGCGTATGGCTCTGATAGAGCATCTTATCGTATCGCAGCGCAGACGTCACTGACCGCAGAGGGTCAGCGTACAAAGGCAGAGCGGTAAATCATGCATATTACTGAACATGCGACAAGCTCCGCTCTGTTCCAATAAAACACACTGCAAATAGCTCAGCTAGTGGCCCCCAGTTTGGCAAGCTGGACACCACCCTGATAATAATGACAAAATCCCAGAAAAAGCAAGTTTTCGCCTCCTTGGCGGCCGCTGCGAAACCTTAAATTAGAAATAATTTTTGGGAATGGAGCAGCAGCTGAAAGGGACGGAGACTTTAAAGCGCTCCAGTAAATATTGTGGGTAACTGTCAGCTTTGCTTTTTTGGAACTGCAGAAATGAGCAACTGAAAGGGAGGAACATCTTGAAACAATCACACAAGAAAAGCATGAATAATAGAAAGATAAATTTCCACAGTTGTTGGCTAGTTGACACACTATTGGAAAAGGAGTGTGTTCTTGTCCGCAGCTCTTTGTTTTATTAAAAAATGTTTCCCAGCTCCATCATTACCTGAAAACATCAACAGGCCAATAACAGTGTATACTGTGCAGATCAGAAAACATGTTGAACCTGCTGAACCAGTGGATGAGGCCTGCTGGAGATGTAGTCACAGCTGTCCACTCGACCGTTATGTTGTTGCTCTCCATAGGCTTCAGTAAGCACTGCCCTTTGGATTATGACACCATTAATCAAGTCAATGACACAGCTCAAGTAGGCTGTCAGAAAGGCTACACTCTCTTATTGGAAGTGTCAGCATCAGTTGCATTGTTCACAGATTAAGCAGTGCGTTTTTCCCAGCCAAGGTTTATTTGTTCATGCAAGTTAATTTGGATGCTGTGTACTAACACCAGCAACACATATAAATAGCCCGACCCGGCTGTCTGCAGGGCTGACGCTGTGGGTGGCTTTTGCGTCATGACCTGATAGTAAACTGATAACGGGACACGTCCGGGATGCTGCGACAGAGTAAAATGCAGAGTTTGTTCGTGAACAGACTAAGTTTGTTTTTGTATGCAGATGGCTGGGTGAGCTGGCAGTTTAGGGAGGCAACAAGCAACTAAAGCTGCCTTCCAAATACTCAGGGAGCCACATTTACCATAATCGCAGCCTGCTGTACCAGTCTCCACTTGGAACCCTGAAGACCAATTAAAACAGCAACCCCAGGTGCTTATTGGCTGCCGAACTCTGACCCTGGACCAAGGCTAATTGTAGCCTTGACCTGTTTCTCACAGGGGCCAGACATACAGCAAGGAATACTTTTATAGAGGTCTCCAGAGGTCCATGTAAGCATGGAAACATATGGCCAGTAAGTTTTTATCACGCCCATGCCATTGTATTTAATATAAGCTATGTTTCTGTTATGGGTAAGCTACCTATTAAAATATGCAACATGATAACATTCAGAAACATTTTTCAACATATTTCCAAGCTTACCTTGACAGTGTGTGAGATTGAGCCTTTTAAAACCTTTGGAGCATTCCACTTGTCCGTTTGCAATCACGGCATAGGCTGCAAACAGAAAGAGAAAGCACAGCTTTAGAGGAGTGAGGTGATCTTACAGCGCCGTGCCTCTCTGTCACAAAGCATTGCATTCATCGCAGACGGAGAAGAGGAGCGCAGCTTTAGGAGGGGAGAACATATAACTTACAGATGTCAGCATCGTGGCAAGAGGAAAAATGAGGGGACCCACGGCTGGGCCCTGTGGGACTCTCGAGTGAGTGCATGGAAATGGATCCCCATCAACCACATTTATAAGACAGCGCTGCCATCCAGGAGAATGTAACGATAACACTCGACGTCATATATAATCACATTACCTATAACTCTCCTCAACCCTGAGGGACAGAGGGAGAAAATGCTTACATCATAAATATATTGAGGAAGTGTACGCGACAGCCCTGATCTATATCACCAACCACAGTGTGAATCTACTCAAACATGAGGCAAATAGTTTAACTGCTCGTGACGAACAATGTTTGGCTCGCGGGAAGGTGATTGGCCCCAAACTTTTTGCTTTTGCTTGTTTTTGCCAATCAACATCATTTAGTGTTCAGGTGTGTACATTCCAAGGTCACAGAAGTCCTGCAGTAAATAACACAGTGTCTGTTAATGCCCCGGTGACAGAGGCCTGAACACATTATGTCATTACTCATTCGGCACCCAGTCAAGCCCCAGCATGCTGCATTTAACGTACAGAGAGGTCAATGTGACTATCACCTGGCAAAGAGAAAGTCTCTGTATGTGTCTGTGTCGGTGTGTTTGACAATGAAAACGAGCCAGCATGTTTGAGGTTCTATAGCTTTCTAAACAGAGATGAGGTGATTATTAGAAGCAGATCTTTCCATGACATAAACTGCGATGAAGAATTTCGCTTCATATCATGCTGAAAGGAGATGATCTAACTTCTGATTTTGGAGGGGAAAATGTGTGTTTGGGTGAGGAGAGCTCTAAGAATAATGACATACTTATTAGCATGACGGAACTGTTTCTCATTGTAACAGTCGACTCAAATTGCAGTCATGAATCGGACAGCTTAAAGCAGTGATGGTAGGACTAGGCTAATCGTGATAACCGTAATTCTGTTTTGCACTTTTTGCACATAAACGCATTGGAGAAAAGCTGTTTTTGCCAAGATTTAAAAAAAATATGTCATGGCGTATGTACAAAAATGTTTGTTATGTCTAAGCTCATGCAAGCTTTTCAGAATCACGCAAAGGTCAGACTTTTTACTTTTCCAGGATATTAAACAGGCCTTGATCGAAATACACCTTTGCATCATCATTTCATGAGAATGAACGTAGTGAGAAATCGTGGTATCCAAGATTTCTGGTTCACACAAAACAGGAACAAATTGCAGCGATGACAATCTCTGGATTCACACCATGGCCAGCAAAAATAAGGTTTGACCAAAGCACAGCATTGCTTTGAACTTGCTGCCAAAGCGACGATGGGTTGAAAACAGAGGTGACGCATACAAGAAACTAGGGTCACAGCCTTTCCAACAAGGAAAACACATCTCTTCCCCTGGCATTGTGCTCTGGGAAAGGGAGACAAGTTTCACTGTGTTTCGCTGCAGAAATGCGAGAGTGAAAACCTGGATGTCTGACTGCGGGCAGGCAGGACCAGTCAAAATTACATCTCTGCAACTCATCTATCAGCCACCGGACATTTGAAGCAATATCCAACACATATAATGAATCTCCAGTGTTAGTCTGCTAGGAAGTTTATAAACTAGGCAACTGACGAAACTCAGCGATTTTTTAAGGGAGTCTGGGGTGACCTCAAGTTATCCACACGCAGGTTTTGCAGCATTCTCAATATGGGGAACACAAATGCATTAAAAGTACCAGCTGTAAATGCAAAGGCAGGATGGCATCGCACCAGCCATCAGTCATGAATTTGTGTCATTTTCCCAGGAGTCACTGGAATGTGTGCAACATGGAAGTTTTCTGGGAATTCAGCCCTGGAAGCTGAGTTATGTTTTTGGTCCTGCTGTGACCCAGTGGACCGGGCAGGGTCAGTGTACCTGAAGGTTGACAAAGCAGAAGTGGGTCAGCATGGAGGGGTGTGATGGGGAAAAAGGGGGGAACTGTGTCAAAGTGACGCCCCTGTTCCTGTCTGCCCACCTCCTCATCTTCCTCCGCACCCTCCTAATCCCCCCATCAAAGTTTCTGAGTAATGAGCTGTTGTGGTAGGGCGGTGAGCACGTCCTCCTGCAGCGACGGGATCAGGGAAAGTCTGGCCTGAGTGACAGCAGGGCGCACATGCCAAGGGAAGCCCAGTGGGGGAGGTCCGGGTGTCTCAATAAAGCTTATTAGCAGGGAGGTGAGGACCTCTGCAGTCAGTAACAACTTCAACATGAATATGAGGGACAGCTCATTTCAAAACTTGGCTTGTCTTGAAATGGCTCCAGAGAAGAGATTGAGGTGTTGCAGAAATCTTGAGCTTTAAAACCTAATTATGTAAGAAGTACCACACATTAAAGAGTCATGTAAATCTGGCAAGTTTCCACATATAGCAGATGCATTTACGGCGAATTTTCATACAATTTTATTTGCACATAGGACCTAATTTGGCAGACTGTACTCAACATTTGCCCATGTGCACCCTGGATTTAAGAATCCTTGTTATCAAAGTTCAACTCAGCAGAGCTTTACTGTTCCCCTGGGCATTTTGTTTGAAGTAAGTTTCAAAAACCAGCTGCTGAACCTCGGCATACAGAGCTGACCACCTAAATACTGGCTGCCTTCTGCAGGGTGCATTTATTATAGAGTACAAAACATCTTGGCTAGATCATTAATCAATTAATTTTGTAATTCTGGAGCAAGGCTTGATAATTCAACATAGTTTGTCTGAACCCTAGTCTGCTGTAACGGCAAATCAGAACCACGTATTCTGGACAGTGAAACAAAGAAAAGATGATAATCAGCAGGACTAAAACTCAGTGAGAACTTGGCCATGTAATTTTCATTGTTGTGCAAAAAATTAAGAATTACGTTATCCTCAGAGGACTTAATGATGGTTCCGTTCTCATGGTCTTTGCTACAGTCATTTGTGTCAAAAAGCAGAATTACACAGGCAGTGGCTTGCAAGAGTGAGCTCAAGCTGCGCATCATTAGTGTCACCCTTGGTTACAAAGACTGTAGACCCAGACTGGTCTGTATCCACTGAGGTTACACACAGAAACTTCCAATTGTTGGCAATCCATTTAGCCCTGTTCAACAAAAGAATTTGTCACCCCTTACTAATTTATTGTCCCTCGCCATTCAATTGTGTTTTGCATTCCACTGGCGGCTGTTCAACAATATTTGCTCGAATTCTCTGACCTGAAAATTTAATTCAAATTCCTTTGAACTTCTTGATTGGTGGTGCAGTCCTAAATTAAATCTGAATGAATCCCTTTAGTCTCTTGTCAACATGAAAGTAAAGATTGCGCCACGCAGGGCCCTGCTGAGGGTATTCAAATGAAAGGCCAGCTTAGGCAAAATGATACAGAAAGTAAGGAGAGAGGGAGGCAGGAGCCTGAGAACAGAGGGAGTTTGTAGTCAGATGGTTTCCTCAGCTGTACAGAAATCTAATTGCTAATTTGGTACAATCACTCTGTAGACCACCCAGCCCTTGGGCTGTTCTTCTAAGGCAATAGAGAGGTCTGGTCCATCAATCAAGTCACCAGCTTCCCCAGGGACCAGCCTAGGAGGCAACCTTGGTGTTGGACTTCTCCTTTTAACTGGCTGAGACAAAACGAATTGATGCCATCCAGAATAAGGAAATAAGAGACTTCCTATATCCACTCCATTGGGGGCCAGTTTAAAGGAAAACAACTTATACCAAAGCCACGTCCTCCTTGAGACCCTTTCCAGAAATGTACTCATTGACATGAGGCCATGGGACAAACTGGTGCCACAAAGAGGAAAGCAGCAGCAAAGAGAGCTCTTTAATCACCATGGAGGGTTTCAGATCCTCTGCCTTTGAGCCAATGCTTGATTTGAGCAAGCGGCTTAAAGGGAAGTAATTTGCTTCCAAAACAGAATGTCTCCTTGGCACGCGCTACATGCCATTCTGGCACAGTCCATATCACTTGCCTTGTGAATAATGTGTCCCTACTAGGGAAGCAAAGGCTAATCAGTAGGACACATGGGACTAATACCAGCATCCTCCTGCTAATACAGACATAGACATACAACAAATATACAAGCTACAATCATTGACATGCTTGGCTGCTTATCACTACCATCCCACAGCAGCAACAAAAAGGCTTTGATGAGATTATTTCATTTTTCTGCAACATCAAGTCTTTACTCGAAACATTCTTTTCATTGTTTCTATTCACGAAAGTATGCATTTTACATCTCTGTTTGAGACAACTCCACTTACCGCCCTTCTCTGAGATGCTGATGGCTGACGGCAATATAACCAGCATCAAACACACATTTAAACCAGACCCACATTCCTCTATAATCTCCAATTCACTGTGGAATATTAACCACCTGGTCTCGTTCCAAAAGAAGGCATGCCATGGTACATTCCCAATAAAAATGTGCTTTACTTAGCTCGTATCCAATTAAGCAATGCAACAATGCAAGCTTTGCAAATTCAAATCCATCTGCCTCCAACTGGGATTTATTTCTCCGAGTGGTTAACATCTGATTAGCTAGGCGGCTGCCCGCTTAATAGATTCCATCATTCTAGTTGTGATGGGATAACACTAAGTCAACATCAGTGTATCAAATGCTGTCAAAGATATGTGACGTCTCTATCTAATCACCATGAGAAGCCGCTGTGGAGCCGAGCCAATGCATCTGTTCTCGAGCTGCCTATTCCTGAGGCAAAGTCATTGCGTCTCTGGTTTTTGTTGGTCATTAACAAGTGTTCACGTTTGATCAGCGCTAATAAAAAGCAATATGCAACGGCTTTGGCCCCAATGGATGTCAGATTATCTGTCTGGCGAATGGATGGGAGATTTGGGAGGGATGAGTTCATGTGGGGAAATGTGCGAGCCGTGGAGCTCTGTGGGCCCCCTCCTTCTTTGCCTCATCTGACTTTATTGATCCAAACCAAATGAAGAGTAGTGTCCTCATTACAGATAGACCCGGAGAGGAGGCGGGGAGGTGGGTGGGCGAAGCACTTAGACAACTCCCAAAGATAGAGCTAGAAAAAGAGGGCGGGGCAAAGACAGCGCTACGGAAGTGACATCATCATCATGACCTCAATGACCCAGAGAGGCAGAGTTAGAGGAAGAAGCCAAGGCTCCTGTGGGTGTGGTTGTTACTTTGGGCCCAAGGGACAGCTGATCTGGCTCCCTGGGAAGCCTCCCAGCATCGCAGACGGGGAGGGTCACAGAGAGGGAAGCTGCCCAGTAATGACAGATGGGGAGACAAATGGCTTTTGGAATTCCATTAGCTGTGAAACTCTCGGTGAGGGAGGGGCTGCCAGCACCGTTACACAGGGCCATGCCAGCACTACAGTATGGGTCAGACTAGGGCTACAGCACACAGCCTTCAGTTGGTTTAGGGGACTTTAGATTACTTCAGTGATAGATATGGATGATTAAAAATTTTATGTCAATGTCCAATCAGTGCCAATTGCACGTGGGCTTCTCCTATCTAACAGAGGCTTACTTATGTTGTTTTGTACACATTTGTAAGTGCACTTGGTCATTGCAGCATCGTTTAGTGCACATTGGTGTCGCCACAGGTACAGTCTATGGGAAACACTGTACTCCTAATGGTTATTTGCCCTCTAGCTATTCCCGTTCTGGTTGTCTTTCCAGTTTATCCCATTTATCTAGAAAAGGTGATCCAGGTGTCCAGCACTCGTCTGTCCAAGTGAAAAGCAAAACTTTCATGCAAACTGACCTGTCTCCAAACACCGGGACTCTCTCGGGGTTGGTGCTGGCGACAGCATCCAACAAAAACTGCCCACCCGGAAAATTCAATGCAGCAGAATAATTTGATTTCTGTTGGCATCTGAGGGCTCCACCACTTGCTGTTTGCTCTCAGTAGCTCAAGTTCGGTATCGTCCCCTCCGGCCATCTCCTCTTGCACAGCTAATACAGTCGCAACCTCTGCCTTTCTTTCTGGCTCGAATAAATATGGCTGAAAATCCAAATCATCTGGATATCCTGGTCCATCACAACCTCTGCACTCACATTTTTGCTGTTGGAAAGGTAGCTAATTTGAAATACAAGGGGAAAGAACAAGATTTTCTGGCACAGCCCCTGGCTATCTAGAGGCAGAGACTAGAAATCCAAGCTGTAATAGCATGTAGTTCTGACTGACCCCAACTACGTCACTGTACGCGTCAAATGAAGGTGCCAGAACAGATTTTGCAGCTGGAGAACTTGGCTTTTTCTGTCTATGTGGCACTCACTGAGGAATTCAGAGCTTCAACTGACTAGATTTACCATCAAAACTGATTGGGCACCGACAGAAAACTGGAAAAACTGCCTTTTAAGTCATGTAAAGTGTTGCACAGACAACAGTATCCTGGGTTTTTGCTTTCCAAGAACAAACTTCCACTCATTTTATTGTTTCTAATGGAACTTGTGCAACCAAATTACCTCTTGCCCCACTCACTTAGACTCAGACTCACTTGACTCAACAAGTCACTGGTGAGCTCTCATACTTGAGGAAAGTTTTGACCACCTTCTTTCCATCAAAACGCAGTGCAGCTTTTTTCACTCCCCCTCATCATCAGAACCAGAGGGACGGAGCCGACTGCAGCCTGTTCTGGTTGATCTGGATCTCATTACATCCCAGGAATCCTCAGCATGTGACTTTTTTAATGCACCAGCTCCTAAAGGCTTCGGCTCCCACTGAGATGGAACACGCTGGCATTCGTGCCTCCATCACGTCAGCCTTTTTTTCACATTATACAGACATAATCTCCTCCCTTATTGCCACGACAGTGACATAAATTCCTTGGTGTATGATAATAAATAATGCTCAGCTATATAATGTCGTCAGCTTTGCTAAAATTCATAGACATTCCCAGATTTAAGAGACACAAACTGCAACCACAGTAATAGAGTCTGTAGCATATTCTTTGTATCAAGCATTTTGCTGATTATCAGCCAATACTGAACCATTCACTGTAGTAATAGACTGAGGACAATATAAGATATATACTGTTATGTGGAAGTAGATTGAGCATAGGATAGGATACACCAGGATGCAAAGACTGACTAAACGACCTCTCTGCAACAGACCTAGCCATCAAAGTGTGGTCATGCTGGCGTCATCTACAAATGCAATAAAATAAACGAAGTAGCAATGTTTGCTCTCAGTCAACAGCGCATTCTGTAACCTGCTATAAACTGACCGATGGTAGTGTTACACCCCTAAACACAAACCGGCCTTTCATGACATCATTATCACATACTCAACAGGAGACACAGGAGACTCCTATAAAGCTATATTACTTATTCCCCACAGTGCAAGCCGACAACTGACCCATTCACATGAAATAAAAGGAAACAGTGTCATTTTTCAGGGGCTGTTGTCTCCACGTTGTATATC
This sequence comes from Acanthopagrus latus, assembly GCF_904848185.1. Taxonomy (NCBI): domain Eukaryota; kingdom Metazoa; phylum Chordata; class Actinopteri; order Spariformes; family Sparidae; genus Acanthopagrus; species Acanthopagrus latus. Next base: position 14,636,155 of record NC_051054.1, on the reverse strand, counting down.
ATTCCTGTCAAACACGCAAGACAGCATACGTCTCGGCCGGTGGGGGAAGAATGTAGCTGAGAGATCCCTCCAAATGTCTAAACTGAGAACAATAACACTCTGGAGGAATTCAAAGCATTTCTCTTATTAAAGCTCCCTCCAAGACCTCTGGGACATAGTACATGACTTCATTTTGACTTCATTTTTCCTCTCTTCCATTTTCCCTATTCCCTGCCTGCGTGTGACCCTGGGCTTACAGTCTGCTGCCTGCCCCCCCGCCCCGAAAAACATCCCCAAAACTGAGCAAACAGGGTATTCACTCAGATTCTCCCTCAAACTTCAAAGGAGGGAGCAGAGGAAAACATCTGGGAGCCAAAAGAGATCGTGCCGGGGACTTAGGAAGAGCGGGAATCTGGCATACTGAGGGAGATCGAAAGTGAGGGAGAGAAAAGAATGGATCGGCATCTATGATGGATGGAGGAGACTGAGAGGGATGATGTCTGCTTCTTATTAAGGTCCGGTCAGACATTAAACAGGGCGTGAGCACTTGACAGCCAACTGACAAGTGCGGGCACGACTGTAATATGATTGTCTGCGAAAGTGTCCCCACGCGCCACCGAAACTGCTTCCCATGAGGCCTCAAAATAACACACAGAGCTGTCAGGCCGAGTGAGTCTCCACCTACAGTGAAGAGTGCCACCACCCACCCTGCCTGCCCGCGTACAACCACCCTGCTGCTGTTTCTCAAACCTACCGCAGCTCTGGTCGGGAAGCAGCTGTTCATTTCCTCACTTTTTTCAAGGCCACGTTGGCTCGACCTGCCCGCAGGGTGGGTGGCACTCCTGCCAGGCTCCCATCTTCATGCTAAATGTGTTTTCATTTGCTTCCCGGATTCGCTTTTATGGAGGCTTCATTTTTTTTTTTTACAACTGGGTGTATGGGGGAATCACACAGCCACCTCAGAGGACTTTGATGACTCCTATTTGGTAATCCTCATCAGTTCAGTATTGTTAAGGCCTGTGAAAAAAAAGCTGTAAAATTCAACCAAGCATGAACAACTGATGCTCAGGAATACAATGGGCATCGCTGACTAAAGACTTTGAAAGACAGCATCATAAAAAAAGAGCCCAGCTGCAACTTGTTGTTTTGAACCGATGTGAATAACCAAAAGATCAACATACCAATAGCACAACAGAAAATAATACCAACAGAATTAGACTGGATTATAAATAGATTAGATTTAAGAACAGAGCGGAACAAAAAGTCACGCTGGCCTGATGGCTTTAGTCAGGAGGGCTTACCTGGCTTGGTCGGACACTTTTGGCACTTGTTTATACCCCAGGAGGCACCCACACTTCCACAGCAATCATCCTGTTTGGTAAGGCCTGGCAGAGGCTTGCCACACTATAACAACAAAACACATCTGTGTTACATCTAAGAAATGACTATGAGTGTTACATGTTTGCGCATGCACGCTTGTTTGCCTGTGTACGTTGGCAGAGGCAAAATTTGTACGTGTGTTCAGCTTTAACAGTGCGTGTGCATGTATACCTAAGTGGAAGGACAAAGTGAACCAGACACATCTGAGACTAGTTAGTTGCAGGAGGACATAAACACAGAGTCTCAAGAGCGACCATGAACCTCTTGGCATGCCTCATTAAGTCACTTGGCTAATTGTGAAGAGAGATTCCTATCAGAGCTTACTTATTGGATTTTTTGGCCAGTAGAGATTTATGAAATTAAAGAGGCAACAGAGAGCACATTCTTCTGGAGAGCAGCGCGCTGACATACTGGCAGGGGAAGAGGGGAAACTGCAGCCTGAAGCTTTTGTGCGATCCTTTTCTGAGGCGGTTCTGAAAAATCACTGACTGGAAGGTTTAATTTCAAGCCCTCTGTGAAACCAGAGTAGAGAAAAATGGGAGCTGCGATTCGGCACAAACAAGGAATAATGCTGGCAAAAACAACCCCGCGGCCGATCACTGTGCTGTCGCGACTGCAAACCTAAAGCCTAAGAGTCAAACCTAACACCTTATCACGGCCAAGTGAGCTGATGCAGTATTAAGCCTCAGATTAGCCAAGCTCATGCACTGCCATTTAAAGGGTGAGTCTGCCAATTTTGCACATCAACGTGTGTTTAAAAGTGTTGAAGAGTACTTCTGCATATGTTATACGTTATTCAAAAGTAGTACAAAGCCATTTGTGACTCCAGAGAAAGCCACAGGTAATCTCATAAACTGTCTTTGGTGATGTCAATCAGTGGCTAAATGGCATTTTTGGTAATGTAGGTACCAGCTTTTGAAATGCAGTCCACTAGTCTCACATTACGCTACTATTATTGCTGCCTTTTTTTATTCCATGTATACTTCTTCCTTTTTTAAACCTGGTGCCTTCACATGACCCACAATGCAGCTTAGCCACTGAGTGACATCATTGGAGGCAATTTGTCAGATTACTCACAGCTTCCTCTGGAGCCACGAAAGGCTTCATTCTACTTTTTTTTCACCACTTGCAGTACTACTCATCAAGACTTGTAAACACACCCTAATGTGTACAATTGCAGGTTTACCCTTTAAGTTATTCCCTTTCCTAACTTCTTTTTCCCCTTAAATGCACGTCTGTTGTGACAGCCATATGTTATCCTGACCATGTAAATCTGTGGTGCAGCAGTGTGTGCCATGCCGTATGCACGGTGCCATATGGATCATGAAAGTCTTGTTATTTGAACAAAAAAGAGAAGCACATGGGCTAAATTTCCAGCTTAACCTTTGTCCGCTGAATTTGTTCTAACTCTTAACATGCCTGTGATGTTGGCACCAGTGGAACATGAGACGACCAGTGTGGTCAGAGCACGTACTTCCTGGACATATTTTGAATCATAGCCACTTCCTGTTTAAGACAGTAGGTATCAGAAAAGGTGATGGGGAGGAAGCGTAATGTCATATGTGGCAAAACAACACATTCCAACACTGGTTTTCGTAGATTTTTTTAGATGACTGTGTACATACTGTAGTGTGTCATAATGACTCAACACAATACCTGTCCATCGACTGTTTCCTGAAAGCATCTGCCATGTCCGTTCTGACGGTGGTGCAGTCTGGTGTGGCCATGACCGTTCCCATTAGTTTGTGGGTGCCTGCTGCCATGCTCAGTGATGAATTCATGTCCATTCGCAGGCTGGGAGCGCTGCCGGACAGAGTGAGCCCCCTCTGTGGGTCTCTGCCCAGGCTGCACCCGAGCAACTTGGTGGACGTGGACCTCGGCCTCTGGAGGGTGCTGAATGTGGACGTTCACCAGGGATGGGTGGAGAGACACTGGAGAGGGAGCGGCAGACAGTTTAAACAATATAGTTTATAGTTGAACATTTTTGAATAACGTAAGTGGAAGCATCCTCAGCCAAGGGATAAAAGCTGTATATACATACTGCAGTTTGTGAGCTATCAGCTAACATCCTGCACAAACTTGTTCGACACACACTTAGCTTGCTTCATCACCAAGAGATCTACATGGGGAATTCCCAGCAGTGAAGACTTTAGTAAGACTACATATCAACAACAACAACACAGAGTTTTGGATTCTCTGGTTTAGATCAAATCATCTTAAAGACCAAAAACAGATTTGCTGAGGGGTTGAGAAGATGTTGCAATGTGGAGAATGAGCTCTTTTGTCCTCCTGACAGAGGGGAAGCATCTATCTTCAGGGAGTGCCAGGGCTTTTTCCCAGAATCCTGACCCACTCTCATAAATCATAGTCTCACAGACAGACGGCAGGGAGAGTCCAAGTAGGAGAAGTAGACCTTATCAAGAGGCCTGGATATGAAACTGCCAGGGATTGTATTCATGTCATGTAGTGATGATTATTCATGTTACTTAAACACAGGAGGATGGACGATTTCTAGGTGGAATATAAATTAACTAAGACATAGGTTCTGCTTCTACTTACTGTTTGACAGCGAGATGCTGAGTCAGATGCAAGGAAGAAATAAAAAAAAAAATGATGTCAGAGAGACCAACTATTTTGATGATTGATTAATTGTTTAAGTAATTATGCAGCTGATAAAATACAGTAAAATATCTGCTCATCCAACTCCCTAAATGTGAGGATTTGCGGCTTTTCTTTGCAATACACGACATTACATGAAAAGACTTTTGGATTTGGACTACTGGTTGGACAAAAGATGACATTTTTAGATATTAGCTTGAGCTCTGGGAGATTTAGATGAGCATTTTACACTTTTTATTACACTTAGCAGACCAAATGATTAATCAGTTCATCTTTTAAGTAATCTGCAGATAAATCTATGATAAAAAAAAAGTTGTCAGTTGCAGACGGAAACAAAGTGAGCAAGTTTTTCTCTTATATACTCTTTTTTATAAGTTCATGATGTTGCCTTGCTCTGTTTCTAATATCCACCCCTGTTTGATAATAGCAGCATTGTGCGAACAAAACGAGGGCTTCCACTGAGTCATCCATTACTTAATCTGCTCAAAATAGAGTCTGGCCTCCGCTGTTGGCCGGCAAAGGCAGAGTGCTACATGATAAACAGTGTTCAAAATCAAAAAGGAGCAGACATGTTCACATGAAAAAAAAAAAAAATATATGACGTGTAATTGTCAGGAGAGAAGGTGGAATTTGCAGAGGACAAGGGCCCTGTTAGACTAAGATTTTAAAAAGTGAATTTATTATCACAATTACTGTGAACAGCAGATTTAATTGTTTTTGTTGAGTTACATTGATCAAAAGCAAGATGTCTTGACAACACTGACACTTTCATGACATTCCATTGTGGACTCTTGCAGGAGAATCAACAGTGGAACAACCTGATGTCGCTTATTGGCTGCTTTTAACCCTACTCTGTTGAGAGTATTCCAGCAACAACATTAAAAATGAATAACACTGATTATCTCTTTACAATGCATTGTGCTGCTGGGAAATCTTAGGTCCTGGCATACATGCACTTGACTCGGATCACCCACCCGTAGCAGATCGAGCAAACCCCCGCATGGTGACATCAACCCCAGATGGCAGTGCTCCCGCCCCAGCAGGACAGTACGCCCAGATACGCAGCAAAAACTGACCCTAGGAATGTGAGAAGTAGCTAATGGCGTCAACGTGACTTCCAAATTCCCCAGACCTCAATCCGATCGAGCATCTGTGTGATGTGCAAGAAGAAGTCAGATCAATGGGGGACCTTGCAACTCAAAGGATTGCTGCCAATGCCCTGGTGCCAGACACCTTGGGACACCCCCAGAAAGACTGAGCCAAAGCTTATAGCCAAGTCCGATGCAAGGTTGGGCTCCATGAATTGGACTCCTTCTGGCACCTCCCAGAGATGCTCAATCTGATTGCAATTTGGGCAATTAGGAGGCAAGGTCAAAGCCTTGAGCTCCTTGTCACATTCCTCTGGCCATTCCTTGTGGTGTGCCAAGTCGCGCTGTCCCACTGCAGGAGGCATAACCATCAGAGTGAGGGGCTACACTTGGTCTGTAGCGGTGTATGGAAGGGGGTGTGTCAAAGTGGCATCCACATGAATGCCAGGATCCAAGGTTTCACAGCAGAACATTTGGCAATGCATTAACATCAGTGAGATGATCAGTATTATTCACTTCATCTGTCAAAGATTGGTTTGAGGCGGGAACCAAGTTGGAACTTGCTAACTGTCAGATATAGAGTTTGTTTGCCAACTGACAATAATTGAGAACTTATTTTCCCCTCTTCATGTCCCATCCCCAGAAAACAAATATCAGGGAGAAAAATGGTTTTGCGACAAGCTTCTAGAACCACATTTCAGGAAGACGTGCAGATTAATTTTGCTGTTACACTTTCTGGTGAGACAGTCTCCCATTGGCCAGAATTCTATGGGATTACCTTGCTGATTGGATAGTGGTAGTGTGTACATGGACTGGAAGGGAGATTTTGGTCCTTGGTGATCCTTGTGGCTGCGAGGGGTTGGCCTGACAGGAGACGGGGCTGGCAGGTGGCAAAACTTTCCTGTCGAGTTGGTAGGACACCAGCACAGATCCCTGCCGATGCATCGGCCTCCGTTAAGACAGGGAATCTGACAGAAGACTGCAGAGAGAAGGAAGAGAGGGCACTATCAGTGAGAGATTTGTTAACATATTCGGCACGCCGCATTTAGTTACACAGATTTATGCATCCTGATACACATGGATCCGGTAATAAGAAACAGAAGGGATAGTCCTAATGGGAAGGGCATGTGCTAAGGCTTCATGTGGACAGGCTTTGTTTGCAAACAGTTAGCAATGGTCATGCTGTTCTCGACTTTGGCACCAGCAGACACCTCATTCCACATGACGCTTATCAAGTTTCAACTTCCTACTGAAGGCAGAGCCTTGGCACTGCCCTTCATGTTGCACCTCCTTTACTGGCATGTTTTGCCTCTCATCAGTAATTATAGACTCCTGTGCGCGGTGATGAGTGATGATTCATCCTGTAATAATTCGGAGAAAATAGTGCACGGATATCTGCATGGAACACTTGCTTGGCTGACAGATGGAGAGAAAATGAGAATTTGCCAAACGATTAAATCTTCAAAGGAGGGCAACTGGCTCTTACAGTCAATTGAATCTCGAAAACGTGCTCAGTCCAGTTTAATTTATACTTTTGCAATTTAACAGGAAAGGCCGGCACTGGACATATGGTGTTTGACAGTATTGCTCTCACAGCCCTTTCATTGGCCTTATCTTTTGGAGTAAGGGATGGGTGCCAGCCCAGCATACCTGAGCCCGTTCCCATCTACCAATTCACTCTGACCTGACCGCACCTAACTCAAAACATCAAAGCCTATCAAATGAAAAAAATCTATCCAACCGTGACGAGTAAGAAAAGAACCATTTTGGGGCACGAAGGATGAGAAAGCGAAGCGCTGAACTTATCCGGATCAGCGGCACCACACGCCGCAAATATGGGGCATGCTTTACAAGGCAGTAGGAGATACAGATGGCCCGCATACTATGAGATGAAAGAGGACACGAGTGATGGAAACACGCTGTGAGCTGCATCCCCTCTGTCTCGTCCAGACAGACGGCAACGCACTAACAGGGTGAAGGCAGGCAGAAGAGAGGAGAGACTCTGGACAGTCTCGATGGCATGTAGGGAATGAGCTCCCTGTCACATGGCATTAACAACAGTGAGACTGGCGGAGGAAGAGAGGGAGGGATGGAATAAGAATAGAAGAGCAACAGATAGGGAATGAAAGTGATTAGGACTAGATTAAAAACAGGAAAGAGACAACAATTTGGGGAAAAAAAAAAGACAGGGTCAGGCAGACAGAGAGACTGAAAGAAGTCCAGTGTGATTAGACATGCTGGCTAAATTATCGGCTATTAAATCCTCTCCATGTGGGATGCAGGTCTGCACTGGTCTGTGTCAGGCCAGTCCCACCTCAGCATAGGGGCAGGAACTATTCTTAGACAACAACCTACTGTCGACTGCACACCATGCTGCCTGTCTGACTATCTGTCTGTCCATTTAACAACCTCTTACGGCAGAACGCACACACGCACACACACACACACTTCTCACTCAATAAAAAGACTTCTGCCCAATCTAATATCGGGCTTTAAAGTAAAGTGTCGCACACAGGGTGCGTATCAAGGGAGCCTGTTGTAATTATCCAGCCAGATTTTACGGCACCGCGTAAGGAACATAACAACAGCATGAGATAACTGTTTGCTGTCCACTTGACATTCCTCGACGAACACGCACACCCCGAGCAATAACAGGATGCGGGGCCTAAATGGAGAGCAATCTCTTTTTAACACACTCTTTAACACATGCTTGAACATAATGAAGGGAGACTTCTCGAGAATTAAAAACGGGGCATAAAAACAAACTCAGGCAGAAGCGGGGGTGCCAGGAATGTAATCTTGCGGAAGGCCTCTGCCAGGACGCTGAAGTGTTTGGAATATCTGCAGCATGTTCCAAAGCCCCATTAATGGGCACATAAATCTGCAACATCAACCTGTTTACATATTCATAAGTCGGCGCTCCGAAGAGCCTGGCGCACTTAGGTGAGGGTTGCATGTTCGTGTGACTTTTTGTATTCGTGTGAGATGTGAGGTGCATGTGTGTGGTATGTGCACCCTCTAATCCATGAGCAGTAATTAGTCTGAGCCTTAGCCGGACCCTTATACTGATGAGAAAACTAAGAAACATGCAGGGGTACGACCCTCCCCTTGGCATTGACCGCCCCCTCCCTTCCCATGGACACTCCTGTGTGAATTTGGAGCAAAGCCCCCTGGATAAATGGAAGGTTTAATGTAATCCCTATAAAATCCTGTTCATGCTGCTACTCTTTCTCTCTTTCTGCCTCTCCCTCTCCTCTTTCATTCATTCCTGCTCTCCCAGGGAGCACGTTAAATGGTTAACGGCGGGGCCAACCGCGAGGTGTAAACCGCAAAGAGATGGGGCTAAGTGTTGGGAGCGTGGGACCACCAGCTCCACGTGTGTGTGTGTGTGTGTGTGTGTGTGTGTGTGTAGGGGGGGAGATTAGCCCCCTTTTTACACAGACCGCTTTTTAATCTGGCCTACCCCTGTCTCTCCCGCTTCCCCTGTTTCCCTTTCTGTGTGACAGGGAGAGTTTTTAGCGTTGCTCTCAGCTCTCATGTGCACCACTCTACCTCCTCTCTGAGCTCGGTATTCAGAACGGACAGCATGCCACTGGGAACCTATTTTGTCAAGATCACCCCATAAAAAAAGCAATGAAAAAGTGGGATGGAGACACAGGAGCAGTGTTTGAGGGAGCATGAGAGAATGGGGAAGAGAAAGAAAGAAGAAGAAGACGAAGATGAAGTAAAGAGGATGACGAGCAGAGGAGTAAGACAAGGGTTAAGGCCCCTCAGGCGCCACTCACAGAGTCTGAAGCCCTGGTTCTTTGGCTGCTGCTGCTGGTGGTGTTGCGACGTCTCGCTGTAAACTGTGGTGACGTCTCCCTTCTCGCAGCTGTTGTAGCAGTGCCCGCCGTTGCACACCCTGCGGCACCGCATGGGTGTGAAGACTATCTTGATGCGGTCCAGATTGGAGGTGAGGTTGGCCCCTGGAAAGCACACACACACCTGGATGAGAGGGAGCAGCAGCAGAGACAGGCTGGAGACGAGCTGCATCCTTTCCTCCGTCAGCCTCGACTGTGACACACTCCCAGTCTGGGCAAAGGGAGGTTTATAAGTGTGCGAGGGTGTGTGCTGATGGCTGGCCAGTGGCACGCTGCAGCTGAATGAGCGATGTGCCACAGGCCAGCAAATGAGGGAGAGAATACTATTAGGTATCGGGCTGGGCTCCAAGCCCTTTATCTTTGGGAGAAGGTGTTTTGGATGTGTGTATGTGTGAAGGAGACAAAGAGAGCGTGAGTGCAAGCTAAGGTTGTGTAATGGTGGGAAGCCGTTCAACAGCCGTTGCTCTGGTACAGGGCTCAAAAACAAGAGAAGCTTGAACAGCAGACAGCTGTGTGTGCTGGATAGTGGATCAGAGGAGGATGAAGTAAGGAAGGGAGAATAAAAATTAGGACAGACAAGATCACATTTCTTTTTGTTGTGGGTAGAGGCGCCAGGGTTCAGTGCCTGTCATGTCAGAGAGGTGACAGCGCAGATTCCCAAAGATATCAAAGTGTGTAACTGACACACACATACACACACACACACACACACACACACACACACACACACACACACACACACACACACACACACACACACACACACACACACACACACACTCCTCTTCAGCAGCACATGCTCACACTCTGTACACAGCTTTGATATCAAACGTCTGTCTGTCTGCTGTGATGCAGACCACAGAGGGGGTGGGTTGGGTGGACAGTGGGAGAAGGGAAGTGCAGCCTGGGACGCTGCCAAGTTTTTTTCTTGTGGCTAATGTTCCATTTAACGATGACACCACAGCATGTGTATGTACGTCTCCCAGCCTCTGTGAGCCGAGCTGGAGTGGGCCGTGTTTGTTTTGACGTGGCCAGGGAGAGTGGAAATGTTGAATATGCATGTAAAGTGAGAACCGATCCAAGTTTTTGGATATTCCTTTCGCATTCAGCAACAGATATGTTTAATTTCTTGCTCTTACCTGCTGGTAATAATGCGTTGTTGAACTGTCCCTGTAGCTGGCTGTCGCCTGTAGGCCTGTGAGTGTTTCTGTGTCCCTGCCAGTTCCTGTTGCCGTTAACGTAGCCATTGCCATTAGGTAGAGCATTGGAGGTAATAGGCCCAGACGATGATGGATAACGTTTCACAGTGCGGGAGGTCCCGGTCTGCTGAGGGGAGGAGTCAGGGGGTCCACGTCTCACTTGGGTCCTGTCAATCACATCATCACAAGACCTTAAACATATGACCTCAGACGAACACTAATGTGCCGCACATATATACACTCTCAAAGATACACCCATCAGCAACGTATGTGCATCACCATGAAATCCATTCAAGCGTGGTCGGTGTGTGCAGCAGAAAATAATATTCCTAAGAGAAAAACATGCCGTCTGAGGTCATAGCCTTGCTTAATTGATTTTATAGATGAGACACAATGATTTGGAAATAATTTTGCTTTAATTTGATAAATACTACCATATCATTCTTTAAGCACATAGGGTTTTCAAAATGAACATCTGCTTTAAAGTCGGAGAGCCATGACCCTCACTAATTATTGGAAGATTCTGTTTGGCATTAAAGAAATTTCGCAAGATTTACCATCGCTGATTAACAAAAAATGTCAGGCAACCAAGGGGAATGAGACTCACAGGGTCCACTGTGTGTGTGTGTGTGTGTGTGTGTGTGTGTGTGTGTGTGTGCGTGCGTGCGTGCAGGCGTGCGGGCGGGCGTGTGTGCATGTGTGCGTGCGTGTGGCTGCTCCGCTTGTCTCAGGAGAAGAGTGTGTGATTAAACACATTAGATCTTTCCATCAGGACTGCAAAACCTTTCCATCACCCATTGTGTCTGCTTGACTAGATTATGAACTCCCTGTTCTGTCTGACTGTCTGTCTGACAACCAGGGAGCAACATCCTGAGCGTTACACCGGGCCGGAGGAAGTATTAAAACTAGGGTCGAAGAACAAAGCTCGTCCAGGGCTGCGTGGGGCACGTTTTTTCACCAGTGAGCATTTGATTTGGGTCAATTACTGAGCCCATGTTGCACGACCTGGAAGCTGAGCTCATGTGAGTGACCTGGGGGAGGCGCGTGCCTCTCAGACAGACAGGCAGACGGGCCTACCTTTGCTCCGAGGGTCTGAGAAAGCCCCGGGAGTGCTGGGATTCAGGCCCTGCAAAAAAACATCTGGATCCCACTGATCTGCCCTGACAGACAGTCAGCAGAGCAAGACAAAGATGGAGCACATCGGGTAGATCAGAGGAACAGCTCTACAAAGCACACCTGTGGCCCTGTAAGGTAATTGAGGCTGTAATCAAACCCCAAATGGATATAAACCATGCATTAACATTTATAACATGTGGTTTTTAGCCACACACCACGTATTTACACACAGAATCAGTTCTGTCGACCCACAAACACACAACGATAATCGGGCAAATAAACACTCAGAAATGCATACGTGTACACACAAACACACACACACACCCAGTCCCAGCTGTGCTAGATGCAGCACAAGCCTATGCATGTCCCTTTATTCACACAGTATGAACCGCATTCCTGCTGCCAAGGGGAACAGGACGGTAAACGAGAAGGGGAAAAGGGAGACAAACATTTGATAATGGTTTCTGACGTCACCTTTTACGAAAGACGACAGGCAACTCCTATAGCTGACAGCTGCTGACCCAGATCCTCAATCTCCAGGGTGGGTCCCGGAGATAGGATGTGACACGGGGAAACAAGGGGTGCCAGTGTCAAGGTGGTAAGGACTTACACTGTCCAATCTAAATTACGATTGGGTTTTTCCATCGCTTACAGTGACACCTGGCCCTCGAGCATCCTGCCTCGCTTCCCATAGGCTTAGCCAGATGTTGCACTTTCTCTCTCTCTCACTTTCAATGGCAAAGCCACTTCCTCCCAGCATGAGCTCACTGCTGCCCTCTCTGCCTGCAGATCAGGGGGCGGCGAGGGCAAGCGCGACTCACTCCCAACATTTGATGTAATCGTTAGGAACTTCAAGGCCCCAGCGATCCAAGGAGGAACCATCCCCCCGCCTCGTTCTGGGTGACTTGAAAGCAATTTGGAAGACCTCTGCCAAGATTACGTAGAACACGGTTTGAACAGACAGATGGGAAATATGTTTTGGGGTATCAAATGATGGCCATACAGTTTTAATTAAATCACCGCTGGTGTTGATGGGACAGCTGCTGAACGAGCATATGGTGCAAAGACTGTAATGAGTCAAACAAAAATAATTGGAAAAATATACAGGATTTGCAAAATTTGTCTTTCATAAGCGTTATCATTCCCGATGTTGCTGTTAACTGTTAACCAAAAGCTTAAATATTTAAAAGCTGTAAGTTGAGCCACCTTCAATATTACAGAAGTTACTATTATGGGTCTCTGGAGTTCCTCTAAAGTCTACAGTGGCTTTCAGTGAAACGGCTCACTGTTTTAGTTTTTATAGCCCCTAATTTTACTGTTTTGGTTCACTTTCACATGTGACATCAACGTTGCCAGTGAAAAAGATTCGACCAGCACAGATAGGACAAAGTTAGAGACTGGCATTAGCTGGTGAACACTATGGAACATTTACATAGCGGGTAAAGAGCCAAAGAGAGCAGCCATAAAAAAAACAACAAAATATCAACAACTGAACTTGAAAAAGAAGAATTCAACACTGTATTCAAAATGCATTGCCCCAAACCCATCCGTGGTCCAGACTCTGTGGCTGCAGCAGGACTTTTCAGAATGGTTAGTGTGTCTGAATAATGTTAGCTTGTTGTTGTGCTGTTACAGTTACTACCATGTAGCTAATGACTAACAGCTAGTGAAAGCTGTGTTTGTCTCCAGCACAGTCTCCAATCTCTTGGACATTATTCGCATCGTCTCTGTCTCCAGTCTGCACGTTTCCAGACTTTTTAATGTGACAACCAAGCTCCATCGTAATATTATCAATGTTAAACTCACTTCAAACGCCACTGCATGGCGGACCGAAGCGGAGCTAACTAGTTAGCCAATTTCCAGCTGAGTTCGACATACTCTTCGGCAAGGGAGGATCAGCTTATAGAGACCAGAGGAAACATGTTTTTCACAATAATAATAATAATCTAATACACCCAGAAGTTTTGTGCTCGGGTTTGGGCCACTTTGACACTAACTTTCAGGCAACCACACCGTGACATGAGTCTACAAAGTCACTTCATCAGGCGCATGATTTTTTCCAAGAGAACAGCAGGTAACTTCCACCAAAGCATTAAAAAGACAGACCTTGAGATGTGCTGGATGTGACCTTTTCCCCTGTCTCCGGTCTACATGCGAAACTAAGCTGATCACCACCCAGCTTTAGCTCAACACTCAACTCAAAGAAATGACATTTGAATCAATCTTCAGATATAACTCTGCGACATAAAGTGTTTGAGAATACTTCAAGACAACTCTTGTGATTGAACATACGAGCAAAACGCCAAAGAAAGAGCATTTGGGACACACATGATGTTGAAATCACAAGGCCAAAAAAACATTGTGATTACATTTGGGAGATTCACTTGCATTAAGCAGCAGGCTTGAGTGGGCTTAGTGCATTCTATGTATTATATCATGTTTAGAACATTTGCTAAATAATTACATGCAAAGGGAAACAATCAGTTTTTATACGCTGATAAATCTCAGTCCAAAGTCTTGATCAAAGCGTCAGTTTGGTTTCCGATCGCAAAATAGGCCTCCAAGTAAGACTTAAAGCCATTGGCGCTGTCCACTCTTTCACTCATCACGATCATTCATTTCATATGTACGGAAAGCAGTTTGAACTCAACCTCATCATATTTTAGGAAATTACAAATCAAAGTGACGTCCAAGAATCCCCACAGTGCAGGAAACATCGATAAAGCTTCCAACTTAGCTGCTACATACAGTATCTTTGAACTCATTGCGGCATTACGACACGTGAATTTTGGCTCTTGTGAAGGAATGACAGGCAGCGGTCCCAGCCGCGCCTTTTGACCCAGATGTGTTGGAGAGGAGTCCATTTAGAGCACAACCAGCACAGGGACAAGAACTGTGAAAATGCAAGTCAGTACCAAGAACTAGGGGACAGTCAAAAAGGCTACAAACCCCTCTGATCTTGGAGTTTCTGCTGATGTGGTACATAACCCATGTCGGTAATTGAACCCAATAGCCAGACACAGGTGGCGAACTTGGAAGTTTTCATGAGCATGCGCTGGAGTAGACGGGAGGGTCACATGGAGAAAATCAGTAAAGTGGCTTTGGTTAAGTGCCAGGAAGCCCCCATACTCAGGGCTTGGAACACACCACTTCCCATCATCCCAGTGGTGACTGTATTGTTTCTTCAAGTTGCCCACCGGAACGCAGGAGCTTCCTAGGTAGACGGGAACACTCTGGATTTATCTGATGGTCCTGTTCACTGCTAACATTCACCCACACACATACACGCAGTGACCCAGATCCTCAGGAATAGGCCTACTGTTTACATCTTAAACCATCTGCATGACGGGGCCAGAACAGTGTTTATATGTGAAGCACTGTGCAGTAACGTATGGGCCACAGCTGATTCATTCACTAACAGATCAGGCTCTGAGGTGCTTTCACTATCTTCTCTCTCTATAAATCTCTGAGTGAAATAAAGCACATTTGTCAGATATGACTAATGTGCTTCAGACAGAGAACCTAGTTTTTCTGGGCTTAGGACGTAGGATGGATAGAGGTAAAGGATTGTGATATTAAATGGTTTCTCAGCCACCCTCTCAGCACTTGAGGCTTAGCACAAGTCTGCCTTGGCAACGCTCGTTTTTCATTTTGATTTGTTTGAGAATACCAAAGTCCGAACCCACATCTAATGGCTCGGATTGTTGGCTTATTACCGCTAATGCAGAAAATAGACTGATATGAGGAGCTTGTCTGGTTGCTGGATGGAGCCATTTGGCTTTGAACAGACTGTCTAAACAAGCCAGTCTGACAGCAGGCAGAAGTGTCTGGCATGAGCACCCCAGTCTGGGTCACACCGCATAACCCGATAGCTCCCAGCCTTGTCACTTTGTCCCGTCAAAATTCTCTTTGTGTTGGACTAAACCTGACTTCCAGAGTGACGAGTGGCAAACCTCTGGAACCGTCGGTGGGTTTGGGACCAATCAACACAAGAGTCGTTCGACCCTGCCGAGGAAAATCAAGTCATTATTCTTTTTTATTTAAACAAAACGTTTAATGGTTCCATTTACCTCTTTCCAACACAGAGCGTCAGCCAAAAAGCCTGCATTACATAAGAACCGCACATAATTAGGGCAATTTGAAGGCTACTTGCTAAATGGGAAAGTAAATGACGGTCATCAAAGACCAAGTGTAAGTCAAAGATTACACACATTCATCTCATTCAGAGGAGGCGTTGAAGACTATTGTTAATTTCAAAGCCTGCCCTGCCTAATACGCAGATCATCAGTCTAACTGGAGGGAACGGCAGAAATCTAAAAAATTGTGCAAACAGCAGCCGAAACAAAGAAAACTTTGTACTGCTCAACCACTGCAAACACTCTTGGCAACAAAGGAAGAGAAGATTTATGAGTGTATTTGGGACATGCAGGTTTGCAGTCAAAGAGGGAGGACCGTGAGCTTCGAGGAGCACTGTGCGAGGGGCACAAACAGTTTTTGGATGCCAAAAAGCATGCTGGCCCCATCCCAAAGCAAAGTGTTCCCCACCAAGTGGCAAAGCAACAGTTAAGAGATATGGTTTGCAGCCAACGATTTCCAAAAACACTTTTCAGGGGAGGCCACCATTAAACTGGGAAACACCTTGAAACGGACGGAGATAACGTATCTTCCTGCTCTCAATCTTAAATTTGAGAATGTCGAGAGAGAGAGAGAGAGAGAGAGAGAGAGAGAGAGAGAGAGAGAGAGAGAGAGATGTTTTTCAGTTAAAAGCTTAACAACAGATGGTGCTCCACATTTCACAGACTCGAGCTTGCAGGCAAGGAAGGAGAGCGCAGACGGCTGAAACTGGTCCCGGGAGGTGTTATTCAAGAACATTAGCAGACACACGCACTTGAGTCTTGTTCATGTTTTGCTATACAAAGCCCAACAGTGTTATGAATCTCTGTGACATCGAAGACATTAACTACAATGTGGCTATGAAAAGAGAGAACATTCAAGATTAGCAGTAAAGATACCAATCATAGTTTGACTAGGGTTCCCGTTCCAAGTATGACCTGTCCACAACAGAATTTGTTTTAGCAAAACGTCAGCTCTAATATCTGATGTTTGATAAGGATTTAATTACTAATTGGATATTTTAAGCCGATTTTGTTTGTACTTCGAGAGGATGGGAGTTTTTTCCATGTTTCATCTCACTCTCAGGGCCCACAGGCAAAGAGGGGGAAAAGTTTAATTCAGAATTTGGTCGGTCTTAACAGCCTTGGTGTATTTTAGGAGGTGAAAGAAGTCTCTGCGGGCTGAGAGAGAATTAATCCTCTCTTACCCACCCAGTCAGCGCAACAAACCATCTGTGCCACCAGTGGTCAAACCCCACTGTGGTTACACAAACCATTCCTCAGGCTTTATGCAGAACACCCTCATCCATTCATCATTCACCACTGAGCTCCCCGTGTGTTTCTTTCAATAAAATCCTGAGGTTTGAACTTAAGCATGCACCAATAAATAGGGCATTTTCATTATACTGTTGTTGTGTGTCCCTCTTAGCAACATGGTCATGCAGTGGCACGGCGGTAAACGTTGTGTTCATTGGAAATTCAAAAATAACTTGACACCAGCCTCTGTCATATTAAAGTCTTACCCTAAATTATAGGTTATTGCGAATGTTTAATCTCTGGTAGTAAATGTTTAAACCTACACTGGCTATTTCTTACAGCTTGTTTTGCAAGATAATAATGAAACTTGCACGTGAACTTTGCATCATATTGTTAAAACTCACAGAAAGACCACTGATGTTGTGTTAATGGCATAGTTTGAGATTTTTGGGCGGAAAAAACATATCCCTTTTCTTGCCAAGAGTCAGCTAAGAAGATTGATACCATACACTCTCATGTTGATGTGTTGAATATGAAGCTTTTTTGTGAGGTATAGAGTTGGTAGGCTAGCCGTTTCCCCCTTTTTTATCCAGTCTGTAAGCCAAGCTAAGCTAACTAGTTAGTGGCTCCATCTTCCTATTAACAGGCATGAGAGTGGCATCTATCTTCTCACTAGGACCCTGCTGATACTGGAATTTTGAGGCCAGTGCTAAAACTGATATTGGGGAGCAAAACAATTACAAAAATGATACCAATGCTTATATTTTACATACACAAAATGTATGCATTACCATTTTTTTGGTGTGTTCCTGTCAAACACAAAAAGATTCATACTTAACGGAGGCCGGCTTTGTTAAAGCATGCACTGAAAGCAGTACATTTCACTGGGAATTTAATAATCATAACCACACCCAAGCATCTTTCATGCTTGATGTTACATTTAAAAAACAGTCAGTATTGGCCCATACTGCACATCATTTACAACAATATCAATATGTCTGTCATAGGCCAATACTTACTCAAGGCCAATAGTATGGGCCAAATGATCAGTCAGGCTCTGCTGCTACTGATCAGACATTGGGAACAAATATATAAGTGCCTTAGAGCAGAATATTCAAGCTGAAACTCAACTATGATTGAACATCAGAGAGGTCATAAAATGTAGGAATAAAAGAGTTAAATGAGGCTGGCTCGCAATCAGCGCCACAAAAGCAGCAATGAAAGTGTGAAATCTGAAAAATATGTCTGGGCAAACAGGCAATAAACAACAGATTTTTTTCCCTCCAAACATTAATAATGAATCAATAATGTCATCTGCAAGTGTTCAGGGAATTGTCGGGGTGCACAAAAAAATACAAAATTATTACATTTTGACAGAATGGTCCATGGAAATTTAATTTCACATTGCCAGTAGTCTAATGTGTCCCATTCTATAAACTGGGACCAACAGGAAAACACCTCGTCACAGGAACATGTGCAGCACTTTAACGATAAGCTCCGTTCTCCCGAAACAAGGACAAGTTCTTCTCAAATACGTGGCTGCTTAAGGCCAAACATCGGTGAGCAATTAAGGCCCAGTCTCTCTTTGATAACATCTCTAGTCATTATGACTTGGATAATTGTGGGTCCTGGCAGAATATTTCCCCTTGTGAAAATCTGGGTGTGTCTGAGGCTTATCGCAACGGCCACAGAGGCTGGATTAAATCATGTTCTCTCTGTCTGGACGGCCTTCCAGGAATCCCGCTAGTAGCAGCCAGAGCGGGGTGAAATGAATTACAGTGGGGTTGGATTGATTCAGAAAGTTTTTTTTCTTTTCTCGCCCCGGGAGACGAGGCTTATATTAGAGCAACAACTGGGCCTAGAGCACAACTAAAAGCAGCAAAGGTTGTCGAGAAATTTATTTAGCAAAGACTGTAATTCGGATCAGCCAAAGTGCTAGGCAGACAAATGAGGAGATGAAGTTCCACTCAAGTTTTGTAGGTATAACTTCCAGCACCGCCGGCATGAAAATAGATTTTCTGTAAGTCCGACCTCATTGAGGTTTTCAGACGCTACGTGATCAAAACATATTACTACTGCCGTCTACTCCATCGCAGGCCAAAAGCTGTGAAATAAACAGTTCCTTTTTTATCTCCAGGGGGCGAGTAACGGTGCCAATCTGTCTGTTTTCACCTCAGTATTCTCAAAGTGGGCTTTTTCAAGCTCTAAGAAATCCAAAAAAGCAGTGTGGTTGCTGTGGTTCAGGGGCCAGAATCAAAATGCCTGGAGACATGGCGAGCTGAGAGGCTATTCAATACCCTCCGGTTTATTGTAGTTGCTCTGATCATTCACTTAGTAAAATGCCACAAGACAGGTCAGCAGGAAGAGCCATTACAAAGTGCTGACTGAGCCTGTGCCTACGCTGCTCAGTGTCATATGTCGGACTGCTCGGAGAGGAGGGTTTCCAACGGGAGAGGTGATAGAGGGAGTTTTTGAACACGACCGTAACATTGGTTTAAAAAAGCAATAAAAAAAACTTTACCAGAGGGTTACAGAACACGAGGAAAGAATGTAGACAAGGAAAAGGCCAGCACAAAGTCGAGTTTTGACATCTGTATTTGAAAGAGGAAAATGCTGCTGCACAACTAATCGAAACGTCATCGAAATTGCGATATGGCTGTCACATGTAATGATACACTGTCTTCTTGGTATGAAATTATACTGTCTTAGATTGTGGGTATCATCATTTTGTGATGTGTGGTGCCTTTTCCTGGTTGCAAAGGCTGCGTTTACAGTAAAGTGATGCAATTTTCCACCTACCAGGTTGTTCTACTTCAAATTCTAGTTCAAATGCTCTGATACCTTTGACATTTTATCAACAAAACTGATCATTATTTCTCAACAGTCTTATTGTGTTGATACCAGTATATATATATATTCAAGTACCAAGAGACATCTCTACAAGGTTGTCGCATTAACAATATTAATATCATATTCATATTGTGATTTCTAACTTTGTCGCCGCGGCTCGGCCCCGCAGGGACTCTACATCCTGACATCTGACTGGATTAAGTGGTTCCACGCCGGGCCATACTGCTAATTCATCCTTTCAACACCGCGCCCCATATCTGGGAGATGAGCCTGATTGATGCTGTCTCCATCTGCCTCAGCTCCGGAGCTGGAGGCTTGGAGTGCATTCTGGGATAGGCGCCCCTCTTCCTATAACTGCTGTACAGTATTTGTCCCTCCAACAGCTGCAAACTGCACAGGCCTACTCGATGAGAAGGATTTGGCCGCGGACGCCGGGCTCTGCTGGCAAACCGCGGCTCAGAGAGTGTGTTTCGGATGGGGCTTTGGAGAGTTGGGATGGAGGGAGAGAGAAAGACATATCTGTCCCACGCTGAGCGCTGAGTTCTCTATGGTCCTTTGTTCCCTCTGGCCTAGCAGGAAGCCAAACACTCATGGGACTCGTTTGGCTCTGTGTTTGTAGAAAGAAAAGCACCAACTCTTCCTGCCCTGGCTCGGTCAAAATCGTTGTGTGCTAAGCTCGCTCACATTGAAAAATCTACAGTAGAATTTAGACACTCGTATAAAAAAAAAAGAAGCGTCCAACAACATATGCTGAAACAATCTCGATTCATTTTGTACCTTCATATGTTAGGCAAAATTAATATATTTTCCTCGCCTTTTGTAGCATGGAGAGTTCACCTGAGGACAGGGTGGCCTCCACGGCTGAACCTGCACTTTGTTCGTGTTAAACCGACAGGAGAAGAGGTGCACAGTGTCCCCCCCACAAACAACACAAAAACCGTGGCAGAGGATGTCCAGCCGTGCTCCGGAAATGCTCACCGGGGTCTCGGGGGGTCAGGGCAAAGGTAAAGTTTAGAGAACCAGCACACTACACAAACACGAAAGCCAGTTCAGCTGACCCCCGGTCAAGTTCATTCCCAGTCTACCCGCCACCCATGCAGGGATACAAATCACAGCTCTACATGTGCTGTCATGTGCCTGGTTTAGAAGCGAGATAGAGCCCCTATTCAAGAGAGAGCAGCGCATACAACCTGTGGGAATTACCCTGCACTTTAGCCTTTGACTCCGTGTTAGCCCGACTCCCTGTCTGCAGGCCTCCCCTGTTTTGGCAGCAGGCGAAAAAAGCAAGACAAGAGGATGATTCTAGACACGTCCTCAATGAGCAGCAAAGCAGACTGCCAGGTTGTACTGTAAGGAAACTTTCCCAGGCTGAATGTTTAGATGTATTTTTTTCGTCTTAAGAACACACACACACACACACACACACACACACACACATCTGATCAAAGACATCAAGAGGATTATGAGATGGAAAGCTACTGTGGGATTCTGGCTCCTCTTCTAATTCATCATCCTCTCAACTGAGAAATGAGAACACTGCTGAGCGAATTCCCACTTCCACCTTTCAGTGATCATATTTTATTCAAGCTCCACGTTTCTGTTCTAGTCAGCGTCATGTTATTCAGCAGCCGTTACTACCGAGAACGCTGGTGATGATAGTCAAGTCATATTTCTATACAGGTGCTGAGGTCACCCAGAGGGTTTTGACAGTGGCTCCCGTCAGCGCTGGTGGTGTGGCTTGTCTGGAGTGGGAGTGAAAGCAACCAGTGATCCATGATTAACATGGAGAACTCCCACTATAACCACAATTTGCTCTGAGAAACGGCTGTGTGGCTATGTGCAAAGCCTTGAGTCAACAAGCCACAGAACCGCCAGCCCGATTAGTCACCGGGCAAACGGTGGGGCTGATATATAAGCAAAACAGTTAATGCAGAGAAAGCAGTATGCATCACCCTCTTAAGGGTCGTTCTGCTCCATGTTACAGGGTGTTTTTGTTTTCCTTCGTCATATGTTACTGGGTGCGACCACATCTGTAATCATCCCCGAAGCAAATTGTGCTTTGCAAAATTCTGCAGAGCAATTATTTCACCAAATGGGCCAAGACAGACATTGATGCATTGAGATTAAATCGGAAACATTTCGAATGAAGATAAACTCATCCAACTTTCTGATTATCGGCGGCTCTATCTCCAAATTTATATTGTGTGTACCTCACTGTGTGGGACTCACTGGAATCAATTGATGGCTCCATCGCCATCCTCTCTCTATCACAGTGTTGTATTGTATCTTCTCGTATCGTACTGTAGTGACTAAAGGCCCAAACGCATCGCGAGTGTCCAAAGTGCACTCTGTCAAAAACAGGACCCAGTGACCAAAGCCACAGGTTTTCAGAGGGCTATAAAGAAAAACAGCTAGTGTAAGAGAGAGAGAGAGGGACAGATAGAGCACAGCTGAGCCCCACTCAGAGCTGCGCAGCCGACCAAGTCCAGCCACTCTAAATACTTATCTCAGTCCCGTGATGCCGGAGGTCAATGTAATGATAATCTGTCGCGACTGAGAGGAGACAGCACGAGAGGAGGCGGTTGGAGAGACGTAACATCAGAGCCGATGTGAGTTTTGTCATTGGGTTTGAAATGGAGGCCGTTTTTGTGTGTGTGTGTGTGTGTGTGTGTGTGTGTGTGTGTGTGTGTGTGTGTGTGTGTGTTGGGGTGTTCCTTACATCAAATAAGCTCTTCTTCTTTAACGTTTCAACATCATGGTGGTATGGAATAATTCAGTGTTCGTGCCATCTAGTAATCAAATCTACTGTGTGTCTGACTTCCAGTAGCGGAGCAATGACAGCTCGGACTGAATGCAGCGCGAGTGCACAGATCTGTTATCCAGGTAGCGGCTGCCAGCCGTCCTTAGTCCGATTATGTAACAGAGACCAGGGAGAGAGAGAGATGACCTTTGGAGGGACGAGCTGCATGCTGCACACATCCTGCTCTGCCCTGCTCTGTTTCCTGAGGACTGATGTCAGAGAGCGGTGGGGGTATGGAGCTGACATGAAGGGCTCATAGGAGGTGCTGAATGCGTCCTCTGTGCGTTATCGCGGTCCCAGCTTGGCCAGGAGTGTTCACCACTGGCCCTGACCTTCATACTGGGAGCCACAGGATCTCGTGCTGACAGGGACAAGCCCTTCGCTGCCGCTGAGCACAGCGCTCACAGGAAACACGGGTTTTTAGCAGTGAAATGCATTTGCTCCACAGCAAAGCCAGAGGAAGCGGTTATTTGTTTGCCAGCTGCATATAGGATGTACCTATTTTAAATTTTTACAGTTTTATCCAACAGAGAGGGGGGCAGCTGGGGCCTTCGGGACCCAGTTGAAATGGTCAGAAAGGAGGAGGAAGAGGTTGAGACAGAAATACAAGAAGAGGGAGTAGAGCAGTCGTATTCCCATGCCCCCAAATCCCCTCATATGTTTTGTCCATCCCAACTGGGCTGTCACTCCTAATGTGCTGGATTAATTCAGTAGGACTATTCACAAAACAGTTTATCCTTTAAAATAACATTTCAGAAAGCAGCTGTGGTCACACAGGACTGACAACATGAGAGAAATTCCAACTGAGTTAGACTTTTTTTTTTTTTTTTTGGATGGACAAATTTGTCACCATGGAGCCAGCCAATAGGGATGGAGAAATCATTCTTGAGATTTGCTGGGACAAAACACAGAGCATCTTAATGTTTTGAAGGGCTGTTTCCACATTTTAGTGAGGTACTGTAAAGCAATGTTATGTAACTTTCTGACCTTAAAATAACAGCTATAAAATCATATTGATGGAACAGAAGCAGTAAGGTGAGTGGCGTCTGTCGCAGCCACTCCGTCCCCCCCATCACTTGTTTCTGCACTATGTAACTTTAGTGAGAGGGTAGGATCACACCGTTACACACACGTTTACCTTGCCTGGGATTTGTATTTACAATGGTGTTGCACTCAGAAACTGTGGAGGGCGCCAAATGACACAAAATGCCAACATTCTACATAATGTTGCTTTAAATGCTAAAGTATGCTGAATTATTTGAATTGCCCAAAATATGGCTACCACAAGAGATTATAATGATATAATGCATGTGTCTCACCACAATAATTTCTGTGGATGTTAAACTGTCAAGATCTACTTGACTTAAACTGAAATTCTACCAATATTATTCCATAAAATGTGTTCACAGTATTTGGAAGTTCTACTGTGCTGTTCGGTTACTCTGTTGGAGTGTTTTGACTAAACTGCACACTCAGTAACCAAAAGAGGATGTCAGCATTTTCCTGCCCACAAGTCAGGATTTTAATGTTGACATTTAAAGGGTAACTCCACCAATTTTACTAATAAAGTGTTCTCATATGTCTTGGGTAGCACATGTGGGAAAAAAGTAGAATAAAGACTTTTGTGGCTCCAGAGGAAGCTGCATTTAATCGGATAAATTGCCTCCAGTGACGTCACTCTCACTGACTGCTAAACTGCATCGTGGGTAATGTAGTCGACAGGTTTTGAAAAGGAAGACTCATTCGTGGAGTGAGAAAGGACATATCTCTGGCTTTGCTGTTTCACTTCTGGTCATGTGACAGCAGTGAGATGACAGGCCAGTGGACAACGTTTGCCCACAAAGCAACTCAGCCATTTAGGGACATCTCTGGAGGCAATTTATCCGATTTAATGCAGCTTCCACTGGAGCCACAAAAGGATTTTTACTACTTTTTTTCCACATGTGCACTCATACTACCCAAAGCATGTGAGCACACTTTATTGTGTAAAATTGGTGGAGTTACCCTTTAAATGTTAACGCAGCAATCCTTACTTGTGGGCAGGAAAATGCTGAAATCCTCTTTTGGTTAGTGAGTGAGTAGTTTAGTCAAAACACTTACCCTCCGAAAGAATAACCAGACCACAAAATCGCTCTTGCGTCCAATCAGAAAAAGCCGGCGTCTAGCCGCACAAGGTTGAGGTGCTGCGGCATGGTGGAAATTGAGTTAAGCGTTGTCTGCACTGACTTGTTGACAAACCTCTTAAAATCAACCACAGACACTACACTTTCCCTGTCTGCCGCCTGCTGACACGTGCAACTCAGTTGGGTTTCATAGCTGTGAATCAGAGCTGACTGGACGGCGAGACGCGAGGCCAAGCAACAGGTCTGGAAAGCACAAGTTCAACTGACTTCAGCCCATTTCCCGAACACTCACTTTACCGTTTAAAGCTGAACAGATTACATTCTCCTTCTCTCTCTCTAATTGATTTTTTTTTTCCTCTTATCATTATCATTGTTTTTGTTCTCTCCCTCCTTGTCTGTCTCATTCCTTCTCTACACTATTTCTTGTTCTTGGCGCCACTTGACAGGCCGGGTCAGTGACAGGGTGCCGCTGATATAACAAGTCGAGGCCGCTCCAAGAAAGACATATAATGTACCTCACACCTTCTCTAGTAGGGGACAAATGAAAGGAGACTGGCTGGGTGCTGCGTGAATGGGGTGACCTCCGCCCCCTCAAAAATAAGTGGGGGACGAGGCCGACACCATTCATCTGAGCCCGGGGGTCTGTCCTCCCTGCTCCTCTTCTTACTGCTTAATTGAGCCTTGGCACTGGTGTTGTCTCTCTATCTGACTCTCACTCTCTGTGACCTCACATTGCTCGTGCTTTCCTGGCTTCGCAAACAGTGGAACCTCAGGCTGACATATGAAACCAAGACTTGCATCCACCACTTCTCCGGAGGGAATGCTGTTCCACCCCTCCAAGATCATTCTGGGCCGAGAGAATGCCGAACATTTGCGGCAGTTTACGGGGGCTGAGTTTTAAATGTGAATTACACAAGCGCCCAAATAGCTTCCTGGAAGCACCGATGTAAGAGTCAAGTATCCAAATAATTCTTTGACTAATGTTTAAGTGAAGACATTTGGCAGTTTTGGCAGAAGTGTTTATTGTGTCCTGCGAATTTCACAAAAAATCTTGTTGGTTTCAAATAATAATTGGATTAGTCTGAGCAGAATGCTTGGGAATTTTTGCACTCCAGTCAGGGGAAATGGCTCATCTTGAACTTAGCAGCACCTCTCGCAAGCTCTTAGTCAGCCTTAGCAGGAATATAAAAAAGTGGACACAGTCATAGGGGGATTATTTGTGACTCAGAAACACTGTCTGCCTCTTACGATGTTGAACCTGCAGTTGTCTCTTTCTATTTGTCCCAGGTCTCTGACTCAGGGCTCAAAAATGTCCTGTGAGTCAAGAACAAAGAAAACACATGCATAGCAACTGTGCAGTCATCAGAGGCCTTGTATTGATTAGAAGATTTACGATGACTCCGAGATAATCGTTTTAGGAAGGAGGATGCATTAAAACTCTTTTATGAACCATCTGCCAAAACATTCAGTAGATTTTCATTGAGCTACCGCAAACATGCGGACGGCTCAGCCAGCACAATTCCACAACACCAGCGAAAGCACAAAATGACACGAGGCCTTCACAATTTGCAAGCAGGGCACCATAAATGTCAGCTGTGATTGAGAATGTTTAAGTGGTTTGGTGAGGTGAAATTACCCAGATGACAAACCAGGCTAAAAAGTGAATGATGACCTCATTGCCCAAACAAATTATGGTACTTGGTGAGTGTGATTGGATTAGAAACACACTGGGACTGAGTCCAAAGTGGAGCACAATTTGACAAGATAAGTCTGAACCTGTGAGCAATAATGGTCCATCAAAATATTCCCGGAAACAATTACTCCCTTTCAGCGTCCTTGATCGTGGATATGGTTCTAGTCATGGTAAAGTGATTAATCAAGTCATAAAGTAATTTCCATCAAGATTGGAACTTAAACAGTCAGATGTTCAGGCCAAGAAACTATTAGGCCTGTCTGATTAGCAGTCTGTGGAGAATTTGCTGTGAATGCACTGGAAGAGGCCTTCGTCTGAGCAATTATTAGATGGATACATCATAGTCACAGTTATTTCAATAAATCAAAAACCCAAACCTGAATTGGTCAAAGCCTAAAGAAAATATCATCTCCCTGCTCTATTTTCATAGCAAATAGCACGGGTTAATACTTCTGTCTGGTAAATCTTGTTCTATTTTCCTACATTTTTGCGTGAATTACTTTAATTCGTTTTTCTAGCATGTCGACGAACGTCGGCAAACTCACACTTGCTTCACTCAGCATTTGCTTTACTTAGAGTGTATTAGAGATTTAACATGTGAACCCATTCGTCTGGTTTGATTTATTGCAGCGATAAACACAACCAGCGTTGAACGTCGAGGGCAATGAGCTACTGCTTGCTCGAGAGCGTTTAAATAATTTCCAATACGAAGTGTGCCGATTTGTTTCCCGCGAGCTGTCCTGCGTGACACTAATGGTGGCTAGAACAGATGGGACTCAGTGAAAAAGGCACCGGACCAAAACCACCAACATGCAGTATATCAACATGCGTTCACCAAATCCTTAAAAAAAATGTTTGCAAGAGCAACCCTTTCAAAATAAGACAAGGCTTCATTATATATGCTGAAACTTAGATCTGAGAGCCATTTAACCCTCATCACTTCAATTTTATGGAATTAAATAATGTACAATCATGACATCAAATGCCTGATGGGAGTAAGAGGCACATAACTGAGAAAATAGAAAGAAGCTGTTGTGACTGACATGTGCTAGCGTGTCCCTGCCCTTCAAGTAGTACCCACAGCATGTCACCACTTTCTGATGACCCGCCATAATTTAAAGTTGATGGAGACGTCTCGTAAAATGTTATTTTTTGACCAATCCTTATTTGGCAGAGCTGAGGCTCTTTCAGGCTATAATAAGCAGAAGTGGGGAAGCACAGCTGCATCACTTACACAGTGTGGACAGGCTGCCTGGTGGTCGCAGGTCGCGGGGTCTGGACCCTGGTGGTGTCAATGGCCTGCCTCTCCGAGGGCCTTCTCCGTGGTTGGTCCCTCTGGAAAGGGTTGGTCCCGGGTTGCACGCGCCTCAGGCCGCCTCCGTCTCGGATGTACACCTGCTCCGGGGCCAGCTCCTCACAACGGGGCCCCTGGAAGCCTGAGCGACACACGCAGGTCTGGGGCCTGCTGCAGGAGCCACGGTTCTGGCAGGGGGGCTGGCAGTCAGCTGAAGAGGGAGCACAGATGGAGATCAAGTTTTCAGCAGGTCATGTTGGAGTATGTGCCCCCCTCCTATGAAGGAGCAGTAGCAGAAATGACTTTCCCTGATCTCAACACCGGGGCTCACTTTAAATTGATTCAATCAAGGGGCCATTAGTTTCACTCCTCAAATCTTTCTGTCCTTTTTCCTTCAGGAGAAAACCTGGAGGGGCTGTCATGTTCAATTTCCCTTGAGTCTTTAACTGCCCTGTTTAGTCTAAACGTATATGATCACTTACACGAAATCCTTATCCAATTTCTCAGTGAGGTAAAGCTTATACTCTGGGTTTCATGGCTCAGTTTAGCGCCGGCGGCATTTCCAAATGGAGTGATTTCCTAAATATATCCCCGGTCACTGATCTAGAATCCAGTGTGAGCTTTCACTGTAACACGGGCAGCTTAAAAAGCTAATAAAAGTAAGAGGTCATAAAAAAAAAATGAGCGAATGGGAAAAACTGGTTACGGAAGGCCAACTGCAAATAGCTGACACTTCATCAAAGAAATGGCCTGCAGAGCTGCATCTTTTATTTGAAAA
This sequence comes from Acanthopagrus latus, assembly GCF_904848185.1. NCBI lineage: Eukaryota > Metazoa > Chordata > Actinopteri > Spariformes > Sparidae > Acanthopagrus > Acanthopagrus latus. Next base: position 14,608,004 of record NC_051054.1, on the reverse strand, counting down.
ACAAACCAAATCTGAAGGGGCTTAGTGTACTTAAAGACGAATGAGCGCATACTATTTATCAACAGTCTGCAAATACGCAGCGGTGAGGTCATTTCATGGTCATGGAAAAATAATCTGTGTCACTCGACCGGCCCACCCCCAAATCCTCCCGGTCCACTCCAGATGCTTGACGCACTAGAAGGCCGGTGGCGCACGATTTCGAGTAAACGGGCTGTCGATCTTGTGACACAAATGTATGTAGTAGACGGCACTTGAGGATTTATGGCATTGTCCTCAAACAGTAAATCAGGCCACTGGTCTGTGGTGGCTAAAGCAAACAGCGGCGCTCTGTCAACAGGGCTATGGAATGCTATTGACACAGATGCTGTGGACACTGACAGATCGCAGGCAGGAACGCTGCCACAGCTCTTGGCAATGAGGAGTGCTGGCAGTCGAAGAGGGCCCCACTGGGTGCGAACAGCGCTCTACCTGCTGCACGCTTCCTGTTATTGCGATCCCGCGCAGACTCCGGGGCCACTTCATGTTTGCTTTAGTCTTGAGCGAAAGCACGCCGGACCCCCGCAGAAATGCTGCTCCCGATGACGTGAGGCTCAAAACTTTAGAGACAGAGGGAAACATGACAGCGCTGAGTGGCGACTGCGTTTCCACAGACATGTTCCCACAAAGAAAGCCAAATCAGGCTCTGTTTTTCAGTTCCCTCGGATCACGTTAATTGAATGACCACTGCATTAGGCATCGTTAGCCTGTGGTATGACGAGAAAAACTAACAAATTGGGGAGGATTAAATATCAGACACTCTCTTCTGCTTTCGGTGGAGCAAATTTTATTTAAACCAACTCATTCATTCAAGCATTTCCTTTTAACTGCCCTGAGGAAAATGTAGCCCCCTTCTTTTTGATGAAGCATACACATTTAGAGAAATGCGGTTGTGGATTTGTATAACTTGGTATGTGATCCGAATTTTCCATCATGGGATAAAATAGGAATCGCCTGAGCTCTGTTTGGCAAGGAGTTAAATACATCATCAAACTAAAGTAGTGGCTGGCTGGGTGCCACCGCCTTGTCCGGAGTCTGTTTAACCTCAAGTTTGGGGATGAAGCGGTGGATCAAATGGGCCACAGATTCCAGTGACATTACGCTGCAGGGGGAGAACTCGGTAATGTGTGAAACTGCATTCTTCAAATAAACCGTCTGAATTGAAACGAGAAACAGCACGGGGCAGAAAAATAAGCCAATAAAAGGAAGGTTCACGGCTGGCTTACGATGGGATATGCGCGCGATCGTGTGACGTGTGACCCGTTTTGGTTTGTTTTTTTTTTTCGGCCCGCAGAAGTGACACCAGACAAACATGTCGCCTGCGCCGACAATAGCGGGGACAGGTCAGCGACTCCGGGCCCGACATGTACCCCACATGGAGCCCGTTGCGTGGCCGCGGCGCACACTGTCGCTGCCTGTCTGTGTTGTCTCTGGGCCCTGCCTCTGGGCTGTTGAACACATTGTCGCGGTAATTGCTGTCATGCAGATTTGTCTTGCACATCATTAAAACTAATTGCCTCGCATTCCATCCATTTCACAAATATGTGCGGCAATTATTGCTTTGCGAGAGTAATAATAAAATGGGAATCCATCGGAAATAAAAGAGGAGAAATGGCAAACATTCCTGGCATTGCCACTTCAGCCTTAATTATGAGTAAGACAGACTGGCCAAGTTTTGGGAGATTGTGTCCAGATCCAGTCATCTGAAAAGAGGAGACGATTAGACTGTTGTTGGCAGCTTTGAACCCTTGCAAACAAACATGCTGATTCAGGCGAATCAGTTATAAAACACATAATTAATACTGAAGCATTTTCTTTGGGCTTCTCTTCGACTTCTTATTTTAGTGGGTCTGACGTATCTCCTCTCCCTCCCCCAAACTTAAGCCACCTAAGAACAGTTTAAGGAGGTTTTTATTGAGTAACATCTCCACAGCAGTGCCTGGAGGCCTTAGTTAATGTAGGTATCCATCACTCTACAAATAGCATTTGCCTGGGGGTTAAACGATCGCTTTTCTAATAATATAGTCTATAAATCTAAGTTATTTCTTGGTTGGATTTAAGGTGATCACTTAGTAATTCTGTACGTATATTAAAGTAACCCTGCGGACTTTATTGAGGTAAGCGCTGCTCATGATTTCTCTAGAGGGTTACAGTTACCGGTTATAAACTCAGTTTTGCATTTGCTTGCACTGCCATTCTCGTCCTCCGCCCCCCCCTCCCTTCCCCGCACTGGACTTTCATTTCCAACTTAGAGCTCATTTCCAGTCCATTACAATCCACCAGAGATTCACCTTCCCCTCTCCCTGACGCTAGGTAACACAACCCATCAAATCTTTACAGTCCCTTCATTGAGCTCGGGGCAATTCGAAACCAATATCCAACATAATTTAAACATGTAGAGAAATGTCTTCACTTTACAAAGGTCAACAGTGCCACCAGAGGTAAGTCGACTTTTATTTTGTTTTGTTTTTTTTGACAATAATATTGATAATGAAAGCATAATCGCAATAATCTTTCAAGGACTCTCTACAGGCTGAGCCCATTACGTGCCATTATGAGATTTAGAGGCTGGGAGCTGCTCTGGAGATTAGAATTTAGCAGAATTTGTCAAAGGCCTTGACTAAAGGCCCTTTCAAACCCTGTAACTGAGAGACAGGAAGTTGGGAAATAAGAATGAGAGATAAAATGGCATTCGGAACAGCCCATTCTCACTCCCGACGCGTCAAATACAGCAGCCTGGTCAGTGGCCCACTGCTTGACACTGAAGGTACCTCTCTATTTCTGGAGGCGCCCCTCTTGCATTGCGCTATTAAGAGTGACAAAAGTCCACATTAGGAGGAGATTAGGGTGGCTGGGTAGGTCAAACACAGGGCTTGCACTCAGAAGACCTGAGTATGAGTCCCATGTGTAACTAAAATGTGTGAGTTGACTGAATTTACATACTTATTTAACCCAAGTTATCATGTTGTCTTTAACCTAACCGAGTAATTTTGGTGCCTGAACAACACTGCAACCATTTCACAACATTAACAGTCCAAAGCTCACAAAATGTGAAATGTTTGTCCGCAAACTTTATTTTGAAAGTCTGATCAGTCATTGCATATTCCACTCGTACTTGAACCCAGAACAGTGCCGTGCAGAACTGATGCTGGAGTGTTACCAACAGCGTCATGGTTTGAAGCTGAAGGCCACTGACCAGAGCTTGGCGAGTTGGGAGTGATTAATTACTGAGTCTTTTTTAGTGATAAAGGCAGGGCTCAAACAATAAGGGTTGCTGCAAGTAAGATACCACAACAGGGAAGTAAATCTAGAGCTCATCTGCCTGAAAAAGTATTAAACATAATGACGGAGGTAGCAAAGGAGTGGGCCATCTCATTTTCCTTCTCATCTATGTTGAGAGTTGTGCCTGATTGGTACTGTTGCACATGCACAGTACCAATCAGGCACTAAAAATAGGAGTTTAAGGCGGGTGGCGTCGCAGGGCGTGGGCGTCGCAGGGCATGGCAGATAGGATTAAACATGACGATTGACTTTCTTCCTTCCTGTTATTTAAAAAAAACCTTAATAAATAACAACAATCTTTAAACGGGCAAAAAGAAATATTTACTTTCTGACTCACTGATGGTAGGTTGGTGAAAAAAAAAAGTGTTGACAGCGTAGGTAGCTTGTGTGTAAATACAGTTCATGCACTTGGTTGCAGAGGCTAGAGCCTTGCCTGAAAACATGCCTTTCGAATAGGTTGTTATCATATCTTCAGCTTCGAACCAAACTGCGCAGGACATCGCAGACGAGTGTTAAACTCCCGTGTCTGGTAAACCTCCTGTGATGACAGCAGGAGCCTCTCTTTAGGAGTCGCCGCAGAACCTGACAGATCTCATGAAATAGGTCAAGTGTTTGAGATTGCTGGAGTTAGCTGGGAGAGACGGGCCTGAAAATTCTTCCCTCATCCGGACTCACTCTCCACTGAAGAAGTAAGAATTGGTCTATTGAGCAGTTAATACAATTGCCTCTCGATGCTAATCATTTCAAGTGAGTGTTAATCTCTTTACAACATGTGATTTCCACATGGTTGCCAGCGCAAGTGCTATCATTTAATGCTTGCCAAACACTAACTTTTTCCCGTCTGCGACCGAGCTGCTGTTACCGTAACTCTAAACTTCTGAATCAAAACTTCTCTTTTGTTCTAATGAGGACCAGAAGGGTGGGAGACGCTGACGCTGTTTGACTGATCCTTTATTTTCACTTTGTGGTAAATCTTACAAGGGTAATATTTCACCAGATTAAGGTGCCTCTGTCATAGATGTACATTTTTCAATCAGAGTGTGGGTTTTTCGGTCTGATACAGTAGTTGAGGCTTCTCCTTCTCCTAACCCACCTCGGCTCTGTGGGAGGATTTAGCTAACCTACAGCTGACCCATGACACTGTGTACATTACTTTTAGCCACGCTATACCGAGGCTCCACCGCACCGCTCAAACTCCCACATTCAGCTCCTAGCTAATGAGCCACATGCCAGGGCCGCTCTGTGGAGGATATCTGGATCTGGGGGCGTGCGCCCCGCCAACTTGTAAAGCTGACTCTGTGAGACGTGGTGTTCACCAAGAAGCCACAAACCCCATCCTCCAGGGGGATCACATCCCAACAACAACTTCCATATGGTCTTTAAGCAGGAGGGTGCTATGATATACGGTCGGCTACGGGCTGCCCTAACAACGCTGCGGCCTCGCTGAGCGTGTGTGACTGAGGCAGAGGGGTGGTTGTTGTTAGTGTTGCATAGTAAGCGTCAATCAAACCAAGGCCTGCTTTTTAGACTTGCTGCTGAGAGATCTGCTGGCCCACGTATGTCTTTATCCCCTGTCACACACATACTTCTATCCTGAAAGTGTCCAGACATTGCTGGGAGCTGTGTATGAGCCCAAATGTCCACACCAGTTAGCACTGGCATTAAACCAGTGGGTGATGACTTTTACGTCAGTGTAGCTGCTTCTTACTCTTTTCTGCACACCTATTTATTGAAATTCTATACACTGAAATGTAGTACGTAGTGCTCAGTGTTTCCCACACACGCAGTTTACTTGGGCGGTCCACCCAGCTATATTTGGCTACTCATTTAACCCTCCTGTTGTCCTCATTTTCTGTATACACCCCGTGTCCTCCGGGTCAAAATGACCCGTCTTCACTAAACCCTCAATATAAGCAGCTTAATTGAATTTTAAACACCAAATTTCATCTTGCTTGAAGAAACAACTTGTCATTCACCACAAAAATTTCAAGTTAAAAAAATATCGTTTAGGGGATTTTTTGCGGGTTTTTAATGCAGTGGCAGGTCATTTTGACCCGAAGACAACAGGAGGGTTAAGCATGTTATAGGCTTCTTTTATTCGTTCAATCCATCTGCAAGAACAACACCATCCGGTTAACTAGGTGACTATCAGCCCTCGCTCTTCTGCTCCCACCCACTGTCGATCACACATGCTCTGCAGACATCCTTCCTGTAAACGCACTGATTGTGACGCAACCTCTATTTACTGTAGGTCTACTCAATAAAAAAAAAAAAAGAAGAAGAAAGAAACAGGCGAAACAGGAAGGAGCTGGAGAAACAGAACCACACAGAGGCAAGGCAGTGGGCATGCATTAAGGACGGTTAAAGCAACACTATGTAGGACAAAGTCTTAAATCGTGAGGAAGAGCAGAGGCCTTGTTCATTCATTTTGAGTTTATGGTTCCAGCGTCTCAACTGGGTCTGATGCCAGGTGGAACAGTGTCTTTTCTAATCTATTTTTGAATCTCACGTGTGCTACATGTGTAAAAGGGCTCATATGTCCGTAAGAGAAAACAGCTCTTCTTGAAATTAAGACATTGAAGAGAGACAGGCAAACATGTGTTACTGCAGAATACCAAGTTTGGTCTACTGTCTTTATTATTTCCGTATTACGGCGGCTCACGAACAAAGACGTACAAATAAACAGAGGAGAAATTCTACAGGAAAGACGTCTAGGGACCAGATGCTGAGTAGTACCTCATTTTCACCACACTTTAGTCTATGGTAGCAATTAGAAAAACATGTGGCGCGGGAGGCCAAAAACAGGACCCAATTGCAACCTACAAACAGACACACCAGCTGGAGCCGGAGAAAGCGGCACTCCTGGTTTGGGGAGACAAGCGAAGAGCGAGCTGTCCAACATCTATGTTAATGATGGGTTTTGGGATGAAGGGGTGTGTATTGATTACAGGTTCTGTCTAATGGGCCATAACTCTCTACAGGGCTTGCCAGGGGAGTGTTAGGCCCCTGAACTGTGAACTGCGCAACCCCCACAAATCCACACACGACACATAAAGCCGGGGAGGACTCTGTGGCTGTCTGTGCAGCAGTAATTTCAAGGACGTCACCTGAAACGCCAGGACTTTTAAAGCCTCCCTCTGTTCTTGTAAAAAAAAAAAAAACTGGAGGATGCTGCTCGGGATGCTCAGTTCTCATTTAAGCCTTTGGGAAAATGTTTCTTTCCTTTCCTTTTTTTTCCCCTGAATGCTCACTCCTGCAGAATAATGCCAAATGTATGATTCAATTACAGTTGCTCATCAAACTAAAAGCTAAACTCTCAACTCTGCAGATGCCTATGGGATGTTGTATATTAAAAACTGCACATTATCCCCAGGATATTGACTCATCGTATATCTGCAATCATCTGACTTGCTGGATGTAGACTGCCAGTATAAGCCTGGCATTTCCCTCCTTCATTCCACTGTCTACCCCAGCCATTCATCTCTTTCATAGTCCTGTCATTTCATTTTCACTCTATTTGTGTCCAATGTGATTTCTGTTCTTTTTACGAGACCCTCTGCTCTCCTGTCTCCTCTTCCAATTGTTCTTTCTATCCTATCGGCTCCTTCCCTTTTCTTAGTGTTTATCCTCTCGCTCGCGTTTCTCCTCCTCACTCTACCTGCACCTCGTCCCCTGGTTAGTTTAGTTTGTTTTCAAGTCCTGTCTTTAGTTAATTCTTTGTCTAGTCATCTGTTCTGTTTCTCCTCATCAGTCTTGTGTCTCCTGTGCTCCTGCCCATGTTTCCAGTGTTGTGTTGGTCTCTGTCCTTTTTTTTTTGTTTTTGTATTTCTTTGTTTGATTGTGCTTGTACCGTCGCTGCATCCTGTGCTTTGAACCACCCAAGACAAGAACTGTGACTGGTTTAAATCAATAAAAGTAAACCAATTTTTTTTTTTGATGCACTGAGGCAGCCAGACCTCCCTCCAGCGCTTTGGAGATCTGGCAATGCACAACAACATCTACAGTAATTCTGCTGAAACACTAATGCATTTAGCAGTGCTATTTGGTGACCTGGTGACTCGGCGGTTCGTGTTGCACGCTACATCATGTGCTTGACTCCGGCTCATGACCTCCAGCTGCATGTCATATACTATCCTATGAAGTGCGCATGCCGTAACCCCCTCACAGCACAGTTCAAACGTCTATTTTCTACCTTTAAAAACACATACATGTGACTGGTCGGGCTAAGAGCAAGTACCACAATGCTCCTGCTGTGCGCTGGCCTTCGAGACAGCTTCTTGAAGTATAACATGAGTTGTGAGTGCAGGGGAGAAATCTCGCTGTAAAGATCCGGTCCAATAGATGAGGCTATTCTGTTGTGTGTCAAGGAGGCTAATAAAAAGCAAACTGAGACGGCTTGTATCTATTAGGCGATGATGGTGAACCTACATTTGGGTACCGTTTTGGAGGTCAGGAAACGTTCGCACGTGTCCGTCCTTGATACTCCAGCAGCTGGTTCGCACATGTCGTTGCAGACAAAAGAGAATTAAGTGAGTTTCACACACAGGATCTGGTTTAAATCTCAAAAAGGCTGGATTTTACGATGTTGCTATGAATATGCCATTATTTCATTAACTAGTTCATGTTAAAAAAAAAAAAAAACAACATCGTGATGGTGGTGATGTCATGGTGAACAGCTGGGTCGAGCCCTTAACATGGCTCTCTCGACCCTGGAGGGCTCTAATCCGACTACGCCGGGGAAATGATGAAGTCAGGGAAGCACGCTACATGCTATAGCTTTGTCATGGGAGGCGAGGAAAAGTTACCTTGCAATGACAGAGGTGAGCGAGAGAGAGAGAGAGAGAGAGAGAGAGAGAGAGAGAGAGAGAGAGAGAGAGAGAGAGAGAGATCTTCCGCATGAGGAGTTATTTCAGGGTTGGGATGGGGAACTAAGCGGCACAGCAGGCCAAAGAAAGCTGGAAGGCAATCAAAAAGAAACTCCTCTCCGCCGCGTTTCGCTCTGTCAATCACCAACTGCTTAAGAGACTGAAAACAACTTTATTCCTCCACGTGAATGATGCACCTTTCATCTGCACTCTCTCAGACGGCAACAGGTTTAAATCAACAGCCATCTGTGTGCTTTTTTTCATTTATTTATTTTTCATTTTCTTTTGGTAGGTCAGCATGTTGCCATATGTAGTGCACGCTTTCGACAAAATATTGTGATGTATAGTGTGGTGAAATGAATTCCGCTGTAGCATCTGTGAGGCTGCGCATCGGGGGAGCACTGTGGGCTCAGGTTGAACGTGAAGCCAGTTCCTGTCCGTGCTGCTGGGAGTCTTTTCCCCCCCAGCTGTTCCCCCGGTCCGAAGTATTCTATATTGTCCCGTACATTAACTGCGTGTGTGGGGGACCGTGCCATTAATCCAATTACTAAAACAGCCATGTCAACCGGAGAAGCCAGAGTCACGCAACATAACCCTGACCAACAGTGGCCCCGTCAGCAATCCTTGTCAGCTCGGAACATGACTCTATGTCGGCGTGTCAGTCATCTGCTTTGTTCCTGACAGAGATAATTCATCCATTGCAATTTTTTTATTTCTTTTACAGATATTCATGCACCCATTCAGGATAACTTGTCATAACTTTGGTCTTTGGTGATCTCTAACTTTTCATCTAGCACCATCATCAGGTCAAACTTCGTCCAGTGCTTGGTGTGTGACCAAATCCTTTAGCGTGCTAATAGGCTAAACTTAGTCAAAGGGGCGGGCCCGATGCTCCGTCAAGCTGGCAGGCAGTCATAGACCAGTGAGCCCCCTCCGATTGAAACATCTTGGTTTAAAAGTCGTGTGTCCCCTCGGAGTCACCACAACACAGGAATAGCTGCAGTTTGTGAGACACAGGAAGGAAAATTAAAAAGAGCACCACAGTGTGGAGACTAAGTACAACCTCAGAGAGCTGCTACCTCAGCTGCAGTCTCCTTGTTACACTAGTAGACATCTACAGTATACTACACTTGCCAAAGAGCTCCTCAGACTGTCTGTGTGCTCTCTAGTAGCCCATAAAACAATCCATTTACAGCCTGGTATGAGTGAAAGTCAAACGATAAGAGCAAAGCCCCTGAAAGCTGATGCAAAGGAGAGCAGATAAGACTCAAATCTATTCTCCGGTAACACTGGGTTTTAAAGTTCTTACTGTGTTTTGGGGTTTTTTTTCCAAGAACTCGTGTAAACCAAAAACTTCAAAACAGTAATTCTACGCTGATTGACAACACATCTAATTGAGGGGTTTCTGTATTTATCCTCAAACTTGTCAGAAAATCAAACTTTCATCTTAATTCCGCAGCTAAGTAGCTTGCTGTTTTGTAAACAGCTTTCCGTGGCTGTTCCTCATTCAAACTGTTGGTACAAATTCGACTAAATCAACTTGTTGTTTTCCCTTTCCTGGGTAATTGCTGTCAGGTGCGCAACATTCCCACGCCATACTCTTACCGGAGCGTTTCATGAATGATGCTGATGAAGTGTCAGTGAAGCTGTTCAGGATGAAACCAGGGGAAGACGCCGAGCTGACCATCTGCAGCGGGAGCATTTCATCGGTTTTTGCGTCGGGATGGTGTTGACAGAGACGGTAATGCAGCTGACAGATTCCTTATAACTCAGGCAGGACTACTGCTGCGCTCTCACTGGGTTAGGCTACAATACGGACTCCCTCGGCTCTTCATCTTAGCAACAGTGCTTTTTGATGAGCAGATGTGAACCCCCGCACGGCGGGGAATAAGTCCGAGCGCTGACCTAAAAACAAGATGCTCCATTCATCTCAACGGGAGCTGCGATCCTGCCTGCAAGTAAACAGACGGAGGCGCAGCCCGAGCTTACACCTGGCCTCACTCTCCCAGCCAAACACAGCGCACACACACACACACACACACCTTTGGCTCTGGGCCACCATTAATAAAACTAATATTGGTTATGTAAAACGTTAGTCACTAATTAGAGCGGTTAACCTCACCAGAAGTGAAACAAACAAGACGCAGCAGTGGAAATGCAATGTTCTGTTCTCCTTAATGGATCAAAGCTTTCTATCGCACAGCACTGGCTATTTTCAGCAAATGGAATTTGGTTTAATACACAAACAAGTCTGTTAACCATCCACCCTGAAGCCGAAAACAGAGACCGTCAGCACCGAACCTGCCAGGACGCGGGCAAGACCGTGTCCTCAGAGAGCCAGACAACAATCTCAAACAAGACCCACGGAGACCCAGACGCAGACCGTTTTTATAAACATTTCTTAAGACATGTAGGCGCACTCCCCGGACAACTAGTGATCCAATTCCTGTCATATATTTGCTCTGAGCTCAACCCAATTGAACAAGGAGTTATTGTTAGGAAGCCATAGCTGTAGACACCCAATCCAGCCTCGCGGGTGAAGCCTGCAGCTGACACTTTTAATATTAGACATTACTTCAATCCCTTCAGCGAGAATTTCCTATACGCAGCTCAGCCGTGATATGTTTTTACTTATGCTGCCGCTCAACAGGTTTTCTCCTTTTCTTTCCCCCACTGTGAACATGTTTTCTCATGCTGCCATCTCCTAATAAAGCCGCCCGGGTCTCAGGCAGGGACAGAATAAAGATAGCCTGAGCCTGTTTTCCTCCACGGAGGTCTTCTACGTGGGGGCTTCCAGTCCCAGCTCCAGTCTGGGGCCTTTGTGTTGGCACCTTGCCGGTCGTGGGGCTTCACTCAGCTGATGATAGCATAGCCTCCAGTCAGACCTGGGCGAGGGCCAAGCTGTAAGAGGGTCCAGATGGTTGGAGGGACCCCTGGCCTGCTCGGATGCACCGTCTTGTTTAACACAGACGCGTTAGACTGGACCTGTTAGTTTTCTGGCAGATTAAAAGTATTTACCCTTTTAATTTGCAACTGCAGCTCCATGTTAAATGTAATTTACACCTTGGTAAGTGTGCCTTTAGCCAGGGCTTGAGAAAAGAAAAAAAAAAAGTGGAAGGAGGGATTTGCACTGGGCAGGAGCGAAGCAGATCTAATTAGGAGGCTGCTGGGGCCAATCAGCTTGTTGTGTAATCGACTGGCTGAAATGTGTGTTAACTGTGAACTGTGTGTGCATGTGTGTGTGTGTGTGTGGGGGGGGGGGGGGGGGGGTTAATTAGCAGAGAACAAACAGGGAATTCAGTAAACAAGTCAAAAAGAAGTATGGCCAGCTGGTCGCTAGATACACTATATTACCAAAAGTATTCGCTCACCCATTCAAATGATCAGAATCAGGTGTTCTAATCACTTGGCCTGGCCCCAGGTGTATAAATTCAAGCACTCAGGCATGCAGACTGTGAAACAAGACATTTGTGAAAGAATGGGCCGCTCTCAGGAGCTCAGTGAATTCCAGCGTGGAACTGTCATAGGATGCCACTTGTGCAACAAATCCAGTCGTGAAATTTCCTCGCTCCTAAATATTCCACAGTCAACTGTCAGCTCTATTATAACAAAATGGAAGCGTTTGGGAACAACAGCAACTCAGCCACGAAGTGGTAGGCCACATAAAGTGACGGAGAGGGGTCAGCGGATGCTGAAGCGCATAGTGCAAAGAGGTCGCCGACTTTCTGCACAGTCAATTGCTAGAGAGCTACAAACTTCATGTGACCTTCAGATTAGCCCAAGTACAGTACGCAGAGAGCTTCATGGAATGGGTTTCCATGGCCGAGCAGCTGCAGCCAAGCCACACATCACCAAGTGCAATGCAAGGCGTCGGATGCAATGGTGTAAAGCACGCCGTCACTGGCCTCTAGAGCAGTGGAGACGCGTTCTCTGGAGTGATGAATCACGCTTTTCCATCTGGCAATCTGATGGACGAGTCTGGGTTTGGAGGTTGCCAGGAGAACGGTACATTTCAGATTGCATTGTGCCAACTGTGAAATTTGGTGGAGGAGGAATTATGGTATGGGGTTGTTTTTCAGGAGCTGGGCTTGGCCCCTTAGTTCCAGTGAAAGGAACATTGAATGCTTCAGGATACCAAAACATTTTGGACAATTCCATGCTCCCAACCTTGTGGGAACAGTTTGGAGCGGGCCCCTTCCTCTTCCAACATGACTGTGCACCAGTGCACAAAGCAAGGTCCATAAAGACGTGGATGACAGAGTCTGGTGTGGATGAACTTGACTGGCCTGCACAGAGTCCTGACCTGAACCCGATAGAACACCTTTGGGATGAATTAGAGCGGAGACTGAGAGCCAGGCCTTCTCGACCAACATCAGTGTGTGACCTCACCAATGCGCTTTTGGAAGAATGGTCAAAAATTCCTATAAACACTCTCCTCAACCTTGTGGACAGTCTTCCCAGAAGAGTTGAAGCTGTAATAGCTGCAAAAGGTGGACCGACATCATATTGAATTCTATGAGTTAGGAATGGGATGGCACTTCAGTTCTAGATAGGGGAGACGGAAAAAGGAAAAAAGACAAGTGTGCCGGTGAGGAGGTGCCAGCTGCCATGTCGGTTTTTACTTCACTTGTAAAACTTAAAGATAGCTCCCCCCCCCACCAAAAAAGCTCCAATTCCAACCTGTTATTTCAGTCTACAGCAAACAATGGAGGCCGTAAACACAAAACTGGAACATGACATTAGAGCAAATCTGGTGTAAACTGCGATAAGACTCCGACACACCGGCCCAGTTCTCTTGAGAGTCTGCGTGCAAGTTAAAGACAAGAATGTCTATGCTGAAATCTTTTTTTTTTTTTTTTTTTTGGTCAATATTGCTGTTTAAGAAGCTGCCTTAGTGTCTTCCATTCCGCTTTTTAATTATCTGGCAGTTAGGATATCCAATACTGCTGTGGTCAAATAACAGAAGAGGCAGTTCCACCCATAATTAAGGGCCTGTGTCAAAAAAGAGAGCCAAGTGCTAAGTGGTGGTAATTTTCCTTTGCGAGGATCCCTGCATGAAAAAGAGGAAAAGGCACGATGAACACGGCCACGGGGGCAATAACACACTAGGAAAAACTTACATTGGGCAATTCCGCTCGACAGCACAGTCATTAGTAGCCGTTTACTGTGTTATTCTTCGGTCTGTGTGCGTAAAACTGTAAAGCCTCTCTGTCTGCGAAGCTTACGCACAACGCATGTCGACTTTGCAAAGTCTCGGCTTCAGTTTGTGCAGAATGAAGCTGATTCAGGCTGACTGCATACATGTGAAATGTACACAGGTTACGTTTCTGTTTTTTGTTATTTTCTACTTACGTTTAATGCAGCGATTGGTTCCCGGTGCCAGCGCCCAGCCGGAGCAGCACTGCTGACCTCCACAGACGTTCGGCCTGAACAAATGTGAGACAGGGTGAGATGAGACACTGACTGGTACAGTTTTTAAAGCATCCACTGATATACAGGGGCCTCTTCACAATCCACAGAGCAATGACAGTGAGGGTGGAATCCCTCAAACCTTTCGCATGACAAACTGATCTGACTGGAAAACACTTGTTTTGAGTTTCAGGATTCACTCTGATGTGGTTGGCGTATTTATACGAACCCCCTGAGAGAATTACCCTTTAATTGCGTTTTATTTGATAAAAACAGAAAAATGTCTGGAAACTCTATCCAAAGGCCAGATCCACAAGGCCCCTCCTTTGTATCTGTCCTGCCAGAGGCTCGACAAGGATTACGCCAGACACAAGGGACATGAAAAAGCACCCTGCATCTTCGATAAATCACTGCACAAATGAGAGACAAGGTCGACAAAGTTTTAAACAGCTGCAACTGGATCCTTTGCGCTCTTTAATCCGCACTTGCAGTGCAGGGGGGGCAAATGCCGCAGAGGTAGATGAGAAGGCACCTGGACGTTCAAGGGCAACAGTCACGGATCTGTGACCCGTCATCTTTTCACAACATATTACGGTAAGTGGGTGTCTGCCTCGCTGTGATTCGAGGAGATAACGGATGAGTCGACTCAGTGACCCTCGGTTTGAGTCCTGCCGAGTGGTAAGTGAGGCGTCGCGGTGATAACACCTGCAGTTGTTTGGGGGCCCCACCTTTCTCTCTCTCTCTCTCTCTCTCTCTCTCTCTGTCGTAAATCAAACACATCAGGCCGGGCCCGTGCCAAAGACGTCGGTCATCGCGCTCGAATCCCGTCACGTAATATTCTTTATGTATGTATGTAATGGAGAAGTTTACGCACCACGGTGAGGATCGGCGCCCCAGGTTAGAGCAGAGATAACATCATGCTCACACCTTCTTCTGTAGTGTTTTTATGTAAAACCCCCAACACGAGGCGGTAGTGGAGTATTATTTCACCTCTATCTTGAGTCTGACAGGTGCAGAAACAGAAAGGGGAGTCACTCTGAGTCAATGCAAAAAAAAAAAAAAAAAAAGAGAGAGAAAAAGGGGGGGTTAAGTGAACCCAGCGCTGCCAGTGCCGGAGGGGTGCGGTAAAAGAGGTAAGCTGAGTGGGAACTCCAAGAGGAAATGTGTCACGAAAAGCGAAAAAAACACTTTCTTGTAAACGGATGATTCATCTGAAGCTAATGAACCAAAGTGTTCTACTGTAAGGTAATGTTTCCCCCAGCAGAGCTCCTGCGTAACGCCACCTTCACGCTCCCCCTCTTTTTTTAAAAAGAAACTCAAAGAGCGCCATTCATTCGACACTGGAAATATATTTTGTTGGAAAACGTCGAGCGAGGCATTCGCGTGTTGGATCTAATACCAAAGGCTGCTATTTTTTTTTTTCTTTAAGTAGACAGCGCCCGCAACTCAGCCGTGCGTAAAGTGCAACCGACTTGGCTGACGGATGCGCTGGGAAATATTTTCTTTTTTTTTTAAGGTTGGGGAGGATGGATCGGGGCATGCTCCTGCTGAATGATATGACACGTGTATTCCGTGGACAGGCTCGATTAAAACTAGGCTGTACATCACCTGTCTTGGGCTGTTGGGTGTAAGTATCCTGCGCCACAGAGCTACCTCAACTGCTCAGGAGCAGATGGGTGAGGGGGGGCGTGAACTGAAAATGTACAGTCCATCACTCCCTGCCCTCTGTGTTCGGACTCAAGGCAGGTGAGCACTTTTTTTTTTTTTTTCATGCGTTTACAGATGGCGAACCAATTGGCCGAATACTCCAGTCGATTGTAAAGCACTCACCATAAATTGGCCGTATAAATAATCAAATTCCTCTCCCCCAAAAGGGCAAAGAGGCTCTGCTGAGACACACAGAACAGACATTTCATCTTCACTCCAGCCTGCAACATAAGGTGAGCCATGCAACCCCCCTTTCTGATTATTATGTAAACACTCTGTCCCTATGGAACAAACAGGGCTGCGCGCCAGAGAGGTTCATTGAACAAAAAGAAGACGAAAGGGGGGGGGGGGCGGCTTTAATGTGGAAAACAACCCATCGTCCTGTTTTTCGGAGTTGAGAGAGGAGCCATCGGAGACAACAGGTGTTTCTGATCACCAGGCGCAGCAATTTGCAAATGTTCAACAGCCCGATTGCTCCGTTCGAGCCACTGCAACACTTGGCCGCCGGGCAACAGCGCGGAAAACTGGGGCGCGCACACCGAAGCAGTCTGCGGCCACCCTCCTCCCGCTACGACCTGAAATACACTGTAACGCGCAGTAATGGGAGGAAGTGGTGATAACGCAGCGTTGCGTTATAGCCTCGAAATAGTTCAGCTGCAGTTCATATTCATTTGCTGCCCCATTACAGGCTCCCACTATCAGCCTGGTAATCGGCGGCGGTGTTTAACCTCGGCTATTATTCCATGTCCTGCTGCGACCCTGGTGACAAAATGCACATGTTACAGCAGTTCAGATGTAGCTGGGGTGCAGCTCCTTCACCTCCTGGGTGACAGCTCCATGCGCCTTCGTGCATGCAGCCCTGCACTGATATAGAAGGACACTTTGTAGCCATTTCTCCTGCGGGTTGTCATGTTACATCATCTCTTTGGTTTTTGCCTTACAGGAAAAGAGATTCTTGCTAAAGTGGGCCACCGCCGCTTTACAGTAAACCACATGGACTCATACAGTAAAATAGGTCACACAGATTCCTTCACGGGCACAGCTCCAACAGTGAGGCTGAGAGGCTCGAGAAAGTAAAAACACATTTATAGCAGTCTGTAAAGCACATGGTTGGCATTCTTACCCAACGAGTCTCCTCGCGCTGGCAGAGCTGGGTCTGCTGCTCTGCCTGCGGTTCACTTTGGTTCTGTGCTGCTGGCTGGCCGGGTGTCTGGCGGTGCGCGGCGCACCATCCCGCGGCGCTGAGGCGAGGTCCTCCCGGGAAGCGCCCGCGGTGTGAGCGGCCGCTCCTGCTGCGGATACGTGCCTACCATCCCCGTGGGACGATGCGCCCCTGGGCAGGCGGACGTGACTCCTAGAGTGGCTGGACCCAGGAGAGGTTTCACCGGATGGTCCGGAGGATGACCCGTCCCCCGGTCCCCTGGGCGAGTGACCTTGACTCCTCACCTGGGACAGCTGCTGGTCCCAGACCGCCCGGGCGGCCCCTGCACTCTCTGTCCTCACACCTGTTGTGTCCTCTCGACTGTCACCAGCTCGCACCAGCGCGACAGTCAGAACCACTAAAACAGCAAATCCTGCACGGTCCATTTTGAGCATGCAAACTTTTTTTTGAAACTACCGCGTAAAAGCGCAGATCGCGTTATGGAGAGCGACTGTAATATGAGCAAATAAAAAAAAAAAAAAACGCGATTGGGCTACACGAGATCAACAAGACGGCATCCTCTCCCAGGAATGAAAAAAGCCTGGATACCTCTTCATATTGGCCAGGTGAGACTTTGCGCAGAATGTCTTCAGGTTGTCAAATCAGAGCTTCAGTCCAAAGTGAGACACTCTTATTCTCCTTCCAGCGCTGGGAGAAAAAAACAAAACAAAAACAAAACAAAAAAAAACAAAAAAAAAGTTATTTCAAGCAAACATTAATCCATCTGTTTTTAGTTTAGGTTAAAGCAGAGAAGTGGCGCAGAGAGAGCAGCGCGCTGGCTCCAGGGCTTCTGAAGCTGGTCTCCTACTCCAAGTGAGAGAGTTTGAATCGTGCTCCCATGAATATCACCACCTCCTTGGATCTGAAGTCACCGGGAATTTTTGTAGGGATTGCATGCGCTCTGCAAGAAGAAACTCCCCCTTGTCGGCTGTATTGTTGCTTCACTCACGGCACCGCTCGGTCCATGTGCCCACACGCACTCTCCCTGCCAAGTTACATCATGTTCCTGTGCGTCTTCTTTTTTTTTTTTTTTAACCGTGATCTCCCCCCTCCCCCCCCTTTGAACCGAGACTCCCCGAAATGATCGTGAATGCAGCTGCGTTCATAGTAACCTTCAATTTGAATTTGAATTGACAGGCTACTACAATATCATAAAAAAAAAAAAAAATGTAGAAACCAGATGGGTTTTTTTTTTCTTTCGGACTCCACAGCAACTGATTGCTGGGTTGTTTAAGTTAATGCCGTCTCTTTTGTGATGATTTGGATTCATTTGGCGTGGGGTTTATTATTTCATCTCATTACAGTGCCACAGCACAACACAGATGCACAACTGAGCGTTCAGTTTAAAACGTTGTAAAAACGTGCATGCTGGAAATGTGACTTTAAAAAAAAAGGGGGGGGGGGGGGATGTATGGGAAGCTCTCAGTCCATACTCAGTCTCAAATCTTGGAAAACTGGTCAGGTTATGTAACAGATCCCATTCATCTCCCCCACTCATCCATGCTGCATCATCACTTTCCCTCTCTGACTGCCTGGAAATAACACATTTCTCTTCTCCCATAAGATCTTAAACAACCCCAAAAAGAGAGCTGGCTTCCCCTTCCCCTCATTCAGCCCGCAAAAAAGATGCACGCCTGTGTCTCTCTCTCTGTCTCTCTCACGGAGTGGCCCCCGAGCACCATCAGCCCCACCACTCAGCCGACTGCCATCCAAAACACACAGCAGCAGAGAGGAAGACTAGTAGTCTGATCCATTCATTCTCTTCCCCAAGTTAGCTCAGATGCACAAACGGAAAAGAAATACTTTTTTTTTCTTTTGTTGACTGGGAAAACTTTAGGTTAGCGAATGAACACTAGTAATCTTAATGAGACAGAGGTGTCCTCCTTTTCAGCTCTCTTAGGGAACATCATGTCTGGTATAGACTCAGGCAGAGCGCCAGCTGATTACAGCACATCTTGCAACCCAGGAGAAATCTAATTAGAGAGGGACGCTGCATCCGTCTTATGACTGTCCACCAGTCTCACTCCACCCCCAGGCACGTTGCCTGGCCGGCGTCGATGTCGTAGATCATGACCAGTTGCCCCTCGAGCCCTTTTTGAAGGTGACCAGAGCATGCACAGACAAATCCTGCGAGCACCATTGGCTCAGTGACCTGTGTGAGCGAGCAGCTGGCCGCGGCTCAGCTGTTTCTGTACCATAGACTCAATCAAGGGTCTTAATCTGTTTAACTGTATCATGTTATAAGCCATGTGTACAGCAGTGGTTCCCAGCCCTTCCTTGCCAGATGCACTGCCGCAGCCCCCAGTCAGATGAACTCATACTTCAGCAGCACCACCTGTCATCCTCCAAATGTGTTCATTTGAAATGATTTTTTGACAGCGTGTTATTCAGCGCCATTAATTACACAAACGTTGACGCTGTTGACACAACTTTCTGAGACGTGTCAGGTTTTGCAGTGCCTTGAGTGGCAGAACGCTGTACGTGTCAGTCAGCCCATTTCTCCACTTTGGTTTTAATTATCTACATCTGCGTTTTCGCGTATTAGTTTGTCCGCCTCATTTCGCTCGGTGACAGAAACAGCGTGATGCAGTCCAACAACAGCACGAACCGCAGCCTTCACGATGATCTTATGGTTGATTCGGCACCTCTCTCTTAGCAGAGACTGAACATCGTTAGAAGATACAGGAGGGACTGATTTATTCAAGTGGTGCTTATTAGGTGACATTTGTTTAACTGGCACTTAGGTGTGTTTTAATCATTTATCTATTACTTTTAGGCAGCCTATTTCAACCATTTATCCATGACATCACTGCATGTACGTTACCTTTAGATGACCGGACAGTTTCAGGTGTTTTTCCACCACTTGCCGAGCGTTTATCCATCGGCGTTACGTTTAAATAGTCCTAACCCTAACCCAACCTTAAACGATGCCCATTTCAAATGTTAATCTATTACCTTTGTGTATTTCAAGTGTTTATCTGCGACCGTTAGCAACACCATTTAAGTATTTGAAGCTGCTTTTTCATTAATGGTACTTTTACTAAGTTAACTTCTGTGCTCACTTGCTAATTAGTTTTCACACTCTCAGATGTAATACATAGTGTTCAGGTGTTCCAGCTGACTTCTATGTGTGAATACATTTCTAAATTGCCTGCTTTTGAACAATAAATCACATAAATAATGAGGCCTGTTCCGCAGTCCCCCCCCCCCCGGGGCACGACTACTTCTGCTCGAGAGTCACTGAAGATCTGTGGAGCAGCTATCCGTGTTATGAAAGTAGGCTTTAATGTGGCCCAATTTGATACAATTTGCAGCATCTGGAGGAACTCTAGAATAAATACCAGGAGGATGTCTCTGGCTATGACCGACGCCTCTACACAAAGAGTCCTTTGAAAACTCTGGCATGACAACCAAGCCACTCCTATCATCTTTCAAATGCAGAGCAGAAAAATATAACTGCTTTACACTGCACAGTTTCTTACACAGCGCAGGGTCACAGAAACAATAACAAAGTCTGGTGATTACACCGATGCAAACAACCTGTTTGCATGCGCGTGGTCGGCTAAGAAATCTTATGGTGGATTTGGGTTTGTCTCCTGAGTGCTTGGTGGTTTAATTGAGCAACTTCCTCGACGGTTTTTGGCGCATGACTGTGAGGCAAATGCTCTGAAGCCGCTGAGCGCACATTTGACGCCTCCGAGTGAAGTTTCCCAATGGGAACACGCACTACCTGTCAGCACGAACATCCCGAGAGGGACACATTTGCATCCATTCAGTCGAAAAGTGGCTGCCTCGTCACCGCTGAGCGAATGACGGGTCAGGGTTCAAGTGTACCCATTAGAAAGCCAAACAGTATCATTACACCCAGAATGTAGGGCTCTCATTATAAGCAAGTATCAAGCGTGTATTCTTAGCCTCGCCTGCAGAATTTTAAGTGATCCATGTGAATCGGTCTCTGTGATGACTTTCAATGGGGGAGCACCAACAAGGAACGTCAATCTCCTCGTCAGCTACCTTTTGCTGTTTGTATCAAGGCCCTCAGTTCTCCTTCCTCTTTGCCCAGGAGCTAACATAATACCCACATTGTTCAGCCTGGGCAGCAGCGAGGACCTGGGGGAAAACGTGGAAAAAGGGAGGTTCGTTTGGCAGAGAAGCGCTTCATAAAAACTGAAATTATGTGCTTTTATTAATGTAGGTTTTTTTTTTGTTTTGTTTTGTTTTTTTCATTGAACATGACAGCGTTTCCTTGGAAAGGCATATCACAGAAGACCTACATGCATAAATCAGGCGTTCACACAACAGGAGGAAACAGTTGGAGATAGAGCGGGAGAACCGTAATGTGTAGCGTCTCAGGCCAAGCTCGTATGAATGAGGCGCTGTCAGCCGAGTAATGGAAGTAGGTCACATGGGCGTTATTTAAGACAGGCACTTCCACTTCGCCTTTCGTGATATTCATGCCTGTGTTTTTTTTTTTTTTCTTAAATGGGCGTGTGAGAACTGCACGTGCGTGCGCTTCAAAGACATGCCGCACATGCGAGGCCTTGTGCGATGTTGTGATATATCGCCGGAGACACGGGGAAAATCTATCATCTCCATTTCAAATAGAGGAGCTGTCCAGAAACATGTTATAGTGAGACAGACTTTAGCACCGTTGGCTGCGCGTCCGTTGCATGTCATAGCGCTGGCAACGCACCCACCCTGCATTACTTCACGGCTGAGTGATCGGCTCATTCATTTATGGGTGTGAGTTGTTAACTTAACAAAGGCTTTAAGCTGCCCGGGATGTCATTGCCGTAAGAGAAATTGTCAGGAAAGCTGAAACAAAGATTAGATTAAGTACTTCCCATGTACAAATTGCCCCTTTTACCCCCCCTCTTTTAAAAGCCTTTAGCAGTTTTGGCTCCTATACAGAAATCATTATACATCATATATTGCGGGTAGAGTCTGTTATGTGGATGGACTCACAGCAGTAGGATAACCGAGCGAGTGCCAACTGCAATCGGACAATAACGAGCCTCGTGTCGGAGGTCACGCTGGAAAAACAGAAGGGAGCACATTCATCTTTGTATATTCTAGCTCTTGTTGACTTGCTGAATGACTTGGTGATATCATCGGCGCGAGTCTGCGAGGTTTGAGATGAGGTCGAACGGATAGTTTTAAGCCTCATGGGGGCCGAACTGAAGGGCCTCCTTGTCTTGTTTCCGATGTTTAGGGCGAGTCAGTAGGGGCACAGAAAAGAGATCTGTGTGTTCTCTGGGAATTATCCAAGTACAAAAACTTCTTTGCTGTCGATTTTTTAGGTATCCGTATTCTACCTGAGTTTATATTTTCCTGACATCGTTTCACTTTTACTTTAGCTTTAATGCCTCTGAGGGGAATCATCGATGGTTTTGCGCCACCGCAGACCACCATCCCAACATCACAAGACTGATTTCAGCCTATCAGTGCGTATCACTGATGTAAGGGATGTTACAAGACAGAAACAGACAGAGAGGAGGGCTGGGGAGGGGAGAAACGATGTGACAATAGCAACAAAATGAGTGAAACTGAACCAGGTAACACTGCCGACGATGCCGGAGCAGATCCTGCTAAGCGCAACGTTTCCCAGCCATGCCCTTACTGAGGTGAACTGTTAGAAGTTGTTGGCTCCAAGAAATGATACTCTTTACTTTAATGCTTTAAGTACACTGCAGAGCCTGAACTTTCTTACCTTTACTTGAGTGAGGAAGTTGAATCAGTACTTGAGTAATCAGTCTGTTTTTTCTGTACTTCTATATGAGTAAAGTGTGTTTGCACTTCTGCCACCTCTGAATAAGTGCAGAGGCGCAGCGGACAAGGGCAAGGCAATCACTCTAGCTCCCCGAATATTTGCGTGGGCACTGGCTCCTCAGATAGGAATTCTTAAGAAAAGATAGACAGAGAGGCAGATGCCGTCCTCCTGCTTCCATCTAGGGGCTAAATATGCAAAAGGTCTATCACAGGCTATGTTTAATCAGGGTCGTTTAGCTGACAGAGCCATCTCTGCTATTTGAAAGATAATCTGATTGAAATCTGGTTTGTTTGGGAAAGGGAGTTGGTTCGGACAGAAACGGAGAAAGACGAAGATTCCTGTGGATTTATGAGAATTTATGAGTCTAGTTTATCACATTAAAATTGTTTTAGCTACGGCAGCTTTGGTGGGCTTTTGAAATATGCGCCGGCTAATGTTTCACCTCTGGCCAGATAGAAAATGTACTGCTCGCACAATTCTGTAAATGTTTTCTAAATCCACCGCTTCGGCCTTGAATTTTGTGGTGTAGTCCTTATGTCTCTTGGAGCTTGATTTAAAAGTGTCTCCTGTGAACAATGCACACAGTGATGTCACACCACTACATGATAAAAGCCGCTGGAGCCGAGTCAAAGGGTGGATCGCGCTGGCAGCCAATTAAGTCGAATAAGAACTTGCCATAACTTCAGACTCCAGACAACATATATTTTTTTTTTCAAAGATGTGGGGCCTTTAGTCATTAGCCAGATGCAGCCGAAAACATTCTAGATCACATGAAATCAATCACAGCATAAATCGATACTGGCAGGAAAGTCTAAATAAGTGTGGGATGGAGATCGTGCCCTCTCGACATGCATTCTTGTAAATTCTCAGTGTTTAGTCATCGTGTTTTCTTTGGCCCTGACGAGAATTGACAAAAGAAAAAAGCAGAGGGAGGGGTTAATGTCTGTAATAGATCATCCTGGCTTTTCACTCGGAGCTTTCTTTCCCCCTCTCCCCGTTTTTCTCTCCCCTCCCTTTCGATTTTCCTGGCCCCTGACTCTCGATTCAGCGTGCCTCTCGAGCTGCTGGCCCGGGCCCCGTGGGCTCTCCTCCTTCGGGTCCCCCTGGCTGTGACACAGCCACAAGGCCCAGCCCGGACCGGCTCAGCTGTTTTTTGTCCTGGATGATAGATGGCCGCGCGCCTCGCCGCTCGCTTTGCGTCGTTTCATGGTGCCTCCAGAAAACGGACCATGGAAAATCAAGGTCAAGCATTTTCCACATTAGCAGCTTTACCAGGAGGATAGAAATGGATATCTGCTCCAATTATCCTACAACCCCCTCCTTCCACAACAGGAGGGAAAAAAAAAAGGCTTGACACACTTATCTCGCAAAAGTCCCAGCTGATGGCTCTATTCAACAGGGTTTCATAACAGACAACATGAAGGATGCAGAGGCAATATTAGATGGGATATTTCAGAAATTGGGGCAAAGGTGAGACAGGCACCTCTAGTTCATGCCAAATGTCTGGCACCTGCCAATGACTTTCCGGTAGTTAACCATCTAAATCCGGCCTGTGCAGTATTCAGACACGCGACAGAGGAGCAAAGAGATTTACAGAAGCCTCTCCGGTCATAATGCAAAAACAAAATCCCACCTTTTCACTGATTCGACAGGCTTTCATTGCGCCCACTTCCTCTTTTCATACTTTAATGAGTGTCATGCAGATCTTATAAAAGCCGTTTTATTTTTGAACCAGGGGCCTGTTAAAATACTGCTCACGCTCACACAGAGAGCGTTATATTCTACTCACTTGGCTCCCTAATTGCCTCCAGAGGGTCACTCCTTTTTTCAGCTCGCTTCTACCAAGACAGCTATCAACAAAACAGCCCGTAATGTGGACCATTCGCAGCATAAAAACACATAGTTTGCCTTGTAATCTTTGTGTATTTGCAGCACTGCTCTGATATCATTCATCCCCGGAGGTTTTTGTGGAAGTGAAAGTTTTGTAATACTCACTCGTCTAGACCTACAAAATTATATGAGGGTTTCTAGAACAAACACTTGTGGGACAGAAACTGTTCTTGTCTGACGCTGAAAAACAGTTTTACTCTTTTTTTTTCTTTTCAGTTTCACCCTTAAGCCGCCCACTCAACAGTCCGACCGCACGCGGGATAAAGGCCGGGATTTACCAAACTGTCAGTTGTTTTCATATTAGGCCTGCAGTCTGTTGAGTAATGCAGGTTAAGGTCTGTTTACCTTTTCTGCTGGGAATGGATGATGCATAAACCACATTTGCTGGTTGACTCACTGATGACACGTGCCTCCCAGCCTCCGACTCGACAGCACATCAATTTGGTATGGCCCGGGCCAAACTAATTGCTAGCTGTGTTTTCAAGCAGCGTTCCCCCCTTCCCATACGTAGTGTTCAGTTTCATGTAATGCTCATATCTGAGGGCGGCTGGTCCCGCTGGACAGGCCTCATGCTGGGTTAGCTGTGAGCGGGGGGAATCATGTGCTTTCTCCTCAGCAACAGTTAGGTGGATGAGAAATCTTCTTCACTGCCCCCAATTAACAGTGAAGGTCGAGCGCCAGAAAGTTATGATGCGATTTAACCCCCCGCATGAGCTCAATTTGACCTGAATAGCTTCCTATTAAGCATGATAAATTTGTTATTTTTCAATCCATTAAACCTTTTCCCCATAGCCCATTTAGTCGGAACAAACCGTTGGCCTGCCGCAACCTACGCTTTCGTTTCACCGCGGGCACGCTTCGAGGCAAAAAGGGGATGACACGACAATTAGCTGAGATGACTTCAAAGTGTTTGCCGCCACAGGCTTTCGCTAATTATCGGTCGCCAGCGTTGGGTGGGGATCCCTCCAGCGCGAGGGTCAATAGGGTAACACCAACAGCAGCGTATAACAAAGACCAAACTTCAGTCTAGCCGGTGCGACGGCCATCAATGAAACCTTGTTGTGACCATGGGATCCATGGGACGGGACTGAAGGGGAAGAATAGGCGTGTGAGGCTCAGGGAGGAAGCCTCTTTGACTGCGCTGACCTGTCTGCATGAGCCCCCCGGGCAGACAGACACCGAGGCCTCCGACAGATGTTTAGGAAGACTGCCCCATTCATCACGGCACTTTTGTGGAATCTCTTTGAACTGCTTTTTTTTTATTTAGTGTGGAGCTCATCTCAGGCAGTAGCAAAGAGAAAGATTCTGGAGCTGTAGATAGAGATAACGACGCGGATAGACAGTTTGCTCAGAATGGGATTTCCATGCCTGTTAAGTAGACCTTAGTTCCTGGATGTCCTCCGTCATTGCCCAGCTCATAAATCACACCCCTCAGGGAGCTGTTGTCCTGGAAGTGTTATTGTGCAACACTGTCTACGGGCCCACGCCACACTCAACTTTGTCCAGCGTTCACATAAACACACACACGGACACGTACACAAACATAAATTGGCATGTTCGCAATGGAGCGTGAAGTCATGGCATGGTTGCAGGGGTCTGTCAGCCCATGTGGAACTGCCTTCTCCTCCCACTCTCCCATGCTGCTGCAGTGGGGTTTAAATCACCCGAGGCAAAGATGACAAAATGACAACGACAAAACCATAAACAAGAAACATTCAGCGAACCACGCCAATGACCACCCCTCCTCTCTCCCCCCCGCCCCATCAGCTCGCAAAATTGATTTCCGCTAAGATAAAACATGCAGGAAGAACCACGGAATTTATTCTGCGGACTGTCTTTTGTTAACATTCCAGTTCACTGTAATGTAAAAGTGTTTATATGACTCTACCCCAGCCTGCCGGTACAGCTGAGTTTTATACTCGAGCGCTCCGTAGGGAGCAGGAAGAGAGGCCCCGTGTGTCCAGAGCCCCGTCTCCTGAGCAGCACTAAGCACTCAGCAGGCTTCAAGGGCGAATGTTCATTAGGGAGCCAAGTTTTAATAAGCCTGCAGACAGACATGCTGCTAAACAGCCTCAAGTGCCAGAAGAGGTGAGTTTACTTATCCTGCTGATCCTCGTGACTTCGCATGGCATCATGAGCAACGCATCTACATAGATGACCCACTGGTCACCTACTGCACATCATTTACCATCAGGTCAGGGAGTTTGGGATGTCAAGTGCATTACATACTTGGTTTGTGAAACTGATGTTGGACGGATGTAAGTGAGACTGATGGGCCGAGAAATGTATATAATTTTTCAACCTTTGGTCGAGTGAACATCTCCTCACACAGCTGTGCAGTCACACCAGCTCAGTGCAACTAAAGTCCAGGTTGGGGTTAATGCCTTGCCCGAGGGCACTTAAGACAGTGAAAGGTGCTAATCATTCAAATGGCAGTAATCATTTTCCCAACAGGTCGTTGAATTTAAACCCGTAATTAGATTATACATCTGTCATTAGGCCTTCAGTTTCTCAAGAGCAGTGGAAGGGGTATTCAAATGTGTTTCTTAGGTAAAAGTGGTAATGAATATAAAAAGTAAATTACGTTACTTAATTAACTTTTAAGGTCTGGCATTTAAGATTTGAAGGAAAAGTAGGAAAGTATATTAGTGAAATGTACTACCTTCAATCTGGATCAGTGCATCATGGCCTGTTTTTTAAGTTCTTTGGCTTTATATGTCAAAAAAGAAAAGTAATAATTTATATGAGGAGACTAATGCCACACTCGTGTTTATCTGTTATATATTAAGTCTATAGTTAACTCTCAGTTAGCTTAGTCTAGCGTGAAGACCGGCATGGAAAACAAACTCTATCTATAAACACCTCTATATCACACTAGACTAGCTATCTGGCTAGACTGTTTTCAATCTTTGTAGCCACTGAGCTAAGCTAACCAGCTACCGGCCGCAGCGCGGCATTACAGACAAGCATGAGAGTGACATCCATCATCTTATCGAGTTCTCTGCAAAATAGCAGATAAACATAGCAGTGCCTCCCAAGTTTTCCTTAACCTGAAAGCTTTGGCATCAGATAAATGTAATGAAGTAAAATGGATGTCCCTTATAAATAGGTTTGGTCCTTAACATTCCACCCCTTTTCCTCATATATATTCAACCTGAACTGCGACTGTAACACATCCATCAACGAACTACCATAGCAGCTTTTTTATTTAAATAAATGATTCTCTATAGTCTAAAGATAAGAACAGGGATTTGGATGTTTTTCTCTGAGAAATGTTGAGATCCACGACACCGGCAATATATAATGTAAGGAAACACGAAAACACAAGAGCATATCAAGGTTGTACTTTGTCACTCTGTCATTATGGAGCGAATTCAGTGTGATAACTGATCCGGTGTTGTTCCTGTAATCTCAAAGTGCTCTCATCGCAGCATGAGTACCCAGCTTCCTCTCTCCGTGGATAGTCTGGGCACAGTCCAGACCATTGTTTATCTAAGGAAGAAGTAATTTACTAAATGAATAAAAACAGCATGACGGCTGAGTAGAAAAATACATGATGACGGACATGACAATTATCAAGAGCTGTTAACAAAACGATAACGCCATCAAATTGTCCTTCAACTGTTTCTACTTAACTGCGCTGGCCCCAGAGATAAGATAACCTCGAGGAATCAATCACAGGGCCGGTATAATAAGACAGACCTTGATATTAGTCCATTGCGTGGGATGTTTAGATAGATTTCAGAGCACATTTTGGCTTAAAATCACATTTGCACATTTTGTTCCGTACCAGTTATAGTTGTTGGGAAATTGCATAAGGCTGCAGGGGGATTTCATGACGGGCAAATGGAGAATGGAATGGAAGGGTGTAGTTGATACTCATAAACAACGCCGTCTCTGTTTGTTGTTTGTAGATCGATCCAGAATATTTTAAGCCTCCCCCTGAAAGCAAACACATTCTGCGGCATTGTAGCAAACCAGCAAAGACAGATGCAATGTCTGTGATGCTATCCGCACAACGGCCTGGCTAATATTAGAGCCCGTGATGGTCGAATTCGTGTTAGTCCTACTACTGTTCCCCCCACCACCTTATTGTTTTCCTCTCACCAGTTGATCGTGTGTGATGAGACGTGTGGTAATCATTGGCCGTGATTGCTTACAGAGGGCCCAAGCATCTGTCCACCATTTAGCATAAAGAATGATTCCATGTTTGCGGCGAGGAGTCGGATCTACTTATTAGATCACTGCGTCATCTCTTATGATGATGGATAGTGTTGTGTAGGGTCACTCTTTAACTGGTGAATTGATCAAAAAATTCACTCAAGTGTGTGTGTGTGTGTGTATGTGTGTGTCCCAGGCCAAGCCACATCTGGAGGCAACCTGGGGGCTGTTAATCACAAAACTAAACAGAAAATAGCTCAATCTCCTTGTCACAAACACCCAGGAACTCCTTGAGTTGCATAACAGCCCCCATTATATTATTTTCATGCTTAGCAGAAGACAGAAAATGGAAGGTTTTCATATTTATGTGGTAATAAATACAGGGTGTCTGTGAATTTTGACAAAACATAAGACGTACAATTTTATTTGCTTTCAAGTTTGTTTCCATGCAAAACCTTGGACAAGTCTTTCTGGGCAAATTCTATGCTGATGTAATGTTTACTTTGCCACAAAAAACCTTGCCGTTGCATTCTCTAATGACTGCAATGAGATCGCAGATTAATTCGGCGGATGGAAAAAATCTCAACCGCAGTCCGTGGACAGCGCTGGATGTCTGACAAAGCTTGTATGTCCTTGTGGAGCTGTTGGCCTGTTATGCAAAGGCGTGTAGCGCTTTGAACTCGATGACGGCGGTCTGGAAAAGAACGGCCGCTTCAAAAAGTCGGGGAGATTCCATCATGTCCGTGAAATATGTTGGGAAAGAAACAAAGAAGCGAGGTGGGGGTAGGGGGGCAGGGGCGGATTGCAGGGGGGGATGCAACATCTTAACTGGCGATCTGATTGATTATGATGACAGTCTGATGGCAGAAGATACAGTGAATACAAATATGTTTTTGTGTGTTCACAGCCTGGACGGTGTCACCGGTGGGCCCTCCTCTTCCCTGTTTGTCCAAGTGAGGCAAGCAAATCAAGGGCACGTTAGCATGTCTCTCTCATCATCCCTGAGCAGCGCTGACCTCGCGCTGGGACTTACCGGCAGCAGACCCCTCTCGCATTCGGATCTCAATCACAGTCTGTTGATGTGCTGCCTGTCGAAAAACTGTACAACATAAATGCACTCATTGTCTCGTTAGCCGCACATGACTCGTATCTTACAGCTCACAAAGACCACGAGTACCCTCTCATGCTTACGCCAGAAAACACATATAATCCTTTCCTTGAAATCGCTCACAGAGAGAATGGGTCCTGTTTCTCATCATGTAAACACATCCGTGAAGTCATGTGCTCGAGAAGCAAAAGGTCTTCAAACGCACATGTTTAAAGGTATGGTTAGGAGTACGGATTTGTTTACATCTTCCTCCGTGATATTCTTGGTGAAGCAATGCGGGGACCCTTGATGGGGGTTCCTCGTTTCAACCAGTCGCCGTAAAAAGAAAAATATACAGGCAGATCCTCGCAAAGCTCACACCCGGAGCGAGGCAAACACTCTCTGCCACGTCCGTGGCCTCTCTCATGTCCTCGCTTGTTTCGGGCCTTTAATGTCCTCCCCAGAGTGTCCTGGATGGTATCCTCATCATCCCGTTGGGTGGCTAACACCCTCGAACAGGAAGGGACTCCTGCCATGACCCACAATGCTTACTCAGAAAGCAGAAGAGGAGCCCTGGCTGAGTTACATCACATCCTGTTCACCTGGAACACGATGACTTTATGAGCGTTGGAACCCACAGGAGAGGAGATTTCAAAATGTGGCTACAATGAATCGGACTTTTACACGCTGCAGTGACCGTCCAGAGGAGTCATGTGAATTCTGCTATTCATGAGAACATAGCTGAAATGAAATCAAGCTGAAAACACGCCGTCTCCTTTTCAAAGGGTTTAGACGGCAGCCTGCCATTATCTAAACCGAGAGCCGGGCACGTTTTGGAAGCGGCAGCTGATAGGATGCAGTCGATCTTTCTGTCAGTCCGTACAGAGCCTCACCCTTTTCCCTTCTCTCACCGGGGTGGTCCCTCCTCTGCCGACCGTCTCTTGGCAGCGGACTGGAGCACGCTTCCCTCAATCAGCAGTTTCCAGCAGGTGTGCGCTTCACCTCTCTTTTCTTTCATTCACATCTCTAACACTCCCGCTCCTGGCAGTTCCCACTTGAGTGCATTTAACAGTATATGGTGTGGCATGTGGTGTCAGCCGAACCATCTCTCAGCCAAGACAAATGTGCAAGAACACAACCGTTTACGATGCTGCTGTCAAACTGTTTTCCCTTCGACTTCACAGCACAGAGGTGAAGGCGATATGAGGCTCTTCACTGTAAACACACTGTAAACTGGCCATTGCTGATCTGTACACAAAAATGATGGCACATGTGCAAGCCAGATGTTGCTACTATTGCTGCGTTTTCACGGTTGCGGTCATTTAAAACCTCATCGGCAAACTGGAGAAAGTATGAATGAATGAACTCCCCCTGAGCTGACAAACTCTGTGGTGACTTCACCTCAAAAGATGACTAAAAGCTGTAGATTAAACACGGTTGTTCACCCACAGATTCTGAGCCTTAGTGTTGTGGGGCTGTGGGATACTCCAGGTGTGGCTACTTTATTGGGTTCAGGAAGAGCAGGAAGATACACGTCGGGATTGTTAAGAAACTTTAAATGCAAATGTAATATAAACACATAGTATTTTTTATCCAGTTTTTTTCTGTCAAATTAGCAATGTGTGCTTGGAGACAGAGACTGGCCTGGTGAGGAGTTACAGTACTCAGGAGCAACCCAGCGGCCAGGAGCTCCACTGGCTTGAAGTGGCTGTGGTCGGAAAGAAGGCCAGTGCCAGGCTCATTGCTGGCCAGTGCCAACCAGACCTTCAGGGTAGCGAACGTCCCATCGAGACTTGCTTATTTTTCTATCTGTATAACGGCGGGAGTCAGTATTAATGACAGTGACTTCAGTGCTGACCTTGTGACCCTGCGACAGAGCTATGCAGCCTTTCATCCCATAGGGGGAAAGTACAATAAACCACCCTGTTCTTCTCCACGGTTCAGGAGCTGTATGAAGAATTTTACATGCATGTTCAGTTAAAAGGACAATTTGACATGGTGATGTTTATGAGCAGACGGGGAGACAAGAGTACAGCCGTGCTCTGTGAGGCTTTATGGCCGCAGCAACTCATAAAAAAAGTTCATTATGCTAACAATTAGGAAGTATAATGTCAACCATATATTGGTGTTCACTAATAGCACAGTAACACAAAGCACATCTGAGACTGATGGGAACGTCAGGTATTTGGTCATAAATCAAAGTATTGAACAAATTATCATTTTGGCCTGATTGCAGTGCTAGATCAAATATTAAGGGATCAACAAAGTTATTACATTCATCTTGAGAGGGACTTGGATGTCTGTACCAAATTTCATGGCAATCCATCTAAAAGCTGTTGACATATTTTGCACAAAATCTCATGGTTTTGGAGAGGAAAAGCCAGGGAAAAAGTGATTATGCT
The DNA here is from genome assembly GCF_904848185.1 of Acanthopagrus latus. Classification (NCBI taxonomy): domain Eukaryota; kingdom Metazoa; phylum Chordata; class Actinopteri; order Spariformes; family Sparidae; genus Acanthopagrus; species Acanthopagrus latus. Next base: position 14,576,194 of record NC_051054.1, on the reverse strand, counting down.
TCATCCTGACTCACATCCAACCAACCAAATGTCTGCACAAAATGCAAAATGTGTTGCTGGTTGTGCAGCAAAAGTCAAGGGGTTGCCCAAAGCCAGTCGGAATTATCCTCTGGGGACCATTAATGTTTGCGCAAGATGTCATGGCTATCTAGCCAACAGCTGTCAAGACATTTCAACAAAAAATTGTCAACTATGAAAAAAAAAAAAAGTGGATCATCAGAGTCACTAGGATTTATCCCCTGGGGAACGTGAATATCCCTTCCCAATTTCTTGGTAATCTCTCTAATAGTTGCTGTCATATTTTGCACATAATTCCATGTCTTGCAGAGGAAGGGTCAGGGAAAAAGTGATTATGCATCATTCTGAAGGACATCCAACAATGAATGTCTGTAATAAATGAGTTCCAGCCCCTTGGATAGATGTTGAGATAGTTCAGAGGAAAAGAAAAACTACCTGCTAGTAGTGCTTAAGGGAAAGGCAAAGGATCACCAAAGTCAATAGGATGAATCCTCTGGGGATCCATTAATGTTTGTGCAAAATTTCATGGCAATCTAACAGTTGTCAAGACATTTCAACCGACAGGTGCAAAATCTTGTGGTTTAGCTGGAAAAAGAAAATCAGGGGCTCACCAAGGTCAGTGGGGTTTATCCCCTGGGGACCATGAATGTCCACCCCAAATGTCCTGCCAATCCATCTAAAACTCGTTGACAATCTTTGCACAATATCTGATAGTTTGAAAAGAAAAAGTCAGAGACAAAAATGACTGTGCTTTATCGTGAAAAAAAATCCAACATCAAATGTCTGCACAAAATGTAATATGTGACGCTGGCTGTGCCTCAAAAGTCAAGTCAGTAGGCGTTATCCCCTGGGGACCATTAATGTTTCCACAACATTTCATGGCAATCCAGTCAAAAACATTTCACTAAAAATGAATATGCCAACCTCATGGTTAAGCTATGAGTAAAATAAATTGGCAAATCGCAAATCATTAGGATTTATCTGTACACCATGAATGTACATACAAAATGTAATAGCGATATATGAAACAGTTGTGGAGATATTTAAATCTGACATACCTAAGGATTTCACATTGCCATCACTAGAGGCATGCTGTAAGCTAGCATGGCTGAAACATTTTCTCTGCACTTTCTCTGACTGTTTGCTGAACTCACACCGCACACTTACAGGTGGAATCAGGATGACGGAATGCTGTAACTGTTTATACAGTTAAAGGCTGCAAATCAGTCAGTTTGCGTGCTCCTTGGAAATGTGCTGCCCTTGAAATGCGAAGCACCTGATTCGGCTGCATATTGCTGTAACATGAGAACATTGTTTCACTTGAAAATCAAGTTGAACCTCGCAGCCTATCCATACCTGCGATAGTGACAACAGTGCTGACAGTAAGGATGGAGAAGTAAGGGGGTGTTTGTCAAACAGTTGGACAGTCTACATTAGACACCTTGTCTTTACAGAGGAAATATAAGGAGTGAAATGTTTGCCGACACACTGAATGTAATACAGCTGCACATCCCAGCAGGACAGCTAACCCCATGAATCAATAGCCTCTCTCCAACATCATATATAACAGAGACAGCCATCAGCTGAGGGACACTTAATCTCCAGGCTAGCAGTTTTCCAAGACCACTCGCTGCAGTAAGCTCCTGCTCGTCTCTGACCTCAGCTGTACGCATGGACGTTCATATCATTTTCAAAACAAAACATGTGTTGCCGGTACGGTCTCTGATAGAGGAATGTGCTTTAATGACTTCTTTTCATCTGCGTGTGGCAGCTCGTACATGTTGTTCAGTGTGGACTCGCAGCATCCCGGCTCGCGTGTTGAGAGCCAGGTCTCAGCACTTAAATCACAGGGGATTGATAGAGGCAACAGAGAATCTGTGAAATAGCCAGAGATGGGGAGTAAAAAATGTCTTTAATCAGCAGCAGCATCCCATCCATACATTCCTTTGCAGCACTGCGTTGCCAGACCATTGTCATCACTGCGATGTGCGTTTCTCACAGCCGTTTTCCACATAATCCTCAACCACCACGCTGTCAGCAGTCATAAAGGGAGCCAGTTACGATCTTGATAGGGCAACTGCAGACGACAAGGATGAGGCAGAAATTCCCCAAAACGGTCAAAGTCATTTTAGTGGTCAGCTGGCATGAAAGGAGTGAGAGAACTCTCCTTTCATGGTCTCGGTTGTTTCAGGGGAGGACACTGCATGGTAATGTGGTTTTCAACCAACATGGTTTCGTTCCGGTTCATGCACCTAGTTCTGAACCAGTTGGTGCATTTCGGATTGGGAAAGATGGCTCCAAGCTGGATCCCAAAAATGGCAGGTTTGCCTTCACCCAAAGTGTGAACAGATGTGTAGTCATATTCAACAGGTCATGCAGAATGCAATGCCCTCCATGATTTCAACAGTTCCCCTCTAAACTGGTGAAAATAGGGGGCTTGTTCACTAGATTAACCTGACGCAGTCAGACGTGGTTGGTAGTTAGTTTCAAAGAATGAAAAATGGACGTGGTCTCCATTGAGAAAAGCCTTGATTGTTGTTCTTTACTCCTCTTTTAATGACATGTACCCCCCAGTTCTGATATAACTGATGCTAGAGTAGCGCCTATGCTAACCTCTTGAAGAGCAGGCATTGCTGTTTTCAGTTGAGCAGTCACTTCTTTTGATGGTTGTCGCATCTAAAACCAGGCTTGTAACTTCCATTAGTTATTCATACGATCCTGATTGGTTGAACCACTGTTTGTTGAAGCCTGGCAAGATGAATTCACGAAATCACGTGATCCTGTGATCTCGCAAATCCAGCCGCTAAGTAAGGTAAGCAACAGAGCCCAGATGTTTTCCAGTGCTTGGACTGAGGCCTGAATGACCTCTCGCATCTATCATGCGTTCACTACATTATGAAGTGAAAGGTACGCTGAACTTCAGTCCAGGTCTGCTGTTTGAGCGAGGCTCTCCTGTCCCTCGACGACCCTGATTAAGATTGGCCCCTAAATCGGCACAATCATCACAGAAGATGAATACCTGCAGCCAATCCAGTTGGCAGCTAATCAGTGGCGTCCAATCAGGTAATGAGGAGCTGCATGTGGGAATGGGAAGCAGACAACCCCATGGCTGCTGAGCAGGAAGGAGGGAGGGCAGACATGTTCTAAAGATACTCAAGGCGTGCCACATTTGTGTTGTCTGCTCTGTGAAGATCAATGTCTGCGGACAATTATCTTTGATCAGAGAGACTGATGGACGTCTCCTCAGAGGCAGGGTGTCTGACTCAGACATGGGAAATGAGGCACTGCATTTTCGATTATTCTTTGGTTGAGGAGAACCACCCATAAATGGACTCCCCTTGGAACTTGGCAACCGTGGACCCCAGAACCGGACTGAATTAAAGTTTGGAGATGTTTATGGACTCGTACATGGAAGATTTGTCAGGAAAACATGTTTTCCAAGCGAATTAGTATCATCACATGGATACACAAAAATGCACAGTATTGTTGCGGAATGATCTCCCGCAGGTTCTCTTGGGAAGGACATCCGTTCCAACATGGTACATTACGCTAAGCGAGCGCCAGAGGATGACTTTCTGATTTGTGGTCCCTCTTTAGCAAGCATTCCTGGGGGAAATCTGAGAGAGACCATTATGCAAATCCACAGGTGCATGCCAAGACCAAATAACTGGACTGCTGCCTCCAAGTACTTCAAGATGCCTTTCTGCCTGCCCCTGATAGCGTTCAGACCACAGTGTGAGGAGACAGGCCAGGAACATGTGAGTGTAGCATGGATTGCCTGCATGTCCACAGCCTCCAAGCAAAGCAATGAAAAGAGGGAGCTTTACTCAAAGAGTCAAGGCACTGTATGAGTCAGGAAGCAAACATAAAGTCATGATGGAGTGTGATCCAGTCATGTTCTGATATGGCTGGCAGTTATGCCACCATCTCCACAGGGTGAAAGGAAAGGGAGCCCCTGTTTCCTGGTCAGGCATAACCACATTCTATACACAGCAGAGCTCCCAAAAGACTAACGTCATTACGCTCTCAGCTGATGTGAAACCAGCAGGTTTGAATGAACTTTTTCATTCAAGAGGGCATTCAATCTGGCCTGCTGTCTGTGCACAAGGCTGTAAGTGTGGAATTTTAGCTGAAGACAGCAAAGGTCCTCATCCTTCACTGCTGCTGCGCTGTCCCTGGAGATGACTGCAGAAGAGGCATGCGTCCTCTCTATTCATGTCACACGTAGAGCCACTGCCCCCTTGTGTCTGAAACATGCACTCTGCCAGCCAAGAAATAAACCACACTTTATACAAATGACAGTTTGGCAGACTTCTTTATATGTATCCAACTTCTTATGAAAACGGTCAAATAAAATACGCAAATCAAGGAAATATCAGAAAATTATTTAAGTTTCTGATTAAAGAGCATTTAACTTCACTCTCTGCCGTCATTGCAACAAATTCTGTAAACTCCCGAAGGAGCTAGAATTCAGTTTCCATTGTCAATTGCTTTTATCGTTGTTTAATTTGGTTATTACTTTATTAATGGAATGATTGCTTTGTCTAGAAAATGTCCACACAAGTGTGAAAAAGAGCCAAAAGTGAAAATTTCATCATACATTCATCATAAATGGCACAGAAAAGCAGCAAAGCCTTACTTTTAAGAAAATGGAGCAAGCTAATTCTTAATTTTCACCTGAAAAATAACTGAAATTTTTTTTTTCAATTATCTAAGGTGGGATGAATTTTCTTTTAATGGATTTTTTTGTTGCAATTTTATGCAAAAAAAAACAAAAAAAAAAAAACTCTCTGATTAAAGACTGTCCCAGATCTTGCAAGTCATTACCTCAAGTAAAGGCAAAAACATTGTGAACCTTATTTTCTTTATATTGAGAACAATGTTGGTCTTCTTACTCAGACAACCTCTTGGGCACATTCTGGACCCACCGGTGTGCGCGTTTTAAACCTTTCCTCAAGCCCAAGCCTCCACATTGACATACAGCTTGAAAAGTCAAATTTGAAAGTAAAATGTTAAACACAAGTTTTAAATGTGTCTACCAAAGCTTTTCCATTCTGAGTATCATATAAGGTTTTCTTTTTTAAATTGCCATTTTCAATTACACATTCAAAATTTAAACTTTCTGTGTCAGCATTCTCATTTTAAATTAGCTTTTTAAATTTCACTTTTTTTCAGTTTAATTTCAACCTGATTGTCCAGGTAGTGTAGTAAAAAGCATCTATCCATTTAATTTGATCTCTTAGCATTTTCAATTTGGACTGTGATTTTGACCAAAAATAGCCTCCTGCTCTTCTTCACCCCGTGCCAGGTTTAAAATGTACAAAGGTTGTGCAATCACACTGTTTCACACTATCCAAACATGATGCAAAACAAAAGTGAGATAAGGTCATAAGAATTTAGTCCATCGTTTTTTATTCCCATAAACAAAGGGCCTGCAGTGCAGAGAATCTCAAACATTCATCAGCAAAGATTTTGCCGTTAAAAAAAGAAAAGAAAAAAAGTACCCCCGCTTCAAAGTCATAGGCAAATATTTCACAATATCTACAATGCTAAAAGTCACACTCATGTCATCTAAGCCAGAAACAACCTAAACATAAAACAGAGTAATAGATGCTCATGAAAAGCAAAAACATTAAACAAGAACATAAAACTACACGACAGACTTCCTTCATATTTGTTAATAATGGTCCTGTCTAACGGGACAGCTAACGTGTGATGCTTAAACTACCTTTTACTTCACATAAATATGATATTAGCCATTGGTACTGGTGCTGAGAACACACCCTTCATGAAACATTTTCATAAGCACTTATAACATTTTCACTGGTCTCCTCAGGACATCAGGTCAACATTGCACAACCCAAACAAACATAAACCCTCTTATAAACCTCTTAACACTGTAAAAAGCCAGCTAAAGCACAAGCGAATACTCATCAAATCCCAAGTGGACGCTGTATTGGCTTGGGTGAACCGATGCAGTTTATCCCAACCTGCAGCAACTCCAATCAGATTCTTTGCCTCCGAATAAAAACAAAAAACAAATTGAATCTCTTAGTGGCCGAGACAAACTTTTACTGCCGACTGTGAGAAAAATGTGGGGAGTGAAACTGCATCCAGAGTTCTCCGAGGAGGAGCATGAATATAAATAAAAATACTAATGAGAAGATGAGTCCATTAATGTTTTCTTTTTTGCTTCCGAGTCTAAACGCGAATTTTCCCAAACACTCTGGCAGCACACACTATTAAAAAGAAAAAAGACTAATGAATATGTAAACTCTGAAACAGCAAAAGAATTGCTACACAATTATCAACTGAAAAAAACTGTTGGCTCAGGATACTGACATACTGAAGATAACTAGTTTTACAATAACAAAGGATAGAAACACCACTGATATAATGCTTTAGTTTACTGAGGATTTGGGATAATATGGCTAAAAGGTTGTATTTGTCGGGACTGAAAGGAGGCAACTATGAACTAACTATGCTTTGCTGTACATGTGCTTGAACAGAAGATGCAAAAGGTGGCATAGGAGATTCTGAGGTAAACCCATAAAAGGCTGTGAATGTAAAAGTATAAACGCATTCAGCATATATAACAACATTTTTGTTATATATGGGCTCTCCCAAACATCCAACCAACACTCACATCCACAATAACCCCTGCATGTACTAGAAGAAATGTCAGAATATATCTATTACCTGTTGACTACGCACCTCTCTGGAAACAATCAGAGGCAAAGGGCATGAATAAGGCAGGTTATAAAACAATAACAAAAACATTTTCCCACTCCAGACGAACATATTCTAAACAGTAGGGGTCAACACAAATGTTCTTTCAAGACACAATAAGTTAAAAACATGTATAAACAATAGAAATTACTTCGCTTTTTTAAAAAACCTTTTAATTTCTGAATGAAAAAAAAAGCTTATAGAAATAATATATACTTTCAACCCATCAAAACGTGCAACAATAAAGAAATTCCTTCTCCCTTAACGTCAAATTAAAAAAAAAAGGTAACCAGATGAATACAACCAGACGTATACACACTCCTATGTACAAGTATTGAAATAAAAGAGTGATATTATATATTTACATACACACATCAGTCCCTGATCGATTAAGGCCAAAGTGCTGGAGATGCACGCATCACCCACGTCACAAGTAGGCTGCTGTTGCACTTAAGTGTTCCTCAGTTTGCAAAACGCAAAAAAAAGTAGTTATACAGTAATACTCAAGGCCTTTGCTCTAGTCTTTATATTAACATATAAAACTAAGCTAACTTTAGCATTAAGAAATAAAACTAGCCCAAACCTTACCCTTTTCAGCAGTTCCTGGATTCTTTTTTTTTGTACAAAAGCAAGATATTTATATACATACAGTAGTACAGGAGTTCACATCATTGAGTCCCGGGTTCAGGTCAGCCTTCTTCCTGTAACACCCTCTCATCCTGAGAGAGTATTTAGAGGGAGTCTGGGTAATTCTCTGCCAAAACGCCCACTGTTAAATGCAGATGAATGCAGGGAACAGGTACAGTGGAATGGACAGCTCCCCTTGTACGAGTGGACCCACACAGTGCCAGCGATGGCAGAATCAGAGCATTCCGAAGCCCTCGCTGCCCTCACTGATCGCCAGCTTCAACATCTTGTGCAGCTCCTCGTAGGAGTCGTAGGTCGGGAGGCACAGCTGGTTAAAACTAGAGAGGAAAGAGGACCATGGAGAGTCCGCAAATCTTTAGATACTGATAAACATTTGACGGTACTGAGAATATATGTATAGTGTTTTGTATAAATATATTAGTGTTAACAAATTCAATGAAAATACAGAAACCAACAATGACTTAGTTGTAAGCGTTTCCTGTCCTGACATATCTTAGTCCTCTGTACTATAGAGCTCCATTGTTGTCCACAAGCTATTTAAAACACATCAATAAGTCACACTGTGCACGGGGTGACATGTTGTGTCATTACACAGACACACAGCAATTGTAGTTTATTTTGCGTTAATCCTACATACATTTATTAAATATTTAGTAAAGTATTATGTATATGTATTCCTCTACCTCTGATTAATTTGTTGTCAATGAACACCAGGCACTACAAACTCTACACTACTACTGTGTCCAGGGGCCATACTCTTAAAGGTTCCAAGTAAAAATTACTCCAAGTTACAAAATTTTAAGAAAGTCTTAGAAGAGTGTTTTCTCTGATTTTTTCCTTAGAATTAAGACTAGATCCTTGTAAAGTTATTCACAAAGCATCTTAGCCCTGAAGTGAGAAGGATGACTTTTAAATGCCTTTAGAGTTCCTTAAGCAGAGGAGAAAATGGTGGAAAGAAGAAGAGGGGGGAGAAATATTCTCCAGACACAGATTGATGCTACAGTTTAGAGCATACAGGGATGGAACTCATTAGAGATGCACTCACGTCTCCGACACACTGTAATGCTATAACAGCAGAAATCAGAGTGATCACAAGACTGAGATATGTGGCAACTGTAAACTTTTTTTTTTAAGTAAAATATTCAACAACGAAGTGAGGGCAGACAAAATACAGCTGAGGGTGATAGGTATTCTGGAAAACTAATTCATTTTTCTAAAATTTTTTAGGGCCTCTGATGATTTTATAGACAGTGATACACGGAGATGATAGGAATTGAGGGAGAAAAAATTTGACTAAAGTGGTGGACCAACTGACATTGCCATTCCTAAAACCTCACATCTGTTTTTGCTTCCTACTCACCACGTGTGTGCAGTGGGCAGGGTGCTGTGTGTGGGGGCAGCGATGATCTGGAAGGAGGGGCAAAGGGTGTTGAATCCTCCCGGTGGAAGCTGAGAGGAGCCTGTAGTGAACTGCAACAGGCGAGCCAACTCCTCCTGGGTGAAGCTAGACACCACAGCCCAGAACCACTTCATCACCTGCAGAACAGAAATTCAACATGCTCAGACATTTTTGTCCCTGGCCTGCTGTTAAAAGAAAATGAAAACAGAGAATTTCCATGACATACTTTCTCTCTGAAGTGCCACGATCCTCCGACAATCACAGCATGGGCCTTGAAGTCCTGCACGTTTATATCACCGGTGCCACACATCAACAGCTGAAAAGATTAAACGGAAAAATGTATAATTAGCCAGTGGCATTTTAAAGATCAACAGGATTTCATTATAAACATCACACATACCTCCAACTCATTCTCATCAAATATGGCTAGCAGGTTTTCTGGAACCAGTTCGTTCAAACCTGCAATTAATCAGGAAATGACTCTAATTACATGACCATTACCGGAGAACTCAAACGAGAGAAAACTGGCAAAACATTTCAGACTGCAGCTGTGCTGGTTTCCTCACCTTTCAGGAAGTGTTCCACCTCATCTCTCACCTGGCTGGCCAGTCTGTACTGGGCCAGCAGGTTGAGATAATGCATCTTGTTTTCATTGGTAACAGCAATCTGAGCTCCCCCTGATATCAGCTCCACCACCTGCAAGAAAACATGTGGCAGGATGTTAATGTTGGACAAATTACATAAGGAGAATGAAACAGTTTACAAATCTCTTGCTGTGTTGGTCTCAAAGACCAGTACAGGCAAGATGGCAGAGGCGGGATTAGAACATGAGTTCAGTAAGAGTTCAGAAACTTTGCTGACCTGAAAAATCTAACTGTACAGGTCTGATGCTTCAAAACAACAGCAATGTATTGGTCGGGATTGATGTATCAATTCAGCAATCACAGTCTAATTTGATTGATGCCAAGTGAACTGCAATCAGTATCATCATCTTAAAGAAACATCTTTATTTTCAAAATCCCCTGGCACGTCCGTATCACCTGGATCATCTAAGTGCTGCTCCTTACCAAACATTCAATCAGTGTCAGTACCAGGCAGGTAAAGGCAAGTAGATAAGAATAAGACAATGAGGATATTTACTCCCTTCTTATAAATAAATCATCAGTGTGGAAATATTTTGGATCAAGGAGAGAAGACAGCTCAAACAAGACATCTCAGCATTGCGCTCTCACTGTAGTAGTATTAACTACTCTGTTTCAACAACGTTGTCAATTCAGGTGCGGTGTGTTCAATTGTGCTCTGTCGCACACAAAACCATGAAAAGGAAGTATAAATAATACATGTAATTTGTTAAGCTTGAGTAAAGGAACTGTGATGAACTGGTACCCAGGGTGTACCCCGTCATCGCCCAGTGTCAGCTGGGATCAGCTCAGGATGGATGAATGGAGTAAAGGAAGTCTGCTAGTCTCAAGGCAAATTTATGCCAAATCGTTTCATGGCCAAATCGTTTCATGGCAGACTTTATGATACTGGAGAATACTGTATCACTGAATATACACAATATTGTATAATGATGAGACCTGTGATCGTGACTTACACCCCTACTGACAGGTGTGTGTTTGGTTGACGTGTATTTGTATGCATTAGTAGAAATGTTTGGGAAATTAGGCAATATGTCTCTAATTAATAAGAAGTGGGTTGAACTCTATTTCAACATGAGAGGTCACACAGCCATTATTTTATGACTGAGAAACAAAGTTTAAAAAGAGCCAAGAATACCATACTCTACTCATCCACCTTTATGTAAACTCACCACTCCCCCTCTTAAAGAAAAACGAGTAGCTTGCCAAACAACCAATATGGTTCCTTTTGCTTGGTTTATTGCTCCTATCTCATCTGAAATTACATCAGGGATAAAAAGGTTCCATTCCAAAGTGTTGCCTCACCTTCTCCAGCTGTCCTGACTTGCTATACTTCTCCTCGGCAAACACCAGGTCCATTTCGCTCACATCATTGTTTAGGATGAAGCAGACTTTAGTTTTGTAGAACTCCTGGTCGTCCGTCTCAAAGTACTGCGCGTGGAAGACAATACGAAAACATAAGAAAATGAAGCTCTTAAATAAACATGGCACTTAATCTTTTCGATGGAGGGATAAAAACATGATTGAGTCGGCTTTAGTTCTCTGCTTTGAAATCTTAGGAAGTTGGATAAATGGCAAAACATGCTGGCTTGTTCTCTACGAATTAAATAAAGCCAAGAAACACGTCAGGTTTCTTGGCTTTACGATTAAAGTTTCAAGTGATGAGACAGACCAGCTGACAGCAGAAGGTAAACAATCAAAACCTGTACTGTGTTCCATACCTTGTAGTTCATCCTGAGGCCAATAATCTGGGCCAAGAAGGACCGTGTAAAGCGAGCTCGGACCAGCTGTTTGTAGGCCCCACCCAGCGCCGACTCATACAGGCACTTCCCTACGATACGACCCGCAAACTCATACATCTTCAGACGCAGGTGGGCTGGGCGTTCAGCGTTTGGGTGCACCTGGAAAATGAAGATGAAGGCTTTGTTTTAGTTTTTTTTAACTGCGGCCAAAAGGAGATTTTGAATGTGGTCTATGTGGTAATAAAGAATATCATACGAGGCCCTGGTTGTTGTCGCTGAAGCGGGTGAACAGCTGGTTGGAGGTGTCAAAGAGCGTCTTACAAATCAACTCAAACCACTCCCTGCGAGGCCCACCCCAGTCCAGAGCTGTAGGGAAATGACAAAGGCTTTAGCGGTGTGGTCACCTTAACAAAAAACTGGGTCTGTAACTCTCTATTAGGAAATGAGGCCTTTTTGTTGTTATGTAAACTGCTAGCAACAACCGAAACGTTTAGAAATTTTAACCAAAAAGAGGAAGAAGAACTGCTCCTTTAAGACTGTACCTCACTCAGTTATATTCAAATGTTTTGCTTACCTTCCTCATCCTGAAACACGACCTCAAAGTTCTTACTCCAGTCTGACACAGAGAAGTTCCTAGTAGCCTTCAGGGACTAAGCAACAGCAGGAGAGAAAGATAAATGAGAGTTTAATTCACTGGAGCCACATGACTGACTGATAAATGAAAGAGTTCAATTCACTGGAGCCACATGACTGATTACATGCCTATGTGTTTTATAATGCAATGCTTATGACAGCTTTATGAAGCAGCACTCACTGAATCTAGAATGCAGTGTCGTGTGATTTTTAGGCAGGTCTTGGTGCGAGGTCTCTTAGAGTGGATGTGCCTGAGTTCACGTTGAAAGAAGTTCACCTTGTCTTGGAAGGTTTCAGAGCCACCTATGGACAATGTCATCAAATTACTGCTGCAGTGCACATCAAAGGCAGTGTTTACTAAGTGCAGCTTGGTGCAACAGTGGTAAAATTAGACTGAGACAAACCAATGTTCTTGTGCAGGAAGCGAATGAAGGTGGCAGCCATGATGTTCCTGTCTTTGCAGCTGAGCTCCACTGGAGGCTGTATCCCATCATCCACCACGAGAGTTAGGTACTTGTGAACCGGGTCAGGACCATAGTAAGTGAACTATGAGGAGAGCAGGAGATTATAGTGAGCTTGTCAAACCAAATCCAAGCGGGCTTTTTCTATTTCTTTCTTTGAAATCAGGACTGCTTACCTTTGTTCCTGGACATACTCGAAAGGTGAAAAGGCGCCACGGAATAATTTTCAGGTAGAACTCCTTCACGGATAGTTGCTGTTTGACATAAAAGTCCAAGTCGTGTTGCATTAGTGCTGACTTCAACCCTCTCAGATACATAATGTACTTTATTACAGTGCTACTTACCTTTGGCGATATGTAACAGTAGACCTTTTTTGGTTTCTTAACCTTCTCAGGTTGTCCCTCCACAGGAGAGTCATGCTCATCCTCCTCTTCTCCCATGGAGGGCCTCCTCTGGGGAGCTAGCAAAGAGGAGGCTGGTAACTGCCACGAGGAACTGCTGTAGTTCCCACTGCTGTAAAGGTATGCCTCAAAGTAGATACTTATGCCGGGAGTGGAAACATTCTTCTCCACACAGGCCTTCTCATTCTCTGTAATATGTAATAAGAATATGAGTTATAGGCTTTGAAAACACATGCTTAAGGAACAAAAGTAAATCTCTTCAATGCACCCAAACGTAATTAGAAAAGTGCACTGCATTCCTGGAGCCTCATTACAGACATTTTGGCTAGTCCTTTATCTTAGGCTTCAAACATAGTAAAGGAAACCTACCTTCCTATTACTGAAGCAATAACAAGTCTAATAACTCAGGTTTCTATCCTATCCTATCTCAGACCTCACATCTTTTTTTCCAACAGCCTTAAATTGATGATAGCTGATCAAACAGGCTAACAACAGTGTTAGTTTCTCCAACCGTTATCGTTTCAGTAGCTTTTCAAGGAGAATATGTCAGGATGTTTTGAAACTTCTTTTCAGTTAGGATGGTTCTGTGGCAGCTAAAATCCTATCCTAATTTAAGGTATGTAATTAGGAAACATGTTTCTGTAATACTAAAAATTCTAAATCTCATCCTACACTCAGACAGGATATCATTTCAGACCTTGGAAGTCTCTGTAATGAGGCCTCTGGGCCAAATTATTTTATAGTATTTTATTTCTCTTCAGAATGGAAAGACTGCTCACCATTGAGAACAATAATGTCAAATTCCCCGTTGCTGAGCGGCTGGTCTTTGTAGGAGATGCGGGCCCTGAAACAGCCTGTCCTCCTTAGGGTCAATCTCAGCATCACTTGACACTGCTGCTTGTTGAGTGAAACTGACTTACTGTAGTACCCCTCCAGATTATCATCGTCCACTGTGCCCAGCTGGAAGAACAGGAAAACTAAAATGAATCCCAGCTCAGATCTTTGGAACAGACCAGTAAGAATCTATTCTCATATACTTTGAAGTTAATGATTGTGCAATTGAGAACATAAGAGGGAGGAGAAATGCTGGCTTTCATTTTTACATTTGTAATCAAGACATCAACGTCAGTATAATGGATAATAGGGGGGGTGATGCCTTACAGAGTGCACATGGACGCTGTAGTTGGCTTCATCTGTGAGAGACGTGGAGTTACTGGTAGGGTTTCCATATTCGTCCCGAGGCTCAATCTGCAAAGTGTGCTGCTGGCCATTTGTTAGCACCAGGGTAGAGAAATGGTAGGCGATCTTGGTTTTGGATGGGACAACTGTACCTGAAATTAACAAAAGAGCACAAGAATACTCAATCGACACTTTCAAATTTCTAATTAAACATATCAAAACATGGGTTTGATACATGACAGACACAGTAGTAATACCTGGCTGGAATATCTTGTAGTAAGGGCTATATGCCACATTGAGGCCACCTAGCTTGACGGCAACCTCATAGCGTCCGGCCTTGCGCACTGTGAAGGCCACTTTGACTACGTTGGACTCTGGTTCTTGCAGAACTTCCTGTGTAACAGGGATGTCCAGAGCCAGTTCAATGTGAGTGATGTTGACCCTCAGTCCAACAGGCCGATGCGCTGGGAAAGGCTGGCCATTCTTGTAAAACAGCTGAGAAGACAAAAAGACAAATTTAATATAAGTCATTACAGAAAATACAAAAATCCATTCTACACTGATGACCTTGGTTTTGAAACCCAATATACCTGGACCCTGAAACTCATAGTCTGCCCCACTTCCTGCGGCTCCTTCCAATCCCAAGACACCTTGCAGGAACGTGGGTCCAGGTAGTTTCCCCGGACATAGTCATAGATGCTGCGGTCACCGCGTCGCCCTGGATCCTCATTCTGCAGGAAGCTGACCACCCTCGCTGCAAGCTCGCAGAGGAACTTGATGGTAAAGACAAACGCTATGATGGAAACAGTAATTCCACCTGCCACAAAAAGGGAAGAAACACAGGAGAAAACTTGTTGGCAGGTGTTTGCAATGAAGACAAGATATTTATTAGCTTTTTTTTTGTTAGTTGATTCACTACTAAAATGAAGATTTCAGTTTGACAAAGATTTATGAGACCAACATTTTGTAACAGTAAAAAACAGTACTATAACATCATCAGTTTATGCTTCCATGAACAGTATGAATGAGTCGCCTAGTAGCACCCACAGAACCACCCGTATCAGTCCAAACTCCAATCACAGCAACAACACAGGACTCACCAATAACGTAAAACATGAGGTCCCTTATCAAGAAGCACAGCGCCACAGTACAGCCAAATATGAGAGCTCCCGCTGAAAAGACAAAAGGACAATGCAACAATGAATAATTAAGATGAAGACAATACACACTTAAATGTCTTGTCAAATGAAACAACAACAAACAAGGTGTGAATTAAGTGACCAGTTGTGAGCTTTTGTAAGGAAGTAGAAAACTACACTCTGGGCAAGAATACTACTATTATAAGGGTACTGTGTGTATAATAAAAAGGTAATACGGTTGTGATTTAGGAATGCCATTATATTGCCCTACATTTTCCCTTAATAGGACTGAACACTGTGTTTTCATGAGAGAGGAAAAGACAGAAAAGCAAACAGATGTTGGGCTGTACATTGAGATGAAGCAATACTGAGATTAGTGTTCTCCAACACTTCACTTGAGCTACACTCAAATGATGTGTGACTCTTGTTGCAACACCATTTATGAAAACACTTAGCAGCACGTAGCAACAGTGCAATCCATCTCATGTTTATGTCTCATATCAAAATGCCTCCTGAAATTTTGCAGCTGTGGAACGCGACCAAAACTACAACAATTCGAAGGCAAGAAAATGATCTCACCAATTGACCACTTCTCATTCAGACGCCTCTCAGCAAGGCTGTGCACCAGCCGGATCTCGTAGTCCTGGTCACGACTCCCCCTGGACGTCTGAAGGATTTTGATGCCAGTAGACAACCTTATGTAGTCTTCGTAGTAGTAGCCCCAGGCAGCTAGAGACAGCTGCAGTTGACTGTCAAACTGTGACAAGTCATCAAGATTCATACAACCCAAGGTCTTCAGTCTGTTTTGGGAAACAAAAGTGAAAGTGGGTGCAGTTAGATTAAGTACAGGTGTGGCAGCAATGCCTAACTACTTTCCAAGTAGAGCCTTTAGAGATACAACCCCATCATGACTGTTCAGTGTTGTTCGACACCAACTGAGCAAATACTGCTGACTGAACTGCTAACAGGGTGTCCCACACACAAAACAAACACTGTTTTTTTGTGAAACTCTGCAAGAGTAACCCGGATCTTATCAGCTTAACTCTTTAGTTATGTCAACTGGAAGGGTTAGGTGGTATGACACACAGAGTTCTCCCTCCAATGACTTTTTCTAATGTTTCAATGTTCATAGTACATATATGTAGCACCATACAGAGGTCTAGATAAACGCGGCAGATTATTGGTTTCAACCAATAAAACCAAAACAGAATCTCTAACAGTAATGCTACCATTGTAGCACTGTGTCTTTGTCTGGCAACACTAGGAAAGGGCTTGTGTGGCAAATTCCCTTTCATAGTGTAATGGCCACACAATATTATTGTAATAATTACTGAAATAAGATGAAGATCTTTTAGCTGTAGTAACATATACTTTTATTATATTTTTAATATTTTTTTTTCATTTAATAGCATTTAACAAAAATTTGACAAAAGTCAGTTTATTTTTTATGGAAAAATAAACACATTACTTTACTTACTGTCATTTTATCCTACAACAATGCATTTTTAAACAAAGCTCATGTATCTGACAGTGTTTCCTTTTACTGTTTTACTGCAAAATATGAATTAATGAGCATGCTGCTGCATAAAGTATATAGTGTGTGGCATGCTGATTTTCTACCTTGTGTATGAGATCAATTACTGTGATTAACTTCCCCACTTATAGTATAATATTTTTAGCATTCAGATTCATGTAAAATCTTCTTCTGTAAGTCATTGAATCAAAGCTCTCCCAGAATCATTGAGAAAAAAAAGGTATAAAGTCCAGTGAATAAAGATGTTAGCAGCGGTGGTGTGACAGCCTCGACCTTCAGAAAGATGACACTGTGCCCCATTATGAATGTCGGACAGTTTTGCTTATTAACATGACAAACAACTATGGTTATGTGTTTGAGACAAACAACTGACCTTTAGAAACATTACAATTGACTTTCCTTCCACTGAGGCAAGGCAAACAGGCAACATTTTGATAAAGCGACAACTACTTATCTTGGCCAGTGGTGATTGCATCAAGCACCCAACACACATGCACACAAACAACTGCATTGCTGCAGGGTCTCACAATAACAGTCTCTTACAAATACTTTCTACTGCAGTGACCCTCTGAAACACTGCAGCCTCCACAGCTCAGTGTCAGCAAACTCAGCTAACCACGCATGCAGAGGGTGCCCTCAAGTGGACGTATACAAATAAAGCTTGTGTGAACCAGCATTAAACATGACTGAAAACACATAGCCGCTTCAAAACTCATTCAAGTAACAACTTTTCTGGGAAAAACCTACATTTTATGATACGCCAACAAGAAATTCTTCCCAAAAAGGAAAGCTACAAATGACCGCATGCCAGATTGGTGTAGATGGTAGAGTTAAGACCTTTCATTGCTTACGCATGGTAATAGTGCTCCAGGTTCTGGGAGCAAAGCCACTCCTGGAAGGCAAAGTCTCTGAGCAGCTGGATGTGGGCCTCTGCAATCTCCCTCCAGCGCTGCTGTTCCTTCACCACCTCTTCCAGACGACTCAGTACACTCAGACTCAGTTCCTCCAGCGTCTGTACATCTGGATGACACATGAACAGCTCAGAAAAATCCCCAATCACATAACTTTCCAACAAATCAACATCAGTAATGCTCGAACACCGGCTTAAATACTCATCAAAGTCTATCATAATGAGCATTTAAGCCTGTGCTGATTGTCTGTGCATGCCAGAGGCATCTCATAAGCCTGAATATTTAGTGTTCAAAATCCAAAAAATGACCAGGGTCAAAGCAATAAGCAACACAATCTCCTTGCATTAATCATAGTTCAAGTCCAGTAAAACCTGACACTTATCCCTGGTATTTCTGCTAAAGCTGAAAAGTGCTGGATAAAATCTCATATCTCATATCTCTTTGTGAAACCATCCTAACCAGAAAGTTCCAAGCAATTAGAACTTTCCTTGCAGGTCACTGAATCTACACCTGCTTACTTCACCCTGGATTAGATCATCAACAAAACTTCTAAGCTGCAGTGCTCATGTGAATCTCAAACGGAGATGACTGTAACCCACTGACCTTCGAATAAGTGTCCGTACTGAGAGAGGCTATGTCCTTGGAGCCATTCCTCAATCTGACTTTCTTTTCCTTTCTTCCAGCGCACTTCCCAGAAGAAGATCCACGACACAGAACAGAGGAGGAAGGTCAGGAAGAAGCGGCGGTCCATCAGACCATCTTTCAGCCTTCACTGAGATCCCTCCGTGCTCAAAGGAAAAGTGCCTCTCGCCAGGGGGCTAGTCAAGTCAAGGATCCTACGAGTGAAGAAAAAAACTGCTTAGGCTCAAATCAGCTAGACCAAAAGAGAAAAAAAAATCAGCAGATGCATTCTTCAGAGGAACATTGGTCAATTAAGACTGTTTTTATGATGAGGGCTTCACAACAACCTGCTCTGCCAAGAAAGCATGAATATTTAAGTGTCACCCTGGAGAAGTGTTGGCTGATGGGAGAATAACATTACATGTAATATACGGCACTGAAATATGCATGAAGAACTTGACTAAAGAATGGTCATAAAACTCTAACTAGCGTCTGTTTGGCCAAGACAAGCAACCTGAGTCACAAAAACACAGATCTAAACTACACACTAAAACCCATTCAACAATACCAGTTCAGACGATGCTGGTGGTGGTACTGATAATACCGAGCTGTGTAGAGGTGCTAGCTCAGGTGTCAAAACGTTTCCAAATGTCATCCGCAGCCACTGTCATAAACAACCAGATAGCTAACAAAAAAGGCTATCTAAACAGCCAGTTTTGGTTAAGTTTTATCGGATAGTTGTATTAAAAGACGTTTCAAAAGCCAGAAAACACCGGGAGCAGAGCATTTTAACAAGCTAACTGCAATATCATCACTTCTCGCAGGTCTACTGACACCGTGAGCGCAAGGTAAAGCTGGGGGCTAATGTTAACAACTGTTAGCATGGTACTGACAAGCTTCCAGGATAGCATCAGTTGTATAGCGAACACCGACAGCACAATGCTACCAGCTAGTCAAGTTAGCCAACAATGTAAGCGAAATTTCACAAAGCTCGTCGCAAACCCACGTCGTGTATCGAGACTCGCGTCGCAACGCGCCGAGGGGCGTCTCTTGAAAATTCACGGCCTCACAAAGCAAACCTGAACATGCAAAACTGTCCACAATCTCTGCTATCAAACATTGCATCTACCTTCGTTTGTCAGGCATTAGCTTAGCACCCGGAAAATGCGCAGAAATTGTGTCGCTTGTTGATTGCGTCACCTGTATGCGCATCCATACACGAGGGGAGAAAACCGACTCAGCTGTAGTCTCAACTTTTAAACATGGTATGTACTCTCTAAGTGTGTTTTAGTTACACCACGGCTCTCCCTCTTATTGCTATACCTTGAATTGGACTATTTTGACTATCATTAAGTAGGCGTTGAAGCTTTATTAGCAGGCAAACCACTGAGCTAAATTAACTGCTAACTGTTAGCATAGCGCATCAATGTAAAACAAGCTAACTTGTAACTCACGTTGCAGCTGCTGAATCATCTAAATTTGTGATTAACGTTTGTCATCTCAAAGGTTTTGGTCACAGTAGTTACCAAATTCAATCGGCGGTTGTCAGCCTGAAACGTTGTGACCACAAATGTAGCACTGTAGTTTGATTTCCAGCGTTGAGCTAATGAATTAGGTGTTTACTTCGTAAATAACTGTATAAGTCGTATTGTTATCTAAAGAACAGCTTCAACAATCAGTTTTGTTTATCTGTGATTAAACCTTTAGCTGTTAAAGACGTTGGCTGAATATTTAATGAATAGATTGCTGATGTTGTGATCGATGTGATGTTCTCAAATCCTCCATTAACAGTGTGTAACAATGTCCACTCCTGTGGTAAAATGACATAATAACACTGTTAGTTGTGATAACTTAATTGTAACTAATAACTCTGTGTTTCACTTGTTTGGTTTAGGGGAAGCAGAAAACAAAGAAGTTTGCTGTGATGAAGAGAATGATCAATCTGAAAGATAACAGAATGTGAGTTTTAATAATTGCAATCCATCCTTGGCTTAACCAACTTATTCTTTTAACTCTGTACAGTTTATTAATGAAGCTTATTCTCATGCACAAATTCACCAAAACCAAAGATTGAAACCTGTTTGTGGATCATAAAGGACTCTGATTGTTTATTGTTATAGAAAAGAGAAGGACCGAGCTAAAGCAAAAGAGAAAAAGAAGAAAGATCCCTCAGAGCTTAAGGAAAGAGAGGTGTAAGTTGGACACATTACAGCTTGCATTAAAGGATGAGTGGTGGTAGATGGCTCTTTAATTTCATCTTTTTTTTTTTTGCACAGTCCAAAGCACCCATCATGCCTGTTCTTCCAGTACAACACTCAGCTTGGTCCACCATACCACGTTCTTATCGACACAAATTTCATCAACTTCTCCATCAAGGCCAAATTGGACATCGTTCAGTCTATGATGGACTGCCTCTATGCAAAATGCAAGTTCTGCTGCCACTTATTATTAAAAAACAATACTTGGTGAACATGGAAATAATCTTTTACCCCTGCAATTTTATCCAATCCAGGCATCCCATATATCACAGACTGCGTGATGGCTGAGATTGAGAAGCTTGGAATGAAGTACAGAGTTGCACTAAGGTACAAGCTGCTGAATATGAATTAGCACGTGTCATGAACCTAATCTATGTCTTCTTATCATCATCATCATCATCATCATCATCATCATCATCATCCTCATCCTCATCCTCATCATCATAATTCTTAATTTATTACATTTTTTGTGTGTTTTGTTTTTGCAGGATAGCCAAGGATCCAAGGTTTGAGCGCTTGCCGTGCACACACAAGGGAACATATGCTGATGACTGTTTGGTCCAAAGGGTAACACAGGTAATGTGCTTTTAATGTACAACTGCAGCTATACACACGTGTTATAGAATGTCAAGTGTTCACCTCATGATGAACACTACACTCAATATGTTGAGAGAGAGTTGTTTTCAGCTCATCATTGCAGGAAAAGCACAGTGCACTGTAATTGAATCCATTAGGTCAGCTAATTTAAAGATCCATGTATTGTGCTATAAATAATATTTGCTTTAAGTATATGACATCTCGCATTCAAAATGGCTGCCACTGAAAAGTTCTGTGACATGCATCTGTTGTATGCGCAGTAGCAGTGTGTGAAAATATAAAGATAACATGGTGACAGATAACAATGTAAAGTATGAACTTGCATTATGTCCATTATAGTTGAATTTCTAGGTCTAGAAGCCATGAGGTGTGTTAAATTAGTGTAGATGTACAGACCTGCATTAAAACAAACTGTCCATTTATCAATAAATCTATTAATTTTACTCAGAGGTATCCTCTGAATGAGGCATACATATACAGTTATTCACATTTAGGATGTAATTGCAGTCGTACATACAGAAATGTGACAAGAAACGTGCATAGAATTTTATATTGTATGTAAAAGAGTGCATTACATTTACAAGTAGTTTGTGACTGCATTTTATAGCCTGACCTGCAGCACAGATAATCTGCTTCACGTCCCTTAAATCTGACCAAATTGTCATTCTTCAGCTCTTACTGTGTGTGAAGGTGCACAACTTTGCAGCAAAGTAACTACGTTTCTAATTCATGCTGAAAACAGGTGTTGGCCCCTGAAGTTGTATTGTAAATGTAAAACTGTGATGATTGGGAAACAATGAAAAAAACATTATATGAGATGTTATAAACATGAGTTGGTTCACAAAGAGACTGTACAAGTCAACCGGTAGAGTGAAAGAGATGGCAGTTAGACTATCAAATCATGAATTAAGAATAGCTTGATGAAAGATGCTTGTCAAGATTTGCTCTGTCACAGATTTGGAAAAAAAAAAGATGGACGTAATGATGTCACTTAAAATGCTGTTGAGCTGCTACAGAGTTTGGGTCACCGCCTGCTACAGAACAAGCAATGACATGAACTGCTGCTAGTGCAACAATCAATTAAGATAAGATTTTCCTTTATTGATCCCCCTTGCGAGAAATTCACAGGTAACACAGCAGTACAGAGAGAAATAAGTAGCAAAGAATAAAATAACATTACAGTTACAAACAATTAGAATGAAAATAAACACACAGTAACTGTCCTTGTGAGTACATGACGTGTGCAATATATATAACAAATGTTAAATAAATGACTGTGCAATGTGTAGGTCTCCTGAGATTATAAATAACAACAGAACAAATAACAATCAGTCTTTGTGACATGAAGTGTATAGTTGAGACCTTAATCAGTGGAGAAAGGAGGTGTTGGAATTCATCATTGTGGGTAGATGTATCTCATGTAACTCATGTGTAGTTTTGGCTCTTATTTACATGAAAATATCTCCACAGCACAAGTGTTACATCCTGGCTACTGTGGACAGAGATCTGAAGAGAAGGATCAGGAAGATCCCCGGGGTGCCCATCATGTACATCTCAAACCACAGGTAACACTGCTCCAAAACGTAGCTTTAACTACGTGGCAACTTGTGATGTGTGTGTTTTTTTTCTGTCATAACATGTTAAACGTCATTCTAGAGTAAGTAAAAGCCTCATCAGGAACACAGCTGTACTGATTTGGATTTGTTTTTCCATACAGGTACAATATTGAGCGGATGCCTGACGATTATGGTGCTCCAAGGTTTTAATATCGCTACAAACTGAACCGGACCTGTAAATACACGGACATTTCCTGTTTGATATTGCTTTCCTTTTATATATTTCAAGAATATTGTGAGTGGGTTTTGAAGTCTGATTTAGTCAGGATGGGGAGCATTTGATCTAACTGCAAATCACTTTAAGTTTTGTTATGCTTATGAACCATTTTGCGATGAGAATAAATGAGTTGTTGAAATGCATGTTGTCTTCAGTCTGCAGTTTTTCCAACACCAAATATGTATATAGACATGTTGATGCGCAAAGATAAAAATTTACCACAGCAAACAACCCAGGCAAATAATAGTTTAATATTTTTCATAGTTGTGGCTGTCTTCCTAATTATAACATTTGATTGGTTTATTGTAATAAACTCCTCTGCTGCTGTGGTCTCCCCCGGCTCGCGGGGATGTTGGATGATTGCTGCTCTGCCGTTGCTGGCGTGGTCTTCAGGTGTTCAGCGCAGGAGCTCCTGGACCTCTGCTGCCACCTCACCCCAGGCCCCATCGCTGGGATTGGATCTCTTGGTCTCCTGCGTCGCCACCACTGTGTGCACGGAGCTTCCAGATGCAAGTTTGTTTATACGGACGGTGCTATTCCCTGCAGCGCTACTGTTCCTTCCATGCTGACTGACAGGCGCTCCATTTATTCTTTGTTTTGTTTGTTCCATTTTGTTAAGTGTCCTTCGGTACCCTGAAAGGTGCTATATAAATTAAATGTATAATCTTTATTATTATTAGTAGTAGTAGTAGTATAAATAATAAACAAATTACATCTAAATGGTTTATTAAATCTACTGTGACATGACCAGTGCATGTTGGAATAAATTAACATAACTCCCCAAATAGTAAACATAGTCTTACATAAAGCCTACCTCTGCACAGGACCACATATAAACTACATACTCTACCTTTTAAAGGGGAGAAGAAGACAGTGAGGGAATTCAGACCTGGTATAAATACCCGTTTGATCCGATTACGAGCAGATGTCTTAAAGCCCATCAGTTTACATCTGGTGTTAGCATGTGTCTCATGTGAACACTTTTGACTGGACCTCTCTTTCTTGCTCTATATGCAAGGTAACATGTACATCACTGGGAAGACAGACATAAAGATCTTTGTGTTACATTTGTTGAATTTACAAGAAGACCCAAATAGTTCCGAATGTGTTGTAGACAGTGTTTCACAAAGTTCAGAAAGTTTCTCTGAACTCAACAACTCGCAACAATTCAGCAGTTCTTTAAGGGAGTCTGGGTACTGCTTATGTTGGAGACTGATTACTGTATTTGTAAAATTTGACATGTTTGCTGTCCATAAAATTTTTTCTTTCTTTTATGAAATTAGTGTAAATGGTGATCAGTTGAGACGGTGTGTTCAAACAGCCATAAATGATGGCAGGTTAGATGGACTGTAGACACAGAGCAGACAGGCTGGTGCAGTAATGCTGCGACAAACTGACACTTTGTACAAGGAAATAAACAACTCAATGTTTTGCATTAAATTCCAAATTGAAGGCATGAATTTGCTATAGCCATTTTGCAAATATTAAATTTCACCTCATGCAACAATTCCTAGTTGAGGTTACATCCAACTGTCAGCTGAACCACAATCAGACACTGCATCTAAAATTGGCAGGTTCAAGCATCCAAATGAAAATCAGACAGAATGTGATCATTTCTGCCTGTTGTTGTGGCTTCTTTTTTTTCAGCTGAGGATGTTATTGGTCCAATGTGGCCCAAGACAAAAGAACTGTGGTCACATGCGGCCCAGACCACCTTGGAATGTGGTCGAAGGGATCAGATCTCAAATGTGTCCTCATCTGTACTGTAGATCTCTCAACTTGTGATCAGATCACTTCGGACACATGATGATATTGAGTGTGAACAGGGCCAGAGTGTGCTGACGTGAAACCGAAAAACCACAACATGCAGTGAGAAGCTCAAAGACTGCAGAAACAAAGCAGAAACATAACTTGGAAGTGTTGTTCCTGAGACCACTGTAGCCAGATACTCAACTATACCTGCTGTTCATTAGAAAATGTCTGTTGAAAGATCTCAACTTCATAAGTAAAATCTTATAATGACTGGAGCCAAACAAACTCAACTTCTGGTTGATCAGTCAATTTCCACAGACAGCTCTGAGACGCCATGGTCAGGTGGATGTTGGGATGCATGATGCAAATGTTTGTAGAATCTGAATGTTGCCGTTGAATCATGACACATCCTGTTATACTCATATGGTCATACTTCACAAAAAATTAATCTAATAACATTTATCATGCGCAGATTGTCAGAGTTTCACTTACAAGCGCATCTTTGCTGTACGGAAGCCCTGAGAGGCAAGTGAGAATGTCTTTTTCTTTATTTTCCTGGTGATCCATTTTCTAAATCTGATCCTAACTATTTTCCCTCTTGTGTTAATGACATTTGATCTGGTGGGGGCACCAAAAAAAGGTTTTTCCTGGAAAATCTTTTTTAAGTTCCTTATGTTTATTTTTGTAGTACTCATTTTAACCACAAGAGGCTGAAGTGCACAACCACCCATGTCCTAAACAGGGTACAATGCATGGCATGATCTTCCAGGTGTGTATTAATTTCTCTCGGGACACAAGATGCATCTATAATGTCTCAGTAAGTTTTGTAACGTGACTGTCAGGTTTTTCTTTTTGTCAGGCGAGGAATGTGTCACGCTTGGTCCCAATCTGCCTTTAGAGTAAAGGGTGGGGTACTGTGCATTATCAGCCTTCTCAACAGTGGTTCTCTACAGTGAACAGTAGATCATGGCCACAGCCGCGAGGAAAACAAAGAAAATGCATAATTCTGTGACATGTATGTGTCTGGGGTGAAGGTTGGATAACACTTGTCATCAGTTCTTCCATTCACATTGTCCTGTAGCAGTGTGAAGGCGGTGAAAGTCCACGCATCCATCAGCTTTACGCACGAGTGCCACCGCGGTATTTCTATGTTTACAGCGATCAGACTGCAGGGGCATTGTGCCACACCAGTGGGGCCCGCCCCACAGTTTTAAAAACCACTGGCATATACAGTAATGCGCTTACTGGATCATACAGCCAACTTCATAAGACATAGTATACCAGTATGCAATGACAAGTTCCTGTATCGTATTATAAAAGTTTACTTGCATTCTGCAGAGAGAAAATATCTGTTCTCGTCCCTCTTTTAGGAATCTTGTTCTTGATTTTTGTTATTTTTCTCAGACTGGAACTAACATTGTTGACTGCCTGACCAGAGCAGCGACAGAATACACCATATGTTCTTAAGCTGGGGGAGGAACATCGGCGTTCCTTAGCATTTGAGGTAGTCAATGGGACAGTCATTAAGCACCCATCTCTTCCGGGTCCAGTTGATGGGTGTGTCAAAGCATTTTTTCCTTAATTTCACTCACCCAAATAACCATGTGCACAGGTTTGGGAGTCATTTCTGAAATCCCAGGGACTAATCAAATTGAATAAAGTTAATTCAAGCTCATTTAGTCCTGATGTAAGGAAGACATTCTACTAATGTGCGGTAGGAGCTAAGCAGGCCTCCAAAATTTCAAGGTGGGTTACTTCCTAAGCCCTCATGATCTGAGCTAAGTAGGTTTCAAAGATTTGAATGTGCTCTACCTCAGGGTTAGACAATATAAAAACATTAAATCGACACTATCAAGATATGAGACTATACATAATCTCAGATTTTAGACATGATTATATGGTGATATGTCATAAGAATGGTCTTTTCCTGGTTTTTAAAGGCTTGTGACAGTAAAGTGATGGGTTTTCTGGATTTAGCAAGCTGTTCTACTTGTTCTAATTCTTATGTGTAGACCTTATACACATCTCATACTCTCACACTTTGAAGCTCTTCAAATACAAAGACCAGAGAAGTTGTCAGCCCAAATAATATTACTTTCATTTTCAATTTACAATCAAACCCAACTGTACTGCATATTTAACTTTTCCTGTTTTATCGAAGGACCACTTTCTATATAAAACTGACAGCAGGAAATGGATCTTCAATTGATATTTCAGATATTTGGTTAAATAAAGGTTTCTTTTCACTACAAATGCGTTGACATCTTTTTTTTGTCTTGTCTCATGTCTCAAACTACAACTTGCAACACGCTATGGACTCTATGAACGCTGTGTCACTGACAGAGCCAGGAAGTCACTCTCCAGCTCGATTCCCTCCCGAGCAGCTGCGTAAGTTATTTGTCCATGTCTTCCAGCCATCTCCATCCAGCTGTTAACACTCTCTACCTGTGGGGGTTGTTGGAGTCACTTACCTGCAAAAGTTTTATTATTGCAGACATGAGCCAAACATTAAGCCCGTGATTCACTCAAGTATTGATGAAGATAGCAGATAAACCAATCCCACATTCGTGCCCTTGTCACTGCAAGGTATTTGTAGCATAGCTCAAATGATAATCACAATAGTAGTCGGCATAAACCTTGGGCAGTCCAAATGTGAACACAGGAAATGTGAAAAGTGAAATATAGCCAGTTTCTATTGACTTTACAGTTTTGCTTCAACACAAAGCACAGTAAAGAGAAAAAATTATATTGTTCATAAAAAATGTAATACATTTGTGATGTCCAACAGCATCAACTTTTCCTTACAGCCAGTTGGAGAAAATCTTTTGCAAAAACAAACAAACCCCTGGCCCTCATCTGGTATGAAACTTATGCTGTTTTCTCTACGCGTACATGCACTCCAAATGCCATAATTCTTTTGTTCATGTTGGAGGTGAGCAGTTGAATCTGTGAGAAGGGTGACACGGTGTGGTAGAAAGTGGGACTTGCCTGTACTTCCAGTCAGCACTCAGTGCTCAACACTGTAGGGCTGGTAGGGTGTAAACTATAAGGATTGGTCTGTTGAGGTCCCATGTACAGTAGGCTATGTGGTTTTAGATTTATATAAGGTATGTGGACTGGCATTTGTTAATGGTCTGAGAATACATTTTGTAATTGTATGTATGTATGTATGTATGTATGTATGTATGTATGTATATACGTACATATAAATATAAACATCAAATTATTTAAAGTAGTATATTATTCTTAAATTATGAATATTCTGCAAAGTATTTTCAGTGCAACATTTTTTTTTATTTATTTTTTTTATTTTTATTTACTTTCATTTCTGCATTTGCATCCGTCAAATAAGTGCTGCTCTTATCGTTCGTATTGCCGCTGGATGCTGTGGCTGACCCGCTGCTCCGCTCTGAAATGCATACAAGGCAAGCCCGTGCTGGGCTGTCCAAGAAACCCCATCGACGAGACAAAACTCGAGGCGTGAACGTGGCAGCCATTTTACATCATCAAGAGTGAATGACTGAAGCCGGATCAGTGCCGGGAGTTTTACACTTTTTCTGTCTTTTAAATATCACATTTATCTTCCTAAATAATCAACACCATACACGTTGGTGGTCCAGCGGCAGGTAGGGCGAATGCTACTAATTGGTCACGTGATTGTTGCTTAATTGATGGCTAAAAAGTCTGAATCGTGTGGTGCTGTTTCAAACAATGTGGAAACTGGTGGTGGTGGTTGGGAACGAGTTCTCCAGACCGGCTTTTTGAAAATGGACTCTTCCTATATGGCGGCACGTTGACAAACCACGCATCCAGCGGGCTAAGTCTTTAGCTTCCAGGGCCTCGTTTAATCTAAACCATTTTTAAAGCTGTTACTTGGGCATTTGGCGAAGTCCCTGCCGACAAATGACGTTGTAACAATGGCCTCACTCAAATTCCGTCCGAATTAGCATCCTAGCTTATGCTAGCCTATTTTGACAGATCATGGAATTGGCATGCTCATTGTCATCGTATGCTAACAGCAGCTAGTTGTCAAAAGCCTGTAATCTTGGAAATAATGTTCGATCCCGCGCCACTGTTGTACTAAATGACACGCTCCCTCCCCACTAAAATGGTGAATGCAGATGCACTCATAGAAATGCATACTGGCGCCTCATGTTATTGTCCCGATGAAGGTCCCTGTTAGCCCGATTGCTGTAACATTAGCTGTGCACGCTAACCCGCTAGCTAGCTAGCCAGCACCAACGTGTGCGAGCCAGTCCCTCCCCGCTAAATCTATCGATATCATTTACATCGGATTAAAATACTGTGTTCGCCAGGATCTGTTGATGTTACAGAATCCAAATTCAATGTTGGTTTTGCACCAAGCGATTACAGCTACTTTTTAAGGTTGCAGAAATGTTTTTAACTACAGAGAAAGCACGTGCTTACGATGTGAGACACTACAGGATAAAGGTTGTGTGGTCTGTTTAGGGTAACAATAGCGAAGTTAATGTTAGGCCAAAACAGAAGAGTGCCGTCCACGTTTTGCTGAGCCTAGCTTTGCTGAAGTCAGTGATGTGAACATACAGCAGTTATAGATTGCTGCTTTACACAAGTTCATACCCCATTTTAAGTCGATACAAACACGTGAAGTAATGGCTGGGCTGGGCATTAACCTGATAATTGGGAGTATTTACCTTAGTGTCACAATATGTGCTGTCAAAGTGTCAAGAAACTAAATGCTAAAGGGTGCATACTTGGTCAGCCACCGGAAACCGGGGCTCACTCTCTGATGGAACACGTGTATCAGCTATCTAGCCTGTGCTGAAGTCAGCAGTGAGAAGGTAAGCTAACATGTAATTTAGAGACCAAAGCAGACCAGGACTCTGCACCAGCAGCGACCAACATTGCTGTGATACAGGCGTTAGCAAGTGGACTCGGCTCCATTTGCACAAACTTCTCAGCCCACATCAAACCAGAATGGAAAATACTACTGTATGGACAGACAGACACACACACAACAGTTTTTGTTATTTTTAGGATATGTCATGAAATTGATTTCTGGGGGGAATTGGGTATGTGCATTGTCAGTCTTGCGTGCAATGTTGAAACATCTGTCAACTGCCTATATGCAGGTTTCTGGGCTTCTGCCTCATGCGAGCTGAGAGCTGCAAGTGTTAACTCAGGATTGTGAAAAGTCTCTAGACTGTGAGGGACCACACAATCACGATGACTTGCTGTGACAATGGTGACATCCCATATTTATTGATAACATGTGCTTAATGTAAAACTCACCTGTATCAAAGATAATAAATGTTCAAACCATTTTTTTTGTCTGTTTTTGCCAAATGATTTTCTTTATTTAGTCTGAGACTTTGCACTCTCCTGAAAACATCCCAAGTCTTGCCCTTGACCCAGGATTAATTTGGCTCATTGCATTTACACAGATTTCTGGAGACATGGCCACAGAACATATTAATGGAAATGGTCCAGAAGAACCAATGGACACCTCTGCTGCAGTTACCCATTCTGAGCACTTCCAGACTTTATTAGAAGCTGGTTTACCACAGAAAGTTGCTGAAAAACTAGATGAAATTTACATAGCAGGTAAGGCACAACCAATATACTTGCATATTCAAATATGCAATTTTCCATGTTTATCAATTTCTTGCATGTATTGTCATTTTATCACCTTTTTGAATGGGGGAATTGGGAACCTGAAGCAACTTTTTGTGGTTTTCTACCAAAATGGGTACTGCAGTGCTACAAAATAGTGAATTACACATTACAAGTGTGAAAATGTGTAAATGATTGCAGCATTTGCATTCCCAACATGGTTGCATGATCACTGGTGTCAGGGCTAATGAATTGTCCTCTTCCTAGGAGGGTCTGGTGAGCCTGTCCAGTCTCTCCATTCATTCATTTCTGTAAGGTTGTTTTGCATCCCATAAAATTTAAGATTAGGTTCAAGTATGATGTCAGCTACAACTTAAGTATTTGTTGCATTGGCACAGGTCTTTTATAAGTTTATGTGGGGTGGCCTGTAGTAACAAGTGTGGGGGTCATTTTAGGACTTTTTTGGTCGGTCAGATCTAGAAAAGTACTGGTCTGGCCTTTTCAGCCAGATGGAACTGCGGCAGAAACAATGGCAGCAGCTGTCTGGTGTGTGGCTGCCTGGGACAGGTGACGGCCCTTCCACAGAGGAGAATGCAGACCGGCTCATTAGAAACTCCCAGCCACTGTATAGAGAGGCACTGGCATATCGAGTTGCACTGTCACATCTGTTGTGATTAGTTCTGCAAAATGTGCTGGTTGGAGAGAAAAGTGCATCCTGACTCCCGAATACAGCTCCATTAGATCAGGCTGCGCCCACCATTCACTGTAATAGCCATTATTTATCCATTTCATAATTTAAAAGATTTTTCAAAGGCAAAGTGTCTCATCTTAATTACTCTTTGGTCTTTGTACTTACATTTTTGTGTTTTAAAAAGGAAGGTAGTATTAAAAACTTTTAGTCTTTCTTGTTAGTAGCTCAACATTTCTCTCTGTTGTCCTCCCTCCTCCAGGTTTGGTGTCACACAGTGACTTAGATGATCGAGCGATTGAGGCTCTAAAAGAATTCAACGAGGAAGGTGCTCTGCAAGTCCTTTTGCAATTTAAGGACAGTGACCTCTCACATGTTCAGGTAGGTGTGTGGCCCTGTTGGTGTATTGTTTAGATAACTTCGACCTTGGCTTTATGATACTGTCATACAAAGTGGAAGACTATCCTCTGTGTAATGTATAATGGCATGATGTACTTGTGTTTGCACAATAGCTTTTAGCTATCATTGATCTCATCTACAAGGAGGACACTCACTGACTTGTGTAACAGCTAATTCTTTCCTTGTTGCACCAGGAAGTAGAGGTTTTCTTAATGTTGTTAAGATGTTTTTAATCACTGTTCAGTGATGGTTTTTATTTTTCTTTATTTTAGAACAAAAGTGCCTTTCTTTGTGGCGTGATGAAGACGTACAGACAGAGAGAGAAACAAGGGACCAAAGTGTCAGACACCAATAAAGGACCAGATGAAGCCAAAATCAAAGTGAGAACTAATCCTCTGTTTTTAATGTTGATTTATATCTGGTTTAATGCTGAGGATAACCTGTGTTAACATTGATGCTGTACTTTTAAATGCAAATAAATAGTTCATTTGTATACCAGGATGCTATTTGAACATAAGACGCATTGAAATAGAATACTCTGGTTTTTTTCAATGCATTTTCCCATCCGTTTGCTTTGAAACATATCTAGCTGACTTTGATTTATTTTCTGTCACATTTTCTGATAACCAGGCTTTGTTGGAGAGGACTGGCTACACACTTGATGTGACAACAGGCCAGAGGAAGTATGGAGGTCCCCCACCAGAGTCTGCCCACTCAGGGGCTCAGCCAACCATCGGTACAGAGGTACAAAACTTGTCACCTCTTTGAGTTGTACTAATGCATTCTGGGTTCATATGGTGTCCGAATGATGACAACTTAATGATTCTCTGTAGTAACCCTGGTTACACTGACAGTTTACCGCTAAGACCTGACTGGATACAATTATAGTTTAATATCTATCCCTATATGCCAGATGAATGAGTTGCTCTCATGAACCATATTTTCCTTTCCTCTCAAACTTGCAGATATTTGTAGGTAAAATCCCTAGAGACCTTTTTGAGGATGAGCTGGTTCCACTGTTTGAGAAAGCTGGCCCCATCTGGGACTTGCGCCTGATGATGGATCCTCTCAGTGGCCTGAACAGAGGCTATGCCTTTGTCACTTTCTGCACTAAAGAAGCTGCACAACAGGCTGTCAAATTGGTACACATACTGTTCTGGCAATAATCATTAAAAGTTGCCAAAGACATTTTTTGCTCCTCTTATTTAAACTATCCTTCAATGTTTTTGCAGTGCAACAACAATGAAATTCGACCGGGGAAACACATCGGCGTTTGCATCTCTGTGGCCAATAATAGACTTTTTGTTGGCTCCATCCCCAAGAGTAAAACAAAAGAGCAGATTGTTGAGGAATTTGCAAAAGTCACAGGTGAGTCAGCGCCCTCCTTTCACCCCTCATTCTGTATAATATCCTGTGTAAAATGTATTCATTACATTCATCCAACATTTTCCTGATTATTTTGATGAGGTTTGCTCTGTATACAAAAGTTATTATGAAAGAATCGGTGGATGTGTCCAAATGATGACCTTAACTACTATGCTACAAGTGACTTAAGGTTGCTAATGATGGCTTACCGCTAAGATCTGACTGGACATTAAATATAATGTAACCAATTTTCAGACATTTTTAGCACTCAAATTTAGGTTTTTATTATGAGTGACAGAAAAAAGACATCAATATGAAGTTTTCATTTGTCACTTCTGATCATTCATCTTTTTGAATCAAGCTTCTAACTTGCATGCGTTTCAGTGACTCCAGTTAACCGCCTGCTGCTTTTTCTCCACCTCTCTCCCATCTCTACAGAGGGTCTAAATGATGTCATATTGTACCACCAGCCAGACGACAAGAAGAAGAATCGGGGCTTTTGCTTCCTGGAGTATGAAGACCACAAGACAGCAGCTCAGGCACGCCGCCGGCTGATGAGCGGCAAGGTGAAGGTGTGGGGCAATGTGGTCACCGTGGAATGGGCTGATCCCATCGAGGACCCAGATCCTGAGGTCATGGCCAAGGTAAGGTACAAGGCCACTGGTAATGAGTTGCATGAGAAGTGGCCGTGTGACCAAAAATTTTTGTGATGGACCCGTGCATATGTATTTGTTCCCCTTTTTGCACAAAAATACTGAACCTTGTGTTTTCATCATCAGGTCAAGGTGCTGTTTGTGAGGAACCTAGCCAGCACTGTCACAGAGGAGATACTTGAAAAGGCCTTCAGTCAGTTTGGCAAGCTGGAGCGGGTGAAGAAATTGAAAGACTATGCTTTCATCCACTTCGAGGAAAGAGATGGTGCTGTGAAGGTACGGCCTAAAAAACCTACTACAAAACATACCACATATTTATCACAGGGCTGGGTGCTATGGCCTTCTTTAGGCTATTTTACAAGACATGATATTTATCTTCTCAAACAGTATACCTGATGAAAAACATCTATTTTGACAATAGGAAGGATACTGTCACAAAATATTAAAACGTTACATATTTGATAGAAAAGAATATGTTGACATAATGTGTAAAGGCAAGACTTGGAATAGTCAGTCTGGTAAGCTATATATAATATGATAGCATTTAACTGTGCTGGAGCCTTTAAAAACAGAAAAAGACAGCACTTAATGCAATTTCATGAGATAAGTTTGTTATTTAACTAAAGGCATGATTTCATTGTCTCGATCAATTTGTAGGCGTTGGCTGATCTCAATGGCAAAGACCTTGAGGGAGAGCACATTGAAATCGTCTTCGCCAAGCCCCCGGACCAGAAGAGGAAGGAGCGCAAAGCCCAGAGACAAGCTGCTAAAACACAAATGTAAGCAAGAACAATGCAACTCAAACTGTTTGCCTTGTATTACGGAATTGTTATCAAATTTGAAATGATGATTATAAAGCAGGAAGCCATGTTTACGTTGAGTCTGCATTGCCTCTTTCAGGTATGATGAATACTATTATTACGGGCCTCCCCACATGCCACCACCCACGAGAGGCAGGGGCCGAGGCGGGCGGGGAGGTTACTCCTACCCCCCTGACTATTATGGCTATGAAGACTATTATGATTACTACGGATACGACTACCACAACTACCGGGGCGGCTATGATGACCCGTACTATGGCTATGATGACTTCCAGGGGTCTGGGAGAGGACGAGGAGGCAGGGGAGGAGTCCGTGGTGGTGCTAGTCAGAGCAGGGGCCGTGGTTCTGTCACACCAAGGGGCCGATTGGGCTTCTCCCAGCGAGGAGGCCCTGGAACGAGCAGAGGTAAATTAAATTTTTTGATCAGATTAGACGGTTAAAAGATTAGGGTTGAAGAAGGTTAAAAGTTTATTTATCATTTTATATCATAAGGCTGCACCAACGCAAAGTTACACCTGCTCATTGGTCTCATAACCAACTCTTGACAGGTGTCAACTTTCAGAGCAGTCAGCTTGTTTGCCAGCAGACAAAGGTCATTAACGACATGCTATATTTTTAAGAAGGCCAGCTGAGTCCCACTCTAGTGGCAAAACAGTCTCCAGCTTAAACTTTGTGATATGTCATTAATCTGTCAGTTTGCTTATTGAAAATGAATATATAAAGCATGGGTGTCTGGATTTTTTTCTTCCTGTTTTTTTTTTTTTTAATTATGTACTAATTTTGATTTTCCTCATTGGTCCAGCAGGGAAACGGGGCCGAGGGCGGTCCTGACCTGTCACAGTGGATACTGACTTGATGTGTGGGGTTACACCGTAAGCTGCAATGGATGTTAAGAAAAAAGAAAACAGCACGACAAAAAGGTCCAATGATATTCCAGCCTTACAGAAGAAGCATCTCCCCTGCCCCTATGTTTTTTTTTTTTCATTTGTTTCTGAAACTGCCACCTTTTTTAAAAGATGATCGGAGGATTCTGAATACTCGCCACAGCCTCTTTGCCCCTAGGCCCTTGTACCCAGCCCTGATAAACAGGGCTCCATGTATTGCCCATACAATCTCCCCCTTCCCTGTCCCTGAACATGCCATTTTTTAAATAATTATTGAAGAATTTGCACTTTTTAAGTTCTTAGGTTTGAAGTGGCTCAGATGAGCTTGATGCTATTGTATATTTTTGTGCTAATCGCAATTTTTATCGTCGGAATATCCATGTTAATCTTAATCGTTTGATCTGGATGTTTGACAGAGAACATTTGCAGGTTTTTAGGGTGTACCCACCTGGCATGGATAAGTCAGGCATTCCAGGAAAGTGGTTCTTTTCAGAACTTGTCTTTTAAAGGGTTGGTTGACTACCTCAGTACAGAGGACTAAACTACCCGGCCTGTACTGTAAATAGGGAAACTATATTGATGAAAGCAGGGCTTGTTTTCATACAAAATATGCACAAGAGCTGCAGTGCAAAAACGATGTACTTAATGTAATATAGTCATTTCAGCTGCAGCTCTGACACTGCAAACAGTCAAACTGGGCATGCAAAACAATCTCATATGATGAGTCTGAACAAGCCCTGCTTTTATCCTATTTTGAACTGAATTAGCCGCCTTGCTTCTTCAGAGTATGTAGTTACTGGTTGTATAGTTTTTCGGATAAAATGTTACTTTTGTAAAGGCTTCAACGTCACAGGCATCCAACTGCCTTTGATTTAAAAAATAAAGAAAAACAAATAATGCCCTGCAGTGTCCCTTTTGTGCCACTGTATTATTCCAGTGGGTTTGTTTTTTATAACAATACAGTACATTTTCAACACCAGAATAAAACAACCTAATCAAATACTTCATCATATAAAATAATGTTAATCTCAAATGATCCCTTCCCAGCTCCTAAAGACAGCAACTATGTAGAAGGTCTTTCAATCTTGATGGATGACTGAATTGCCATATTGCCCTGCCAGCGAGCATGTGTGCCTAATGTTAGCTGCCATGATTTGGTGAGGGATCATAGTCATAGTGGTAGAAGGGATACTGCAGTGAATGATTTCTATTTCCGGGTATAGCAAAAGGAAACTGCTCTTCAATCCCAGTTTTCTATACAGTTAACTCCCTCAATAAAATCATAACAACCACCTTTTGAAAAAAAGATGTTAGCAGTTTTAAACTATTGTTGGTGGCCAACAACGTTTTTTGCATTCCTGCAAATAAATTGTTTTATACTGTAAAATGGAGGTGAGTGTAACTTATTTTTGTAATAAAGTTTTTGATTTCTATCTGTGTCTTAATCTTTGGATAAAATCTTGAGATTCAACTTGGCTGGTGTTTGATTCAGTTTGGCAGCGGGGTACATCACTGAAATGACTGTGTGAGAGAGAGAGATTGTGAAACACGTCTGCTTAGTGTGAAGAAAGTTATGTCATTGGTTAAAAATAATTCATTTAGTGGATCAAGTTGCAAAGAGGATAACTTTATGACAGGTGAAGGAATATTATGAAGTACAGTTTTCAGTACAGTGCCTTTTCAACATAATTTGTATTTCAGTATAAAATGAATAAAAGATTCACGCAGATTTTTTTTTTTTTTTTAAAAGATGCTAAAGTAATATAGATCTTGCAAATGAGCCATCAAGCAGATAACTATAGCTATTACGACTGATTTTCCTTTTCAGAATGGTCTGTTTCAAGGAACCAACAAGACCGGCGAATTTAGGTCAAGCACTGGGATGGTGGCCCAAAATAAGAGCTTCAAATGCATTAATCTCAATACATTCACGGAGTAGACGTACTGGTGCCTTCAAGGACCGTGGTCAATTTCGCCTTATTATTAACGGGTACGACTGATTTACGTACGTAAAAAGGTCCTCAATTTCCCTTAATTATCTTAAACTGAGATGTTTACTACAAGAGAGTCCCCTCATCCGAGACAATAAATGGCGGAGGAGCGGCACTCCCACCTCGGCGTCGCCTCTTAAAAACCTCGTGCGGTTCATTATTAATTTGACGAAGCGTGTGGCTGATATGAAGCAGCTCCGTGTGTCTCTGGTGGACTTAACAGTGCAGCTGGGGCCGCCCGCCCGCCCGCCGCTGTGAGCACGGCGGAGGTGACATCACGCGTCCCCCGGCGCTGACGACGAGCAGGCAGCGGAGAGCGTTGCCCCCCTAGCTGGGCAGAAATGACAGCGTGAGCGCCGCAGCCATTATCGGAACACTGTGGGAGTGTTTTTTTTTCTTTCATTAAAAATATTATTCCCTAAAAGACGGCCCCGCAAACGCATGACGCCGCGATTACCTCTAAAATCCTGCTGCGGTTTTCAGCTGTGCGCGGCGCCTCGGCTCGTCCTCAGCTGATCTTACGATCGAGAGCAACCTGCGTGTTTGATTCCGCAGGAAAAAAAAAAAAAAAAAAGAATTAACGACGCTGCCCGGGACTGCGCTCAGAAACGGCCCCGTAACACCCGCAGTGCACTGAGCGGATAAATAATATAGATACATATTTTAAAATGACAGGATACTGAGTTGACGCCGCTGCACGTCGAATCCACGCACGCCTTTATTTATTGTTTTGGACAGCCGCTCCGAGACGATGCCTCCCTCGTCTGACAGTCACATGCGATAGGCTGCATGTGAACGCGGCTGCCGGAGCGACCGAACATGGGATGCATCGGGGCCTTTCTGCAGAGAATAAGGCGCGGGATGAAGCTGGACCGGTTCAGAGAGCTGGGCCGACAGTACCCGCTGTTCTGCTTTCTGCTGCTGGCCCTGCTGCTGTCCACCGTGCTGTTAAACAGGCGAGTAAACAACAGTGCACGTCAACATCACCGCAGCTTCACCCGTGGCACACCCATGTCAATATGCTGTAAATGGGTCAGTGTGTATGGATCTATCATGTGTTTTT
This sequence comes from Acanthopagrus latus, assembly GCF_904848185.1. Taxonomy (NCBI): domain Eukaryota; kingdom Metazoa; phylum Chordata; class Actinopteri; order Spariformes; family Sparidae; genus Acanthopagrus; species Acanthopagrus latus. The sequence goes on along the minus strand of NC_051054.1, from coordinate 14,538,239 downwards.
TACTCGGTTCAGAGCTGCGTGTGTCTCGTGTTTTGTCAGATATATACACATTATAATGGTGTTCTGGTCCTTCCTGGCTGGAGTCGTCACCTTCTACTGCTCTCTGGGGCCAGAGTCTCTGCTCCCCAACATCTTCATGTCCATCAAGCCAAAGAGCAAGGTGGGTCAGAGAGCCCGAGTGACTGATTTTCACATTTTATTAGTAACTCATCATAATAACATCAGTCACAGTCTGACAACATGGTAGCACTTTCTAACAACCTGCACTCATGAATAGGAAATGTAGTTAGTTAAACGTCAGTAGTTATTTAACTGTTAATAAACAATTAAATATTTTGTTAACCATTTATTTACCACCCCGCGACCCTGCAGAGGATTAAGCGGCGTACATATAATGTGTACAGATAATGGATGGATGGATGGATTTATTTACCAGCTCTGTAGGTTTCTAAGCATCCGTTGCAATTTTATAATGGTTGTCCAGAAAATGATTATGGATGATTTGTTAACTAATTTACTAAATATTATAAACATTAGTTGTGACTAAACAATAACAGTGGAATAAGTATTAAATATAGAAGGTTGGGGGGTAACTAAACATTTATTCTGACACAGTTTACTAATGACCTGCAGTCAGTAACCTAATCCAAGTATCACAATATAAAGTACTGTCATTTGATTACTTTCCATTACTTTTGCATTCTTCCAGTACCAAATATGTTCAATAAAGGCAAAATAAAATAAATATCCACAGGATGACCTTTTTTAAAAATATTAATTTTACAGAATTTTACAGTTTTTACAGAATACACAGTTCACTTCAGACCAGAGTGATGTTGTGTGGGACTTGTCTATCAATCTTGATTTTAAAAGTGAAATCCTATTAGTAATCCTTTTTTAAAAACAATTATATATGTGTCCTGATCACATATTTTTTTCTGTGACGTCACCTGAAGACAGGTCCCTTTTTTGTTTCCTAATTAACGTCCCGTTACATGTATCCTGTTACTCCCTGAATCTGACAATAAATGTCCCATTAAGAAATGATGGTCATTAAAGGGTTTTACTGACATAATTTTTGCTGTGTGTTGATAAAGGTTTATAGTGATTTGAGACCAAAATCAGCAGTGATTTGAGCATATTAAACTTGTGACAGATGATGATGAGTCATAGGATCCCTGTAAAAGCTGTTAATCTACAGTATGTTGACTTCCCCCCGGCAGTCCTACCAACAGGAGCTGTTTCCGCTGGGCCACAGCTGTGCTGTCTGTGGAAAAATCAAATGCAAAAGGCACAGGTAAGATACCTGGTTATGTTGTGGTGAAGTGGTATCATGTGGCTGTGTCATGACCTGATCACACATGTCAATGATAGCTATGCTGAGAAACTAAACTTAATGCCCGCAGACACAAGAGGGCACTCCAAAGACACATATAGTCCCTGTAAATGCTGTATTACTGCATATATTCCTGGGTTTACTAGTTGGGTGCTAGTTCAAGAAAATAAGTGATTAATTAATTACAATTATTTCTTTTTTTCCAATCAAACAGACAATATAAATCTGCCTTTTTCATTGTGTTCAGTTTGTCAGCATGGCTTTTTTATTCTCAATCAGAAGACACTTTTATTTATCAAGTTATGGAAGGTGTCACACTGCCATCTAGTGGTTAGACTGGACTCTTGCGCTTTTCTTTCTGGATAATTGTGTGTTTCATTTATGATTTTTTTCAATTTATTGGCAGACCGACTTTATTACTGGAAAACTACCAGCCATGGCTCGACCTGAAAGTTCCCTCTAAGGTGGATGCGTCTCTTTCAGAGGTAAAAACATGCTTCATTCTCTCATGTCTTTATTACATGGATATGCCAAATTATCTGATAATCCTTTTCTGTTGTGTGTCTTTCAAGATTCTGGAGCTGGTTCTGGAAAACTTTGTGTATCCATGGTATAGGTAATCCATTTTTCTGTATTTGTTTTTGCATATCATGATTGAAATAAGGTGATGCAATAAGACCTGTAACGATAACTTCTTTTATGAGACTTACATAGAAATAAATGAAATAAAACATAAACAAAAAAAATAACTCACATCAACAAAATTAAATCAAATAGACACTCAGGCTCTGTTTACAAGAACTGCATATAAACACAGCAGGGAATATGAAGATCATGCTGTATGTTGAGGAATCCATAACACAGTTATTCTAACTGGCCTATAATTAGTGACATGATATTGACCATACAGCGTTTCTTTTCAGAGACATCACTGATGATGAGGCGTTTGTGGATGAACTGAGGGTGACTCTGCGCTTCTTTGCAGCTGTGTTGGTCCGCCGAACCCAGAAGGTGACAAATTAAAGATGTATGGCCGAGTTTAAAGCCTCGGGATGCTGACTGACGTTAGTTCTTTGAATTTTTCTCTTTCTCTCTCTCTCTCAGGTGGATGTGGCGTCCCTCATCACGCGAAAGCTTCTCAAAGTTTCCATGAAGCACATTGAAATAATCAGCAAGGCGAGACAGAGAGGTGCCGCTCACGTTCAGTCTTTTCTTTTGTGTGCGCCGTCAGAATCAACGAAACCAACCTCTCTGCTCTCCCCCGATCTTTTGTAGTGAAGAACTCTGAGTTTCTTCAACAAGCAGCCCTGGAGGAGTACGGCCCGGACCTCCACGTGGCCCTTCGCAGCCGCAGAGATGAGCTCCTCTACCTGAGGAAGCTGACGGAGATGCTCTTCCCCTACATCCTGCCGCCCAAGGCTACAGACTGCAGGTGACACAGTCCTGTTTTTAGCCGAGGCGCTGCGCTGCCTCTGTTTATTTGTCTTTCACGAAAACATCACGCTATCAGTGGCCATCTGCCAGCGCTCACACCCAACAGTAGTAGATTAGGATCATTCCTTACTCTATTATTTTCTTATTTCCCGCTGCTTTATCTCTTCGCTCCTCTCAGATCTCTTACTCTCCTGATAAGAGAAGTCTTGGCTGGTTCTGTCTTCCTTCCTTCAATGGACTACTTGGCCGATCCTGTGAGTGTAGACGCATTAAGGGCCATTTTTTTCTTCACTCAAAGCCTTCTGCTAACACAGTCTGAGACTATATTTGATTTGTATGTATGTCCGTTATGTACCGTGAACGTTCAGAGTGATTTTTTATTTACTTACTGGCTGCTGTTTTTTTTCTGTTCCAGGACACAGTGAATCATTTGCTTTTGATATTTATCGACAACTCCCCCGTAAGTACAGCTGTGAACAGGTAGCCCCATTCACATTGTGCAACCATATTGCTGCAGAGCATATACGTTTCATAGCTCGATGAGATAAACATGATTTATGTCTGCCTCTCTCCGTCCAGCCTGAAGAGGCCACAGAGCCCGCTTCAACATTGGTTCCTTTCCTGCAGAAGTACTCCGATATCCGCAACAAAAAGCCCTCTGTAAGTGTTCCAACAGGTACCGCCTCCCCAGCGAGCCACCAATGATATCTAGTTAATACCGCAGTCGCAACATGCAGACTGACTTTGTTTCAGCCCGAGCTTCACATGTCTTACGCCTGTTTGAAAAAGAGCTGCCTTTGTTAACTGCGATTTTTCTGTTTGCGTTTTCACCGCCTCTCTGTCAGCAGGTGCTGAAGCTGGAGCTGAAGGAAATCCGAGAGCAGCAAGACCTTCTCTTCCGCTTCATGAACTTCCTGAAGCAAGAAGGGGCCGTCCACGTGCTCCAGTTCTGCCTCGCGGTTGGTACGTGTGTCCCGAGCCTTTCAGATGTCTGCAAAAGACACTTTACCTGCGTGAAATCCGTTTTTTAAATCACACGTGTCAAACATGTCAAATGCTCTTTTTTAGTTTCATTTCTTGTCACTTTAAAGAAGCTGTGGTGCCATTATTTAATTCTATAGCCCAGTCCTGCCCTTCCCTCACCTCTGAGCCTGAAACCATCAGCAAAACTATCCTTGACACTCATGGGCACCAAAGTGATGCATACTTAAAGGTCCTGACACACAGGGAACTGAGGTGTCCTACTCTTTTAACTTCTCAGAGGAATTCAACGACAGGATATTGTGCCCGGAGCTGTCCGACTCGGAGAAGATGATGCTCCACGAGGAGGTGAAGAAGATCTACGAGACCTACTGTTTGGACGAGAGCATTGACAAGATCCGCTTCGACCCCTTTATAGTGGAAGAAATACGCAACAGTATGTGACCGGGATCTTCCCAGAATCATATAATTACCTTGCAGACCCACATTAGCACTTATGTTTGCTCTTAACATGTTGTGTCTGTGTTTTTTTTGTTGTACGTCAAAGTTGCAGAGGGCCCGTATCCGCAGGTGGTGAAGCTGCAGACCATGAGGTGTTTGTTTGAGGCCTACGAGCACGTGCTGTCCCTCCTGGAGAACGTTTTCACCCCCATGTTTTGTCACAGCGACGAGGTTAGCATCTTCATTACGAAATAAATCCCTTAACTCATATGTATGTGAGGCTCAACCCAATTGATGAATCCCTTCCCTTGTATCTGAAATCCAAAAGTAAAATGTAATTTGTATTTTTGTATGTCTACCAAACACTGGAATTAGACTCACTTTGGAATTTATCGACTTCTTTGCGCTATCCTCTTCCGATCTCCCAGCCACCAACCACGGCAGGCCATGTCATCAATGCCAGACGCACAATTGGCCAATGAGCCGGCACTGGCGTTATGCCAAGCTGCCAAACCGAATTTCACCCCTCAGAGGCTGTTTCATTGAATACAGCTGGGTGGACCATTGTCCACAGCAGGCCACTGCCCTGCATGAACAGCGCGTCTGGAAAATAATGATATTATCTGATATTTTGTTGCCGTGGCTGTTCCTGCCCCAAAATAAACAGTCCAGCCATTTTTAACGCATTAGAGGTCACTTGATAAGCACACTGGTAACTTTTCTTTTCATGAAATGTCCCAGGATTTGCACGATGCTGCGGTTGATAGACCTTTATTTGCTCCTCTTTCATGTCTACCATCAGTACTTCCGCCAGCTTCTGAGAGGGGCCGAGTCCCCTGCCAGGAATTCCAGGATGAGCAGGTAGGTGTGGCTCTGCCAGTGTTTGTTTCTGTCTGTAACAATTAAAAAGCTTGACTCACAGTATTTGCCAGTATATCAATCCATCAGTTAGTGTTTGACAGAAAGCACAGCTGACTCTTGATAATGTAGCCAAAGCAAGCATGTAAAACACAGAATGACTCACTGGTAGTTTATTTGTTTTAGCAGAAAACTGATTGCTGTGTCTGCACCCACAAGCAACCCCACATCCTTTAGTCCAGGGTGTCTGCAGGTCTTAAATAATTCTTAAAATGTCTTGAATTCAGTTTTACAAATAATAGGGTCATAAAAGTCATTATTTCGTCTGAAATTTTGATTTGTGAACATTTAATGTACTTCAGTTCATCCGTCAAGTTCTTCTGGGTGGCATAAACCTGTTTATAAACCTGTCTAAAATACTGTCTTTTAACCATTTACTCGCACTTACCTGTCTAAAAACTCTAACTAACTTTAATAACCATATTCTTACATTAAATCATATATATACAGCCTAACTTACACTTACCTGTAATGCTTGAATAAGAAGAAAAGATGATTTGTCCAAAATCCGTCTTAAAATTGGTCAAAGTCAGCGTGAAAAAAGGTTTAAAAAGCACTGTTAAAGTTAAGCAAATAGGCGATATGAAAATGAGAGTTATTTACTTTGCAGCATGATGAAACTTAAATTAGAAGTGACCTTAGCTCAGGGATCAACTGTCATGTTTCTATCACGGGGTGTGGTGTGTATGTGGCCATGGGGCCCTGCCACTAACTCCTTGTGCATATTGTTCCAGAAATAGCCTCAGTTTGGATGACATTCGGTGAGTATAAGGCATCGGTGTGCTGATCAAACCAGTGGCTGGCTGAGCAGTGCTGCTGCACGCACGATACAAACGACACGTCATTCTTTTCCTGACTGGTCTACAGAGGAACACGTGCTGCCATTTATTTCAAATAACAAACTGACTGTGCTCCGGGCCCCGCTGCAATCAGGGCTTCAGTTCAATGAGCACGACTTGATAATGTGATAATGATACATAATTGAATTGCTAATCTAATTTTCACCCCCTAAATACGTGTTTTATTTGTAAATGCAAATGAGAGAAGACTGAGAAAAGTGGCCTTAATCAGCTAATCCTGTTGATCATAGCATGAGTCATCATTACTCATACGTTAATCAGGCTGCGCGGCTGAATATGTGCAATAGGAAAAATTAGTTTTGGAAGGTTTAGACCTGCTGGTTCCCAACCTGGGGGGTCCTGATCCACACTAGGTGTCGCCAGAGCTTCATGGGTGGTCAAGTCAACAGTCAGGTTTATTTTTGCAAAGCCAAATCACAGCCAACATCATCTCATGGCAATTTTCACATAGAGCAGGTCAAGACCATGAACCCAACATTCCCCCATGAGGAGAACTGCCTTTCTGCTTGGGTTGCGAGGCCTTCTTGATTTTAAGGGGTATAAGGAATGACCACAGGTCTATCTCAGCATTTCATTCACTTTGGAAAGAAAATTAAATTATTATGTTTAAAGTTGAAATTATGGTTAAAGATATCAATCTATAGAACACATTGCAGGACAAAGGCACTGCGAAGACCTGAACTCAATCGACATTCACAGAGCATTTGCTCCTCAGTAAACAGTCTGTTCTATTAGAACTGTATGCCATTAAAACAACAACAAAACAAAAGAGTAATTGGAACAATGGCCAGGCCTCAGGGAGAAGAAAAGCTTCCTTAAACTCATTTAAGGAAGTGTGATTGTTAAAAATGAAGAATGAATACATAATACAGACAGCATTGTTCTATGCTGGTATTGTTATGCATGGAGTATAACTTGAAATATCAATGAAAAATGTCAGCGGTTGTCAGTTTATTTAAAGGAACAGGTTGGGAACCACTGGTTTAGACTTTACTCTTTAATTATGTTCCTGTTAAAATTTTCAAATTGAGGTTTGCTCGCTTCCAAATCTAGAGACCTAAACATTAGGGGAACTTGAGAAAGGACGATGGTTTGTTTCATGTGTTAGGAAAGCAACAGAGGCCGTTTTCAAAGCAGCATGAATAATGCCTCTCAGAAGAGATAGAACCGGCATTTTGTCAACACTCACCAACTATGACTACTCCCTCCATGTCTGCAACTCAGTAACGCCCCCCCCTCCCCTTCCACTCTGCCCGTCTGTCCCCCCTTTACTCCACCTATGTACTGCCATCACCGTGCTGTGTCTGTGACTGTATGTCCACTCTGATTCTGTAACCACCACACTGCCTGCCCCGGTATGATCCACGGTCCTCTCCCTCGTCTTGCCCGTCGGGGACGTGACCCTGCTCTGCTTGTAGTTCCTGGGACTGGAGCCCCGAGTCCCCGTCCTCACTGTTCACCGCCTCTGGCAGCTCTTCACCCGCATCCTTTAACTCCCTCCATGCCCAGTCCACGTTCACAACTTTACCATACGGCTCGCTATCCCACCGCCACTCATCACCCAAGTAAGTCAGGGTCCATCTGTGTGTCACAGGTCGCTCAGTGTGATGTCATGCTGTCCACCCCCCACTTCCCCTTTACGTGACCCCCAGTCTCAGCCCGATGCCTGCATGGTTGGGCCAATGCATGGGATCCTGTTTTTTATTTGTCATGATGTGTTCTCCTAAAACCTATCTGTGCTGTTCAGGCTGAAGACTCGTCTGTTGTTTATTGACACTGCAGTGACTTCTCAATGTTCGGTTCCTCTTGTATTCAGTATATCGCTCACTTAATCCTACAGGCACTCACACAGAGTGCCTGTGATGCTGTGTGTCCGATCTGGTTGAAAACGTGTGGTCCCCTTCAAATCTGAACCCACTGCTCACTGCTCTGTTTGCTTTTGGCCCTTTAAACAAGAACCCAGGCATTTCACTGTGAGATGGCTGTGATGTGACATTTCGGCTTTTTTCTCGTTTTTGGCTACCCGAGCTTCTCCTCCCCCATTGTACAGTCGCTGCACCGACGCTCAGTCCACTGCCCCTTGCTTCCCTCCTCTCCTCTTCGGTTTGCTTTCCCCCCCGCCACTTCTCTCAAGCTGCATGCGCTTTTGCCGAAGCCATGCGCACGGCCCCCGTCGCGCGTTGTCTAACAACCCCGTCCCCGTTTTGGCCTGCAGGAACACGTCGAAGAGGGGCGAGTCCTTCGGGATCAGCCGCATTGGCAGTAAGATCAAAGGGGTGTTCAAGAGCACTACCATGGAGGGGGCCATGCTGCCATCCTACGGGCTGGTGGAGGGAGAGGACGATATGGTGAGGCTGCTCTGAAAACATTAGCATTCATGCGTGTGTTCCCCATTCTTACAGATGTCTCTGATTCATGTTGCATATCAACTTTCAAAAAGAAAAGCCTCCAAACAATGAAAAGTAATTTTTTTGTCCCACTTTTCTTGACCTATTTACCCTCAAAGACCTAGTCAGCTGCCGGTGGCTGAAAAAAAACCTATTGTCTAAAATGTCCAGTGGTTTTTGAACAACTAATCCAGTCCATATGCGTTAAAAACTCTGTTCTTTGATGGACAAGCTGCTGCAAAAAGTACAATTCTCAATAAAAACCTCCTCTAAACAATTATTGTAGTTACCAGTTGGGGGCGCTGGTGAGTAAAGAAAGGAAAGCCACACTGTTGACCGAATCTGCCCCGCATGAGTTCCTGTTTCACAGGTTCAAGTCTCGGATCACTGCTGTCTGGCTTGACATTCGCCTAATTGCACAAAGCGATTGTGCTGTTCTGAGGAACCAGTTGAACTGTAATATTCTCAGTGCTTCCCTGAATTGTGTTAACTGGATATACTTTGTGTATTTGATTATGTTGTCGGGTGCTCCACTGGACGTTAGAAAATTTAAAACTACATGCCATAGAGCTGGCTCTAATACAAAAACTTTTGGTTAGGTATTAATTTAATAAGGTTTAAACACACTATACTCAAGAGAGAGAGAAAAATATGTACAGAGCCCTGAAATTAAAGATGTGGTGTGTTTTATTTGAAACCATTAAAGATTTCAACAACATTTCAACAGAACATAAAGTTGTGATGTTATGACATCCATGTATTGTGTAGATATACAATGAGGTTAACTGTTGGTGGGACTCATGAAATTGCCCTTCCTGTGCTTAATGTAAAGGGATATTGCTGTGTTTTGTTTGTATTTCCTCTGTTTGTGTCTGAGTCTTGGGCAATCTGCTTTTAAAGAGTCATTTCCTTTGTAGTTAATCTTTATAGGTGGGCACTGGATGGAAAACAGGTGACACAGATGGGCAAACTTGAACTGTAGATTTAGTATCAACTCAACAGACCTCAAATTCAAAGAACAAGATAAATCCCTCATCAAAAGTCAACTCTCCGTGAATGTTTTGCACTGCTACAGTAGCTATCTTGACCGTGACCCGTTTCTACTTAAGGCACCAACTTTACCCGACCTTCACTCACCTCTCTCGCTTCCTTCCATTCAAAGGTGGAGGAAGCCATGATGGTGCTGGAGGACGACTCCCCCATGGAGGCGGCCTCCACCCCCAGCACCCCTCGGAACCTCTCAGCCTGGAACATCACCATCCCGTACATCGATTTCTATGACGACGACGTGAAGAGGGAGAGGATTCCTGTGTTCTGTATCGATGTGGAGCGCAACGACCGGAAGGCAGGTGAGGTCAGGCGGAGCCGTCCTTCTGTCTCAGTTACTGTCATCTGAGGGAGGTCAGTTCTGAGAGGGAGCTGTGGTGTACTTTTTGGTAGGATGTTGCTTTTCTCCATCAGAGAAAGAATTTGACCAACAATGTGTGATATTAAGGTCATGATTAAAGAAATGCGTTAAACCTAATTAATGCTGAATGGTTATGTTTTGCAGCTTATTGACAGTTACATCGATATGGTGGCCGAACTTCAGTTACCTCGCGCTGCCTGCTGGAGCTCCCATCGTGCATAGCTCCCTCGGATAGCGGCGACGGCTAAGCGAGAGGAGATCTAGCTCATGAATCTTAATATATGTCTGTGCTTGTCTGCAGTGGGACACGAGACTGAGCACTGGTCTGTGTACAGAAGATACCTGGAGTTCTACGTCCTCGAATCGAAGCTCACTGAGTTTCATGGCAAGTCTTCTGCACACTGGAAGAAAAAAAACCATCATTCATAGAATATTACTTCCAAGTGAACCTTTATAAGTTTGATGGCCCTGTTGCATCATTTAGCGGCTCATATTGGAAATAAATCTGTGAAATCTTACACCCCCTGCAGGCTCGTTTCCAGATGCACAGTTGCCTTCGAAGAGAATCATCGGTCCCAAGAATTATGAGTTCCTCACATCCAAGCGAGAGGAGTTCCAGGAATACCTTCAGGTACAGTAGATGTCTGAGAAGATTTGACTCTGAATTTTATCAGACACATTCACCAAATACAGAGAGTTTTGAGGTCAGACAGGATTTAACAAGAAACCTCTGCCTGTGTAATGTTCCAGCACAGAGAGATGAAGATTATTGAAAGACACAGCTGTGACTGCAATATCTGTGATGAAAAGTGGGTTGACTTACTTGTCAAGCAAATGCATGAGTCATACTTAAACAGGTGGCAATTTCTTGTCATTTCAAGTGTAAAGCAAGTCTCAGGACTTCTGCATAATGTACGCACAATGGGATGGCCACGGACCAGCTGCTTGTGTCTTCTAATATCTGTGAAGTTCAAAGTACGACCGTAACCCAAGTATTTTTACGACAGGGAGATGTTGCGGTTACTTTCTGTATCAAGTAACAGAGTGAAAGTGACGGATTCACTTCTGTAGATCTTCTTAATTCCACTGTCTCTCAGGCCCAGAGCCCAGACACACACGCTCACACACAGCACTCCAGACAAATCTTTCCACTCGGCGCAAGTGCCTGAACGGACAGCACTCGAGTGACCAGGCATAGAGATTTAATTGGAATGGGTTCAGTTGTTGAGCATTTGTTCCAGGAACAGAGTGTGTCCAGTTTCAGAAAAACCTTTAAGAGTGATTGTTATGAACGCAGAAGAACAAAGGTTACCGCGTGTCTGGACCCAGGACAGGTTAAAATAACTCTCCTAATGGAGAAGGACTTATCTCTCTGTCTCATCTGGCTGTCGCAGATGCGACTTCTCAGAACACACTTCTGACTCTTCAGTTGGGAAGAGTTTCCACTATTGTTTAGCAGCGCATTCAATTTTCAACTGCAGATTGTTTGTTTGTCTTGTCTGAGTTATTTCTTCAAACAGCGTAGACAAATCTCAGATGTGTTGCAACAGAGGGGTCCAGAATGCAACGTCAGGGAAAGAGTTTTAATGCATCCTACTACGAGACAACAAGGCATTACAACAAGACACAATCTACAGCTGTGCTAAAAGCTGTGTGAGGCTGCACAGTGGTGCTTTAAATGAAACCCTAACATCGGGACACTAACATGATTATAATTATGGTGTTAGCATGCTTATGTTTGGCGGATAATATTACTTTTATTATGGATTATTTGTCTAGCATATAAAATATCTCAAAACTGTCAAAAATTCTCAGTGGAATTTCCCCAGAGGCCAAAGTAATGTCTTCAAATGGTTTCTTTTGTCCAACCAACAGTCCAAAACCCCCCAAACTCAAACATTTACTATCATAAGTAACAGAGAAAAGCAGCAAAACCCAACAGTTGAGAAGCTGTGTAATGGTCCAATTGTTTGAGACTTGCTATCTTTCTTTGTTTTGGGCTGATTTTCTAAAATCCCACAAGGCTGACTGCAGGGAATTCAGATCACCTATGCGCAGGGTGGCGAGACTGACTCCTGATTGAGGAGTGGAAGCAGCCTGGGACATTCACCTCCCAGCCAATCATGGTTTGGCGACGCCCTTCTTGTGAAGGCTTAAAAGAGGTGGGGAATGGCACACAGGGAGTCCTCACCCTCATTCTGTCCCTGTCCCATTGAGAACCTCATTCCTCTTAGATTACCAGCCAGAGACTCTGGTCTGTTTTGCCCCTGTTGGGTTTTCTTGGCTGCCGACATCATTTGTAGTGAGGAAACTGTGTTTATTCGGGAACCCCTTAAAATTCATACACCTTTAGTTTGACATTTTATTTCCCCGGTGCTTGTAGGAGGCATTTGTTATTTATCGTCATTGGAGAAATGACTAAACGATTAATTGGTTTTAAAAATTGCTGCAAACTAGCCTTCTTTCAGTCTCCTTATAGTTGCAGCTCTATTATAAGCAAGCCAACTTTTTGCCAAAAATGTGCAGCTGAGGCCAGCAGGAATGCCATTCATAAACTAAACTATTGTATAATTAAACATTTTGATCTGATGGTTATTACAAGTTGAGCTGAGGGTGATGCAATTCTCTGTACAAAATTGAATGGCAATCCAGTCCGGTAGCTGTTTAAACACAGTGCAGTGCCTCCTTGAAGCCATGCCGTCCATCGCTATGATAGACTCCTTTTTCAAAAAGTTGCTGCATGTTGTTTTTTATATCATTCTGAAAAGAACAGAACAGAAAAGGCTACCTTGAAGGCTGGAAAAAATTGGAAGCAATAATATAAATTTGGTCTATAGACTATTAAACATACAAAACCACAGCTATGGTCCTTGACATGAGTTAAGGAGTTTGGATTGAATAAGTAATATATTTAAAAGCCACAGCATCAATCCAAGGTCCACCAAGTTATGTTCCACTGCAAAACGAAAGAGAAAATTGTGTTTTCTTTGCAGAAACTTCTACAGCACCCGGAGCTGAGCAACAGTCAGCTCCTCGCCGACTTCCTGTCCCCTCATAGTATGGAGTCTCAGTTCTTGGACAAGATGCTACCTGACGTCAACCTGGGTACAGTATGAGTGTGACTGGTGTGATGGATTATGTTTGAACAGCGCAACATGTCAAACACTGTGTGAAAATGTTTGGGCAGGCTGACCTTGTGCTGCAGTGAAGAGATATCTGTGTTTCAGCCAAAGGCAAAAATGTGACAGGACCATACATCACTGAGTCAAAGTATATGTTATGTTTCACAGGGAAAATCATTAAGTCAGTTCCCAGCAAGCTGATAAAAGAGGTAAGAAATGCACTCAATGCTCAATTTCTCTGCATGTCCACTTTCACAAATGTTTCCCATCACATCACTCCAATTAAAGCTGCAACTCGTGTTTTCTCTTACACCCTGAGCAGGCCATTTAACATTTTACATGGCGAATACATCTGAGAGAGAAAACCTGCTGTCACTGGATCATATACAATTTGTGTCCTTTGTCTCCTCTCACAGAAAGGGCAGCATCTGGAGCCCTTCATCCAGTCCTTCTTCAACTCTTGTGAATCTCCCAAACCCAAACCCAGCCGCCCCGAGCTCACCATCCTGAGCCCCACCTCAGAAAACGATAAAAAGGTTGGATTCAAGTCTTTCATAATCTCTGACTTTCTTTCTGCAAGCCTAGGCCCCAGGAATGTTATCCTGAGTCCAGTTGGAGTACACTCAGATTTAGTTGAAATGGTTGCTCACATTGGACGGTCGCCATGGATCACTTTGTGGTCAAAGACCTACAGTCCAATCGAGCTTAAAGGTTTTTGAGATGGTGTTTAGTGCAACGTCTGCCAAGACATCATTGTAGAAACTGTTTACGCTGTAATTTTGTTTCTGTGTTTTGTTATGATGTCGGTGTTCATTTGTCTTGAAATGTATACCATTGGTCCAGCTGTGAAGTTTAACTGGAGTTTAAAGAGCCAGTTCACACCCAAATCCAAAGTACTTGTTTTCTTCTTACCTGTGATGCTGTTTATGCATCCATTGTTTTGGTGTGAGCAGCTGAGTTTTAAAGATATTGGTTGAAAATCCAACCTCGTTCTCTTGAATATAATGGAACAAGATGGCAAAAATTACATTTGAAAAACTCGACAGCAATGTCTCTTTAAAAAAACATCATGAAACCTGTGATAATCCACAGAACTTGTTAAGAAAAGCTATTTTCTTTTATATTCAAGAGAAGGGAGACATTGGCCGATATCTCTGCAACTCACACCTTTACCGTCTTAATGGATAAATGGCACAGGAGGTGAGAAAGAATGTTTAATTTTGGGGTGAAGTGTCTCTTTAAAGAAGTAAAGAGAGACATTTCAAAGACAGCCAATTGTTATTTCAGTTTTCTGGTCCATGGTATTCTGGAGGGAAAACATATATCAGTGCTGTTTTTGTAACAATGTGGCTCACCAAATTTTGACCCATCTATTTAAAATAGTTCACAAAACTGTTATCAGCTCTGACAAGCAGCGAGCCAAAAATGGCTGCAAGCCTTTAACTTGACAAACTTGCCAGAGGCCGGATCGGTGAGATCACAAAAGGTTTCACGAGCCTTGAGCTTTTTAAACACGATGTCACCCCATTTCTGGCTGATTTAATATGAATGGCCACTTCACTGCAGTACTGGAATAAATGTGTCATCGCCTTAGAATGGAGGGATGAACACAATTAACCTCTTGTCATGAGGCTTAAAATGAGGGAACACTTTTACATTTTTTTTTTTAATAAAAACATAAAGAAATATTCACCTCAGCAGAGTTCTGCCGGCCACTCATGTTGAAACAGGTTACTCCAGTAGCAGTAATTATTAAATGTGGGCTTCAGTCTCAAGAATGAATGTAAATCCTTCTCTCCCAGCTCTTCAACGACCTGTTCAAAAACAATGCCAACCGGTCAGAGTTGACTGAGAAGAGACACAATCAGAATTACTTCATGGAGATGATCACTGTTGAAGGGGTGTATGACTACTTAATGTTTTTGGGTAAGTAAGATGTTGTTTATCGCTGTCTGTTTTCTACCAACCCCACATTTTTATTATTGTTTTAACACAGTTATTTTAAATTTAATGCATTGTAACTGCCAGGGTCAGCTTTTCTTTTATGAGGGTCGGCTGTAGCTCATGACAACTCCCCCATAGTATGTATACACTTTATAACACTTTATAATAATGTAAGATACCTCTACACATCCTGCATTAATGCCAAGACTAAAAGCAGAGGTAAAATACAGAACATCGAAGGTGTTAAAAAATACAGTAATGAGGAATCACCACTGTGACCTGAAGTAGAGCCCATTGTTCACTCACACTCTCTCCGTCCTCCTCTTCCTCTCTCCTTCATGGTTGTCAGGACGAGTTGTCTTCCACATTCCAGACTGGCTGCACCACCTGCTAATGACAGGCAGGATGCTGCTCAAGAACACAATCGAAGCCTACACAGATTATTACCTTCAGTACAAGCTGAACCAGGTGGTGCAGGAGCACCGGCTCGTCTCCCTCATCACTCTGCTTAGAGGTACATTGCAGTTAGTTCAGAGATCTCCTGATCCAATGTGTGTTTTTCTAAGAAAATGATGAAATATTACTTTAAATGTGTTAATTCAATAGGTGAACTGATAAACGTCATCTTGACCCCATAGACACAGTTTTTTGTGAGAGCAGTGCACCCCGCTCGGCTCAAGACAAGCAGAGGCGGGCGAAGAAGACATTTGAGGAGATGATGACCTATATTCCAGGTACTTGTTCACTTATTACAGCTAGTGTGTTTGTGTGACTTCTCCACTTTCCATAACACTAATGTACAGATGTGAAGACAAATGGTCAAATTTTTTGTGTCATTTCATCATCTTTAGACTTCCTCGCGAAATGTATCGGAGAAGAGGCCAAGTACGAAGGCGTACGTCTGCTCTTTGATGGACTCCAGCAGCCAGTTCTGAACAAACAGGTACAAAAGCACAGGGGCAGACACACACACACACACACACACACACACACACACACACACACACACACACACACGACATAACAAATCAACCAGACAGAATATGAGACAGGTGACGTGTGGGAGGAAGTGAGATCAAGCCTGTCCTGATACAATAACATGAGATGTGGCAAACAATCCAAAATCTTTTGTGCAGATTGATGATAAGGTCAAATTCCCCTGTAAGTCAGCATGTAGTAGATAGTGTTATAAAATGATTTTTTTTTTTTTTTTAAATTTAAGATCACCGGCTTTTAATGCTGTTCATCTTCTTCCTGCTCTTTGTCTCCCTCAGCTGACATATGTGCTGTTGGACATCGCAATTCAAGAACTCTTTCCGGAGCTGAACAAGGTAAACAGATGCTTGTTTCGGTTAGCAAAAGAATATAGCTTCTGAATATGATGATGAACGATCACGAGAAGTAAAAACAAAGATACCGTATCATGGCGCACATTGAATAGCGGCATATTACATTAACACACCTTATTTTTTTACATATTACTACTTCAAACCCAATGTGCTAACTCTACCTGTGTATCCCCAGCAGGTCCAAAAGGAGGCGTCTGTGATGGCTCCGTGGATGTAAAATGGACAGTTCAGTGAACATGAGCCAACATGCTTACGCCCACACTAACTCAGAGACTTTTGTCGGCCCCGTCACCTGAAACTAACATCAATCACAGGTGAAACAGCTGTTCTGATTACCTGCCACAACAAGGAGAGGAAACATGGGGCCCCTGCTGCTTTATCCATTATTCACTTTGTAAAATAAATTGTATAAATAAATTACATAACGGCAGTCCTTGTGTATTCTTATCTATAAAAGCAATGAAATGAAACTGTGTTTGACTGCCGCAGCTGATTGTAGCTGTCATTAATTATTACTATTAATGATCCTTATTTATTTCACACTGTGATACTGTTGAGCACACGGTCGAATTGCCACAGGTGTGAATATCTTGACTGCTGTAAAACTCATCACCTCCAATGAAAGCCTGTAATAAACTTTAAAACATGGCCACTGTGAAATCAGATTTACCTAATTGAAATGGGAAAACTCATTCCAGAAGTAATTGTCACTGGGTTTTGTTTTCAAAAGGAAGGAATGAAAAATCAGCACATGCAGTTCAGTCAGTTTCAAAAAAAGAGGTACCTAAAGTCATATTTGAGAAAATGTACAGATATTGTCTTAAAAGTTACTTTGGTAAGAATAATTAACTCATATGAATAGTACTCGCAAATGACTTAAAATATCTTATATTAAATGTGCTGAAGTGTCAAACTACAAGTAAAGCTAAACATATACGTGAATATATACCCTTAATACTACAGGTAGACCATTTATTGGCCCCGTCGTTAACTGGTTCTGATATTCAGCTGTTTTCTGATCTTCAGTCTTCGTCTAAAATAAATAACTTGTGTTTTCTCATGGCAACATGTTGATCATATTGTCATTAAAGCATGTCTGCTTGTGAACAAAATAATTAACTCACAACTTCGAGAAAAATAATTGCTATCAATTTCTTGTCTTGGCTTCTGTACGTAGCAAGCAATTTAGTGATTACTCTCAAATTTGGAAGTTGGTTGCTTTCATCTGTGTTATGCCTTTGTCAGTCAATTAGATGTGAAAGATAGTTTGTCTGTCAGGTTTGTAGTTTTATAAACTAGAAAAGAATTGTCTTGCACAACACCCGGATAACTCCTACAGGGCTCCTCAACAACTGAAACCTAATTTTTAGGGACGTTAGGGACTATTTTTGAAAATTATGAATTGAAACAATCCAGAATTTAATAAGTCATGATTACAACTAATAATTTGAAAAGAAAACAATCAAATGCAGGACTTTTTAGCTCTATGAAACAGAAAGTTATGTCATTCAAAATTCACAACTCAGTCTGATTAAATCACAACATAAAAAAAGGAATGTCTGAGAGAGTGCCCTCCATTTCCATTTTGTGATTTATTTTAGCAAGCTTTTTACAAGCACTATAAACAGACGGCTTTGGAGTAAACAAAGGCAGCGAGCAGATGCAATGGCAAAAAGAAAAAAGCGACGGGAAGATTTAGCAGCAGATCTTGAACAAAAGATCTTGTGTTGCTGTAGTGAAAAACAGTTGTGTTGTGCTCGATGAACATACCCAGATGAGAAGTAGTGCTTTACAAAAATTAGGCTTGTCCTTTTTATCTGAGTTATCTTGATGTGGAAGACAGTCATATACATACATTGAGGGGCATAAACACTTGGAGGCTTTGGCTTGTTGTCACCCATTGCTCTTCGGTGAGGGTAGAGATAAAGCAGCCAGTCAGCGTTCCTTCTGTTCATTATCTGCCTGTAGCCTCCTTCGTATTACATACTGTGGTGATTGAGTTCTTCAGTTCCTTTTTTTTTTTAAATTCACAAGAAAAAAAAAAAATCATACTAAAAATGAATGACAAGCACTTTCAGGTCATCAGCATTAGCAGTACATATTTACTGTTTTTCATATTTCAAATTGTTCCTCTTCCAAGTTTAAAATAAGGGGGATAAAATAAGTTCCTGGCTGGATGTGGAATCCACCCCGGGGCAGACCCTGCAGTCCTGTTGTCTCATCCTTGAAGCTGGCGACACGGAAAGGCAGTTAACCAAGTCCCGGAGGAGCTTCCAAGCAGTCAAACTCGCCCGTCAGTTAATCACAGTTTCACAGCGTACACAAAGCCAATCAGGGGGTCAGGGAGAGACATAAACCCAGCAGCAGCAAGCCGAGGCTGTGGGCTGTGAAGGCAGCTGAGCTCCTGAACGTGATCCGGCCCTCCACCGCAGGGTACACCTGCTTCATGTCCGAGATGTATTTGGAAAAAACAGAAATGTCCATATCGCCTGCAAGAGTTGGGGAAAGACAGATCGCTTAGCTGGTGTTTTGCTTGCTGCCCATGCTCAAAGTCACCCGCTCTGTGTTTACAGTGTTATCAGCTCTGTGAGCCTTAGAGACAGCTGTAGATATTAAAACCATGCATCTGCTTTAGATTCATCATTGCTCCCAGAGTGAGTGCAATAAGTACACTAACAGTAGGTAGTCTTCAGGGGACCCTCTGAAATGAGTGCACAGAGACTCTTTCCTCAGACAAGTGATCATCACTGATGGATAAACTCAACCCTTCTGAATCTTGCTTACGGACAGCTGCAGTCAGAATGTGCGAGACTGTGATGATCGAGGGGAAGCCAATGCAAAAAAAAAAAAAAAATCAAATCAGTTATATAAATCAGTTGCTTCATAGAAAAAGGACACAAAAATAAGTTAAGAGTTGACAGCCATGTTTTTTGGCGGGAGGGGGGTTCAGTTTTTCCACTGTTATCTTCCACCGCTACCAGTCGAAACAGTTCTCCAACCAGCACCCCACTGGTCCCCGAGCCAAGTCCCTGCAGACTGAGCTAGTTGCTAATGTTGACAGACAATTTGACACCTGTGGTAAAAGTCCCCAGGCCTCCTTAAAAAAAGATGCATTTTGTGAGTTCTTGAGTTATGTGAACATTTCTTTGCTCCTTGAAACACTATCTACAACAAATGTTTAACTGTTTTGGCCTTCTGGGTTCTTCGGCAAACGCTATTTATGTGGATATTTTCTTATTTGTGTAAAAGAAAAATACTAAATCATCTCACAGTGATGTGCACATTTATGTTATTTCCATTTACAGCAGTGAGATGGCTGTCCGCTTGTGATCAGGTCACTTAGGAGAGATGTTACCTCCAGGTCTATACTCCTCCGTCGGAACAGTGCTGTTTTGAGCTAATGCTAACATCAGTGCGCTTAAATGCCGACATGCTGATGTTTGATTTGAAGCTTAATTGGCAAAGTTTCAGGAGCAGGACCACACCTCAACAGCGCCGACATCCACATTTCTATAAATAACCACGTGACCCTCTCCTCTGCTTCGCTCTCGTATTCTGCGCCCTCCCCCCCATTTCTCTCTCCCTGTTTCTTTTTCTCTCCTCTCCTTCGTAGGTCCATGAGGGGGTCCATCGCTGCCCAGAAGCGGCAGTGGATTCTCTTCAAGATCTTTGACACTTTGTTTTCCTTTGTCACTTATAAATCCTTAAACGTATCTCGTTGACGGTGTGGTCCTCGCTAGTGAATTTAGAGTTTCACCCTCTGGAGTGAAACGGTGGACCGACTATGCTTAGGTGCAACGGCAGCTTCCTGCTTTTCATGTTGTTCGCCCTGTGTGGTTTGCTCTCTCGTTTTTGAAACTGACCTATCTGCTGTTTTCGCACAGACATTTGAATGAGACATTCGGTGCCAAGTTTGAGAAATCCCAGAAATCCGCCACTATAATCAACTTATTGGAGGAAACAGAATGTAAGATCAGTCATCGGCTGCTAGAGTCCGTTTTTACTTTCCTTAATATCAACTAATCTTTGCGATAAATAGAAGTTAAAACAATTGAGTTAAAGGTTAAGCACCAAACTAGAGATGTATAAATAAATGTGATTGATGAAAACACTTCAAATGACTCATCATTAAGAAAAGGTTAAGTCCACGGAGCAGGGCTTGCTTTGAGTCAGGAACAGGAAAAGGAAAAACAAGGGAGGGTGAACTTGAGGACAAGAGTGAGCTTTTAAATAGTCTGCCAAATGAGCTATTCTTATCAGGAGATTGGCTGACAATAGCTGTCTTTGGTTACATACGGACATTTTTCTTTAATGAGTATTAAGCAGTGAAATGCACAAGCAAGTTAAACAAAGTCATCTTTTTGGAAATCTTCATACATCAAACTCAACACATTGAGCTTATTGGCAAAAAAAACAAACATTTAATTTCAAATAAATGCTCACCTTACACAGTCGCACACAATTTCTGAACCATCTTTGTTGCCCACCTGTGTTATGCTTCAGTAGCTCCTCCTGCACCATGGCAAAGCCGTCACCTCCGCTCACCATGTATGAATTCATGACCACGGTGTACGTCTTCTCCAGGTCCAACGGTTCATACTTCGGCACGCGGCACTCTGTGCAGAGCGCGGACAGAGACACCACACGCTGGGTCACTGGTCTGGAGAGGTCATACTCTACGTGAATGCCTAGAAATAAAATGAGATGACAAGGAAATGTTATGCTTGCTTAAGCGATATCCTATTCTGGTAAGACCCGCCCCACTCTGCCTCTGATTGGCTTGTGTCTATTGTTCTCTAAGTCTAAAGCTTTGATGACTTTGTGGTCAAGGTACTCCTTGCTAAATACGTCCAATAAATATTTCGATGTGAGAAGGATGGGCGCATCATCCCGTCGGAAAAAAAACAAAATGCAATATGAAGTCCTGTCTATATACTAAGCTAACTGGCTGCTGACAAGTGCTATTGATCTTTTCATCCAACCCCTGGAAAGCAAGTGAATAAGCCTATTTATAAAAAAGGAAATCCTTTATATATAAACCTGATCAAAGGATGCAACAGTCAGTATTACACTAGTACACCTAGGATTAAAAAGTGTTGGTAGAGGAGCACTGGTACCAGAAGACAGACCTGAGACCTGAAGAAATTCTCCAGACATGGTTCCATATCTGTGAACGGCGTGTTCAAATGCTTTTTTGATGGTTGATCCTTTAATCTGGACGAGGTCAAAGGTTCCTCCAAATGGTAAGACGGTGAGAATCTCCTCCATAGTTATGGAACCTTAAAGTAAGGGCGAATGCCATTACATTTTACAAAGAATCTACAGCTGTAGCCAGTGCGAGGTGGTCTTTGAGATACTTAAAAAAAAAAACAGTTTTACCATTTTTGTAGTGCTCATCTATAGGTGTCCGTATGCCCCCACTATTCAGCATACACATGGCCACGTGATTCCACTGCAGATCCTCACCTGAATACTTTACATTGTGACGAATCTGGCAATGCACAAGGACAAAAAAAATGAGAGAAATGAAAAGAAATCAAACTCTGCTCTCTGGGAAGATTTGCTCTCCTGCGTTTGTGATGGTTATCACTGTAGGCTATCTAAACATCTGCTAATTGTTTGTTTATGTCAGCCTCCCCCAAACCCCTGCAGCCCTTTCGTTGCCATGAATTCCCACGTCATGCTGAGCAAAGATGGGCGAGGTCTGAGGTTGCAACTGTTTTGAGGTCGGGGTTAAAGTGTGACAAAATGCACACGTTTGTCTTTTTGTCTCACTGGTGAATAAAGAGGGTGCAACTAAGGCTTTTTTGAATGATTGAAGTAAACGTCAGCTATTCACCATAGCATCGCAGATCAGGTTGCCGAGGTTACACTCCCGAAATCGACACTCCTCAAACGTCCCGTTGAGGTAGACTAAGGTTTGTCCGACGTACTGTGAGGAGTACTGAGCCAAGCCTTTCTTCCACTTCCCAACGTCGGTGAGGACTTCTGGGTCTGAGAGACAGCTTGTGTAAATAAAGGCTTTATGAAAGCATAACACAAGTTTAATGTATCTTTAATGAACCGTTGAGAAAGGGTTTTGATTTCAGAGTGCGGATATGATTTAAACGAAGATGAGTGCATGAGTGCATGAATTTAACTATTTCGGACATAATCCACCGCAATCTAGACACGTTTCATGATCAATGTACAAGTAGCAATCAAAGCATTTCATTTCAAAATGCGTATCAAAATTATGCAGAGATGCACAGTGATGATTTATCTACGGACAGGCACGCTGGTTCAATTCAATCAATGTCACATCAACTTGTTTTAACATCTCAAAATCCTTTCAACCACCGAAACAGCTGTAATGTCGATGACTGAAAATTAGGCTGAAATCACTTGTAACCTACCTTGAGGTATGCTGCTGTCCATCAGGATGGGATTTCCAGCGGCTTTAATCACATTCCCAGCTTCATCAAAGGTAACTTTTAAGTACCCAAGGTATTTCCCGAAGGCATAAGCCTGGACCACCGGCACGTCTCTCCCATCGCTCGACCTCACCATGTAAGGGTACGGGCCCGCCGGCACCTCCGTGGATGGGGGCTGTCCTGCAGAGAGACGTTTTAAGATGTGTTAGTGCACTTCCTGTTTAGTGTGAAAGTGAAACGGCGGGTTTGCTCTTTCAGTTCTGAAATCCCTTGTAGTGTGAAAGCACAAAGACAGACTGAAAGTTGATGTTCTGGAGTTCATCTTTTGCAAACCCCCCCTTTTTCCAGCAGAAAAGAGCTCAAAGGATTAGTTTGACCAAAAATGAAAATTCAGTCATAATCTATTCACCACGCAGAGGATGGAAAAAAGTCTGGTGACGTTGCCTAGTCCGCAAAACATTTCTGGACGAGCTGCATGCAGCTGTTTCAGATTCTTTTTTTTCTTGTTGTTTTTCAAAACAGATCCCCATCCATATCAGATGTAGGAAAACGCTGCAGTGCTGTTTGGCTGTGTACATCCAGAAATGTTTTGTGGGCTACGACCCTTCAGGATGAGTAGATGATGGCAGAATGTTCATACTTTGGTTGAACTTGTCCTTTAATTGAATTAAAAAACAAAGGACTACCAGTGTAGAGGAATGTGTTGGTGTGTCCTCCAATAACGACATCGACCCCTCTGACGCGCTTGGCGATTTGCTGATCCATGTCAAAGCCAGAGTGGCCCAGGGCGATGATCTTGTTATAGCCCAAGGTTTCCAGCTTGTTGACCTGAACCTGAAGTGCCTCCACCTCATCCTCAAACTTCAGGTGTTGGCCTGACAGTCAGGGTGAAAACTGGGTTAATATGCATGGCCACAAAGCACTTATGCTTTCATACAGGTGTAGATCAATTTAACAGTACATGAAACCACACTGGAGAGAGCTCTGGACAGTGTTGGAATGCAGCAATGTGCCATATGAATACACTGAAAGCCTCATCAATCCAGCAGCATGTCATGCTCTTACCTGGCCTGGATAAGACAGGGGTCTCTGTGGTGGTGTAGCCCACCACAGCCACTTTGTCTGAGCCCACATCTATGACTGTGTAGGGCGTGTAGTGGCCACTGAGCTCTGCAGCCAGAGTCTGGTCAGGTTGTATGTTGGTGCTCACCACAGAACAATTTACACTCTGGAGGAAAGGCTGGATCAGACCCTCCACTCCATTGTCAAACTCATGGTTTCCCAAAGCCTTAAATGTAAAGGAATGCGTTTTACGGACTGGACTGTAAAAGTAAAAACAGCTATTTTACTATATTATAGAAATGTCAATTCAAAAACAAAACACAAACATATTCAGGTGTGAGGACGCACAGTTTAAAGAGAAAAGAGAACGATTTCAAGGATATTTACCATGGCATCATAACCAAGTTTGTTCATGAAGTGCGCTGCTTCGGCACCTTTGTAGTAGTTGAACCAGACAGTTCCCTGAAACTGGTCACCCGCATCCAAAAACAAGACGTTCTTCTCCTTTCTCCGGATCTCCGACACCTTCGTGAACCTCCTGGCGACCCCGGCGAAGCAAGGAGCCCTGTCTGAACACTTCCCGGAGTCCTCGCTGGTCTCCTCGATCCGTGCGTGGTTGTCGTTGGTGTGGAGCAGTGTCACCTCGAAAGCCCACGCAGTCCCCGAGCAGTTCAAAAGCAGAGGGAGACAGAGCGAGGTCAGGAGAGCGCAGCGGGACGTCCGGACGGTCATCGTGTCGCTGTGCGTAAAAACGCACGAATGAACCAGGATGCACAGTGAGCTACATGAGGAAGGCGTGGACCTTTCTTGCAGGATGTGTTCAGCGAGCACAGAGCATAGTGTGTAAATAGTTTACTTTAGCTGTAAACGAGTTTAAAACTGGTAAATAAATAACATTCCTAAATGTACTAATGCTTTGTGGGTGTTTGTTAATAACTTCTGGGTTTGACTGGTAACTGACCGTCTAAGTTAGTCTAATATTAAGTTTCTAAAGATACATGATAAACATATTAGCAGATGTCCCAGCATGCATTGTTAGTGATTTAAGCTCTCCTGAGACCCTTCTTTTTCATAGCTGGAAGACAACATTTGTAATGTTAACTTGCTGTGTGTCAAGCCTAATCTAATATCAAGAAATAAAACATTGTACTCACTCATAGATATCAGCCATTTACATATGCCTGATTTGTTTCATCAAGATCTGTGCATTATTCCCTGAGAAAGGATCGAAGATTATGAAAGACTCAATCCCAATATGATTATGTAAAGAAATGAAGACAAAATCTGAATCTGTCCCCTTCCCTGCTACCGCACCAAGATTTAATGGGTACTTTTCTCCATCCAAGTTCTGTGGAAATCCGTTGGAACAAAACAGCTCCAACAGGAGCAGCTACGGCTGTTAGGAACAGTGATGAAGTTGACACAACTCAGTTAGGTAAATGTATATATCACTAGAAAACCTATTTATTACGAATCAGTACAACATCACCTCAACTTGTCTTCTCAAATTCAGTCAACTCGAAGTATAAGACAAGCCTAGAATCTAACTTTATTAAGTGAAATAAATATTCTGCTGTTACAGTAAACTCAGCCCTGATTTCATTACTCATGTGTTAATGGAACAATCACATCTCTATCTCTAACTTCATCTGACGCATTTAACTTTACAGTAGGTGTATTGTGAAATATAGATCTGGTTCAATCCCCGGTTCGTGTCCCGGTTGGGACGCCTGGGATCTTTCTGTGTGGAGTTTGCATGTTCTCCCTGTGCAGCGTGGGTTTTCACCAGGTACTCCGGCTTCCTCCCACAGTCCAAAAACATGCTGAGGTTAATTGATTATTCTAAATTGTCCGTAGGTGTGAATGAGAGTGTGCCTGGTTGTTTGTCTCTATGTGTAGCCCTGTGATAGACTGGCGACCTGTCCAGGGTGTCCCCTGCCTTCGCCCTAAGTCAGCTGGGATAGGCTCCAGCCCCCCCGCGACCCTGCAGAGGATTAAGCGGCGTACATATAATGTACAGATAATGGATGGATGGATAGATCTGGTTCACCAGTGTCTGTTCTCTTTGATTCAGAGGAGTGTCCAAGTCAAGTAGTTCAAATTTAATTTTGTTGGCTAAAATCTTGATTTGGTGTGTCATAGTAAGAAATTAGGTCAGAATGTCAACTTCCTATATCCATTTCTGATTATCATGTGGTCATTCTTACATAGCAGCTCATAATTTAGACAATTATCGTGGGCATTTTCTTAATTTTTTAAGATTTGTATTTT
This sequence comes from Acanthopagrus latus, assembly GCF_904848185.1. Lineage (NCBI taxonomy): Eukaryota > Metazoa > Chordata > Actinopteri > Spariformes > Sparidae > Acanthopagrus > Acanthopagrus latus. The sequence continues at coordinate 14,512,313 of NC_051054.1, read as the reverse complement.
TTCCCGTCATGAGTGTTTCCAAGTGAAGGACCTCTACTTTCCAGAGAAAGTGTTTTCAGAGAAAATGAAAAAACACGTAGTTTCCACCAAATGATAATAATTATAATTGTTATGGACAGATCAGCGATTTCCCAAGGTCCTGATTTGAACAGGGATTTCTCAATATTTAGGTCACAGGTCATCAGGAGCTATTGTGTGCACCTGTGATGTTTCCTCAGCTGGCTGCAATCAGTCAGCCGGGAGGCTTTATAATGAGGTCGCGGTTCCCCTGCTCAGATGGCTGTGTGTTTCAGGGAGTCAACGCCATCAGTTGACTCTGCGTTTGGGTGAAACCTGGGTTGAGTGTTTGAGCTTTCTTTCTTTTGGCCATTTTCCATACGTTTCGTTTCCCCCCTGACCAGTGACTCTCCCTTCACCTTTGGTTTTTTGGGTCCAATGTTATTTTTTTTTGTTCATCTATCATTTTGATAGAATCAATGGGTAGCTGTGGGTTTCACTCCCAACACCGTCTTTTAGATGCCAAGGGACCGGTTTGCTCTGACTCTTTTCTTGTTTTGTGCAGTGTTTCCTTCATTTCCCGCCCTGCGACCCCTGTCCTTAAGTTTTTGTTTTCTGGGATGACGACAATGTAACAACTGGGGGCTCGTCTGAGGTGTTGAAATAAACCCTGTTTTGCAGGCATTTTCTAGTTGGCCCCTTTTTGCGTTGTGGAATAGTCTGTTTAGTGCATAAAACATGGAGTTCATATTGGACTTGGGAGACATTCAACTCAAGTTAAAAAAAAAAGGCAGTAATGCAAATTAGCAGGAAGTAAGAAAAGATGCAACGAAATGGGCTTTGGTCACTGGTTTGTTGGAAAAAAAACAGATCCTCACTGATGACTCCGAATCATCAGTGTTGATGAAGAGGGCTACAGTGGGGGGTCAGCTGAACCAATTGCTGAAATGGGGATAAAGGATGCAGTTGGCACTTGAAGAGCTCTGTTTTAAATCAAGTCGATGATGATGATGATGATGCAGCCCTCCAGTTGTGGATTGTCTCCTTTTTCATGAATGAATGAATGAATCACCACAATAGAATCTGTGGTGGAGTACAATAGGGCTGCACTGATATGTCTGTCTTGTTAAATACAGCTCCCTTCACACAGCAGCACCCCTTAGTGGAAGAACTACGACTCAAACACTGCACAGTTCTTCAAAGGTTACCCAAAGAGAAGCACTGTGACTCCTAAATATAACACAAGGATTTAATGTCACATGAGAAATCAACATTATTTTTTATTTTTTTTCAAAATAGGTGAGATTGCCCCTTAAAGAACCCCTTTTTTCATTTGAGACAGCCTGATAATATTCAGCAGAGAGGAAACCTGATAAAGGTCCACACAGCTTCTGTCTTCTGTCACATTTAAACTGTTGTTTCATTTCAGTTTCACTCACACTGCTGCACGCAGGTCCATGGAACTGAAGAAAAAATGGGACTGATTAAAGTTAAAGGGCTTTCATTTTTTTCAATATGGCAAGTTTTTGAACTTGAATCGGATTTCCGAGCACAGACAATGCTTTTCACTGTGCAGAGTGTAACACCCACTGAGACAATGCGATCGTTACTTTGGACTGTATAATCAAAATCGATTTGATTGGATGAATAGCCCATAGGTGTCTCCCAGAAGAAGTGTCACCCCCCTCCCTTTTTTTAAAAAAAAGGAGATGCTGATGAAAATCTGTCTGTTTAAAAAAATTACAGAGTGAGAAACTGTAAGACATCTCAGCGGCCGTGGAGCGAACTCACCATCAATAGCACTTGATGAAACAATCAAACGAGTGATGAAAACTGTAAAAAAGCTCACTGATGGGTTTTTGTATATGGATGTGTAAATCACACTTACACTGGCAATAGACACATTTTTGCCCTTCAACTATAGTGATTGAAAATACCGAAGAAAAGATGACACCATCCACGTATAGATGTCCATTCTGCCACCCAACTGGATGTTTGTCACGGCGCAAAACAGGAAGAGGCATTGTTTTCCCTGGTCACTGTCCCTTGGTTATGGTGGAAGAACTGGCATAACAGTGGAAACTCTATGCTGCAAAAGAAGAACCCCACTGATGGTAGGAGGCAAAGAAGTTGAATATGGAGAGTCAAAGAATGAGATCAAATGGACGGACATTATTTCAGTGGAGCGTGTCGGTTTTGTGTAGAAGTTTATTCCCTCTTTACCACCAGGACTCAAGACGATTCAACGAAGACGACGTCATATTGAGATTTTGTGTTTTGTTAGGGTTGTTTTGTCACTTTGGACAGAGAGGGGTAGATTTGAAAAGTTGTCTGTATTTGCTTCAAGTGCACCAGTAATTGTACTTTCTGAGCACCGGTCAGCCAGACCAAACACAAACGGGGAACTCCACGGCGCTAAATGCAGTTCGGTTTGTGCCACCACCGTGAAAGCAGCAACTCACTAAGTGGGAACCCTTGACGCGCAACCGCTCGCGGCGTTCGGTGAATAACAGCCCGCGAAACTGCTAAAGGTTGCGTCTGGTGCGGTGTGACACAGGAGCTGACACACTTCGACAGATGGCCTTGTACTTGTGAAGCTGCAGCGTAAACACTCTTGAGACGAACACAGCTACGCCGGGATTCTCCGCCGTCTCCACTCTGCTCCGTCCTGTTTAGTAATACCATCTCTTATATCGAGGAAACTTGGAGGGTATTCTTTAAATTTCACATTTCTGCTATCATTAGTGGAAGCTGGCCTCCGTGGGCAGTGAGGTGAGGAGTGTTCGTGCAATAAATCATCTGCTACCGCGCACTCTTGCGTGCAGTTCTCCTGAAACGAAGCGGCAGCTGCGACTTTGAACCTACATTTCTAACATTTTACATTACATACATAACCATATAATGTTTCTCCATGATTATCCACACCCTTGATTTTCCAGATATTGCTGACAGGGTGATAAATATAGCGATGCCTGTTCCTTTACATCAACCCCGTGCCTGCCCAGTAACCTCTCCTTTTCACACTCCGCGAGCCGTCACCCTCGCCAGCACTGATGTGTGCTATTAGCACTTCTCTACCCACTGACGATTATTCCTCTTGCTATCGCCCTCACACATACAAAGCCAAACCCAAAATCGGACCGCTTATACCACCTCCAGCAGGCAGTAAATCGAGTGTCAAGTACGCAGCACGTCAAGTACAATGTTTGCAATCTATACCGCTGGGTAATCTCGCTTTAATTGTTAAAACGAGGCCATCTGTGATGCTGTACTTTGCACGCCGTGAATATTTACAGACTGATCTGCATTATGCAACTAAACCTCAGTGACTGACACAATGGTATCACTGCGGCATCATTAAGCCTGGGCTTAATAAATCAATTCCACGCTTGCTTTTTTTCATCCTCAAACCGTGGACTGGTTCCAGCTCTCAAAAAGTGCTGATAGGACTCATAACAGCCTGCAGTCAGTTTCCCATCCAACCATTCAGACGCCAAATGGAGCCGGCCACTTCCACTTAAAGCGAAATGAGTCTGACCGGCGACTGCACTAACACAGGGCCTGTTATCAGTCAGCAGCCATCATCACCACTTAGCTTCTTTCCTGTCACATGTTTTCCTGGGGAAAAAAAATTCTGCCCCGTGCACTTCCACCTCGTCTCTGCTTCCTTGTAGCCACGTGCTAAAATGCTCCCAGAGCCGAGCAGATGCCCACAGACTAGGGTCTCCTAGAATTTGGGGCACAAAACAACCAAAAAGTGGCACGTCTCCCTAACTGGTGACGCCAGCTTCTTGTGATCACAAGACCCTCCAATAAGCCTCCAGTTGTAAATAGAAGCCCAAATCTCTCCCGATACATTTTTAGCTCGAGGCCTTCGAGAGCTGACTGGCGGAGCAGGAGGCACCATATGCCGTCACACTGCAGGGGGACAGGCCCTCAACATGTGTCCTATATTTGATTCTTTTATTGTGCTTTAATGCGTCCTTCAGATAAGACACAGCGGCAGAGAGAGAGTTCAGATCCTGAGCTGGAGTGAAAGTTCCATTATCCCACAAGACTGTAAAAGTGGTCTTTTACTGCATTATGGCCCTCACACACAAATGTTGGTGCCACCTAACGAATCTGTACACAAGTGGAGGAAAAAGACGGGGCAACTCTCATGAGCCTGTCGCTGTGGAATCCATGATTTTCAACCAATTGCCTTCACCTCCTCACCAGTTCATTTGCAATTCTTTGAACAGACATCTTCTTGATTACAAGTGATGCTTCTGACTGCTGCTACCTGGTGGCATGGAGAGGTATGTCCGCCTATGCCACTGGCCTTTGTCTTTAAGCCTTTGTGGTGTGTTCAAGTTTTTTTCAATTTAATATTTGGTTTATTTTATGCTAGAAGCAGCTAATGTAGCCTCAAGATAAGTTGAGATGATGTCATTGTATGTTTTGTATATACTGACATGACTGTACAACAAGTAAATATTATGAGAAAGTACAGTATATAGTTTGAGATGCAAGTGACCTCAAACTAAATGCAACTGACCTGTTTAACAGGACGTCAGTGAGATGCCAAAAATGGTTTCAATATACTGCCGTCAGGTGCCCGTCAGCTCATGACAAACATGACACTGACATAACTGTGTATACAAAGACATTGAAAAGCAGACTTCCTGCAGCCTACACAGCTCACCCACAAGGATCCAAACACGGGTGACCTAGCTGCTCAGCTCGGTCATTCCTCCCATGTCTCATCTCATACACTCTTGGATAAGGCGGAGTTTGGGGTAGGTGGAGAGGGAGGGTTTCATCTCATAACAACAGGGGATCTGCCCTGATTCGGGGTTGCCCCATTTGGTCCCGGTCTCTACAGCTGCCAGTTATCGAGGACAGAAATAGATGACCACAATGAACAAAAAGGTCACCGCAAAAAATGCTTGAAAATTTGTAGCAGTGCAAGACTGCTTTTCAACATCTGTAAGTGTGACACCACCTGATATTTTTAAGAAGACCATGGGACGATTCCCAGCAAGTTGGGCTGACAAAAGGATGTGTTTGACAGGAAGCTGGACGTCTGAGGCCATGTTTGTGGTGACCAGAGAAACACAGCTTGCCAAAATTCTATCAGGTGATTGTGTTAAATGAAACTCATCTTTGTGACTTGTTACTTTACTTTAAAACTAAAATCATTTTATATATATATATATATATATAAAGGGAAATGAATTATTGCCCAACTAAACAGGTTCCCTCATCTCTCCTTTACTAACCACAAAATTGACTGTTTTGGTAATACCCACTGCGCTACCCGTCTAGCACGGGCATTAGCATTAGCATTTAGCTTGAGGTTCTTACATATAACTCAAGAGTTGGTTGAGACCAAAACGGAGCTTAATAGGTTATCAGCTCATATTCTCTGATCTCCACATTAGGCATCAAAATAAATGCTGATGTTGCTTTGTGTCTGTTGGAGCAACTGTTTGGCATCATGTTAGCCATAACAACAACAACAACGTGGTGGTTATGTTTGTAGCTAGTTGCACTGCACTAGTGTGGCCAGAATTATTGTACTGATGCAGTTGAATAGATTTGGAACTTGTTTCAGAGAAATCTTGTTGAAAATTTCAGCCTTGAACAACAAATATCAGACATCTTGAACTCCAGCTGATTCCTACTAACCGTTCACATGTAGAATCAAACTGGTGAGAACTTGATCTGTTCACTACTCAGGTTTTGTCCCAACACAGTTTTCTATAAATTCCTGCCCGATCCACAAGATCTGCTCCCTACTGCACATCAAGTATTTAAGATTTTAAAAAATGTGTGGAGAGAACTGAAGTATAATCATATTAATCAGCTCACAAGGGTGAATTAAAATGCATGTAAGCTGCAGAAAACGTATTATTCCTAACTTATGTAAAGTCACTCGAAGTTTCTGTGAAAAATTTTAGAAAGATGTTTGTTTGAAAAAATACATTTGTCACTGAACTATCCGGGGAGCTGTTCGGTTACCTGTTCATTTAAATATTCATATAACATTCCTCACATCTTGAAAGCAATCCCCACATCTTCCTGCGCTCGCATGTGGTATAATGTATCGACTTTAAGGCTCGGTTGGATGCCTTATTATGGGACTAAAAATAGCCGGTGTGAGATTGGATGTTGCCAGGTAGTGCGCTGAGCTGCAGTGTGTTTAGAGATGAGGGGAGATAACAGAAAACAGAGTCACAGAAATTGCCCCGCGCTGCTGCTGCTGCTGCTGCCGGCCACTGAACTGGGTCACTAACATCAAAACCATAGATACGAATCAAAACAAAGTACCACACTGTGACAACAGCATTGGAGTTTTGTAATATGCAAAGTGTGTGTGTGTTTCCTCTTTTCTAGGAACTTCTTTTATCTTGCACATTTGCCAGCACCCTTCAAAGTTTTGCAAGCAGGGCCCAGATAACGCACTGCATGTAGAGCTGAGCGGCCCTCACCTCTGCTTGTTTGTGAGCGAACGAGAGGGTGTGAAAACTGGAAGGGGGGGGGAAAGCGTGTGTTTTTTGTGTTTACAGCGGTAATGGCGGACTCACTGCACCCGGCGTTCGTGCATTAGCAGCGCCCGGCAGTCACGGTCAGTCAAGGGGTGCAATCATGGACTCACAGGAGGGGTCTGTGTCAGAGAGCCCTGCCTGACGTTATGCTCTGCCGACCTCGGATACAGAGGAATGACGTTTGTCACTGGCTGCTGGGGAATTCAAGCATAAAACAACAGTCACAGGAGTCACTGGAGACACAAAGTTCCATTCTCAATCTAGAAACTGAATTTTTTTGACAGTTTGGGACATCCAACAGGAGGGAATTGTATAACCATATTTAAATCCCTTCCCAAAAAAGAATTCATTAAAACAACTACACTGAAAGATTGAAGATAATACACACGGCTAATGTTATTTTCAAGGTAACTTTTTGTTTATTGGTTTATTTTAGTGTCTGTAAATAAGAGGCATCGCCCCCAAAAAAGGAACCTTACATCTCTCGCTCATTACGATGTAGAAGTCTTTGTTCACCATGTAAATAACTTCCTTTTGTACACAAATGCAGCATAAAGTGAAGATTATGTATGCGAAAGAGAATTTCTGCATACATTTTCCTTTTCGGGTGGATTTCTCTTTTAACGCACTGACACAGGCACTAGCCAAACACACTCAGTGTGACAGAAGAACCTTTGACACTGTTACCCTCAGGGGGACTCAGTATACGTCTGAGCCTCCTAAAAGTGCTTTTCTTTGTGTTTTTGTCTTTAAGAAGTACATCATCATCATCACAAGACAACCATCAGCTCCTTGATTTGCGAGGACTACACATGTGATGAGCATGACCTGGACATGTGGAGCGTGACCTATTGACTTTGCATGAAGCTCGAACAATCAGTCAAAAAAAACCCAGATTTCCTCAAATGCGTTCACGTGACTGCTCAAAACTCAAGACTCATGAGGCTATGACGTACCATAGCACCGGGCATCTTTATGTCTCATGTTGATGAATGTGAATACATTCTAAGCCTTGTGATGCAATAAGAGGAGCTATGTTTGTGTTTCATCCAAAAAAAAAAAAAAAAAACTCAGCAGAGCTCACACCTCTGCCAAGGCCAACAGGCCCCTTTAATTCGAAGTGTTATATTATCAGCTAAACACACCTGATGTTGTTCAACAAAATACATGCATTAATCCTTCAGAAATGAATGAAAAAAAGGTTGGAAGTAGAAATTCCTGGAGGTGTCCCATTGTCTAGATCTGCACCCAAGGTAAATGGGGTCTCTTATGGACTGAGACCCATTCTCCATCCAAGTTCAGTGGAAAACTTCAGTAGTTTTTTTGTGTAATCTTTTTAAAATTTAGTCAAATAAAGAATGTAGCTAAAATGCTCATAACATTGACTGTCCATAATACTATTGTGATGGGGGTGTGGTGTTATATTCAGAATCCAGGTGAAGGAGAAGGGTGGGAGCTGTACTTGGTCCTTCCCCAGCAGGAGTTGTTGTCCTTACAAACTGTAACGCTGCTGAAAGGTGCCAAACTGCGGATGTGTGTATGGTAAGAACTCACATTCATCACCTTCTGGGGTAGAGTGCTGTAAAGGAAATACAACATCCGTATTGAGCAGCAGGGAAGACTTAAAAATGATGACAGATAAACCCTGCTTTTGTTCCCTTGCACATTTAAGTCGATACATTATTTTTGTTCCCCCCAGCTTCAAAACAGTTCAGTGTGTTAATAAAACTATTTTTGAATCAGAAGTGTATCTTAATCACAACACTTTGTTGCATTAAATCATGGTCACATCTATTGTTTATGGGTAAAATGTTTTAATGACGTATGTTTCCACAATCCACAGAGGTGGTGAAACTTTATATTTCTTGATGTGAAACTCTACATTTCATCATGTTTTGGCTTTTAAATATCTGTCGCTGTCGAAACATGGCTGGAGACATCTTGGTCTCCTGAAAAATATTAAGGGGTTACATGCTTACAAATGTGGAAACTCAGTCTTGAGCCATGGTCACTGGTTTGGCAGCCTGTAACTCCACCACCATCCCCTCCTCATCAGAATGCATGGCACGTAGATGTTTGACGACTGAGCTGTGAATTACACACTTTAAAACTAATAATATCACTTTACAACCTGCATAAGACAGAGTTTTACAACTGCCCAGTCAAGGCTTACAACTAATAAAAGAAATTATGTGCAAAAGTTTCGTCAAAACTTCTAAAACTATGACAAAACCAGCAGAGCACCGCAGACGTACACAATAAACTGTGATTCTGAGGAATATTGAGCGCAATTTAAGTGACAAGTCAATTTCAATTAAAAGTTTCTGATGAGGAAATGAATGAAAGTAGAAGGGAGATAGGATTGCTGCAGCCGCTTGAGATGAGAAAAGAATATATAACAGCAGATTCATTACTCGCAGTCATTTCAGCTCCTCGGTTTGGAAAATGGACATTGTCCTTTTGTGTAGGTGAGTGTGTGTGTGTGTGTGTGTGTGTGTGTGTGTGTGATTCAGAGTCTGATTGCATAATTTATACATCTCCTGACCAGACTAAAAATTCATTTGGCAAATATCATCTGGCCCTAGAATAGATGATTGGCCCGTTACAGCCTCAGTGAAGGCCACGAGTGAACTTGAGAAGTGACGTCATTCACAACCTACACTACTACGGCGCCATTTTCACACATCTGATGTGGCTGGATTCAATGCGTGTGAAGTCCTATGTTAACTCCTTTTGCTGTAATGATAAAGTGAGGTACAGTGGCACCACTTTCTATTCTGTGTTCCCTGTTTTTATTATAAAGGTTTTATCCGTGTGTGACATTTTTTGTTTAACACTTCCTGTTTTTGAGTTTTTCCTGGCTTTTTCCCCCCGTTCACCTGTGTTTCATTGATTAGTATGTAGTTCTTCTAGAATAGTTCTTGCGGATCTAGTCCACGTGTTCCTTCACTTGTTATCAGATCCTCTGTTTTTCCCATGTTTCTGAAAATACACCAATCAAGTGATGCGGGAATGAGTCCTACGAACGTTAATACATTCTTGTGCTTCCCTCATCTTGAGGTCAGTGGATATTTACATGTTTCTTCTACCACATAAAAGACAGCAGTAATATACTTCAGCATTTACGTGTCTTAAAAATGTCTGTTGCTAAAGAGCAGCTAAATGACAGTATATAGGTCGTCGGGGACATTAACATCATTAAAACAAGCACGGAGACTCATCTACTCACTTGACTGTCCTAATGGATGGAATCTATTGCCCCTATTACTCTGATTTTACAATCTCTAGATTGATCAGTTTATATTTGGGGTGTGTGGGGAAAAAAACAGGGAAGATCGAGGGAAGCAGGGTGTTGCTAACCTACTAATATACATCATCCCTGCCTTTCTCTGCTATAAAAGGTTAAGTTCTATGTAATTGCCCTATTAATCATTCACAAATGTTTTATAGTGCTGATATTAACCATTAATAGAACAATGTTTGGGTTGGCAGGTTCAGTGATTGAGCTTTTTATTCCATCTGTGGACAATCTGCTCTTCTGAAAAAGTGATGCGAGGACTGTGGACCAAACTGGTTATGTGTGTGAGTTCAGTTAAGATGCAACACTTCATGTCAGTTAAAGTGAAACTCTCGCCAAAATGCAACCTAGGCTTTCTTTGTGGATGTATAAGAGTAAATTCTTTGTGTAAAAGCATAATTACAATGAAAGAGGCACTTTTAAGATTTTTGGATTGGTTTGGTTTTTGACTCAAACTCATTTTCAGTGGCAGTACATTTTTTTTCGCTAGCATCAAAATTGCTATTTTTAAAACACTAAGAAGGCTCGACACAACATGAAACTTTACTCGTAGTGTCACCAGGGTCTCTACACACAGCTCAACTACACCACATACACTCTACCCAGACGTGTGGATCCCCGACTAACGTGAGTTGTTTAAAAACTTTATTTTGAGTAAACTACTAAACTACTTAACCTACTAAAATACATTATCTCTGCCTTTCTCTGCTATAAAAGGTTAATAGACTGGCTTATTTTAAGTATGGTAGAGATAGTGACAGCAGAAGATTCGAGATGATGTCACATAGTTGAAATAAGACTCTCTAAGGTGCATGAGATGTAATAAATGAGAAACACTGGGCACTATGACCCAGCAGATAGCCTACTCTTCATCCAGAGAGAGGGAAAGAGAGAGAGAGAGAGAGAGAGGGAGAGAGAGAGAGAGAACAAGGCTGTGATCAGTGGTGCTTGTTTGATGTCAGAGGCTGTATAAAGCTGAGACTTTGGGTTGGCTCTCCCATTCAACCACAGGGGGCCCCGAGGAGACTCAGCTCTGGAGAACTTCTGCCCTACATGCGGATTATCTGTGGCAGCCTCCCAGATGTTGGGGCACCAGGACGCGCTGCTCATCCTTCACACACACACACCTCCCATGTGCACAACAGTTAAGAAGTTTTTTTTTCTTCTTTTATGGCTACAAAAGGGGGACGTTTGAACAGCGGGGAATGGATATTTGCCGGCATCTGCACATTAAAACCTGATGTAAGAGAAGAAATGAGGAGGGGAGGAATCCTTTTTCATTTCCAGACCGACTGTGCCACTTTGCTGACCGTGTGGCGCGGATAAGGCCACGCGCACGAACATATAGAATATGACAAAAAAGTGACTGAAAGTTATGGAGGGCTCCGGTCAGGTCGAGCCAACTCTGCCGGTGAACACCACTAACGACAGTTTTATCACTGATCCACCCGCCGCGGATGTGGGTGCGGAGAGTCTCGCCTATCAAGTCAGTCTGGCGGCGATCCTCTCCGCGATCACGCTCGCCACCACTCTGTCCAACGCGTTCGTCATCGCAACGATCTCTCAGTCGAAGAAGCTGCAGACTCCCGCGAACTTTCTGATCGCCTCCCTGGCCATCACCGACCTGCTGGTGTCCATCCTGGTGATGCCCATCTGCGTCCTGTACACGGTCATCCACACCTGGACGCTGGGGCAGATCGTGTGCGACATCTGGCTCTCCTCGGACATAACGTGTTGCACGGCGTCCATCCTCCACCTGTGCGTAATCGCTTTGGATAGGTACTGGGCCATCACGGACGCGGTGGAGTACTCCAAAAAGCGCACGCCGGGACGCGCGGCCGGGATGGTGGCCATAGCCTGGGTCATCGCCATCTCCATCTCCCTGCCGCCCCTCTTCTGGAGGCAGGTGAAGGCGGAGGAGCTGACCAGCTGCAGCGTCAACACGGATCACATATTCTACACCATCTACTCCACCTTCGGGGCTTTCTACATCCCCACCATGCTGCTCATTGTCCTCTACGGACGGATATACGTCGAGGCTCGGAAACGGATCCTGAAGCAGTCCCCGAAGAAGGTGGGGAAGAGACTCACCTCCGCGCACCTGGTCACCAACTCCCCCGGATCCGTGGCGTCCACGTCCTCTCTGCAGTGCGGGAGGCACGACGCTCAGTCCAGCGACACCGGCTCCTCAACAAGCGAGAACCAAGTGAAGGTGACGGTGTCGGACGCGCTCTTGGAGAAAAAGCGCATTTCGGCAGCCAGAGAGAGGAAAGCGACAAAGACCCTGGGGATAATCCTCGGCGCTTACATCGTGTGCTGGCTGCCGTTTTTCATTTACACACTGGTGGTGGCCACATGCGACACGTGCTTTAACCCCGAGTTGTTTGACTTCTTCACCTGGCTGGGATATCTGAACTCCCTCATCAACCCGATCATATACACCATGTCCAACGAGGACTTCAAGAAAGCTTTCCACAAACTCATGCGCTTCAGGTGCTGCAGGTCGTGAACGAGCGTCTCATCGGTCTCCAGTGAGATTTATTTATGTATTTATTTTTGGATAACCAGTTCTGAGAAATAAAATAAGATGAAATAAAAAATGTATGAGATTATATGATGGTAAGAATGTCAGAGGAAAAAAGATATGGAGCCTGGGCCATTTTAAGTTGCGCATGTGAAAAACAAACAAATACAAAAAAATATATGTATTTATTTACTCGAGACAGATTTAAAAGCTCCAACAAGCGAAAGCCTGGCGTGAAGCTGCTCAGCACAGTTTCCCGTTTATGAAACGCTCGTTTTCACACACCAAACAAACGATGGAGAACTTTACGCACAACGCAAAACCACTCCAATGTTGTTATTTTAGCTCCTCCTGACGGGCAAATTTGTTTTGCTGTCGGGAAAAAATAGTGACGGGTTGTTTAGTATTCTTTATGGATTTATGGGGTTGTGCTGTAGCCTAATATAAAGCAATGTAGCGCGTTGTTCCCATGCGACGACTGAACCATTACGCGATAAGCAGCAGCTTATATCTGTACGAAAAGTAGTTTTATTTTTAAAAAAAACCGCAGATATCTGTGTGATATGTGTGCTGAGGTGCGATAACAGTGGTATATATATATTTTATTACGGTCATGGACTGCTTGCTGCTGCCCTGTATGGTTATCTCTCTTATTTAGAAAGGCACCCTCATGGCTCCGAGAAAAGAAAAGATTCATATCAGCGTCAAACAAAGAAACTGTCGCTGATATTTACCCAGCAGAGCTGAAAGCTGATCCATAAGTTCAATTTTGCAGAACAAACACCGCCGCCGTGTGTTACTGTGTGCGTGTGTGGGGTCTGTTTGCTGCTACATTCAACCTGTATCTGCAGTATGTGATGATCATGTGTAAAACGGTTTGACATCTCATGGCTAAAGAGACTGATTCGAGTGAGTGGAGTTCATTAAAAAAAAAAAGAAAAAAAAAAGGAGGAAATAATGCTGGGGTTTTATTTCAGCATAATGTGAGATACAGGTCTGATGTTCTGTTCCCATCCAGAGATGCTGTCCAATAAAAGGCTTTCAAGTATTTATTTGGCATTTTGAGTGCGAGTTTTAATGCAGCTTTAAAGTAAGATTGGGGTCAAAACGTCTTCAGAATCAGAGGTAAATGTATTTATTTTCGTTGTGTTTATTGCCACAATGGAAGCAGCACACATAGTCTGACAGAGGACTCCACCAGTTTTACACTTTATCACAGTTTGCTTTCAGGTGTGTGGGAATACCACCTCATATGTGGGGGAAAAAAGTAGTGTAAAGCCTTCTGAGGCTCCAGACAACGCTGCATCCAATCTTTTAAATTGCCTCCAGTTATGTCACTCAGTGGTTAGGTTGCATTGTGGGTCATGCAGGCTCCACGTTTTGAAGAGAAAGAGACATGTGTGGAATGAAAATGGTGATATCTCATCTCATGTCTTTGATACTTTGTTTTTCAACAGTCAGTGAGTCCAACAGTGTGATAGGAGTGACATGCAAGACCAGTGGACGTTTCAGAAACCTGGTGCTGTCACGGGCTGACAAAACCGCGAGACAAAAAGATAAAGTTCACACCAAAAAAGTGCAGAGAACACAGGAGACACTGGACTGATGTTTGGAAGCAGAACAAACTAACTGAAGTAGAGTAAGAGAAAAACACAGGCTTAAATAGACAGGGACAAACTAACAGGGAGGGGAAGTGACGAGCAAAACGTGACATATGAAGAGAGAACCTGCAAAATAAAAAAACAAGAACGACATCACTTGAGGCATTACATCAGATTGCATGCAGCTTCCTCTGGAGCCACAAAATAATTTACAGTAGTTTTTTTTTTTTTTTTTTAAATCATATGCAGTAGTACTCCCCCAAACCTGTAAGCACGCTTCAATGTGTGAAATTGGGTGGAGTGACCCTTTAAGGTGCATGGGAGAGCATAAAAGAATAAAAAATGTATTTATCTTGCGATCACGATATGACAAATGCACCTTGGATTAAATTTATCATGATTTAGCATCAGTCACATCTTTTTCCTCATTTTAAAGGCTACATTACAAAAAAGTGATGTCATTTTTGGAACTTACCAGACTGTTTTACTTGTTCTGATGCTCCACTTTCTCATTAAATCCACATTACTGATGATTATTCACTATCCCCACAACATTTTCACAACATCGATATGGGGGTGTTTGCTCTAAAACATAGTGATATTTATTTGATTTTGTCGCCCAGCCCTTGCATCTATGAAGTGCTTTTGGTGAGTCGAAATTCTGCATCGCGATCTAGCATAAAAACTGTATCGCCCGGCCCTGTACATCGTACATCGTGATGTTTCTTTCCACTGGCAGATGAGTTTCTGTTGTGGCTGACAGTCTCGCTCGTGCTTGAACTCTCCTGCCCCCTCTCGTCTACGTGCTGCAGAGGAGGAAACGACATGGAGTGGTTCAATAAGTCATGATGCTGACAGTGGGTGATGCTCTTCTAGTGTACTTAACACATACTTTCTGTTGGGGCCACACGTATCATGTCAAGACACACACACACACACACACGCACCCCCTTTGGCTCTCCATATATGCATTTTCATATGGCTCTTCATGCATGAAAGATGAGATCACCTCAGCAGGCTGACAATCAAAAGAGTATACACACACCGTATATTTTCTTTGACATAAACAAAGAGCCTCTGTTGGACTGTGACAAAGAGCCAGTCCTTGTGCTCACTCACAGATACCAGCTACCTAAATACACCGATCTCTCAATGTTAAAGATGGTATGAAAAAAATAAAACAACACTGGATCCTTCCCTTTATCAGGATATGCACCGAAAGTTAGTGGGGTCTATTCCTGGCTGAGACCCGTCCTCCATCCAAGTTTTGTGGAGATCCATGAGGTAGTTTTTGTGTTCTGCAGAAAACCCAACAACCAACCAACAAACAAACGACGTTGGTGACAATTATTCACCGGGATGATGTAGTTCCCAAAACTAGATGGAATTTCACCATCATCATATTCACAGCACAGTGTAACATTCTTGACTTAAATTATATTTCAAATTGACGGACATCATGTGTAATTCATGACACAGTTCAAAGGGGTTGAAAAAAAACTTTTTTTTTCTTTGGTTTGCTTTTCAATTTGACCTTCTGACAGTGGTGAGCTTATGGTCTTGGGTTTTGGTGCATAAAATGCTCAGTTAGGTTTAGAGGAAGATCACATCTTGGCTTAAAACGCCACTCTTGGTCGCCATAAAGGCGGCTGGAATTTGTCCCGTGCTCTCCTTCAAAATATCCAGTGGTGTCGGGCAACACCCCCGCCCCCTCCACCTTACACGTGCATGAGGGTACATACTGTAGATGTGACACTGTCCTTCTGAATCCATGATATAGAGCAAGGTTGATCCACAGTGGAGCCAATGAATATTTCATGCAGAGTGTTGATGTTGAGCAAACAGGAGTTTATGTATCTGAAGAAGGGCTGCGTGGCTCATGTCGGTAACATCACTGTTCCTTCCAGCTATAGAGGAGTACTCATTATCTCTTTGTTGACACGGGAGGATTGTCAGCATGCAAACAAACGCACGCTTCTTTTCCTTTTTAGGTGAATACGCTGCATTACGGGTTCGCCGCAGGTCTGCCGCGGAGTGAAGGACATTCCTGATGTAACAGTTAGTGAGGCTGAACACATGGATAATTAACCTATAAAATATTCTTCCGCTCAGTTCGGTTTGGGTTAACAGCTTTATTGTTTCACCCTCTCTGGTCGGAGAGGGTTCACAGCATTCATTGCCTGGAAAAAAGACAGAGGTGCACGGACCAATCTGCTGTTGATAAATCACCTGACGAAGGTGGTAACAATTGACCTTGGCAGGAGGGAAAAACGAGTCAGCAAGTCGTTTATTAGGCAACACGGAAGCGGGTAAGGAGGTTGAAGGTGAAGTGCAATTAGAGGCCGGTTCTAATATGCATTTTTTTTTTCTGATGTTAACAGTTTGAAAAATCCTGTCACAGCACACACGCAACTGTGACAAAGTTGGGATGAAAACATAGATTAGTGTGGTTTAAACTGACATTTCTGATTCATCCGCTTACATTTAGTTTTGCATATTACGTGTGTGTTTTTTTTTTTAAATCTTGACCACTGAATCACTATTGTTATTATTAAAGGGACGATTTGTAAGATGTAATTTTAGACAGAATCCAGAATCTTGTCACAGGGTGTGCAGAAACAACAGTGGTGACTGTCATTAGCCCCTGATGTATCAGTCAGCTGGCAGATGATCATGAGGCGGCCACAGTGACCCCCTGATCTAATTTGCTAATTAGCTAATGGCAGCTAGCTACAGCCAAGGATGGCTAGCAGAGATAAGCCGCTGTTGGTAACTTTGGTGATATGCTGCCTCCCTACGTTTTCTGAGCTACCTTCAGTTCCTGGCCATATTCTATAAATGACACCTTCAAGGTCTCTCCTGTATGCTTAAACCCATTCCCTTGCATAGGCATGTTAATTGCATTGACATAAAGCCCTTTACAGTGTGGAAATTCATCATGTAAAATCAATACTTATAGGCAGAGCCATAAATCTGTGTTCAACCCTCATTAACATCCGGTGATAAGAAGATGACCCACTGAGGGATGGACAGGGGAGTCGCTGGAGGAGCAATCCACTGCCTTATTTGTGCCCACAAAACACCTCACGTGCGGATGAAGGTTACACACTATATTGCGGATACGTGTGCATTAAATCACAGCCCTCAGTCATGCGTGTTCCGTCCGTGCTTCACAGCAGATCGGTCGCCGCGAGCGGTTTCTCTGCCTCTCAGCAAAGTGGCCCACAGCACCTCACCTGCATGACTAATATGTTTCTTCCCGCATACCACATCTTGAAATGTGGGTAAAGTCATTAGACACCATGCACTGGGCTGCCTGTAGCCAGAGAGCTGCAATAATCGACCAAAATCTCACCATGCTGGTGACAGACTGGCTGCGTTTACTCATGTGAGAGAGCGTCACCGGTGGAGCTCGGTGGATCGATCACACTTAACATCCACTTTGGCCTGACAAGCAATATTTCACCAAATTAGGCAGTCATATAGTGGTGCTACAGGAGCTGTGCATACTGCTGCTGATTCTGTTGTTATACGATATATATGAGCATATATGTGCGCTGGTAATAGGAGCCAAATCTTCAGTGAGAGAAAGGAGGGCGTCCTTGGTTTACCTGCATTCTGATCATGCAAAAAAAAAAGTGTTGTTTTTATTGTGGAGATATCGTGTCAAATATACCGTATACCATGACAAATTATACTCTCACTTGCATATTGTATGTTTGCCCTTTCTGTGTAATCAAATTAACAACTGATATTAAAATGCATATATTAATGAGTGCTTTCAGTGAACATATTTAAAGGAACAGTTTGCTCCAAAAATGGGCAAAGAGGTGAAGTGGGGGCGAAGCTGACGGCGGCCAGATGAAGACTGGTTGCTGACCGTCAGCCAGATAGCTAGCAGCTAGCTGTCACTCAAAGCATGCACGCTATGAATTATGCATAACATGAAACTTTAAATGGAAATTAAGTTATTTTTAAATAATATTACTTTACAAAATATCTGCCTCCACATGAATTGTCTCCATTATGTTCTCAGGGACAAAAACAAGCACGTAACTGTTTTCATAGACTTGACTTCAGCAGTCAGAGTCGCCCCATTGGCTGAGGTGATCTACTGGACCTATCCCAAATGATTCAGATAGTTATGAATCATTTCAACACCCAAATGTGTAAATATAATCTGCACATTAACACTTAATTTGCAATCTTAACAAGTATTCTGCTGATGAATCTTTCTTTTACTTTGACTTTCAAAGCAAACAAAGTTAAAAGTAAGAGAGAGAAGTAAATTCTGATAAAGAAGGTGAAGTGTTGCTCTTAGCTGACGGGCTGAACTTGAGATGCCCCCGCTCAGAGGTCGAGCACGGCAAACTTTATTCAGTCCTCGTTTTAAAGGCAGAGTGCAGACACGGCTACAACCGAAAAGATGGCAGATCAACCCAAGAGGTCATTTTATTTCCTGCTGCAAATATATTTGCATCTGGTGATACATTATTCTGTATGAAAGGAAAGGAGTTTTCTAAGCAATCATTGCAAACACAAAGACATTTTGGGGGTTTTAAAGCTATGAGGCTGCACCAACGGGCCTTTTTGTCAGATGTGCAATCCCTTCAATGACAAAGCGACACATTAGTGAATAAAAATATCGCGCAAAGATGGATTTCTGTTTCATCAGGAGCCTTGAAGAATATGAATGAGGGTTTTCTCTCACCTCAGGGATAATTTACATATTGTCTATTAACCTTTTCACATTAAGAGTGAGGGGGCGCACTGAGACGGAAACTTGACTCGCATGTTTGTAATTTCCCATTTTCACAAGCAATAACAACACAAAATGTCACAGAAGCTATTAGCATGAAATTTGCCCCGACACAAGCTAATTCGGCACCTTTTCCCCCTCGTCTTCAAACCCCCGAGCTTCTTGTCGCTCTAATAGGTAACTTTCCCCTCACGCACCCCCCCATCCCCACTACCCCTACCTCACTTTTAAACAAGCATCCTGCTCTTGTCACACTAACAAAGCTTTTTACCCCAACCTCAGATATCCACCGCCAGCAGACCTTTCAGTTCCTGTCTCAGCTTCCCCTTATAGGATGGGAATGGGACGGAGAGGTCTTCTGCTCTGAGGCTGACACACATCTCATTACTCTGAGGAATGTACCCATACTTTTGTTTACAATCCTGAGCCAACCCTCCATCAACTCTGGCATAAATCAACCGTACCACCCTGCACAACCAAAATACATTTATTCAGAATTTTGCCAAAAACAGAATCTGACTGGCTGACATTTAGTTTCCCATATGCCCTTTTTTTTTGTTAGATTTCCAAGAAAAGAGCTGAAACCCAACATTACAGTGTGCTGGCTACGCTAACGCAACGCAGCCAACTCCAGTACACGCTAGCTAGAGATAGCCACAGCTAGCCTTGACTAAAGCTTAACTCTTAACTCTGTTTCCTGGAATTGAAATATATTTTGGTGAGCTCCCATCTTGATATTTTCATTTTATTATCCGACATTAACGAGGAGGAAGCTAAACCAAGACACAGAACATAAGAACAGTCATTTAGCCTTCCATTTCACCTCATCCATTTGGTGTGGCTAGGCTAGTTTTTAATTTACACATGAATATGTTTTGATATGTCAAAAGGTTAATGAGTTACTTACAATTCCAAGGTGGGCTGTTCATTACAAAACCGAGAGCACATTCTGTTATTTCCATTGTCTGATTCTGTGAACTCTTTCCAAAAGTCTTTTTGTTGATGTAGAAAAATAAAGAAAATCAAAGACATAAACAAAGGAATTACATCCTGTCACAGTTTACCACATCAGCCTGATAATGTTGAATTTTGCTTTCCCCTGTCTGTCTTTGTAGGGCGGAATAGATCGTGCTGCGCTCAAACTGTCTACGTCTGTAGGCTTTAATCAAATCACATGAGCTAAGTTTACTGGTTTGCCGCTGTAAAAGCAATACACACTCTTGCGAAATCATCAAATGAAGCATCAATTATGTTTGTCGGTGTGAGATCATATGGAAAACACAGAGTGTGATCATGCGAGTGCATCTGTGTGGACTCACAGCTCCGTTAAATCTAAAGTTCAGTCAGGGGTGACCGTGGATGAACCCCTCACCCACTCTGGAAAAAAAAAATAAATCACAATCTCAGTGCTTTTGAATGGTGTGGATATTATGCTATCTGGCTAATTTACCATCCATCCATCCATCCATCCATTCATCTGCAGCTGTTTATCCAGGTCACCTACCTCGAGGTCCACATGCTTATCATTAATTGATGCCAAGCCATTTTTTCCATTGCATGTCTCAGTTTGGAGGTGCCTGATTACAGTGTATCCAGCTCACCCTGCAGAGAATGCTCATCTCATCCAAGTGTACCTGAAGGGCAGGTGTACTGGACGAGCGTCACAGTCTTAGTTGGCCAACCCTCCGGGGCGAGGGTCCAGCTGCAGCCTCGCAGAGTGTACAAACCACGATTCTTCCAACATGAACACGACTGCAGTGGCTGAGGCAATAGACAATAGACCACAGGAGGCCCAGATTTGGACATTTAACAACCCAGTCACCAGAGTAAATATTGGCAATGTACATTTCTGTTGAGATAAACTTCTCTGCTCTTGATGACCATGCTGTTTTGATACGACACGATCAGGAAAGGCGGAAATTCCAGCACGCATCTTTTATGATAACATGTCAGATTACCCACATTTATACGACTTTCCACTTGGGGCACAGTAGTGTTGCATCATCCCGGCATTCAAGCGTCCTCGATGAGCTCGACCTTGGTGGAAGGTACAAGCACAGACTGAACCATGTGAGCAGGATAAAAGTGTGCTTTCTCAGTTGGCCATGGAGCCTCGAATTATTATTTTATCATCTTCATAAGTAAGGCGCAACCTATAGCCCTCTGCTACAATATTTATGAACAAGAACATGTGGTTTTTGGCCTCTTCTGTGACCTGATCTGCTTATGAACACTGCACCAACCATTATGGGGAGTTCAGCTTCCTTCACGTCACCCCTGCTGCTCCTTCAAAACACATCACCTGGCTTTGCTGTCACTAACATAGGACGGGGGGACATGTAGACCAAGGACAAAAGAGGAAAGTTGGAGGTGAATGTGCTTGATTCTCATCATTATCCAAACCTCATGGCTGCCAGTTGAGGGATTTTACATACTGGTCGATTGACATGTAAAAACCAGTAGCTTTGACAACCAAGATCAAAAGGTAAACGCAGTCCAAAAGCTAATTCTAAAAAGCTCTCTTTCTGTCACAATACTCGAGTCTCCTCCTGGATAATCGCCATGCTGCTTTACGCTGTAAATGTTCGGCGTGACCGCGTTTCACCGTTTGGATTTCAAATGCTGCAAGAAAAGGTGAGCGTCTCCAGACAAAGCGAAGGAGAGCCGCGTTGACGCGATTAAAAACGTCTGATCCACTTACCCTCAAAGTAGAGACACAAACAGGGAGAACGTGCACATGAACAAGAAGGCGGATAACCTTCACGGCATTCTTAGAGGTGGCATTTTCTCCAACATTGTCTGCTCTGCCTGGCATAACATCTGTCTCTAAATTTGTAAGACGTCTTTAATGACTTTTCGCGTTTCAAGCTTGTCAGAAACCACGCAGCATACTGCAGTAATGCATGCGCTGCTCTGCGGCTGACGCAGCTTTGACAGGTTTATATTCTGCGGTGGGTATAGTCTTGGTTCCTGTGCCGGCTCTGTCGTGCTGCAGCGGGGGTTGTGAGCAGGTGTGGATTAATACACCGGGACAGAAAATGCTTCCCCGATGGGCTGTCAATCGACTTGACCTCCTTCTCCACCTCTCACTCTTTTCCCCTCTTTTGCTCGCCCGCCACACAAGGCTGTTTCCCCAGCTCCACCCCGCTGTCCTTCCATCTTCCATCTCCTCTTCCCTCTTCCCTCTGTCTTTAACTTCTCCACACCCCATTTTCCCTCCAATTCCCTTTCAATCATCGGCCTCCTTCTGCATCAGCCCTCTGTCACTGTCTTCCCCGCTGCTTTAACTCCCTTGCTTCGACAGAAAATGAATCCTCCCGACGGGGAAACATGATAAACAGGCTCCATTTTTTTTTTGCGGGATACCTGGAGTCACGTTTCCATCTCCGTCGGAGCAGCATGGGAACGCTGCCTTTTAACTCCTTTTCAGCTCGGACAGCTGGAGGAAACCCTCCCGGGCATCTACACTGGCACCTCTTACAGAGAACAAAGACACGAGCGATTAATCTCTACACTTCCACCTGTCAACCGGAGACAGCTTTGGATATAATTCCTCTCAAAGCCATGAGCCTTTTTCCAGCCCTCATTGCATGTGACATCTTTAATAGGTCATTTAAAAGTGATCTGAAGGCCACCTCAATCTGATATTCTGTTATATGTTTCATACGTGGATGACTCAATGGTTTTCTGCTCAGGAGAGAGGATGTCGTCATTAGTTTTAAAGTCTCTCCCTATTTGATGTCTTGTACAACACTGCCATATGAACACTTGTCTCATGTTGCTCTGAACATGTTTTATAAGGCTAACACTGTGTTTTGACTAAAGTCTGATGGCCTATAACTGAGTTTTGGGTGAACCTGTCGTGTGTACTGTGTTAGATGGGCATGCATCTTTGTGCATGGGTTAGTGAGACAAATCCGAACTGACCTGGAAACCGGGATAAGAACAGCCAGGCTGATAAAGTGAATTAGCCATTTTAACCACTTTCTCTTTTTTTCTCTCCTCGCTGTATTTAGTTGCTCCCTAAGTAAATACTTTACCTCATCACTTTGTTGAATTGTCACTCGGAGGGGAAAAATCTCTGCTATGAAAATGCCGTGTGATACGACTCCACTTTGTGGTCTCATCTCATGTCATTATCAACCGCATATCTCTGAGGGTTGCAGGGATGTAACCGCTTTATCCCCCGTTTTTTCAAGGGGTTGCAGGGGTCACTGGAGCCAATCCCAGTTCCCGAAGGCAGGGTACAACCTGGACGAGTCGCCAGCTCATATGGCAGAGGCTGCCACGCAAGGTGCCAACTGCACATCAGGAGCAATTTTGGGGTTCAGGATCTTGCTCAAGGATACTTTGACATGCAGCTCAGCTCTTCCCAGGGGAGCCAGGATTTGAATCATTCGCACCTCCTGGTGGCCGAGGTGTTGGAGGTGTCCAGATGTGAGGCCATTGTTGCCTGCGATTCCCCCACTGTGTCTCCCCTTCATGTTCTTTCAGCTCTCCATCATCAACTGTCTCTCTCACTCACACACACACACACACACACACACACACACACACACACACACACACACACACACACACACACACACACACACACACACACACAGAGTCATGTATGCCTCATGAATCACCAGATTCCAAAGGCCATTTACTGTATAGCGGGAGGGAAATACTGATATTCATTCCTCTAGGTTCCCTCTTCACCCTTCACACAATTCAGCCACAGAAAATTTCTGAATTCATTTTGCTCAACAGAAATAACTGATTTCCACATTTTCCTAAGATAGGCCTGTTTGTCCCACATTGAGTGTTTTGAAGAGTGTGGGTCATGAGTTTGAGGTTTATTTTCTGAATGTGTGTGTGTGTGTGTGTGTGTGTCTACAGGGCCTGAACTTGCCTCCCCTCCTCCCTTCAGAGGGTTGTGGCATTGCCTCTGACCTGGACACTTCATCACGCTGCCCTCTGTTGGTGTCTTTTGCAAACTGGTGCACAACCACATGAATGGGAAGCAGCTAAACCCTGTGTTACACACTCTAATGCTGGATATCTGGAGGGCAGTACTGACTTGACTGGCTCAGTCTCTCAGCAGGAGCAGGGCTAATGAGCTGAACCCTCACACCCTTCATTATTTTTTATTAATTCAGTTAATCGGAAATACATTTACTGTACAATATGAAGGTCTAAATGTTGTTTCACACCCTTCTTTCAACTGCCAAAAAACAAATTGTGAACAATCTCTAACACTAATGCATTGACCGGTATGAAATATTTGTTTGCACTGAGAGGCGTAAAAAAGCAGTTTATAAGGACATGAACGCCCTCCCTACTCTTTTATTTATTCCCCAGGTCACTTAAAAACTCAAAACACAGAATGAATGACCTGAGTGTTCTTCAACTGCAGCTACAACGCTGAACATTAGGATCTAAATATGAGACCGATGTGTCGACAAACACCTGTGCTTCACTGAATCCACTTGCTCTGCTTAGCCTGACCTCCCTGTACGCAGGATAGTCCTTTCCGGCCCCTTTAATGAAGGGGAAAAAAACAAAAAAAAAAACAGTATCCAAGCCTCCAACATCTGGGTCCAAGAAGGTCAGGAGTTAAGCGGCGCCTCAAGCCTTGCTATAAACAGATACTACTATGAACAGATCTTCCTCGCAGGTTATAAAAAACTAAGAACATCCTCACGTATGAACTCTAGCACCGGGTCGCAGAGTTGGATATTGGCACAACCTTGTGCTGGCAGTGCCACTTTGACTGCAGCACTTTCACTAGTAGAGTGGATCACACTGATAATCAGCCCAGAGTGGATTTTCCCGAAAGAGGAGTGTTACATGACTATTATTAGACTGTAGCCCTGAGGCACTCCTCTCTCTCTCTCTCTCTCTGTATCTCTCTCTCTCAGCTCGCCACAGGATGGTTAAACGCTGAGACATCGCTGGATGTGAATCAAGTTTTTTAAATATGCTGAAACCTTTTGAGGTTTTACTATGAACGAAGAGCATGAAAGGAGCTCAAAATCTCATCTAGTGTGCAGACATAACAGACATAACTCAGCATTACCAAGTTTTTGGGCCTTCGTTTTATTCTCAGTGTACAACATTAAATGATTAAAATTCCAATTATGACGTGACATGAAGTTTATTTTTTTCTTTTTTTCTTGTTCTTTTTCTTTATATTTTTAACATTTCTTCACCACACTTTTTGTCATCATACAGGCAGGATGCATTTTTACTGAGACCTGGATAAATCTTCATAATAACTAACAACCGTGGGCTCATACACTGATTGAAACTTATGAAGATTAAACGCACATTTCTCACGAGAAATATGTCAAAACACATTTCAGTGGAGAAGTGATGGAAAAGTGTTGCATCTTCCACGGAGAATGAAAGAAACGTCAGTCATTTTCTCGGTGTCACAGACAGAAACTTGACAGTCATGTGAGATGGAAGCTGAACAACAAAAAAGAGAAGGCAGAAATGTTACAGCCGTTACTGTGAAACTAATATTTGTTGTGCTGCACTATCACACTTCTTGATTGGTGACTGGGTCGGTTTTTATCGAAGGTAATCAAAATAGTCATTTGTCTCTCACCATTAACTACTATACAACACTTTTCAACCTTTATTTATTTATTTTTCCACAATGAGGCCCCATGGTGGTCCCCTGGTCGCAGAGGGACTTCACCTCCATGCAGCTACGAATGCTGAATGTTACAGCGGAGGCATCCTACGCTGTGCCAGACCCTGGAAGCCAGAGACACCCTGTCTCCTAATGAAATAACCCCATCTGACAGATGGCAAGTACCACTTTCCCTCCGTTGCATAATTTAACCTGACCCCCCTAATTTGACAATGATTCAAGTCATCAGCCGGTGGGAGAAGGTCAAGCTTGTCGGAATGGAATCCTGGTCAGGGCGGACACTGATTTGTTTGTCTTTGGAGAAAAAGCAAAGTGACTCATGAATATACAGTAAAACTAAAAGAAATGCATTATTAATCTACAAGTCTCCACGAGATTAGGATGCTTTTATGCATAAATGATGCTACAATTGAGCAATGATGTTGCATTAGTGTCAGCTTATTTTAGACTTGATAATGATGCTCAGGGCTGAATGTCAAATGTATTCTTAATCCTCACTCTGAACAGCAAATCTTTGACTTACATGCTTGACAACAAAACCTGATCTGAGACCTTGACCCTAATCCTGAAGGATTTGTGTCAGGGTCAAATTGTGCAGTGGTCAGCTTTGATTACACAACCTATGCAAAATGTGCAAGAGTGGACCCTGCACAGTTTACTGGAATTTTCAGTTTAATTTACCACTGGAGGTTAGGTCGAGGAGGTTATGTGTATCTAAAAAAAGGCAACATGAAAAAAGTAGAAATCAACAGACAGCTCAGTGATGTGCTTCCTCTGACTGCTTTTGGAAGAATGTAAAAATCTTGCTCCACAAACTCTTTAATACAGCAAATGACTTAACTGTTGCATTGTGGTCTCCATTCTAAGAAATAAATAAATAATTTTGGTTCACTGAGCGTCCTTTAGTGGTTGCCATGTCATTGTTTTGATCATCCTGGACCCATCATCCAGAAAAGGTCCCTCTGAAATGAAACCCCCCAAAACTGCTCCTGTGCTGCATCACTCCAAAAAAAAGGCAATGTACTTTAAATGTTATATTGATAATTACAAAAACAAAAAATGATTGATTCATATGGCCGAATGTTATTGGACCAAATGGTGAAATGAGGGGTTGTAACATCAAAAAAAAAAAAAAAAAAAGTGAAAAGACGCCTCTTTCACTATGTAAGCTTATTGAAAAAAGTTTGGACCCATGAAAACTGACTTAAACGCCTTGCACTCTTCCTGGGGTCTTGTGTGTCTACAGCAGGAGACGCCTCTCATTACTTTCATGTAAATAGACGTGATCCGTCCTGGGTGGCAGCTTACATCTATTTGTCATGTCGCTTTTTTTCCCTTCGATATTCTTGCACTTCTTTTTAATTCTAATTAATCAAAGTAGGAGGCTGTGTTAGTTTTTGGTACTTTGTAGCCCCGATAGTCCTGTTTTTGTTTTTCTCACTCCTTTTTTTTCGTCAAGAATTTCTTTTAGGATTATTAAAGTTCCATCTTATCGTTACACGAGGAATGAGCAACTCTTTTTGTCCGACACGAATGTTCCTGCAGTGTTTTTAATACTCAACAACAAACCCGTAAGGCTGCACACAGCAAGCATGAACAAGTCCTGCAAACAAATCAGCAGATGGCCGTAACCCTTTTTGTAACACTTATCCCTGCAGTGTTAAACTATCATTCGCAGCACAGCCACGCTGGCATTTTGCCTGGAATGTTACTGAGGTCTTGAGATTTCCCTGATTATAGATCCCTGGACCCATTCACACACAATCCCACACAGGAAGAGTTCCTGAACATTTAAAGGATTGATTGCATGTGTGAAAAGGGACGATGTTCCCTGTCAAACTGCAATCAATGAGTGAGAAAGGGAGACACCTGAGGAAGAGAATGTAGTTTCTAACAGTGCAGGTAATGGAGGACTAGGATCAAACTGAAGCCTGAACTTGGCTGTGTAAGAAGATGAAGAATGATACATTTTTTGACCTGTAGCGGCGGGTACCGTCAAACAAAACTGCAATCCTGACCTCACTTGGCACCCAGACTTTGCTGGCCTGAGAGGCGGGGATTTTCTGAGAGAGAAAAAGGGGAAGAGTTTGGCAGTCTAACAATGACATGCAAACAGAGGCTGGGTGTTAGTGATCAAACTTGGGGCAACTGTGTGGGGAGTGGGCGTCTGGTCTCGGCTGATTGCTAGATCCCCAAGATTGTTCAGCTGACAGATGAGGGTCCAGAAGGTGGCTAACAGGATGAGGCCGGGTGGCCACGTGGCTCCGTGGGGATTAAAGGCGGCGAGAAGAAGGTAAAGAGATTAGACTCAGAACGGAGCCTGCTTTTTTAACCTCGTCACTGTTGTCACACTGACAGCGCGGAAGGAAAACTTGTGAGCCACAATTACATCAGTTCACTGTCTCTCCTTCCTCCTTCCTCCTCCCTCCCTGGCTCCCTCCTCGCCCATCCATCCATGCAGCCACCTCAGCTCTCTCCAGGGACCCAACGACACCCAGGAACTCACTAGCTCCTGAACAACTGAGCTGGAGAGCGGATTGGAGTGGAACCAGACTCCCTTCTTCTTAACAAGCCGAGGACCTTGTCAGCACCAATGAGGAGGCTTCTGCATGCTCTGCTAATGGACTCAAGATAAACACATTCTGGATTTGATTGTTGTTTGCAACAGTCTCTTTACAAATGACAACTTCGGGCCTGAAAACCACATAAAATTAGCACATCATGCTTTTGAAGTTAGGACTGCTCCTCACTTTGTGTCTGTTTACGCTCCAAGCAAGTCGAATCAAAGGTAAGAATCCTGTGGGGAGGCTGGCCTGTTAACTTTTCTGAGGTGTTTCTTGTAGTTTTTTTTTTTTCCTTTTGTAGTGCGATTGGAGAAACAAACGCTGTTTGTGTCGGCAGGTGAATGTTCTCTTTCTGTTTCTGCACAACAGTTTACAACAATCTAACTCTTTCAGGCTGAAGTGTGCAGATTGAGAGAAGTGAAGTCACTGTTCACATCACTTTAGGTTAAGTTTATGACAAATGATGCTTTGATCTAAAGATCTTTCTTCAAGTCTTCAATCCGCTGCATGACAGGAGACTTCAAGATCCACTTCAAGGGCAACAGCGTTTTCCAGTTGGAGGTGTGTGTGTGTGTGTGTGTGTGTGTGTGTGTGTGTGTGTGTGTGTGTGTGTGTGTGTGTGTGTTGGGGGGGGACTATTTGAAAGAACTATCTCTGCAAACTAAGATATGCTTGCTCAGCCTCAAACATTTGATTTTTACAGAAATGTCAAGCTGCCACTTTGAAGGTCATGAATATTCACCCTGAATTAAACGTGCGGAGACATTTAATAGCTGCTCACTGGGAAAAGATAGCATCAGTTCACCAGCGATAGCATTTGCGTCCGCACTGGTTGTCTTGTTCAGTGTGATGTGCGAGCTCATTATCCTGAAGGAAACAAAAGCCATTCTGTTCCCAGCGTCGCAGGACACTAATCTTTTCTGGCTTGTAATTCTGCTGTGAGGCCTTTTTTGCGGCTGCACCGGGCATTAAGGCCCCGCTCAAGCGCTCCCTCCTCTTGCCTGGGCCCTCGTGTCCCTGCATGTGTGACTCATGCTTCGGGCTTACCGATTCTCCCAAAAACCCATTCGAATGTTGCCCCGGTGGCGTGACTATCAATGAAAACACACATGATTTGGCTGAGTTTCAAGTCGAGCGGAAGGCTTGCCGGGTGAATGGCGCTGCCTGACAGACATTAAGCTGGGGGATATTTGCCCATAAGACTGTCAATACCCACACATTCTTTGCATGTTCTTGGTGTTTAGCCAAATTTGGATTTGAGGAAAACAACATTGTTCATTGTGGAGGTTATTAGGTATGCGTGGCGCAGTGATTAACACAGTTGTTCTCTTTGCGTGCTCGGAGATTTATGTCAAGCAAAATATCTGAAAATGCCAGTGTTTCGGGCCTTTCTTGCACTCGCATGTTAATTTTGATTAGTTTAATTCCAGCTCCAAAACAATGGCTAGTTGTGCAGCAGGAAACCACATTCATTCACTTCAAGTGCGCCAACATACAATAGGTGGACACAATATGAACGACACGTACATGTATAATGCAAAGCAACAGCCATCACAGACTATGACCTGCATTTGCTCAGGGTTAAAGTTTATTTCTCAAGAAAACATCACATCACAAAGCTTCACAAAGGTAGCTGATTTGTTCATTTGCATCCACAGCCCTCCCCTCCATTGCATAACACGTTCTGCTTATATGCAAGGCCGTGTAAGAGCATGACGTTGTGTCATCTTGCGTGGTTGTGATTCAGAATCAACCGATATGTTTATTCATGGGCCCAATCAAGCAGACAGATAACCGATGATTGCAACCACTGTACATTTGCAAATGTACAAAAAATTGTAAAAGTCAAAGTTTAGTAAGTTTTAATTTGTTAGTTTCCTCAAGTACTGTGCTGAAGTACAATTTTTAAGGTATTCTTTTCCACGCTCTGCTAATTTATACTTCCACTCCATTAACTGTCTTTGTTAACCTTGGTTACTCGTTACATTGCACATTCAGATTATTCTGTGTTGACAAGCTGTTTCCTGTGATTTGCAAGCAATCAGATTGTGTTGAGCCAGACACTGAGTGAGACCACAGAGAGTCAAAGTATATTTCAGACTAATTCATTTTCGCATGACCAGACAAATGCTGAATATCGCCCCTGATGATCGCCACTGCCGATGTTCGGTCTGTCCCTTGTTGTGATGCTGCAGCGCTGACAAAAATCTCTTGACAGACGGATAGAAAACACCTGTCAAAGTAATCAATACTGCTTCTGTAGGTGTCTCCAGGATTGCGAATTTCCCGTGATGACACACAGACTCACAAGGTGAAAACATTATCCGTGGTCACTGTTGTTGATATGTATTAGTTAATGTCACGGGGCTCATGGTATTGGGTTTCCTAATGTGAATGCGCACTCTTACACCTTGCACCTTGCTCTTGCTTGACACTCTCTGAAATATTCCCGTGTTGTTCTTCTCCTGTTCATGGTTCAGTGTTGCCCCACCATGCTGGACATGACAAATTTTAGCGCCTGAAGTTCTGTCTTGTCGAATTTGTCCTCACAAAAATGCAGCATCTCAGCTTAAAGCCCTGTGTCTGATGCCAGTGTGATCGTGAATGTATCATTCACACTCGCCACCTTCTTTTAAATTCTTCCATAAACTTTGCTCTGATCCCTAATCCAGAGGAGGCACACTTTGTTATGTTGCATTCAATGACTTGGAGTCTGTGTTTCGGGGCTCATAAATCCTGGCTTAATGTCTTAAAAAGTCCCCTGAGGTTTGCCACCTGGCATCACAATGAGTGCCTTTCTTCTTAAATAGCTTTGTTGAATGGGGAGACTGTGTTAGAGAGTGTTTGACTGGCACAATAACTTGTGCAATTGTGTGGAATTACCTTGTAACGCCTCGCTGGGGTGGCTGAGCTTGTTTTCTTTACTAAGGTGATCAGAAAATTAGGGCAGTTCTCCTCATTATATGTGCAGCATGTCAGTGAGTTATGGAAATGTGCCCGGTCTGTGTCTGTGTTGCTGCTTGAATGTTTTGGTTTGGCTGGATTGTCTTTGTAAAATCCGATGAGCATCCACCCATGCCTGATTTTAATCCCTTTAAGGGTTGGGCTGTGCACGCACATCCTTTTTCAGAAGTAATCCACACGCTTGCAGCTCTGCACATCCACACCTGTACGCTCCACAGCATCCCTGCACTGTTGAGCGGCTTCAGAGATGCAGCGTGGGTCAAGTCGCCCACGGGCATCTCAGCGGCCGCTCCTTAGAGAGAGGGCAGTGTTACTCATTCATATCCTTCCAGTCACAAATGGACACCTTAAAGCTTCAGGCCCTGGACGTTTTTTCCACTACGGTGAATTTAAAGGCTCAAGTAACTCATGGCACCTTAAAGACATATAACATTATGTACACAGAGGAAATCTCTCTGCCTGTATGTCCCAAAATAGAATCCTAGGGAACCACCTTGTACGATATACCTCTCACTATTACATCCATCTCAATCATCACTCATGACCCACTAGAAGCGTGTCTGTAATTTCTTAGTATCAACATATCTGCGTGTCAACCTATGGACAGGGTGCAGCCCCCTAACTGAGAACAGCTCTCATCTGTCTCTTCTGCTCAGTTTGTGGTATAAAGAGCTGCAGATCTGTGTGTCTGTTTGACAGAGGGCGGGGCGAGCTGACATACAGCCAGGCAGAGCAGAGAGGGGAAACAGGATGAAACCAGCACTGCAGCTGCGTTCACGCAAAATCTGAAGGGTCATATTCTATCTCTCTGTTTTGCTGCTTTGTTTTGCTAACGCTTGAAAAGAGAGGCTAAGTTTAAGACCCATCATACGCGGTTGACATCAGTGTCTAACCCTAAAGTCCATTATAATAATACAGGTTTTATATAAAATCTTCAAAATTTGTAGCTGACTCATATTCCTGCTGACATTTTTTTTTCTAGTTTTGTCTAAAATTGGTGGAGTGTGCCTTTGAAATAACACTATTTGTATGGTTTTGCTTTTATCCATAAAGGCAAAGGCGGCATAAGCAAGATTTTTGCTAATTATTTTTTTCATCCTTATATAAGCAATAATAACCAAATCCTCCTGAAAATGGAAGGGAATTTCTTCTTTTTACGCAATGATTAAATGTAATGTGATGCAAATTGATCTGAAAAATGTACTGACCTGAACTAACTACTGCTTAATGTTGGACTGAATGTTCTTGCGATGCCTTTATATGCCTCCTGCATGTAAACTGGGATGCCATGGAAGTAAAAGAGTGAGCTGGCAATTTCGACCAAGATAATAATGACTAGCTTTTTTTCAGTCAGTTCAAAAGCTGCTCAGAAAAAGATTGGTGATTAGAGGAGCTGTTGCATATGGTTGTTGGAGGTAAATTCAAAATTATAATCAAAGCATTGGGTCATCCTGTAATTGTGGCCTGCAATTAAGCACCGTGTCACAGTGGTTGTGTCATGAGAAAGGTCAACTTTTTTTTGGAACTGGAACTGATACTGTAAAAACTCGTTATTTCCTCTCAAACTTAATAACTTCACCGACTGCTCTTGCAGATCTCCGTGAACACAGTTTGTCTGGGCTCAGGGATGTGAAGCACAGACACTTTCTAGAGGCCTCCAGACCGACCAGACACGCCACGAATGTCAGAGCGGAGCAGGACGGACATCGGACGAAGAGGTCGGCGCTCTTCAACACGGGGGTCAAAGTGTGTCCCCAGGAGACGATGAAGGCAGTCATCGGCAGCCATCGGTCGTATTACAAACTCCGAGGTAAAGAAAATTAAAAAAGCCTCGACTGTTCGACTTTGATGTGAGGTCATTCTAAAAATGAACTTTAACTTTATGCAAAATGATGAACTTTCCTACAACACCAACTGTTACTTATAGGAAAAGTATACCCAAAAATAAAAATTCAAATTTTTTGTCAGGATAAAAAATTATATTTTAGTTAGTTGAAATGTGTATGACTCTTTAAATCTGATCAATCAGATCAAATGCTGTTTGTCTTAATTGTTAGGAGGGCTAAGTTAGTCTGCTGAAGATGACATGGTGCCACTGAATGACGCACCAAAGCCGTTTTACTGACTTTCGGGACGCACGCAGTGAAGCACTTGATATAATCAAGTTATATGCAAATGGACTTTGTCAAGAGAGACATACTGTGGATGATTTAAGAGGCGGAGATTGCCACCGTGGCTCTGACAATTGCTTAGTAATTCAAATTGTTTTCCACGACAGCTGCTGTGGCATATGATTTTAAAATGAGGCGGATTAATTTGGTGTATTGGAGGTAATTGCGTCGCTCCAGAAATGAGTTTGTCGCAGAATAAATTTCCCACAGGCTTCAGGTTATTGGACAATGGTGGAGCCCGCTTCCCCCACAGAGGCAGATAAAACATACTGTAGCTTCAGGGGCTTCTCCTGATTTTTAATATTCTTAAAAATGCCACGGACATGCGACGACTTAAATATACAGTTTGACATTTACTGAGACTGGCATTTCTGCTTTTTTTTTCTTTCTTTCTTTTTTTTGGTTGTCCCAATCATATCATGTTTAATGTGTTCGTGATTTATTGTAGCACTGTGACATTATGGACTACTGTGTGCTGTGCGCTCACATGCAAAGCTGCACGGAGCTGTTTCTGAGGGGGATAATGAGCTAATCTTACAGATGAATAGCTAAATCACAACAAACACCCAACACGCAGGGAGGCCAATATCAATACCAGCCATCCTAGTTCCCCTCATCCTTTATATATGTTTGTTTGTCAATGGAAGATAACATGGTTTATTTTCTGAAAAGAGTCAAAAGTGAACATCCACAAAATTGTGTGACATCTCTTCAGTTTGTCAGGAGGCGATTTGGGAGGCGTTCCGCATCTTCTTGGACAGAGTCCCGAGCTCAGAGGAGTACGGAGCCTGGGTTTACACCTGCCAGCATGAAAACCTCTGCATGGACGACCTGGCTCAAAACTTCAGCAGCTCCCAGGAGCATCTGGACATGGTGGCCAGAGTGAGTCCAGCGCCAACACCACAGATATATTTTTCTTTCCCTTTGTAATTCTCTCGTCATCCCGTACAGTCTGCGTCTTTCATTCAAACATGAAAATTCAATACGGTTGGAGTGTAAAATAAAAGGACTGATCTCAGGATGTTCTATATGCATCCACACTCCACATCTGTAGCAGCAAAAATGTAAAGTGTGATGATATGCATTTGATACACTTTTTACAGATTCTATTAAACTTGTCCATTTACTATCGGGAAGAGGAAATCAATTTTTCCATCACACCGACCAACAACCTTTCCCCGACATGTCCACTTTTATGACGGCATGTTTTAAAGCCAATCTTCAGTGTGACTCTGTGATATATTCTTTTTTCTATAATTTCAGAGAGTAGCCGAGCAAGCTGAAGCTGAAGGTGAAGGGTATGTGCAAACCTCCTTTTAAGTTTTGGTTTAGATGTGATTTTCCTGCGTGTCTGCTGTCATTTCTTTGAGAATAAACCAAAATGTAATCGTATGAAAACATGCCAGTTTCAAAAGGTGCAAAGGGTGATTAAGCACAAAGATGGGTGACTGCGGAGTCTTGTTTCCAGGTTGTCGAACAACCATCTTAAAAATTGCGCCTTGGATGGTGCAAAGGTGTGAATAACTGGCCACAAAGGCATCAGAGGAGCTCCAGTATGAGCACCCCTGCTCGCAGTGTTCACACCCAGCTAAACCTGGCAGAAAAATTTGAATATTCTGGCAATTAGCCTACCATGAATATTGCTGCAAAGGTTCCTTGTCTTCAAAACGGACTGACAAATATATTTTTCTATTTCCAGAGTCATCGCTGAAACCCCAGATCCAGGAAGGGACTGTGAGTTAAACCCTAATGCATCAGTACTGTTTGATAAAAGCCGTTCATTTACTTTACGGCTTTAAAGGAGACCTATGATGCTTTTTTTCTCCCTTTCCTTCAGTGTGTTGTATAAGTTGTTCTTGTGCATCTTAAAAGTTAAAGTCCACACCAACAGAAGCTCAGCATGGGCATACTGGAAACCATTTTGAGGACTGAAGCATGTAAACCTGTAATAGTAACCCAAAATAAGATTATGAACCAGTAAATTGAGCATAATAAGTCTAATAAGTAACAGCTGTCAGTACATTGTAACGATGACATCATAAATGAACTGGCGAGTCGCTGTTTTGCCTCAGGCACCTGGACCCCCCCTCTGATTCTGCTGCCAACAGAGGCCAACGGGGTAAGTCCACCCACTGTCCACCAGAAGTTTCAGATCATAATAGACTTCTTTTTTTTTTTTTTCCTTTTGATTGCATTAAACAACCACGTCATTTGGCGTTTCTTTGCCAGATCGAGGAAGACCCCAACCTCATAAAAGAAAACTACGAGGAGTACATTGTCGAGTTCAGCGTCACCATAGTGGACCCGACGTACAGCAAGCTGCTCAGTGACCCCGAGGCGCCGCTCCACACTGATGTCGCGCTGGAGCTCAGAGAGAAGGTGGGGGCCAGGTGGGGGGCCAGGTGGGGGCAAATGTGTGATCTATAAAAAACCCTTGAAAATCTTACTGGGGGCGATAAAACCTTGAAACACCACAGGTCAAAATATCTGGTGGCGGTGTTGTGTCCACTTTGCATGGTGTCATACAATGAGATCAACACTGCCAGTTTCTATGGCGTTGTATTGTGAAGTGTAAAACTCACCCTGATTGATTTAACAGCTTTAGGGCTGCCTCCAAGGGACTTTAGGTAAGACTCCTAAATGACCACAAGCCTGAAATAGTAAGATCTAATCATATAGATTATCTCCAGCTAAGAAGGCATTGACTCAGATTCTAACCGCAGCTCTTAAGATCCACTTGTGCCGGTGTGAAACCATTAGAGCATCATTTTGTTTTTTTATTCTATATTAAAGATCTGAACATCGCATGTCAAAATGAAAGTTGGCGTTTCATAGTATAAGAAGCCTGCGTCTTGGCTTCACATTTCTAGTACTGCTTTGCATCGTCTAAACCTGTTCGCCAGCTGCTAACACTTACTGTCGCGTCAGAGCCCACCCACCCCTCTGCCTGCTCTGCAAAAGTCCCCATCCAAATCAAGACCTTTTCCCAAACTCCGTGGCTCACAAACGAGCCACTCCTCCTCACTTTCGTTTTTGTTCCCCCATGATTTTGTCTCAGTGTGCAGCCTTTCTTTTTTATTTTTTTTTACCTGCTTTTGCCTGCTTGTTCTGACCAACGTCCTTTTTTTCCCCCCCGACCTTTGCTGGCCAAACACGCACTTCCCTTTTTGCTTGCTTTTCCTGACCTTTTGGCAAACCCCCCCTTTTTTAAATGTTGGACATAGTAATCCTTTTAATATAGCCTGTCTGCTTCTAAGTCATGCATTTAAGTCCATTACCTGCAACACTGAGTCTTTACAGTCGCATGTGTGCAGCAACTAACAAGTCAGACCAACCCAGGGGGTCCGAGGTGTGTTTAGGTGGCTGGTATCTGTGCGTGGGTACAATTTGATGCAGATAAAGGGGATTGTTGGGCCTTGGCGGATGTATGTGCTCTGCTGCGTTCCATTTTAGTCTTCATTATCGATTCATCTTGTTCTTATTTTCTCAAGTAATAGTGGAAAATAGTGAAAACGCATCTTTTGCAATTTGCAGCAGTCAAAGAAGATGTCTTAAAATGTCTTGTTTTGTTAAAAAAACACATCTCCAGCCATGTAGTACAGTTTGTGAATATGCGTTCCTTAGATGGTTCAGTGAGTTTTTAGATGGTTTTACTGGTCCATGATCCCAGAATTTCCTGAACCCATAAAGCAGGATTAGTCCACCAGTTTTACTAAATATATTTCTCTTTTTTTTTTTTTTTTGGTTTTAGATGCGTCATGTGTTTGAAAAAGTTCCAGGATTCAAAGAGATTCGTGTTCTGGGATTTCGGTGAGTTGACTCAAGCTTTATTTTTTTGTTATGGTCTGGCATGATGATTGTGCTGTTTTTTTTAAAGATAACTCATTTTGACAAAACAACACAGTGACTAAAATAAGAGACTAAAAAACATAAATTTGTCATACCTCTTCCCCTGAAGTGGCCTTTTATTGAAGTGTTTTATTGCCCAGGTCTCCAGAGAAACTATAACATCCCCCAAAAATATCCCCTTCTGGGAAACGACTCAGAAATTGCCTTAGCAGACATCCATTACCGGTGAGGGTTTCTGACATGATTTGTTGATTTCAGCTCAGAGGATGTGTCTGTGCGGTACGCTGTGGTCTTTAATGGAGAAACGGAGCTCAATGATGACCCTGAGGGTCTCGAGGAGCCCGATACCGAGACACACGAGGACATAAACGCTCCCAAACTGAAACACATCATCAAAAAGGCCTTAAAACAGGAACTGTCCCTGTCGCTGCCGCTGGACATACAGACGCTCAGCTTTGAGGCTGGTAAGCATAATACCACACTTAATTGAATAAAATATGAGATCATCGCTCCAGGCAGGAATTTTAAATCTGTATAAATATTTGAACTTATCCTTTTCAGTAACCACAGTTTATCCAGTCGCGGAGCTCGGCATGAACCCCGTCGTATCCGAGGAGGACCCCACGCAGGCGCCCATGGAGGTCAACACTCACACCCGA
This sequence comes from Acanthopagrus latus, assembly GCF_904848185.1. Classification (NCBI taxonomy): domain Eukaryota; kingdom Metazoa; phylum Chordata; class Actinopteri; order Spariformes; family Sparidae; genus Acanthopagrus; species Acanthopagrus latus. The sequence goes on along the minus strand of NC_051054.1, from coordinate 14,474,751 downwards.
AGTTTCTTCCCCACCGTGGCAGTGATAGAAAACTCTTTGGAAGCTTTCACAGTCAGACCGGAAACACACACCTTCGTGCCTTTCATCCCAAACGTCCTCCCAGAAGCCACCCCTGCTGTCACACATGAGACTCCTTTAATGGCAGGAGCAGAGGAGGAATCCACAGAGGCTGCCGCTGATCAGCCCGGTAACATTATCGCACTAGACACAACACGCGAAACTATCACAGGGCACGAAGAGGAAGCAGAGCCGGAGGTGGAGGAGATGCCGCCGACTGAGCCCGACGACAGAGGCGAGGTTGAACCTGAAGAGCAGGCGACGGATGGTAAGACCTCATCAGATAGTTGAAGTCCAAGAACTCAAGGCTTTATTGATCGGGCGACATTAGATTGCGGTGTGGATACATTTTGTGCGACAGACAGAAAACAGGAAGAACCTCAGAAAACCAGACCACGATGGAAAAGTGTGGGTTCAGTTGCGGTCTGATCCTAAGTCTTGATTATGCTGATGGTGGGAAATCGGCTCATTGCTGTTGTGGGAAGAACAGGAACAAGTGAAGAACACATCCCCACTCTAGAAAAGTGAGAGGGAACGTAAACTTACTTTAGTGGATGACGAAGAAAATATCAAATATCTAAAAGTAATTGGATAAAGGCAGGAAATAGAAAAGAGCCGGGTAATAACTTCAACTTCACTCTAAGTTTGGACAGTCCAAATAAACACTGACCTATTTCTTTTCCCTTATTCTTACACATATCTGCACTGACTAATCACCTCTGACACAGCAGGAAATGGAAATGGCAGCACAATTCGACTTGGTGGTTGGGTTTCGTCTATGAGGATGCCACCCCCCGCTGAGGCAATACATCATATTAAAAACCATTAACAAGCAGGCCTGCTGATGGTCGAGTCATCACAACCTCCTGCTGTGCAGGGAAATATTGTTCAAACCTGCAGAACTTCATTTTGAATTCTAGTGGAGTTTCCAAGGGCTCCGAATGTGTCAGGTTTGTCACGCTGGATTCTGAGAGACATCTACAATGTTTTTGATTTGAAGGATCAGTGCAGCTTTAAAAAATATGGACTTCTGCTTTCAGATATTTTACTCATACAGCCAAAGAAAAGGGGATAATGCATTTAATAAACTGACAATGTGCTATGACAAGAAGATTAAAGCTAAACTTAAAGGAATATTTTTGAAATATGCCCTCTCTCTGAAGAGTTGAGAATATTTAAACTTCTAAGAAGATGATTCGTGGAGCGAGAGAGGAGTGCACACCAGACATGCTGTTCCATAGTCTCGTTGGCGACACGCTTCTAGCAAAGCGCGCCATGTGATCGGCCGCTAACTCAACTCGGCTGTTGACATGTGACCTCTCTCAAACCGCTAGTTTTCTGTAATCCAGAGGAAAAAAAAAAACTGGCAGGCATGGCAACAAAAACAGAAGAAGCAGCAAGAAGCAGGCAGAGACACATCTGAGAACTAGTGAAGTACAAAAATACAAAACCAAACCAGCACAAACCAATGAAGGTCTGGGAACACAGGCAGGAACACAGAGAAGGACTGGGGAACAGGCACAGAATATGCAGGAAACTCTGAGGAAACAACCAAGAGGGGTTGGAAAACACAGGCTTAAATACACATAGGCACATTCGCTAATGAAACAAAAAACCACAGAAAAAAAAGGCAGGAAAAAGACAAAGATAGGAAGTGGAAAGTCACAACACGACACATAAGGATAAATTCCAACAAAATAAAACAGGAAATCACAAAACTGGAAAACCTCAAACCATGACAGTTGATTTAATGATCAAGGTTAAAACATCTGTGTTACTGAGCTTCAGAGGTGCTGATAGGAGTATTTTGCAAAATAATGTGCTTTGGGCAACAGCTGCAAAAGCACAACACGATGCATCAATGTCCTCTCATGATTATACCTGTATAAACCCACAAGTGTACCTGTATACTGTTCTTGAATTACAGAAACTTTCTCTTATTTAGAACCTGAACCTGCGGAACAAAATGAAGACCCTCCCTTGGAAACTCCAGACTCCCAACCAGAGGAAGAAATGACCGACACACCTGCTGTCGTTTACCACGATGTGCCCGAGCTTGCAGACCGCACAGTTACTGCCATGTCTATCACAGAAGCGGCGGTATCAGTCCCCATGCCATCGCCTCATGACGATGCTGTCCAAGGCATCGAACCAGACACGGATGTTGAGCCTCTGCCACCCCCCGTGGAGAGCGGCGAAGCCCCCGAAGAGAGAGATGAAGCCAGCGGAGGGCAAAGTAGAACAACCCCAGTTTCAACAGCGCTGCCTCCTGAGAGCTCAAACATTCAAGAGGATGCATGGTCAAGTCTGAATGGGACAAATGTGGTGGTGACGGTACCACTGGAGGAAGAAAGCGGCAGTGGGTTCCCCTCGGAGTCCGACGAGCGCCCGTATGAATCTACGGCTGCGCCGGCCATGAGGCAGGCCAGCACCCCTCTGATGACCGTAGTGGATAAGAACAAAGAGCTAGTGGTTTTCTTTAGCTTGAGGGTCACCAACATTATGTTTTCTGATGACCTGTTCAACAAGAGCTCCCCAGAGTATAAGTCACTGGAGAATACCTTTCTTGAGCTGGTAGGTACACAAGCTTTTGTGCTGGACATCATGTTGTTGCATGCCACATTCTCATTTTTGCTTTTTTCGTAGTCCAAGCTGAAATGTGCAGTACATGGTGTTAAACTGTAATAAATTAGTTGTTTAGTTTGGTGCTTTGTCTAAATCTTGCGCGGCTGAGGATGCACTTTGCAGTAAGCCTTATCCTCACTGCTGCTTTTTATTTATTTATTTTTTTTTTAAAAAAACCAAACCTCAAATTAACTTTAAATTATAAAAAATGACATTTTTTAAAAATATATTTTAAAAATGTAATGAAGATGATGAAATAATGAGGCTTTAACAAGCAATCGCCAAATGTTCTGAACAAATCTGCAGTATGCTAATGCTTTAATTTCAGAGGGGCCATTGTGTTGACAGTTTAAAGAAAATGTCCTGTTTCACTCAGACACAGCACTCTGGGTCCAGAAACTCGCCAAACCCTGGAGCTTCCAGTAAATCTGGGCTTAGGAGACAGACGACTTTAGCCTCCATACCGGTATCTTTTTTCTTCCATATTGGAACTACATCTTCCGATGCCTCAGAGAGAGCATGACCTTTCTATTTCTTAACTAACCTTTCCGAAATGCAGTATCTAATGATCTGAAAGCACCTAACATCTCTCACTTACTCAACTTTAGTGTTAAGCTTTGCTTTTTTTTCTCCGCTTACATTAGACGTTAGGCCTTCCTGTGTAGATGCATGCTCATGTCTGTTGGTTTAATCTGTGATTTTGGTTCTAATATTGTTTGTCATTGTGTGTTTTGCCTTAATTTTGGGGGGAATTGTGCTAAGGTTTCGAGGTTATTCAGGGACTGTTTAGATTCCCTTGATCTCATATTTTAGCATGTCTTTTAAAAAAAGTGGATGTGTCCAAAGTTCTGGGCTATAAAATGAAAACAAGACTTCTGCAACAAATTGAAAGGTTTTAAGAACCATCAATGGTAAAGATGCAACATGGTCAAGATAAATAGTTCAGCATTTTGGGAAATATCCTTTTTTGCTTTTCTTGAATGTTTATAATTCGACTCACGTTCTGTGTGGTTGCACATTTAGATGACAACCACTCTCATAGCTGTCCATTCCATATATAGCTGGGGTCAGTAGCCGGTTAGCTTAGCTTGAAAAAGCTAGCGTGGGTCTGTCCAAAGATAACAAAATGCTCCTACTAGCACCTCTGCTGCTCTTTGCACATGCACATGCATGCAATTTAATTGTATTTTTTCATGATGCTATTTAGTGTATGCGTTTAATTGATCAAAAATGCATATTTGATGCTTTCATATCTGATTAATAACAGAACTTCCACTAATGTTGGGGACCCATTTTACCTGCTGGGCCACAGACTGAAAGACGGTTCCTGAGTTTTTGTTTTTTTTAAAGTCAACTTTTAAAATTTACAGTGCAAATCAAATAAGCGCAGTGATAGATCAGGAGAGGTTGGCTCATCCTTTAACTATATATCAGTAAATGCTACAGTTACGGCTGAAAATGTCAACAGAATTAAACAACTTTGCCACACATTTCACATATCTTTGCAATGCAAGCTGGGTTTTATGGCCTTTGGACAGAGCCTGGGTTGCAGTTTACACCTTTTTTTCTGTCTTTATGCTAAGCTATGCTAACTGGCTGCTGCCTTATATTTAGCAGATAAGCAAAGCAAATAACCAAATTTCTCAAAATGTTAAACTATTCCTTTAAAGAAAAAAAATGTTAGCGAGATGTTAGAGCTGTCATGTCTTTGTACGGATGAGCTCTCAGCTTTGAGAGGCTGTTTGTCGAAGATGCTTTGCATCATTGTGTAGCACTAATTATTACTTGTTGTGGGACTATACGTTTGTGTTGATGTGTACAGTGTACAGTTAGACAAGTTTCTCATCAACAAAATTACAGACTTTATTTTTGTACTTTTGTTGCTCATGTGCGTTACAGCATTGAGCGGTGTGCTGGTCTGGGTTGGAAGCCTTAAAGATAAGCGTGCAGAGGGGAATCGCTGAATAAATGACTCGCTGTGGGTCAGGACAATGTGACAGTAGGCTTAGAGGACCTAAAACAGGAGAGTCAGGCGACCTTTGTGCAGTTTGTGGTGCTAAAAACTGTATCACTTTGTACGTGGTGGAGTGCAAACGAGCACCCCGGGGGCAGTCTGAATCATGAGACCTGGGTCGGCCCGAGTCATTGTAGGACTCAGGTTTGTGACTCGTGGGTAAGAAGCTTTACGTAATACTGGTCGGTTCCAGCACCACACACATCGGGCTATTAATGGTCCCAATCTGCTTAGCACGACATCAGTCGAGTTTGTGTGGACATCTGTATGCATGTTCAGTGCTGTATCTGCTGTTTCATAGATGTGCTGTCTGTGCTTCCTACTACACCCAACGAGACAATGAAATAAAGTAGATCACAGATTGGTCAAGGTCATCTTATTTCGGAGCAACACTTGTAATCAATGTCTCTTTTTTTTTTTTTGTGGGCTACGCTGCTGTTCTTCTGTAAGTGAGAGTTTCAAATTTGCATTAGCCGTTGGCAACCAGGTGAGGACTTTGTGTCTGTAAGCCCGCGCTTATCAGAGAAAAATCAGAGCGAGAAGCATCGCTCGACATCCCTCGTTCGGTGTCGCGGCTTATCCCGAAGGCTGGCGGAGCGGACATATTTTTAGGCTCGCTCAGAGGCGCCCTGTGCTCCTGCGTTACATAAAGGCCTCAGCCTCAAACCGAGGAGGTGCACGGATACAAATTGGATTGTGTGTTTGCCGCGGTGCCAAGGCACAGAGGGAATGTGAGCTACTGGGGCATGTGGGTTAGGACAAGATAAATAGTTAATAATGTGTTATGTTTTAATAATTCTTTCACTAATTCATTAGAGTATAGACATTTGGATTTCATGGATTTATCCCGCTTACATTTTAGACCATTTTCTATAGACTATATAAACATCTGCACTGGATATGAAAAACATGGCATTAAGTACATCGATGCAAATTTCATGCACAAAAACAAAAAAAAAAACCCTAATAAATAATGCTAATATCACTCCATCTCCAATCTTTAATGGTTGCCCAAACCGTGGTTTCTGCAGTTCTCCTCATTAATCCATGTACTTAGCTTCCTGGCAAAACGTAATGTGGTCAGACGTTTGAACTGGTGAGTATTTATCGTCTACTGTCTATTCTAACTGCCCCATTAGGAAAATAGTCAACATGTCGTCCTTTAAATGGGCTATTTAGGTATAGAGGAGAACAACTATTTCGATATTGGTCCAAGCTTGTTTATGAATCACTGGAAAATGGCAATGAGGAAATGTCAAGTACATTTGGCAGCCCATTTAAATGGACCTGATGTAGTGTTTTGCTGGATATTGGTGGTAATGTACATTTGCAGTCCCTTCATATATATTTATACATATATATGACCCATTAGCCTCCAGTGGCTGGCAGTACCCCCTGTTTACCTTCGCCTCACTTACCCCCATTACTCCTGTACCTACTGGTTTGTGAAGCAACCAATAAAATTGGACATGGAGGTTGGAATGACTTTTTATGACAGCGTAATATTCCCCCGGTGACTTTTCCTTTTTACGACATCAGAGAAGGGATGATTTATCAGGTTTTTTTTTCTAAAACAAGAACCAGTAGATACATGTGTAACCTCAGAGAAGAAAATGTGACTGTGTTCAAGACTGAAACAATGTCTGTGTTTGTGACTTTCTGTCTGCATTGTTTTTTAAATTATTTTTTTTTTTTTTATAAAAACTTAGTGTATATAGGCCGGTGTTGTTGTTGTGGTGTTCCTTTGTCCACAGTAGAGACTGCGTTGAGGTTTGTTGTGGAATAACTCAGCTTTGACCTTGTGCGGAAGGCAGCAGAGCTACAGACTGGTATCTAATCTACGGCGTAGATGTAATGCTTGACATTCTGCATTGAGACAAATGGAGGGCCGAGCAGCGAGCTGCCTGTCCGGTCGTGCTAAAGTTGCCCATTTGTTCGGGATGTTGGACCCTCTCGTTCCCCTTCCTCTTTTCTATTAGCTATAGGGAACTAGCGCTCAGTAAACTGTCTGCCAGTGATAAGTGAAGTAACCCGATCAGAGCAGAGCTCCTTAAGGCCTCTTATCTCCCCGCTCGACAGCCAGGCCAGCTAAAGCATCGTAATCTCTCCCTCTCACACTGCGGCTGTTCGAATGTTTGCCTCGTCGCTGGTGAACACGGAGTGGCTGGGAGGAGAGCGGTGCAGATCGATGAACATTGATGGAGCCCCATTACTTGAACTGGTTGACTTCCCTCTCGCCCCAAATATCACCACCGTCATCAGTCCGGGCCAAATAGTCCTGATAGATTGGTTTTCTCCCCTGTGTGAGCTGCGAGTCTGAGTCTGCTGGGATATTTTTTTAAACTGCATAAACTTGGAAGGTTGTATTGTATTGCTTTTACTGAACTGATTGCTAAGACGCTGCTTCGTAGGGCAGTTTGCAGTAGGTGGGATAATGCAGAAAGGCTTGAACCAACAATGTAGCATGCACATGTTACCGTTGGGCACTTAACATAAAAGCATGCGCCAAACGCCATATATTATAGATTTCTTTTTAGACTCGAGAGATTCTTTGATGTCGTTTGAAAGTTCGAGCTTTTCATCATGCGTTCCCGGGCTCTTCGTCAGCGACTTGAATTAGCACGTTCTGTGTTCTCCTAATTTTGCTCCGGATCTAATTACAAAGTCAGTGCAGCAATGGCAGGATTTCATGCTTGCATCAAAATTTAATTATGAACTATTCATAGCATTCACGCAGTAAAATATGTGACCTGAATAATTCAAAGTCGGCGGCGCTAAGACAACCTCAGCCTTGTCGGCGTGGAAGGCGAGGCCGCAGGTGGACGCGGGCCTCCTCTCCGGAGGACGCCGGTCTATCCCGGGCGCTTTACATTGACATCATTTCATTAACTTAAACATCCGAGTGGAAATCACTGTAATTCTCGGTTGAGAATGATTCAGTTTTTTTTTTCCCTTCCTTTTTTTCCCCGTAAAACATTAAAGTATTCTTACTTGAGTACAAGTAGTTTTCCTCACTGATCACTAGCTGAACAGAAAACTAATCTTTCTCCTTCTGAGTAGCTGAATACACTGATTGAATATAAATTAATTTGCTTTCCTCTCGCCTCCCCACAGCTTCTGCCATATCTGCAGTCCAATCTGACGGGATTCAAGCAGCTGGAGATTCTCAACTTCAGGAACGGCAGCGTTGTGGTAAACAGCAGGATGAAACTGGACAAGCCGGTACCTTACAACGTCACGGAATCCGTACACTGCGTGCTCGAGGACTTCTGCAGCGCGGCGTCTAAGCGGCTCGACATCGAGATTGACAGCCGCTCCTTGGAAGTAGAACCAGGTGAATGTATGTACAGTGTGGTCACCAACAACTCACAAGTAACTCACGTCCACGTCATGCATCCTCTCTCCGCTGTCTTTTACCATCAGTGTAAATCTGATGCGTCTTTTTGCCCGACATAGTTCACGACCTCATTAAACGCGCCCTATTGAAACCGTTAATTCCTCCTCTGGATCTGTGGACAGGTGGACGCTGCACTAATGTTAATGAGGTTTCACCTTCCTAGTCTTTTTCCTCTTTGGTTTCAGCTGACCAAGCGGACCCCTGTAAGTTCCTGGCCTGCAACGAGTTTTCACGCTGCGTGGTGAACAGTTGGACCGATGAGGCCGAGTGTCTGTGCGATCCTGGATACAGCACCGTGGACGGCCTGCCGTGTCAGAGCACCTGCGCCGTGCAGCCGGACTACTGCCTGAACGGAGGCCGGTGTGAAATAATCCCGGGGCACGGAGCCACCTGCAGGTACACAAACGCTGACGGATGAGGGGGAAACGCATGACCTCAGCTCGTTTCAAAGGTTTTTGCATTTTAAACTCGAGAGGAGGTGCAGTTGCTGCACATTTCTTCTAACTTTGACAAAAGCTGACAAATGCCTCTCTGACTCGCTGGCATCACCGTGCATTCTTTTTTACTAAGACGAGTCGAGGTTGGTTTTCCTGAAGGTCAAAGTCACAGATCACATTGCCTCAGTTGGCTTTTTCAATCTGTACAGCGCACAACACCCCCTGCCCTTAGACTGCCGACTCGAGTGAGGAAGAAACGAAAGACACCTCAGAGACGTCTGCAGTGGAGGGACCCATGCAATAGATGCAGGCTCATACAGAACAGACCGACACAATCACAGTGTAGAAATGACTGAATAACTTATAAATAGATTATAATCTATATGAGAAGATTGTGTGGATCCAGGAGGGCGTCAAGTGGTGTCTGACTGGCTAAACAGGATAATGAGTGACAACATTGTGCTCTGGTTATGTTTAGGCACAAAAACACTGGAAGTTGCCTTATAAATACCCAAAGGCGTCACTCTTACAAATGTTGAAACACCTGAACTGTGGTCACTAGCCAATGTTCTCACCTGCATCTTCACTATCATCCCACCCCCCTCCCGATGTCAAAGTCAGGTCCTTAACATGTAACGTGAACGTGATATTGCAGAAACCTCAATACAGTACGTAGCCTGTGACACATTCTAATGCGAATGTATCGGCGGTTTGCAGTAACGTTAACTGCCAACATTTTATCCTGGGGCTGCCCTAAGGACACCTGTAGTAGGTAACTCACTGAGGCTTCTTAAATGCTGCATGTGTTGTTGTGTCTTATTAGTCTGCAGTATTCACACTCGCATGCATCTTGCAATTATCTTGCTTTCTTCAATTATTATGGGCAAACAGGAAGCTGTGGCAAGACTTCAGTTCAGTCATATAACTTGGACTTTTTGAAGTTGCATTATTTTCTTGACGTTTGTGCCAGGCAAACAGAGTGAAACGTGTTTTCTCTCTAACCTGTATATTTTTTCTCGCGTCTTTCAGATGCCCTGTGGGTAAATACTGGCACTACCACGGAGAGCGCTGCAGCGAGCTGGTGTCCATGCCCGTAGACCCTTCGCTCATCGTGACCTGCCTCGTGGGGAGTCTCTGCCTTGTTTGTGCCATCATCGGGATTTTGATTTTCATTAACAAGAAGTGCATAAATACCAGAAAGGCTGTAACGTTGGTGTGAGTACGAGCACTTTCACTGCTTGCATTTCCAGAAACCATTGTGTTTGCCTTTGCAGTGATTCGTGATTGTTCCGTGTTGTGTTTTCCTTCACCTGTACATCGTAGGCACACCCTTGCTCCCTATGCCTTTGAGAACACTCTGAGGGAGAATCCAGTATTTGAGAATGACGATGGTGTCTTAACCCAAGTGTCCACGTTGCCTTATCCCTCGAGTTCGGCCTCCTCCCAGTCCCAACAGTCTGAACAAGAGCATTTTGCCTCAATTGAAAATATACATCTGAGTATTGAGGTACACTTGTGCTGCCCTGCTCAAAGAACTAAATCACTAACCTCCAACCTTAAAGGGACAGTTCACTCAAAAAAATTGAAATACATTTTTCCTCTTACCTGTATTGCTATCTAGCACTAGACTGTTATCTTGTGAGACGCTGAGTTCTGTAGATAGCATCCGTAGAGAGGGCAAAATACTTACATGTATACTACCTACATGAAACTGCTCACAGCAAGGATTGTTTTGATTTTAGGGTGTACTGTCCCTTTTAGACTGCAGTAATATCAACTAATACGCTCTAAAAACTCTGAGAAAATAATTGTTTCTCTTTGCTGCTTTCATCCTCCGTACGTTTCATCTTTGTTCTGTATTAAGATTTTATTTTTTTTTTCACCATCAAAGTTCTTGTGTTGTGTTGGAAGCCGGTCATAAAGTCACATCTTTTGGAATGTGAATCTGAAGTGAGTACCTCAGAAAGAAAGCCACAGTCCAGCAGCAATAATACAACTGAAACAAATCGGCCACAGGCTTGTATAGGCAGCCAGGAGAGACGGGGAAGGTCTCGTTTTTCATGTCATGTTACAATCCGCTCACACATGGCCAATAAAAACGTGGTAAGCACGTGTAAATTGCTCAAAATTGTCATTGTCAGTAGTTGTTCAGACTCTTTCATGTATTAAGCCATTCATGGTACACACCACCACAACTGTGAAGAAGCTTTGTGCCAAGTCTGACAAAGGTATATGACAGTTTTAACGCTGAACTCTGCAGTAGCAGCTGTAGGTAATCTGTAATCTCCTGTAGTAGATATTTCATTCCAGTGGACCCCAGTGTTGGACGCTTTAATTCCCCTTGTATCTGCTTATCTCCTTGAGGTGATTGTATTAGATGTAGTAATGAAGTATACTGTCTGCATTCTGTCTCCACAGATCCCCCGACAACTCTACACAACCAGATCAGAAAAGTTAGTCTCTGAAATGGTCGACTTCCATCATTGTATACCGCAGAACGAGGTGAGGACAACAGAGTAAAGAGTCATTGTTGATTTTGCAGATTTAAAGATACACAAATCCCCAGAAAATCCTCACAGAAAAGTTGAAGGGAGATCGTTTGAGGACTTTTCGGGTGCTATAATGAAACATATTCAACACTAAAATAGCAAGATAACTTATCTTTCCATATGCATCTTATCTGACTGTACGGTCTGAGTGATGTTCAATAACCTTTACACATATATTTTCCAGCTCTATGATGCGTGCAAAGGTAAAACTTCTGAGCATGTAGCCCTCGCTGATTTCTCAAAAACAAACCGAATCACTGTCGATTTTTGAGCATTCAAACAGTAGCTTTAACTGCAATCAAAAATATATTTTTTTGCAAAAAAATGATCAAACATTAACCTTGAAATGACACCAGTGTTTGAAAAATGTAGTAATATTTTGATGGATTTACATAAACCAAGTGTCTTGTAGATAAAGTTACAAGGTTGTCCTGTCTGTAAATGTGTGATCCCGCCTGAAATGAGCTATTTTTCATTCTCCCCCTCGTCTCTTTCCAGACGTGGCGACGGCCAAATGAATACAGAACACGCTGCGTTTTAAGGGCATCAGATAACGAGTGTTTTGAAGTAACAGTCCTTTGATGGAACCTTCAAAGACTGGAGTTCGCTGTTTAACTGTATGTGGGGTGCGAGGTACAGTAGACCAGTCAGAAATGGTGTTTAAAGTGTTGTGATTTATCGTTCATAGTGATTGTGTCTCGTTAGACAGAGAGCTATGGATATTAAGGTGGACTTAGGTTGTCTTAAAGCGGAACCTAATATTTATTTCACATATTGAATGGTAGGAACATTTCCTGTATACCCTTGGCAAAGGTTGTTGTTTCCTCACAATGAGGTATTTATTATTTACAAACTGATACACATGGTGGTATACTGAGTGTAGACGGTAAAATGTTGTTTATTTTAATGCTATTCTGAACTATTTGTTGTGTCCCAAAAAGAGAATGAATGTATAAGCTGCTGACTTGGGTCATGACATATTGTTTATAGAAAATATTGTCTGTCCTGTTCAAAACAACTCTTCCCACTAATCATTTGTCTTATAAGATTTGGATGTTTTTTTTTTTTTTTTTTACGCACATTTTGCATTTAACAGCAAAGAATAAAATGTCTTTTTTTGCATTAAAATTGTGAAGTGTCATTTGTTTCTGAATGCTTAAAGCTTGTTTGGTTGTGTGACAAATTAAAACATATTTATTAATGATTTAAAGGGGCTATATGTGACAATTTGTTGCAACTTGAATGTATTCATTGCTGTTTTCACTGTAGTACATGTCGACAATTAATCTTAACCTGTCATTTACTTCTGTTAGTTGGTGTTAATCACTTTGAAGTAGAAAAACCTAAAATATTCACACAACAGAAGCTCATGTCTGTTTTAATCCAGTTGATCACTAAATGGGAGTGAGCCTCAGCTCAGCGATGACATCAGCAGTGCATTAGCCTTTGTTGTTTAATTAATCTTCACTTTAATCTTGTTAGCTCCTGTTACAGGATGTAAGAGCACTGACCAAGTTACTAAGTTGGTGAATGAACTCTGTTGTTCTCCAGTAACCTGGCAGAAAGATGCAATAAAGAACATGGGGACAAATGTTTAATTTCTACCATATTCCAGTTCAAAGGCCAACATACAATCAGTTCCAAGAGAGAGTTACAGTTACTGTAATTAAAAGGTACTGCATGATTGTCTGATGAGATGACTGACATGTCCCTGGCCTAACCAGTCTACTCAAGTAATCAGCTTAACAAAATATAAGACACACACACACACGCACAACACACACACAAATTACAATGTTGTCTGTAAAACAACCCCAAACCCCCAAAAAACTGCAAACACAAAAACAAACTTCTACATTTCCCTCTTGCATAACAAATGAATACAAAACAAAAAGTTTGCTTTTTTAAGGATTTCAACAGTTAAGAGAGTAGAGTAGTAGTGTGTGTGTATATGCAGCAAGGAAACAATGGATTGATAAAAAAGATGAAACATCTAAGATGCTAATAAAGCCAGCAATTATTCAAAATAATTAACTTTGTTAGAAGGTGTGTCTGCGAGCAAAAATACATTCTACAGCTGCGTGGACTTCAGTTTGGAAGATTTAGCATTTGTTTTTCATGTTTTGAACTTGTGGTGGATGGAGGATTTAAATATAATAACTTTTATATTCAACTTATATAATATGTTATATGATTTAAATATGTATATAAATATTCTATTATATTTTAAAACAATATTATGTTCTATTCCTGATTAAAATTATTAAGTGTTTGCTTAAGATGTTTTTTTAAATTTGCATATGTGTGAAAATATCTTAGTTAATCAGTTAAATCAGGTGACTGGGTATTGAACAGTAATTAGAGCCTTGATATCCAGAAGAGCATAAAGCATTACTTGAAAGATATGACTATTAAAAGCACCTCTGCATATTTTCTCTAAAAGTCTAATTTACCGTCCTGACTGCAGCTCATTGAGGTTTTCAGAATATCAGTATCTACAGAGGCTGTGCCACCTTGTAAGACTTTCTCGGTGTAGTGCAGTCACATTGCAATATAAGGCCTCACATTGGGGTTTTCCTTTCAAGTGTAGATTGAGAAGAAGACTGGACACAAATGTAACACAGCAAAGTAAAGATATAAAAAGTGAAAATAAACAACATTCAGGTTTTTAAAAAGAAGATGGTTTAGTGCCTACAGTGAGAGCTGTGGTTTCTTCTTTTCATCCTGCAAACCACACACGCACTGTGCCGTCTTGAGATGTTTGCGAGTCTGTGTATCAGTTTCATGTTTCGAGACTGAACTCTTATCTTGTTGCTCTGGTTTCACTTGAGGAGACTCTGAAGCATGGCAGTAGCGTGTGTGGGGCGGGCCTGCTTGTTCTCGATGGCTTTCTTGAGGTACTGAATTCCATCGCAACGCTCCCAGATTTCTTCAAACTGCCTGGGTAGGATCTCAGCACCCCTCTTCCTTGTCAGACCCGTCTCCTCCAGACTCAGCTCACACATCTCCATGTCGTCTTTGCCTGAGAGCAGAAGAGTAAGGACAGAGGTTTACTGAGAGGCCTTTTACCTGTGTGTCTTGATGAAATCTTAAGCCAGAATAATACAGTTTACTCTACATTTACTCACCACTATTTCATTTACATGATCTCAAATGTAAGGATTCAGATGTATATATCTTTATTAATGTATGTAAATTTGTGTAAAATAATTCTTGTGAAAGACTAATTTACATATGATCAAGGTATCCAACAGCCCTTTTAAATTAAACCATCTGAGGATGTAAAGAAACTTAAAGAAAAGTTTTCAACTTATCTAAACATAAATCTGATGGATGAAGGGGAAAACAAAGATGAAAATATTTATTTAACACAAATATATTAGTTATGTATGTTAATTTTTGTGACTTGTCTCATTGACATTGTTACATTTTTGCATTTTCTATGTGGAATACTAGATAATCAAATGAGGCAAAGCCTTCAAAAGCTCAACATATTTGTCAGATCTCAAGTCAGCATTTTGTTCACAACTCTTGTCCTAAATCATTCTGTACCCTTAGATGTAGCAATAAGAAGATATTGCTTCATTTTAAGGGGTCACAATCCAAGAGGGCTGGGAACCACTGGACTAAATGATTAATTGAAAAATGGAGATTTAAATCAATGAGGAAATTTAATAGTAATATAAAGCGAAGCATGTAAAATGAAATAGACCAAAATCTGATGACTCACCTGCAACCAACACAATAGGTCGTTTGTCTGGGTGAAGCTCCATCTGTCTGGCTATCCAGGGCCCATCGAAGTGGGCGTACCACCAGCCCTTCTTTTTATTCTGGGGGTCTTTGTACTGGTCTGCGGGCCGGATGAAAGGAATGCGGAAATATCGCTGCTGCCGGTTCATGGCCACCTCCTGATGCTGGGCCGTCATTGGAGGAGCTGGGTTCTGCTCCGCTGCAAAGTGATCATTAAAAAATTAGATTGATATTAAGTACATTAAGTACTCTCAACAAAGCATCTTTAATTTGGTCTTAAAGTGTGATTTGTGAGAAATGGCTGGAATAGGAATTTGCTTAATGCTGCTAATTATACTGGACTTATTACTGTTTCCTGTCTTTAGGTGGAGCAACTAGCTGCCTTTAACAAGTAATTTATTTAGCCAAGGAGCTAAATGGACATATTTGCTGAGCGAAGTCAATGATAGGGAGAGTCAATGCTGGACTGAACACAGTCGCTGAGACTAACAGATGCCAGTTTGAAGACACTTAGTTTCATTTATTGTCCACAATGTGGAAATTTGTCTCGGGGATACAGTACAGAGGTGATTTACAGGAGCTCTGTCCAGGACTATTAGTCTGGGACAAGAAGATCAGGAAGATTGTTTTTTTACATTTTTCTCTGTTAATTGAGGCAATTAAGCTTGGTTTAGTTCAGCAGAAGAGATTAACTTGAAATCAGATGTGAACTGTTTTATTTTTATTAGAAAGAAAAATAGGTGTGACATTTTGTTAAGGTATTAGACTATGTATCACACTCTACAAGAATTCTTGCCATAACATACAAATTACACCTTTAAACAGATACAACCTTATAATACCTTTGCATGTTTGTACTAGAGAAAACACTGAGTGGGACAGAAAATAGTAAACAGAAACAGAATAAAGCTTTCAAACCATTCAAGATCAAAGAGGACCCTGGAAATACCCAAGTAAATATCACATGAAAAAAGATGGTAAAGTAGCTTTTAGCCTCTTATGAAATGGCCTTGGTAAGACCCCTGCTGCATCAGCTGAGTCCAAGAACATGGATCCAAATATAAAGCAAACAAAGCGGAGCCCGTTCGGCTTTCAGGAGCTATCATATCAAAAGAGAAATGAGGGTAAATATAGTGAATCTAATGTTCCCATTCCCAATCAAATTTAATATTTGTTCATAAGATGAAAAGAAGGGAAATGCAGAGAACCGGTGAGCTTTCAAGCAGCTAAATAACATTTATGTGTGTGTGTGTGTGTGTGTGTTTGTGGCACCGATACGCTTGGTTGACTTGAGAATGAACTGAGCAAAGCAGTAGGCTGTCATACTAGCAGCTACTGAGCTGACAAGGCATGGCTGGCAGTTATTTGCTAATTAGAACGAATATTTCTGACAGAAGGCGGCTGCCTTTTTTTAGGCCCCTGTGTTTCGTCGCCTAATTGAATGTTAGGAAACACAGCTCAGGTTATTTGTGTGCAGGTAATTCATTCCTGCCAATGACAGCGAGAGGCCAACGTGGAGAAACTAAACACTTGTCACCTGCAACCTTATGTGCCTGGGGTGATGTGTGCATGTGTGAAATGAACACTGGTTATGTGCTGTATTTGTGCAGGTGAAGCTATAAATGATAGTCATTTAGAGCAAGAGCAGAAGACAGGGATAAATTATCCGACTAACCATAGTCAGTGACAGATTTAGGAGCTCTCTGATCACTTCCGTCATCGTTACGCTTCTTGTTCTTGGACTTCCATGCGTGATAAACCTTCAGACGACGGTGGAACTCCTCTCTGCAGGCGGCCAGCAGCTCAATGTCTGTCCACACAACATGATACCAATGAGCACTTTAATGGAAACAACAAGCAAAGGCTGATGGGAACACGGACAGACATGGAACATACAAGTATGACTTCCAACCAGAGGATTCAGTTCTCCAAACCAGTTATTAAGTAAAAATTTGATATTATGAGCTTTAAATAAACAACTCCATACACTTTCAAAGGAATGTAATTGTTGTTTAAGGGGTACTTAGTATTGAACTTCCAGAATTTCATGGGACAGAAAAATCAAATACAATGGTCTGAATTGAAGCATCAGGGGCTGAAATTTCTTAACTTTGAGTTTCTAGTATGTTAAACACCCATCCTAATGACAAATCTGGATCCAGACCTACAGAATATATATACTGAGTAGAAGGGCTGCAATAAAAATGTATTTTCAATGTCAATGAATATATTAATTGTATTAACTGATTAGTTGTTTGGTCTAGAAAAACCACAAGATAATTGTGAAAAATTAGTGTTTGATGATATATACTGAATCACCCATTTTGCCCATTGATGATCATTGAAGACATATGCTTCTTCACGGTCTTGCTGACAGTTTAATCCATCAGTAACGATCAAATAAGATATGATGTGTCAATCAGAGCCAAGCTAGCTGTTTCCCCTTGTTTCCAGTCGTTGTGCTAAGCTAAGCAAACTGGCTGCTGGCTTTAGGTTTGTTTTGAATTAATATTACATATAATATTTGTTGCTTGAGTGACTTAGAAGTCACGTGACTAAAGAAATTGGAAACAACCTTAAATATTACCCTGTTGAAGACAAAACTGTCTTTATGTGAAGGGTTAAGTTCATCCGGAATTGAAAATTCAATCATTATCTGCTGACCCTCATGCTAGTCAGGTAAACTTATATTTTAAGTTTAAAATCTAACACAATATAATGTTATTCTATTAGATGATGAAATACAAAGACAACATTCATCACATACAGTGCTTTTAGCGAACATACGGCTATGATCAGTTTGACTTCAAACACAGCTTGTTGGTATCACCACCAGCACCACCAAAAGCAAATGGGTTCCACAAATTAGCCAGATGTCCTTGGAATCCCACAGGGGATATCAGTGTCCCTAACACTGTTCAGAGTACTGTATACAGTGGCAGTTATAAAGACATCGACAAGTTTGCCAGCAGAAAGGCATCTGCTTTTCATGATGACTGAGGAGAGGGTTGGCTGGGAATGACTAGGAAGGACAGAAGTCTGCCATCCCCCATATAATGGTCATAATTTCCTCTCTCCACCGCTAAAACGCATGTTGAAGAGCTGTAGCAGCTGTGGGAACATCCTCAGATCGGTCTTTTCAGGCATCTTGTGTACACACTCTGTACAGCTGCAGTCTCAGCTATCTAACAGTTACTGTGGATACTCCAAAAATGACTGAGAGAGGGATGACACAAAGTGAGGATGATAAGCTTGTACGGAGATGGTGAAGCACATTTTCGGGGTATCAAAACATGAGCCCCTGCTGAACTTTGGGGGCCGACACATGTAAATGATTTTCAAAAGAAGGACAGAAAAGTGCCATGCATTTCAATAAGAACTCTACCACCTTCATCTTGTTTGTAAAGGCTGAATCGGTTCACGCACCGACACTGAACCTGGGCGTGTTTGAGATTTCTCACCACAGGAAGTGTTGATGACATCTCGCAGCTCGGCGTACTTCCACTTGCTGAGGTCATACTTTTTCACGCCAGCCGCAGCTTTGGTCGCCTGCACCTGAGGACCCCTGTGGTGTGAAACAGATAAAACGTGGGTGAAAGAAAAAGAAAGTATGTGCAGGCAGGTGAGGGTGCGACACGGCGGGAGTAGCAGGGCTTTGACGCTGAATATTTTCACAATCAGGGAGGTGTCAATTTATAAAAGAACAGCAAAAACAGATCCTCATAGATATAATAATACCATTTTAGCAAAATGCAGAACAAGCGACAGTAAAGCAGCATTTGGTGTGTTATTACACTGAATCTAATCATTTTCAAGTGTAGTGTGATGTGGGTGACAGACTAGGTACATAAATATTAAAAGGAAAACAGGATTTATTAAGTACACCACCCTCAGTGAGAAATGAAAACAGATGCCAGAGTTCTTTCAGACCGTCTTCATTGTCACAGCCGATTAAATTCACATAAGGGGCTGGTCAGCAGGGGAGCTGAAGAGTAGAGTTTATCCACACCGTCGCCAGCCTTCTGTTTCAACTTCATTTAAAATGACGCAAAGCTCTTCTGATGTTACAACCTGCCAGATAACCATTTCTATCTGCTTGGTGTTGTTAAAGGCTTATTTTGAGAAATAACTGGAAGATAAATGTGAAATGATGCAGCGCTTAAAAACATGAATCAAACTGACGATGCAGAGTTTCAGCGACTTAACTGACTGCTGTGGGAAGTCTGAGCTCTTGTCAGCCGTGTCTCCAGCCTCCCCGCTGAGTTGAGGCTGCTAATTCAATAATACGAAGGATTTAACTCCTCTATTTACAGTCGGCATAGCTGCTAATGTCTCAGAGCAGAGGATTACTGATTCACGTATCATTAGCCAGATTACCATTACCATTTATAATTCATACTAACTGGAAAGATGAAACTGATTCAGGATCATCGTCATTCTGGCCGAGACGTGTGCCAGTGTGTGATGGAGATGAATCAGGGCAAGTGGAAGTGAAGCAAAGGCCAGGGCTTGGCTGAACAGGAAATGGATGCTTTTAGAAAGAGGGAGGTGGTCCTTTAGCTGGTATGCCAGCAATGCCAGCCAGTGTGTATACTTCTGCTGCATGCATGCTTTCATGGGCTTAAGCTCCGTGGTGTGCACATGTAAGACACATGGCCTTTGGAGCGTCTTTCTTGGCAACAGGGATGGCAGGCGATGTGCAGTGTGGGCCCTCGATGCAGGAGCCAACACTGACAAGATTACAGGCTATTGGATCAAATGTAATTTTGTGCTCACCGGACCAACAGATAAGGCCCAGGAAGGCTGTGAGAGAACTTCTGCTGCTGCTGGCTTTAAACATTTATGGAAATTCAGTCACACTTTTGCAGTGGAGTTCAAAACAGGCAAAGGTTTAGGAGTGTTTACTCTGTTTATACTGGGGACAGCGTTTCACACAGAAGGGCCGTAAACCAGCCACGACGGGGAACCACAAAGCATCTGTATTTGATGACCTGAGAATGTTTCTTTTAGAATCGCTTTAAAAGTTTGCCTATATAGTTATAATTGTCCACCTTAATGCACACACTGGCTTGCCTTGCCTTTCCTTTTCTCTCTGTATGTGTCTGTGGGCTCTGTAAGGCTATGCTGGCTTTCTTCATCAACAGTATGCTTTATAAAGTCACCCTAAAAACATGCCAAAATCACATTTTGGATTTTTTCATTCCTGATTCAGTTTTTTATAACAGCAGGTGAGGGGAGCTATGTGTCGGGGAAACTGGTTGTTAATAAGGTAGCTTATCAAAATTTAGTGTGGTGCTGAATGAAATGTGTGAATGGCAGTGGACAGTAGAGTGGCAGTGGAGTTGTAGAGAGAGGGCAGCTTATCAACTGGTCGATCATGGATGGCATCCATCTATTGGACGGATCAAAAAGTAAAAATAGAAAACAGAAATTGCTAAAAATAGGGCACCATATATACTTAGGTGGCCGGTAATTTAAATGCTCTGGTCACGTCTATGTACGGTAATCACTGGGGGACAAAAGTGTATATCACAAGCCAGAATGGTTGAGTAACCACTGGATAACACTGACTATAAAACAAAGATAAACATTTTAATCACAGCTCTTCTTTTACCTGTGGCAAGTGGTCACTGTATGAACTGTGTCCAAAATAGATATGAAAAAAAAAAACCCAAACTTTTTATCATAGCGATAATGTTGTTAGGGAACAAGTATTTGTTAACAACTATCTAATTAGGTGATAATTAAAATCCACCGATATTATTACTGAGATTTAAGATACACTTACAGAAGTGTGAGTTTAGACCTTCAACCACATTTCTTATGCAATTATCACAGTTAAAAAGCACCAGCACTGCAAAGGAGCACATGCAGAGCCAATTAAGAAACAAAACAAAAAGATCACATTCTGATCCACATCTCATTTTTGATTCGGCATGCTATCTTCATTTCTGAGAAACCAATGATCACATATAACTATCCACCAAATGGCTTATTTTTGGATTCATGCCATATAAAATAATACACATCATACATCAATTTGACTGTTGATTTTAAAATCAAAGGACTTTCGTGTTGGCTTTGCATTGCTGGTATAATCCTGCAGCTATTTCAGGGTTTAGAGACATTTAGGATTACAACAGAGAGGGTGAGAAGGGTGAGTGAGTGATTATTGTCGGTGTTAGGTACACTTGGACACGGGCAACAACAGAAACCTGTGCTGACGTCTTACATGGATCTGGCTGAGGATGAAGAGATAGGAAGATCTGAAAGAGACTCATCACTGGGAGAAAACACAGCGACAGAAAAAATGCAGTTACACACGCATGCTGTGGTCAAAGTGATATTTTCTTAAAGGCATACTATGCAGGATTTTTTTTTTTTGCTGTTTGTAAACACATCAATACAATTAGCCTCCTCTCCCTGGCTCAATAATCATGACAGTGTTAGAGAGAGTAGAGGTCTAGCAAACTAGATATTGAATGAAGAGAGGGGGCGTCATACCACACAACTCCACCAAACCCTATGGGAATGTGTTGCTTTGCTGGATTTTGTGTGAATTAGGGCTGTCACAATATGAGATTTTCACTACACGATTATCAATAATTACGATAATAATACGGTAATTACAGGCACTTATGGTAGAGTGCCTTGCTCCCCTCTAACAGTACCCACACTATAGTAGCTAGCTAGTTATAGAACTTTTTCCCTTTTCCTTTTTTTTTTTCATTAATTGGTGGTTGGCTACCAGCAAGAAGCATGCTTCATGCTTATTTGCTCATTGACATTGATGAAATGAGCTCAATAATTTGTAATGTAATGACAAGAACATTTTCGATACTTGATGGTATATAGGCAATTTCGTCAGGGTCACAAAAGCATTGAAGTTTTATACCCTGCCCTAAAGGCAGGAACACACCGGCCCAACCGTTGGAAGTCTGAAGCATCTGGGGAGACTCAGACAAGGTCGGGAACAAATATGTTTGGTGTGTTCAGCTGCGTCGGAAGCTTTCGGAGCCGCGCGGATGTCGTCTGCCCTGATTCAACATGCGAAGTCTGAGGAGGTTGGCTGTCGGCCGTCTGAGCCATTGGATTCTGATTGGCGGTGTGCTAGCAAATCAGTGCAGTGTGTGGGAGGAGCAGAATACTGTGTGCGCTTTGTTTTTCTATGCACGCCGTTCCATCATTCCCTGTTTTCATGTACTGGAGTACTGGCATGAGACTAGCTGTTATTTCTGTTCAGGACGAATTAATCTGTGTTCGTTTGGTAATGCCTCGCTGCATGTTTAGTATGTAGCTGTTTTTGTCTGAAATATACACTCTTTTTTATACACTAGCTCCACCCGCTTATTGCATTTTGTGCATGCGCAGAACAAACATGCTACTATGGAGATGGCAGTACGTCGAAGCGGTGTGTTCAATTCAACTTTTCTGCCGAACGGGTCAGACAAATGGCAACAGAGTGGTCAGATGAAGGCAGTTGGACGTTGGTGTGAGTCTGGGTGGTGTGTGGGGGGCCTGAAGAGTGATATTTTATGAGTCTATTGGTTCTAGGGAAAACCCAGCATAGTATACCTTTAGTGTGGAGGTTACTGTTACAATGTTTCTTTATTGTGCATGTTTTTTTAATGTGCATTGTGTTCACGTGTACTCTACCTGCGCAGGCCTGCATCCATCTGCCCCTCCTCAGTGATGAGCTCCGCCTCACTCTGAGCGATTCTCATGGCTAACTCCCTGTCTCTTCTCTCCTGCTCCAGTATGGTGGTGCGCTGGACCTGCTCCTCACGCTCCAGAGCCAGTTCAATCTCCAACTCTGCCTGCAAACAACACACAACACCTCTGGTTTTAATGTGACTTTATTAAAATCTACATAAACCAAGATCCTGTCTAAACACCAACGCTGTCCTGTCTGCCAGATCCTTCATAACAATTAGAGCTCTGCTGTGTGCCCAAGCCTTATTAGACTCATTTATCCAGGTTGTAGGGCTGCTAATAAAGCTTTACTGGTCATTCGTCTAGACGTAACAGTAGGGACATTTTTTAAGGGTTTGACCCAGATTCAAACTCCAGCTTTGTTATTTTGCGCTATAAAGAACGATAATACCTGTTAATTACAGAGCATACTTGAAATCAATTAATAAAACAAAACAATAAATATATGTCCCTATATGTCCATCTCCTGTCTCCTGATAGAAACCCACTAATGAAGTCCACAATGGATTTTTTTTCCTCTGAGGAGTTTTAAATATGAATGCCTCTCCAGTACAGGATATATTATTCATACTGTATGGATGGTCCAACCAGCAGCTGTGATATGTGGCCAGAGTAAAGGCCAAGAACCAAAACTTGATTTTCTTGGCTTGCTGCGTTGTATCTCGTGCAGACACCCATGTATAATACAGAATAGATTCATTATACAGTTTTACCAGATTTTGTGATTAAGTACACATTTAGTCTCAAGCCCACAATCTTGCTTGCCAGACTCCAACTGAATTTGAACATCGTTTAAATAAAAAGAACAATTATTTATTTATTTGTTTATTTGTTATGGTTGTTGCATAAGGCACTCCCTGCACTCATATTTCACAAGAGGAAGCTGGAAAAAAATACATAAAACAACTCTGGAAGTTGCAGAAGTTGTTCATCTTAACAAATATTCTCTGTACTACTGTAGGTAACACACTGCAAGTCTTCAATAGAGGGGCATTCCCCTTTAAGAAAATAAATACTGCAGACTTAAAGACTTGATATTGTGCAATACATAAGGGTAGGTTGAAAGACATCATGATATATAGTTTGAAAGAAGCTGAAGATACAGTGCTAGACTAACCTTTGACACAGCAGAAAATAGCAAAGAACACAGAAAATCGAAGTCACAGCAGACACCCTTTCAAAGTTTACTGCTGCAGCTCTCAGCTTTATAGCTGCTGATAAACAAACTTTGCAAAGGGTCTCCTGAGACATCCGGCTTATGACAGCTTGGTGTCAACTGTCTCGTTACCAGAAAAAAAGAGGACAGTATGCAAATGTCCAACTGGCGGTGGGTGAATAAAAAGGGATTCGAATGTGCAAAAGGTGTGATACACATGTCACAGATGGATGGTGAGACCAAACAACAAAACTAAGGAGGAGCAGGTGCATGCAGTGATAAGGAGACATTAAGAAAAGAAACAGCTATAAAACAAAGAAGATGACAAATTACATGTGAGTAAAACAGGCAGAGACAGATAAAGGTGACAGAGTGTAGATGCTTATTAAATGCAGTATAGTGTGGGGGGAATAAAGTACTTTAGTTAGGAGAAACTTGGCAGGAAGTGGATTCATCAATCAAGACCCTGTGGACAACCCTCTGGGAATCTGACCAATGTCATGACCCAGCTGGTGCCTTGCGAGACCAAAGAGCTAATGAATGTTTCACTCATAGGGGTGAGCAGTCAGGGTTGAGAGGAGATATTTGAACCATACCAGAGGTTTTGTATGACACTTATTTCTGCCCATTAACTACAAAACAAATATACTTAATACCACCTACTGGGAAGCTATGGGGTGCACTAGAGTATAGGTTTAAAAATTGTATAAAATCAACCCTAAGAAGACACAGAGAAAATTGTTATGTCATTGGTACACAGTTGCAAGAAGGGACTGTTCTGAAAATGTTCTTGGTGTACTGAAATGCCTTTATGGAAACCTTGCAGTCCATGTTTGCTCCCAGATACATCCTGTATTGCAGCTCCGAAACCCAATATTTTACGAATATTGGAGCTTGCTTTAACTGAAATGATTTTCATGATTATAATTATATAATCATAAACTAATATATGAGACTGACATCGATTTAGCACAAGAGTAAAACAGGAGTTGGAAGGATTTGAGCAAACCTGGATAACTTTCTCCTCCTCCTCCCTTTTTTTCCTGTCCTCCTCCTCCTGCTTCCTCTTCAGCTCCATCTCTGCTTTCCTAAAAAGTTGGGAGAAAAAAAATCTTTACTTAGACGGACAGACGATTTCAAACATTTTACATTAGCTGATTATCTCCCCCGGCAACTATCACTTACAGTCTTCTTTCCTCCTCCTCCTGTTTGCGTTGCTGCTCCTCCTTCTCCCTCGTCCTTCTCTCTTTCTCCATCTCCTCTTCGATTTTTTTCAGCCGCTCGCTCTCCTCCTCCTCCTGCTTCTTCTTCTGCATTGAGGAGAGCAGCTGCTCTGAGCGCTTCACCAGCCCCTGGTACTCTGTGTCTATCTCCTTCCAGGTCATTGTCACTGTGGCCTTTGGGGTTGAGAGAATGAATCGTGGTCACAAAATGACAGAATAATTATTTTTTCTTTATCAAACTGGTCTATCACTTCTTAATGATAAGGTCTCAGTGGAGTTCAGTGATGAGTTACAACAAGTTGTTTATCAAAAAAAACTGATGAGATGGATAACATCCAACTCTCTGTCAGGTGAGAACATATTTTCTAGAAAAGACACACAGTGACTCAGCACGCCCTCCTTTTTTACAATGGCACAGCCCTCCTGTGTGGCAACAAGACAAGACACTGACTGACACTGCCACAATGCTCAATTCCCTGCTATACTTGTCTGACAATCAACCGGTGGAGGAGAGGTCACCATATTGTGAAGATTCATTAGAGGGAGTCTCTAACTGTGACACAGGGGGGAAAGATGACAAGATCCTGTCCCTGACGTATAGAGGTCTGAATGACAGCCATTGGCATCTCATGCATTATTCACTCAGAGACACCATGCCAGGAGCGGTGTCTGAGCTCTCAGGATGCCATGAGTGTCAACAGTGGGGCTGCTCATTGGCTAACAGAGGAAGATGGGGGAGGTAAAGAGGCTGACTGGGGTAGAGTGGAAAGAGGGTCACAGGTCAGAGTTAATCAATAGTCAAGAAAATCAACAGTATCG
Organism: Acanthopagrus latus; assembly: GCF_904848185.1. Lineage (NCBI taxonomy): Eukaryota > Metazoa > Chordata > Actinopteri > Spariformes > Sparidae > Acanthopagrus > Acanthopagrus latus. Next base: position 14,449,011 of record NC_051054.1, on the reverse strand, counting down.
GGCAACAGTGTCTGGATATCATAAGGATGAGTTTGTGTTGATTTGATATACCTACAGGCTCCAATAAAATGGGTGCTTATTGCACAGGGAGAGCTGGGATTTCACTAAACAAGTCTGATAATTTAGCGAAAACAGCCTGACTAAATTATATTGTTGGAGAAGAGAGGATTTCTTTTCATCTATCCCCTCAATTCATCCTCGGGTGATTAAAAATATTGCTTCTGAGAGAAAGAATGAGAAAAGGGCACAGTGCACTTAGGAAAGGGCATGGGCAGACATTCACACCTGTAGCTTCCCGGCAAATCCAGCGGGGAGCTACAGGTGTGAATTTCGAGAAAAATCTGCAGCAGTCAAGCTTAAGGTCGTAAGAAATCTCCCCATGGTGAACACATATGAAGAACAGCAAAATGTTTCATGTACACCTCATTGCTCACACTATATTATGCTCAAAGCACCTGGAAAACAGCTTACATGAGCAGCTAAAAAGAGAAAAATAATCCCCCTATAAAAAGGGCAAAGACAGTCAGGGATGCTCACAGAAATCTTAACTCACCTTTATCTTTGCCAACAGAGTGTCGATGGCTGCGGCCAGCTCCTTAACCTGTTTGGCCATCTCCTGCTTGCCCTCCTTCAGTCCGTTCACCACCTCATTGAACCGCTCCATGTGTTTCTTCAGGTTTTTGACCTTCACCATACCGTTAATGCTATAAGAGAAGCGAAAAAGGCAAACAAACACATGATACTCAAATACAGTATACATGATATTTTTTATTAGAATTTGTCAGAAACAAATTAGCAAATATGGAGTAATTCCAGACATGACAAACTTACAACAAAAGTAAAATATAAACACAAAACATGCAGAACAATCTGAAGTTTACCTTATTTTTTTTATCATTAGGGCAATTCAAATTTTCGATTTCACCTTATTTCACTTCCAGCTGCTCTTGTTTAAAGCAACATTATGTAACTTTTTACCTTAGATGACAGCTTCAAAATCATTTTGATGGTACAGTATCTTGTCATAGGATGACTCTGTCTCAGGACCACATCATCTGTTTTCTGCCCTATGTAACTTCAGTGAGATGGTAGGATCACAGTGTTAACATAAATTATTCTAATTTAATGTGATTTGGGATGAATAACTGATACCAGCCATCATATAATATAACACTTTGACTGTATCATGGGTAAAAAGTATGTATTTTCAAAGAAGAGTCAGGGTTCAAATTTGCACAATTTCCCACATCCTCTGCCTCTCAACAGTCTATACCTTTCTGTACTTTATTTGGCAAGCTATCCCCAATTTTACTGTGAGTGATGTAATTCCCCTTGGAAACTTCATCTTGACCACATAGCTGGTTTCACTTAGAACTACAGTGCATTACACTGGAGTGTAATTATCTGTGGCTTCACAAGCAAAAAAAGGAAAAACAAACAAATAATGAACTAAAAACCTTTGCTTGGATTTTACATACTTTATAAATAAAAGTAAATAAATACTAAAACTACTTATAATACTAGACATTAATGCAAGGAATGACCCTTCATATTGTGTGTATGCTAGTATACAACATATCCTTATGCATCCATGCAGATCCTGCCACTCACTGTCAAAGTCTTATTCTGAAAAACTATCTGAAACCCATCATCCGGATGGCTGCTCTCACCACAGCCATTTCTCCAAATGCATCCCCATATGGAAGGACATGTGGTATTTCCCAAAGCAGTACAGTGAGACATCATTTCTCCACAGATGACTTCCTAGATTGATTTGAACTCTTATAAATGCGCAATGTGTGGCAGCCATCAAAACCCACCAAGCGTGAATCAGATTAAATAAAAAGCACACAGTACAGAACAGGGTGAAAGAGAAAAAACATTGAGAGCAAAGGGCACAGGGTGACAGTAAAAACTATGCATGTGTGAGTCTGTGTGTGTGACTTGGGTACAAAAACCAGGGGGAGACTCACCGCGGCTTATGCTTCCTCTTACACAACCACATGCGGACAGTCTTCTGTATCTTGATGCAGGCCTGCGCTCTGTAACTCATCTTGTTCCGTACTGTTTAAAATGGAAAGAAGAGGATTCACATAATGGACAAGGGACTGGGGTGCTGAGCATGAATTGCAACATCCCAATACAGTTTCCAACTTTAAAAAAGTCTGACCTGCCAATTGCGATTTTGGCGGATTTAAATGTTTTTCCTTTCTAAGAACTACAACTGGCTCAGTTTTGGAAATGTGTGGAGATAGAGACCCTTTCAAATCCAGCACGGGTATATAACACCTGCTATTTTGATGTTTTACTGTGGATGCATCATATATCAATTCAGCAGACAAAACAAACTCTAACTGACGGCATACACAAACATTTCTGTAACCTCTTTTAATGTAAAATTCATCTATGTTCATAAAAATGTCTATTAAGCAACTTTTATGTTTTCGCTCAAACTGCACCAGGTTATCTTATTTACTCACTCAAACTCATTCTGCTGCTGGACCACAAGAGTAAATTTGACCTGCACAGAATGAGAAACTGTATATCTGACACCGATCAGCTGGTCACATGGCATAGTTGATCATTCTGAAAACTGGCCAATTCCGGTCTCTGGCTGATCAATTGGTGCATCTCTAGGTCTGTAACTAGACAGGCAATGCCATCTCTAGATTACAAACCCCCCCCAAAAACTAAATAAAACATTGAGATAAAAACTAAAAAATAAATTAAAAATAAATATTATAAAGGCATGATAAATTATCTAACTACCATTGATGGGGCAATGCACAAAAACATGTAGTGCAGAATAACATGTATACTCATTCTGCACCGATAACATGTATACACTTACATGCACTCATAGTCACACACCAGCACACACAAATGAAAGTGCGATAATGAGGTAAGGTATTGAAGGAAATAAATGATCAGGACCAGAGACATACATTTTCTCAGGTCAAAGAAATGTGTGGTCAAGCAGAGGCTGTGTTCTGATATGATTCTCATGTAATTGAATTTTATGTTTCCACACAAATAAGAAGAAGCAGGCCTACACTTTGTTATATGGTGGAATCAATAACAGCAGAGTGCAGTGGTTCAAGGAACTGCTTTTAAAGTACATTCCATACTGCTAGAGGCGGCTGGTTTCGATATTCAGAATGAATCATAAAGTGTGAAATATGATTTAGAACAGCTATCAGAGCTGTATAATAAACTGTATAGAAAGAGGAAAGCACTTCAGAGTCATCCACTGGAAAGTGAACAAGCATAACTCACAAAAATACGTAGTGCTGCTGGCCACACTTCAATTATTCTTTTCTTTAAAATGTAATTCCACTTTTAGCGTAGAGGCTTTCTGTGATGAGGCTGATTTAACAATATAGAGGCATACAGAAAACTTCAACTTTGACTCCAATATAGGGGATTCTTTCAGAGATCATTTTATTACTAGTGTCACCTCTCTATTAGAAATGACTGACTCAAACCAAGTGGCATGTGGCATCATGACAACAGAAATTAAAATAGTGCATCGGGCTATACATCAACAAATAAAAATAAATGGAAGATAAAACATGGCCTTGTGGTAAATGATCTCAATCCATAAAATGCAGCCACTTTTCTCAGTTGTCTGTGGTCATGAAGCACCAATTTAAAAAAAAGAATTGTGTTTTTCTACTACATAAACAGCCCTGTTTTATGTAAGTGCCATCAAATCAGTGAAAAAAAAAAATCTACACATCTACACTGCATATACTTTTATGGAAGCCACTCACACAGCCCCTCACACAACAAAACTTTTGCTATTCAGTAGATTTAACCTACGTTTTATGACAGACAAGCTGCACCACTGGACCTTTTTCCAGCGGCTGCACACCAACCACTGATTGACTTTCTTCAGCAGCTCTGCAAGGTGATCTGGATCAGACTTCATGATCTGGTCAAACTCAGCAAACTGGTGCAGGCACACAAACACAAAAACACAAATTAGCCTTGTACAATAGTTGAAGGAATATTTGTGTTCTGCGTAATGAGCAGCAACATGGATATTTGATACTTCTTTTTACCTTTCCAGGGCGGAAGAACACTCTGGTCAATCCAAACTTGAAGTCATTGTCATTTAGACCCAGAGCTTTGAACAAAGCCTACAGAGTAACAAATTTACATTCAGTGACCCGGCAACTTCATACATGTGGTACAAACAAATGGCACACGTTAATCAGTCAGGCTATAGGCTTCATTAAAAACAATTCAGTTTGTTATTTAAACCCAACAGGACACTTTATATTTGTCTAGTTAATTTATGTGATCCCACCTTGCAGAAGAGTCGTGGATTCAGGCGTGTGAGCTTATCGGGCATATACTGTTTGTACATGTTGTAGAGCTCATGGAAGGGGGCTCTGGAGGGGAAGCCTCCCTGCATCAGGTCCAACACTGACACCATACCTGATAAAGAGAAGCACACAAACAAAGAAAAGATGATTAAAGAGAAACATGATTGCCTGAGGAATTACAGTACACTGTAAAATATGCAATACTGACAGTTTATCAAAGGAACATTGCGAGCCTGAATGCAAGCAGGCTGAACTCTGTTGTTACATATCTCTAACTAATCTTTACATACGGCATAGAATATTCTGTTTCATCCTGGGGAAATGTGTCAGTTTGTATGTACATGCAAGTGAGAACCAGGGTGATGCTAACTTCTTGGTGACTGAGGTATTGGATATGAATATCAATTTATTGGACATATACAAGAAGATGTTTCAATATTTTTCTCCATCTCATGTGTTCACTAACTGTACAGCTACATTGGGTGAAGTTATCATTAGTATACTTACTTATCCTGAAGATTAGACATTATGAGGATAACCATTTTTTTTAGATTCAGTACATAAATTACATAGCATTCTGGTCCTACCTGAGCACTGCAGCTGTGAGAGAATCAGGGCTCCTTCAAATTGGTGGCTGACCATCTTCAGGTTGGGTTTTACACAGCGGATGAAACTTGAGCCCTACACACAGAAAGATTGACCTGTCTCAGCACAATACATCTCAGTCTGTGCCTGCCATCTTAATGTAATCGTATTACGTATCATGTCATAGTTGTGCTGTAACAAGTTAATACCTTCCAGTACGCACAGTATATTAAAGGGTAATTTATTTAACATTGATTTTTAACAGGGCAGCAAAAAAGTTTTCTTGAAAACAGATAATGAACCTGACATATTACTCACAGTACTGCGGAGCTTTTCCAGCAGCAGGTTCAGCTGGGTCTGTGTGTGCAAGCAGACAAAAGGAAATGTTTAATGATTTGTTTTTGGTGTACATGATGAAGTTAGTGACACGCATTCTCTGCGCAGGTTAGGGAGGGGAGTTAGCACAGAGTGCAAGAATGCAAGAACAAAGGCAGGGTAAATGTATTTGCATAGCACCTTTCAAGAACAAGGCAAATAAAAGTGCATCACAGAAGACATACAAGGCATTAAGACAAGACATTATAGGAACAGAAGACAATATATAATATAATATAAAAAGACATACATGAATAGGACTTGCCTAGCCCTGATTTGAAAGAATTGAGAGTTGGAGATGACTTCAAGGTTTCTGTGAGTTTGCTCCAGATATGTGGTGCATAATAACTGAATGGTGCTTCTCCATGTTTCATTTTGACTCTAGGGACATTCAGCAGAACTGTCCCAGATGATCAGAGAGGTTTGGACGGTACATAGCTGAGCAGCAGATATGAAATGCATTCTACCCTACAGCTTTTAGCGCTTTAGAAACTAAAAGTAGAATTTCAAATTCAACGGAAAGATCTAAGGAGTGCAACTGTAGCTGTCTTATCACATTTTTTGGACACCTGTAAAGACAGCATGGTTTGAATTGGTAGATGCAAGGACATTAAAGACCCTAAACATGACATGAAGGAACTCAAAGCTTGTGTAGTTTTTCGGCAAATTCATTACATGGCTTCAAGTTCAGATCAGTGGCATCAATACCATTTTTAATTTCAGAACCAAATTTATCTACAAGATCTTTGCACTGTGACCCAAGTAGGGCGTGGAAGAGAAAAACTTGAGTGAATCACCTCAAATAAAACACAGGACTGGTGAGAAAGAAAGAAAAAAAAACAACAGTCACCACAACCTTGAAATGTTAAAACCCTTGGAGATGATTTATATAAAAGTATGCTGAGTCAATCGACTTATCTTAAAATGTTTACAAAAGTATCTCTTGAAATATAAGACATACATCTGAAAGTTGTGTGCACTTCTGACACTCTTGTGAGATCCATTGAGTGCTTCATTCTATCATCCTATTGCTTTTTCCACTACGCCTGCTTTCTTACTCATCTCCTTATACCTCAAGCTGACTTTATCCAGCTTTATCCACCAAGGAAGGTTTTCTCAGAGGAAAGAGGTGGGAGACTGGAGGAAATATAAGACAGGGGAACCCTAAGGAGGAGGAAGAGGGATGGGAAGAAGATCGGAAAGGTACAAAGTTACAGAACAGATAAAGAGATTAGAGTTGGAAAAGTCTGAAAAGAAGATAAATAAGATGATGGAATAGTGTGAACTATTCTTTAGTATTATTAAATTGGTAAACAGGACATTTAAGTATTGCTATTTATCATTTGTGACAGCGAAATTGAAAAGTATCATCATAAACTAAACAAAGAATGTTTTATTCAGTTGTATTTGTGTTCAGCAACTTCTGCGTAAAGATAAAATATGACAAACTCTTAACAGCTGCTCTGACCTTGAACTTGTTGCCAACGCTGATAAAGCTCAGTTTGCCAGCTTTCTGTTTGGAGTCCTTGGCGGTGTTGGAGTTCTCAAACAAGGCTCGCACAAATTTGTCTTTTGATTCACACACTAAGCTCTCCAAAGACATGTGGAGGGCATCATTATTCTTCTCCACAAACCGAGCCTGTGGACACAAAGAAATGCATACATTTATGTCGAGGCAGATGCCTATACATATGTACAAAGTGTAAAAACAGATGTAGAGTGCCTTGATCCCTTTAGTTTTTCACGAGTCCTTCAAATCAATAGTACTACTGCACTGAACAACAAATGGATGGAGAAGGTCCTGTTTATCATGTCAGGTTACAAATCTCTCACTAATGGCCAATAGAAAGTGATTAATACATGTTAAATTGCTATGAATTGGTATATAGAGCCACTTTAAGGCCTTTTTGACTGTTAATGAGCTGAAACAAACAATTCAAAAACAAACTGCGATAGGCATTTTTCTGTATTTCTATTTTTTTTATTTATCAAGCACATAAAAGATTAGATTAGATTACATAATAATGAAAAGACTGATCAACAATGACAATAATCATTAGTAGCTGTCTTAAAATAAAAGACACCCACCCAGGTCACAATCTGTTCATACTGCTGCCATCTGACAAAAGTATCCATTGCCACACACCCAAAATACAGAATACCTTCTTTATCCAGGCTGTGAGACTGTTCAATTCATCTTACCACACTCCAGTTCACTCTCCAGTTCACAAATTATTTTTTTTTTTTGTTTGTGTTTTTGTTTTGTATTGTTCTCCCCTGTGTAGCACAAATGAGCTAAAACTAAATCTCGCATTATAGCCAGTTTTGTGAAATGACAAACAAAATATCCTTGTAACACTGTTTAGTGCTTTTTGAATATTCATTTTTATTAAGCTTTTACTGCTGCCAACTGCACAAACTGGTCAAAGGTCTTTTGTGTAAGTATTCAAATGCTGGATTTCATGAATATCTCCTCATCCGCACCATGTAATAAGATCTGGGGTAAGAATTACCGTTTCATAGCAGACAGCTCCAGCAAAGTGCCTGATGATAAAGCCTTCGTCATCCCGCAGATTCCTGTGAACGGTCAACTTCGACTTCCTGGGAACCTAAGTGGGAGAGGAAGAAAGTGAATCAAATTTATTGACAGCTCTAAAACACATATGTATTGATTCCACACACACTGTATTCATCACCATCTCTACAGCAGAATCTTGTTTATCCACACCACTACAGTAAGGAGTACTGGTTTGGAGAATGAAACACTAAATGTAATAATAGGCATTTTTTCACAAACTCTGTACATAGTAAATTGTAGTTAATTAAACTTCTTATTTACATGGATAGACAAGGAAATAGCAACTGCACAAAGTTGAGATAGGAGTCACATTAATCTTATCAAGCTCAAGCATAATAAAGGACCCTAAAAATCAACTGCCAACATTATTCTTTAGGATTAACTATAAAGTCTAGCACTAGTCTAGTTTTTAAGCTTCATTAGCTTCAACAACGTGGAGAATGATTTATCCTTTAAGTATAAAAACTGTAAAGAAGAAACACTGACAGCACATACAAGCACTTTCCATTAGGATTAATGTCTTTTAGCCTGTCAAATGTATAGACTAGTCTTTATTTGAGTAATAACTCTTCCTCCTGTTGAGTGTGGCTGCAGGCAGCCACCTCCAATCTTAAGCTTGAGTTGGTGTCAAGGCTGCACTTCTAAAAGGATTTCATGCTTGCAGAGATACAGGCAGAATGACAAACAATGGCAACAATGACAAGAGACCGAAGCAGAGACTGTGTGTCATTCAAAAAAGCTGCTGTTACAAAACAGAGAAAAAATGATCACGATGACAAAACCGGTGTGCAGTAGCATCTCTGCCTGGCCTCACAAAAGAGCTTAGAACACAAAGAAAGAGAATAATAGCAGAACAGTGGAATGAAAGCAAAGGCAGGAGGATAGTACTTAGTCAAAGAGGAGGGAGGGAGGGAGATGGAGAGAGAGAACAGCTAAAGAGGTCTGACCGTCAGTCTGAAGTGGTCTTTATGCTTGCTGTGAACAGCCAGTGCAAAGTGTTGGTCACTGGGTTGTGGGAGACGATTCTCTTCATCCAAGATGTCAAGGACTCCTACCAGCTTTGCTTCCACTAGGTCTGGAAAAGAGTTATATGTATATCAGCATCAGTATCAAAATTCATGTTGAAGTCCAACTCTACAAAATATTTCTTCTCATAGTTCACCCCAAAATCAAAAACAAATTTTTAGTTAATGCATTAATTGTTGTCATAATAAAGCAGTGCACCACTAACTAATAAAGTACTTCATATCAAGAATATGTCTGATAAAAAACTGAAGAAGAAGAAACCGTGCTATATGGATGAAATCATGGATACTCCAGCAATAGTTTAAGAAGGCCTCCCTTTCTTTTTTTGTTTTCTCTTCTTGCGCACTGATTTGCTTAGAAAAACAGCAAATCAGAGTGATTTCTCAAACTGACAGGCTCCACTGCCGATTCTTCACGCTCAAAGCCCGTTGATAGGGGCTGACTAGTTCCAATGGTGCAGGACAGTCTGCAACAACCAGGGAGACAGACAACCACTAACGGCCCTGACACTGACTGACGGTGGAGTGTCAGGGCCCCTAACTGTAAAGCAACGTTATGAAGAAATGTGATCTAACCCTCTCACTGAAGTTACAGAGTGGCTGTGACGGAGACACCATTAAGCCTATTATGTACCATCAAAATAATTGTGAAGCAGGAGGAAAAACAAGTTACATAATGTTGTTTGTCATCTACAAACTGACAATATTTCTAATCTGCAATTTTCCTCTGCTAAAAGACATTTTCAGAATTAACTACAAAACATACAAATCCCTACTGAGTATTTAGGAAGTTATGAGGAGGGAATCATAGGGGTCATTATGAAACAGAAGTTGTAACCATTCGGTTTCTGAATTTGACATTCATTGGAAATTTCCACTGTTTACCATTTATGGATGTGAATATTCAAAACACAAAACATGTTCATCAGGATGCTTGTGTAGCCATATACCTGAATTATTCATACGCCATGCTGTGTTCGGAATATAATCTAATAGCCAAGGACCTCGAAAAAGAATTTGCATGAACAAGCACCTGTGCATAAATCCTGGAGATTGATGAGTGAATTAATGGCCAACCCAAACGGTCATTTGCAAGTCATAAATGTTATTCACGGCTGTCAGTTAACCTCGCACCTGAATAATCATGGCCTTTGAAATACAAATCAAACTGCTTCACCTTGATACGCTGACTACTTCATCCCATTCGTTCGAGGATTCATTCGAGGACGGAGAAAACAAAAACGAGGGGGCATTATTTCTCCGGCTTCTCATTGCACCAAAAGAGGCCATAAAACCTACAAATACTCATTACACTCGCTCACCTCAGACACAAGGATATGCTCAGCTTCTTGGATAATGAGAAGTCGGTATTTTTGTCCCCCCTGACAGGTGTATTTTCGCCCGCTCTGCCGAGGAGCCTAGAGCACAAGGCCTGGCCCAAATGAATGGCATGCGGGTGAGCTGATGTTTCACTTAAACCAACCTCGGCACATTTGCAGCGTGAGTTCAATAGACAGCCGCATCTCTGCCAGACATTTCATGTTTTGCAGCACAAGCTCTCAAATACTTTGTCTTAATGATGTCCCCGGGTGTCACTCGATGGTCCTATTTTTGCTTCAGAAGATTGCCCAAGGTACAGATGCATGTAGATATCAATACACGTACAATCCTACACATGTTTGATTCCTTAAGCTTTAGTCAGATGTCTTATCAACTTGAGAAGGAGATCCTGCTTTATATTTTTTACTTTTACTTGTAGAATGCAATGTATTTTTTCTCTATACTGATCATTTTTGCAGGGAAGTAGGGAACTTTAGAGAACTTAATTTTTTTCTTTTTTAAACTGCACACTTTGAAGATAAAAAGTGTGTTAGAAGGGAGGCTGACACACTTACCTATGCAGTCCTGATTGTCGACATAACGCACCTCATTCACTCCCAGCCCTTCCTTTTGATACAGCTCTTGCTCCTGCACAGACATGTCCAAATGTAAAAAATCAGACCTTCAACAGTATTCTGAGTATGTCCTGATACAAAATTAGTTTACACTTTTTCTGAGTGAATTCTTCCACCTCAGAAAACAAACATGAAAAACATCAACACACCATTCCGATAATGAGAAAAAAGGCCTAAACCAGAATTGAGTCACCTTAATTGGAGACCTTGGAAGAGAATAACGTTAACAGATCACACGAGAGAAACAAGCCTCATCATGTCCCTTGAGAAATTAGCATTCTAATGAGAGAGCGCAGGAAAGACAGAGGGAAAATGTAAGTGAGACAAACAGAGAAGAGAAAGACAGAGAAGCTTAACGTGCCAACCACTTTCTCCTGGCTTGTGAAAGAGTCACTAAGTTTTGCTTGTGACATGACACAGCAGGTTTACCAGGATAAAGAAGTAAAACTTCACAAAATCACCTTAATCTGCTCACCCACCTCTTTCAGAATACGCTCGTTGAAGAACTGCTGAAGCTTCTCATTGCAGTAGTTGATACAGAACTGCTCAAAGCTGTTATGTTCAAAATACTCTAAGAGGAGGAAAAAAAAATAGAAGAAGTAGAAAAAAAACATGTATTTCAATTAATTCTCCAAAATGACATTTTTTGCAAAGCCTGTGTTAATTATGGCAGTCGGGGGAAATTAATTCTCAAGCATGAGTCGTGGTAATGAAGTGTGTGTATGCATTTGGGTGCTTATATTAAGAAACAAGCTGCACAAGGAAGTGTCTCTTTAGTTAATCTTTCTAAACAGATATCTGCATATGAACACAAGCGACAAGAATTTGGTATTAGAGTCATTCTGGTTTCTGTTGAAATCAGAATAGCATTCACTGATCATGTTTCAGAGGCGTTGGTTACATGCACGTACAGTCCAGTTGCAGAGAAGTGCTGTCCTATATCAGATTTTCAGGACATGATTATTATTGGCAAACAAATTCTCAGTAACGATATTTGTGTGATATCAAAATTTGAGGTAAAAAAATGCTCACAATAAAATTCATCTTTAGTGTATTCTCTTTGTTGGCAACTAAGAGTGAGAAAGTCTGTACCATAACTGTAAAAAAAGTGCACAAACACAACAATTGCACTCAATGACCAGATTAACTCATAAACAAAACACACACAAGACCTAATATGTTGATGGATTGTTCACATAATATGATCAAATGTGTACTGTGGTCACGATGTCAGTATTACGTTTTTGAAATCACAGTTATGAATATTGTGCTATTGCTGCATCCCAAATGGAAAGCAAATTCAGCTAAATGCATTGGCCAAATAACATTTTAGCTTTTCAGGTTTCAAAAAGATCTGGAAAGTTGCAGAGACCCACATTTTCAGTTTCTATGTTATGTTATCAGTGGTTGAAAACTACACATTGTATCGAGTTTAACTGAAACATCATAATTTTTTATCTTATGCATTTAATTACCAAATCCAGCGATGTCCAACACCCCGATGAAGTTGGAGGACGTCTCAAAGGGGAAACACTGGTTTACTCGTTTGACCACATGATCAAAGAGGCGGCTGTACACTGCCTTGGCCAGGGCATCCCGGGCATTGTTTGCTTGTTCCACCTTTAGAGGCACCCTGGAGGGAAACACAAAGTGGGGCAGTGAGAGTAAGTCCGAAACTGGGACATGCTGTATTATTTCTTTTTTTCCCTAATCAACCCAATTTTCATGTGGCAGCAAAACTTTAGCTGTGTTGGGGAGATACTTTTTGCTTCATCTCCCTTCTGATCTCCACAGTCAAGCTAGCCACTAGTTTGAAAAATAGGGTTTCTGAGCCAAAGACGATGTCTTATTTTTGTGTAAATTTGAATTTGAACCTTGAACTCTACTAAAGTCTCTAATGGCTCCTCAACACAATTTATAATTAAATTATTTAGAGGGGTTGACTGTATGGACAAAGTGCAGTTCCACAGAGACCCAGAGTTCAACTCAGTTCTCCCAACTGGGAAGAAGGTGAATTTAAAATTAAAATGTCTGTCTTTAACCTCCACCAAAACCCTCATCCATTTCAAACAGAAGCAGACCTCCTAAGCTAAGGCTAAGTAAGTCTGTTCAGCCAGAAAATAGCTTGAAGTCTTAGAAAACACATGAAAACCTTACAATTCATCTCAGTGACAGGCATTTTTATCCACTGCAATGTTCCATATGCACAATCGTTAGAGACTCAGTCATCCCCGATACCATCACATCCAACACCCCTTCTGTAACCCTCACCTCCCAGGGGTAGGTTGGGTCTGTCTGGGGCTTAATGACAATGCCAGGCCCCCTTGGCTCCACCTGCTCCCCAGACACCAAGCCTTTACTGTACTGAAGCCATGCTCGCCTGCCTCTTCAGATACAGGCTGCATTATTTATGTGGAGAAAACACTTCCAGGCCAGGCCAGCATCTGGCCCTCTTGAAATATTAATCTATCAAACCTGGCCCCATCACTCAAACACCCCTTCACAACCAAAGGCGGAGGGTCAATACTGCAATGCATTCAATCATGTAAAATAATCAAAAAATACTCTACATTTGTGCGACTGCATGTCTTTCACTGTTGACTGGTGTGAGTGATTTAGCAGAGTCACAGAGTCTCTGTAAGCAACAATAAGATACTCTTTATGATGACACATAAAAAAAGGCTTAATTCAGTGTCAGGATTTAATCTCATCTTCTTGCACAACAAAGACATCTCAATAATCAGAGTAAACAACAGTTGCTTCTGAAAAATCATTTTATCTCAATGAAAAACATTTACAAACCAAGTTTCAAAGTGTCACTCTGTAGCTCTAGTAGCTAATTGTTCTTACTTGATAACTGTTCCTTTGGCGCCCCCTGCTGTAGTGAGCATGACCCTGGTTGTGAGGCTGACACGTAAATCATCCTGGTCCAGACCGAGCAGGTCAGCACAGTACTCCAGAGTCTGTCCTGACTGATTCTTCAGCACACAGCCACCTGAAACATACACACAAGCCTTCAAAAATCTTCCTACTACAACCTGAAAGAAGATAAGTTATTTCCCTTTTTATCAGTATCCTTATCTGATCCAGAAATATTTTGACTTTTAGAGACAGAATGAGAAAGAACTTGCCAGAAAAAAGAGAAAAACACAGATCTTGGTTTAAGTGGACAAAAAGTAATTATTGATTAGAAAAGGTGGAAAGAATTGGAAAACATGATGGTTCTTTGTTGATATTCAGTATGGCTGAAAAGATAAACAAACGATTTCAATACTGAAAAAAAAAAAAAAACAAAACAAAAAAAATCTCACAGATTATTCTTAAAATGCTGTGATGTTATTAGAGCACCAATCTAACCTGATGAGCTCCCCGTTTCTTCAAAGTCAATGTTGCCCAAATGCAGAACTCCAGCAACCACCCTAAACAGGTCCAGCTTCTCAGTGTCGTCCAGACCGATCTTCTTCATCGCCCCGCACATCCTGTTGAAGTCACCCTGGTCGTCAAGAAGAGGGTCCTTCAGAGCACCGACCTTCAGATGCTGCAAAACACATGCAAGTGAGTCAGAAAGAGTCAAAATCAGAAGACAAACAAAATGATTGAGAATCCAATTCAAATCACGATTTACTCAAACAAGATGCAATCAGCAAATGTGGATCTATGTTCTATATTTTAGCTTTTTCATTAAATGTTGTTCAATATTGAGTAAATCTGATTGTAAATTGAATTGGAAGAGATCCTGGCAACACCCCACACTAAACGAGAAAGAAATGAGACGCTAACTGTAACATGCACTTTGAACGAAACAAGCAAATATGTTACATTAATACGTTTAAAGAGCCTCTGCTAGCAGCACACAGCAAGCGTTCAATCCTGTGCACCGTGAACTCTCTGCTACAGTAGTCTTGTCTTCAAATGCCTTCAAAAGTAATATCTAGCAATATCCTGAGGGCGATGAAAGCTGAAAAAACAGTCATGCTTAGTGAAATTTCTCTCATTACTTGGGGGTCAAGATCATAGATTAATCATACAGTACTATTCAACAAGGGCTGCACTATTATTAAATTTATACTCCTAATTATACGGTAGGAAAAGAAACCATTCATACCTTTAGTACCACGGGGAACAAAATACTTTAATAGTCACCTTTCTCCTATTTTATTCTCAAAAATAGCAGCCATTCAAATTAAAATCTATCTCTAACAAATATTGATTTTAAACTATGGAAAATATACAATAACTGTGCAGCCCTGCACATGAAAAAGCTGAATAAGCAAACACCCTTTGTATGTTTCTATCAAAGCAACACCCAGCCCCAACCGATCCTGGCAGACACATGCAGAGGAAGAGGAAGCATGCACACTTATTTCCTGTTTGCACTACAAACCAGCGAGTCTCAGTGTTTACTTGAGGAAAATATAGGATAAACAAAAGGGAGCACAAAGCCCTGATAAGAAAGGAAAGATCACCTTGTTGTCCTTTATAACATAGACACGTGGAAAGACAGACAGATGTACAATGACTGAATTAGCAACGTATAAATGGCACAGTGTACTTACAATCATGTGGCTTACAGTGCTTCATTAAGTCATCATTAAATCACTGTTATTGATTTTGGAAGAGCATAGTAAGAATGTTAACTAAAGAGCCTTGGACAAACACAAAAAATGGGAAACGAGCATGGAACAGACTTCAATTTTCTTCAATATTTCAAGAGGAAATTACAAATAATGTGCTTTTTTGAAAGATAAATACATAAAGCACTTTAAAGGTTGGACTGGTTGGGTGATAATGAGACTGAATCACTACTAATGTAACACAAGAAGAAAGAAAACAAAATCAAAGAATAGTGGTAATGATTGGCCTCTGCGCTTAATAAAAGTTCCAATAATTGAACTTTGCCTACAAATTAGGCTAAATATATCCATTTTGAGCACATTCATGAGGAGAATTGAAAGCAGCTCCTTTGTTTACCACTTTCTCAGCGGATTTTCCCTAAACTTTGATTACCACGAGGAGATATAATTCCATCATAGAAAACAAGAAGTGAAATTCATGTGCATGTATAATTAGTCCCTGAGAGAGCAGCATGTCACACTTATTCACTAATTGCTTCATGATATTAATTACATATCTCCTGCAGGCTTTGGTGTGCAAACCAAACAAGGCACTTGTTCTTTTTCATGTCATACATAATTAATCTATTACACAGACGTGAACTAATTCTGGTCATGAAATATTCCATATTATTTGTGACCAGTTCCTGCATATCACTCCCCATTTACAGCTGATTTCCTGTAACGTGTTCAGGGATTTGCTTTCTGTCTTGTGCTTACACATCATTGTTGTCTACCTAATCTACCTAAAAGTGTTGCATTATGAAACATTCTTTGCCTTTTTCCCCATGATTTAAAATATGGTGCAATACAACAATCATGTATTAAATTATTAAACCAGAACTGAATGTGACATTACCTCAGGACTCTTACGGTTCTGCATGATTTGTTTATCAGAGTCCTTACTGGCAAAGTATCTGGTGCATCCTCGGTTCAGGTACTGCAATGAAGAAAAAACAGCTTTGATTAATTAAAACACAATTAGTTCTTTGATAAATTAAATCCAGACACAATATAAATGTATTTCACTTGTGGTGGAAAACCTGCTGGGGAGATCTGTATTGATTTTCATCATCTAAAAGATTTACTCTCTGTCTTCCAATATTGCTCCACAGCTGACTAGTAGTGAATCACGTGCAGTAATTGCCTCTGTTGATTTGGGCGTCACCTCAGGGACCTGATATAATGACGCTATGATAAACATCGAGAGGAACAGCTTGAGCTGCTTGTTGTTCTGGTAACTGTTGTTTTGTAGAGCATGTAGGAGAAAATAAAGGCTGGGGTAAACACCTTTATGCTTTCTGAGTTTGCCCCTGCTGAGCTGGTGATTGTATCAAAGAGGGAAAGAATTAAATTGTGAAATATTTTGTTACTGAGGGGATTTTGATTTCACTCGGGAGGACCCTCTGACGTCAACAAAAAGTTCAGGAGACATCTAGTGGTCTACCAAAGTACTGCCAACCAATACCTATTCCAACATAAATAATAATGTTTTAAAATCCATTTAGTTACTTAAAAATCAGCTATCAATGCTGATTTGTGTCTCTTTCAAAAGCCCTGACTTTCATATCACTTCAGAATGGCACAGTGGAGATTATCTACTTATTTTGGTGTAATATGTGTAATATTAGACCCTTGCTAAGCCCGCTGACCCTGAAGCTTTCAGGAGAGTCCAGGTGCAGTTTCTTCTTTATGTCCTCAGATGCCCCAGCACACAGCCGATAGAAGATGTGGTAGTTCCTCTCGTCGTTACTTTGCATGCAAATCCTCGACTTCTCTAGCAAGTAATGTGAGACAAATCCACCTACGACTGCATTCTGGTGACACGAGACAAGAATCAGACCTTAAAAACAGATTTCATAATACATGGTCCACATGCAGTAAATTATATCCTGGAACATACTTAGTTATCTTTTTGTCATCTTTTTTACCTTATCATTGAAGTGAATTTCCACAAACTTTCCAAAGCGACTACTGTTATTATTCCGGACTGTCTTTGCATTTCCAAAGGCCTCAAGAAGGGGATTTGCTGAGATTAGAATGGAAGAAAAACAGAATCATGGTCACTCTGCCTCATACAGGACAAGCAGTATTGAAAGGTTTGAGTTATTGTGTTACCTTCTACAATTCTCTCATCAATATCTTGACCACTTCCATATGTTGTAGTGAGGTATCTGCAGGATGGGGATAAAGTTTAACAATGATTCATATACCTAGTTAATCACCAAAATATAAATGCTACCTAAAAGAGGAAAAGACACACAAAACACAGTCCACAGTTTACATAGTCCAAAGATTATTCAGATTGCCCTTTTTTTATTTACCACATATGTAACAGTAAAGAAGGACTTTTTAAGAATTGCATCAAGTTTAATGTTGATTTTCCCCTTTTTTTTTTTACTGTTTATGTATTTCTTACGAGGTATTTGTGAAGTATTATCAGTAACTCTTGATGCAGTGTACTCAAAACACAGTGTAATACATTGGTTTGGAAAGAAAAGGGAAAAAGGGAAAAGGAAACATCACTCTATCTCCCCATTCAGAGGGGAGGAGACTAAAGATGAGTGTGAAACTAGGATGCAGGATGATTCACGTGAGCTCATACCTGAGAACAAACTTGGTGTTTTCAGTCTTTCCAGCACCAGATTCACCAGAAACTATGATAGACTGGCTCATCTTGAGAACTTTCATGTCCCTGTAGGCTTTGTCAGCTAAAAAAAGAACAAAAATAAAATCAAAACAGTGAACATTCAAGCAAAATAATCAAGAATCAACTTATTGATAATACATTGTGTATGTAGCTGTTAAGTTGTCTTAAAGAATAAAAATGTGAATTATTTTGAGGAGGCTGCTTCTAAAAAATGAGAAAATCACTGTACATTTCACATAAACATTGTTACTTTCACAAGTGGGCTCACAAAACAACATGACTTCACAAATGGGGACTGAAATAATCTATAATTCAAATAAACATCTGTTAGCAAACTCAAAAAATGACAAATTATATTTAATTCTGATAAAGACTAACAAAGGGAAAGGCAGAGTTAAAGTTTCTCATTAGATTTAATTATCTAATAGCCATATACATTACCCCCACGTAATAAACAGTACTTAACAGCTCTCACCTATAGCATAGACGTGAGGTGGCAGAGTTCCCAGGGACTTCCCCCGGTACAACTTGATGGAGTCAGGGCCATAAAGTTTGGGGATGTCATAATAAGGGTTCACAGCTATCAAGATATTGGCCACATAGGTCTGGAAGACACATAAATACATGTATGATTAGAGTCACTGCATTCAGAGAAAGTTAATAAAAAGCAAAAATACTCATAAATAATTGAATAATAAGAAACAACAGAGGTGGAAATGAGCCCAGCCAAGGCTACTGAGACACACCTTAACCTATCTCCCTGTCCTGCTTTTCCCATCTACCAGCTGTCCCTCATTTCCTAAGTGAGGGACTGGGATCAGGATTGGGTTTGCCAGTCTGACTTTATGACCCTTTTCTAGCTTTCCTTCCCTCTTTACCACCTGGTGTTTCTGCCCCAGGGAAAATAAGGATAGGGATCTCTCTCTCCCTCTGTCTTCAACCTGTTATTGTATCTCCTTATGATTCAGATGGATAGTGGTGATTATAGGCCATTGTAAGAGCTCACATATGAAGGATTTGTATACATATATTTGTGCAAATGCAGTATAGAAGGAGAAGAAAACATACATAGATGTGGTCTTTAATGTACCGCACTCTGACATTGTTGAGAAGAGTTGCTTCATTCAAGTACATGAGGGAACCTGAGAGAACAGGGATAAAACAAACATTATTTTTTGGATAATTGACCTTCTTAAGGAAAAAAAACACAAACACATTGTTATGTATGTTGACTTACAGTTGTCTTCTACATGTTTGTTGACATCATCCTCTGCAGGGAAGACTTGACTCATCGGGGCAAGAAATGTCTGCAACACAAACAGATTTTCTTATGGTAACATCTCATTATATCATTTCCTGGATAGACAGACATGCTACGTATGGCTCTACTTATCCTTGCCAACTTTATGTACAAGATTATTCATTGTCTTGTTCTTTGAAAAGGTTTAGACATAAAAACAACTGTTTGTAAGCATCAAAAACGAGGGAGACATATTAGACATCATAAAAAGCTAAGCGAGAATGCACAAACATGAATCATTTATCGTGCTTAAAGATCACAGTAATGATGTTTGGTGCGACATGTTCCCAGGATAAATTAGTTACTGATATTCTCACTCTATTGTTTAAGAGTCTGAGTTAATGGAAATAAACTCAATGGAACAAGCCGGCTGTGAGAGAAACAAGGGGAGACATGGCAGGGTAATGAATAATTTGGTGGGAGAGCAACCAGATCTGAACACCTGAGTGAGTGAGTGAGTGAGTGATTGTATGCAGTGTGTGTGTGTGTGTGTGTGTGTGTGAGTGTGTGAGTGGTAGAGAGGAGATGATGGTGGCGCTCTGGGCTGATCTTGTAAGAGCCAATCAAGTCAATCAGACCATGTGACAATATTAGAGCAGAACAATGGCTGCATCTGAATATTCCCTGTAATAAACACTCCTTTACTCCATCTTCACTGCACTCCTTTTATTAATACCACTGTTTGTGTGTGTGTGTGTGTGTGTGTGTGTGTGTGTGTGTGTGTGTGTGACCCAGTCTGTTCTACGATGCATGGTTTATTACAACAAACAGGCTTAAACAGAATCTGCTTTGTGTGCCTGCGCAGTGGCTTGGCTCAATCTGGACATGCCACATTCACAATAATAACCATGTGAGAAATGTCTGACCAATAAATATTGACAAAGAGGAAGAGGCAGTCAGGCTGAGGGTTTTATACTGAGCCTAGACACTAATGAGCTCCACAGTGTAGTAAAGAGGATAATCAATGGGCCTTTCATTCCCTTGAGAACGAGTTTATGCCTCACAGTGTGTGATCAAAGTTCAGAGCTGTTCCAACTTCAAATACCATCTCCTTGTAGAACAACTAACTAATATGGTTCATCAAGGGTAATTTGGTTTGGTGTGGAGTCTTGGGTTATAAGTAATACAACCCTAATACTAAAAAAGGGTATTAAAAACAATATTATTACATTCCACAACTTTCACAGTCTTTTGTCACCCTTCTCCCAACTTGTCTGAAACATGTTGCTCACATAAAATTAAGAATAAATATACATTTACAAAACTCAATGGAGTTGATGAGGTAAAATATTTAATGTATTGTCCTTGCACTGCTTTAAACTGAGTATATGTCTAGCTGATGTTTCACTCAATGTCCAATGGAATTTGGGTTGTATTATGCACTTATCTGTCATTTGGGACTATATTGCAATCCAAACACAAGGTGTTCTGACTACTTTGTTATTTAAACAGGGTAGGTATTGTGGCAGTGAGCAAATGTATTTTCATGAGCATAACCCATTTTAACCAGAGACGTACTGTATAGGGCTGGACTGAATACCAGATCAAGAGAAATGTAAAGCCATCACACCCAGTAATAGACCACTCTCATTGTGGACATTTTTCACTGGTCAAACACAGGTGTAAACAATAAAATAGATAACGGCTTAATAAGATTTAGCTGCTTCAGTTTCAGGGTCCGGGAAACTTTTCACAGCAGACAGTTTGTATTCCCGAAGTAGGGAAAATACAGGTTTCACCAACAGTGTTAACAATGGCTCCATTCTATTACATGTCCCAGAAAGCCATGTCAGTGAATGAGAATGCACAACAACAGAGGCCGCGAACAAGCTCATCTTTATTACATGCAGCCATCATTAATGTTATAAATTCCATCTGTGCTTTCCCTGGGTCTATTGTGATGGCTAGCTCACTGGTGACTCACAGTGACCCTTTAACATAGCTGAGCCATGGTTAATGTCATTAGTAACATTTGTCCCTTTGCTGAAAAGCCAGAATGTATACACATTAGCTGTGAGAACGTTTCCAACAAACAAATGCAGGGGCAACTGTTGGAGTACGTGTCTGTTGTGAACACCAGAGGCCTGCTTGCTGGGGACATGTGACGGCTCAGGTGTAACAGGTGGCCTTTACCTCCTAATGAGCAGCTCTCCCTCTAGGCAACACTATCAGTGCACCTGCTGCTGCTCTCTTTATTTATTCATCTCTCTGTACATGTGGTCTCTCATGTTTCTAGCATTTTACACATTGTTGTGCCAACGCCTTTCTACCTGAAATGGCACTTTAGACAGACCGCTACAGGATTACAGAAAATTTCAGCTTTAAATATTATTCTTGTACGTGATCTTCTGAATGAATGTAGCTGTGTATGCTGTGGGCACTCTCCTGGGATTAAGGTAAACAACACGCAATTTATGCTCTCATTGAATGAGCAATTTTCACAACAAATTGCAGAGCCACTTGAAAGGAAAGCTCATTTTCCCAGTAGGCCCTACTTTGCCTGTAAATGGAAAGCTGTACTCGGCTGTGTGCATGTGCCTGTGAGTGTGTTTCTGTGTGGTGACCCACCTTGCCCCTCTGGTTCAGTGGTTCTATGGTGAGCGCGTCGGCTCCTATGTCAACGATCATGCCCAGCTGGAACCCGTCGGTGGGGTGGGGCGCCCACACTGGCTTCCCATCCTCCATGGCTTGCCTCCAGTCAGCACGACCACACAACTGGGACAGGGGAGTGAGAGGAAACATAAACAAAAGGACATATGTGTCTTCAAATGCAAATTATAGTACACACATTTGCATTTTTTACTGAAGGATATCAAACAAACAATTTGCCTCGAAGCCAGGCCCACTGCCTGCTCCCCAAGGCTTGTATAGCTACACAATGAGTATTTCACATTTTCTTCACAGCTGACAAATAGGTTCAGCTTTTTGGTTTGGTTTCGGCGTTAGTGGTTTAACAACTGAGAAAACATAAATCCCCCATGAGGGTCGTTTCTCTCGGTCACTTTTTTTTTTTGTTAAGCACCTGTCAAATTTGCATGGCAGCATTTTCCTAAACTTTAACTATAACTCACAACTCATGAAATCTTCAAAACACAATATTTTGTCTGTAAATGTCATCTTTTACTTGACATAGAGACTGATATCAAAGATGATGACGAGATGAGAATGATTTTACCATCAAACTGATCTCTAGAGGCATTTCTCAGTCATTTGCATTATGTGATTCAGAACTGACCTGAACTGACTGTCTGCTTCACTTTCCATTATCCTGCTATTCCTTCACTGATCTTGTCAGAGAGGATTTTCTACTGGAACACGACTGGGGTTGTCTCTCTTGTGAGGACAACACTACCTCAAGTGACCTGGGATGGTAAACTGCCCAGCCAAACAATTCAGTCTGTAGCATCTCAAGTCCTTCACAGTATTTTTGGCCTGCACAAAGACCAAGCTAACACAATCAAACTGTGACATTTTTTTCCGGTGCACTTGCTGAGTGTATACTATATAAGTCAAGAACCACCTGGGCATAATTTGTAAGTCTAATGCGTTGTTACATATGACAATGAAGGTCGAAATTCTCTAGTTGAAACTCCCAACCTCCGATCTCAATGTGTTCCAGGTGTATTCCAGGCTGTACTCTGTATTTGACTGCAGCATTTGGACCAGACAGATGTAAACTACAACCAAGTTGATCACCTCAGCCTGAATCTTGTGTTAACAATCTGTATTTTTGAACGCATGTCATCAACGCTTCTTGAAAGTTAATCCTACAACCACAGCAAAGCAAAAATGCTGACGCTATACTCGAGTATCCTATTAGCTGCAGGGATTGAGGTCAAACGCCATCAGGGGTGGGTGGTAGAAACTGCTGATGCATCTTTCAGTAAGGACTCAAACTTACACAGGTATCAACAGGTACATCAACTCAGCATAATGGTGGATCCACCCTTGGGAGAGACATGTGATGGTAACCTGTAGTGACTATCGCTATTATTGCTTTTTGGACCTAGATGTGGCAAGATAACAATGATCCTGTATTTTTCACATCTTTTGTTACATTACTGGCATTAGATCTACAGCTCAGTTGACAAGAAATAGGAAACTTAAAGATGATTTTTGAATTTTTGATTCTGTTGAGTTAGATAAAAAATAATTTGCAAGACCAGTCGACCATTTCTTTCTTACTCATCTAAAGAGCTCCTTGCATGTTATTGCTCACAGTAATTAACCAAAAGCACAGCAAGCAGACTTTGGCTTGCTCCCTGGCTTTTCCTCCAGGGTAATTTCCAATCAGTCACTCACTGTCAGGACTTTGTAACTCAGGGCTCGAACAATAAAATGGAAATAAAAGTACAGTTACTGATATGGGTATGTTACGAATTTTAACAAAGGAGACATTATCACAGCTTTCAGTGTAAGTCTATAAAAGATAACCCAAGCTGCCACGCTGTTATCTCAGTTTATTGTTATGTAGTCCATCTATTATTGGAGAAATAATCTTTATTTACAATAGATGTCTTTGCTCAGTGTGGGTTAATGGCCAAGAGACATGATGATTTCACACATCAAAGGACCGACCCACCATCAAGGCCCAAGCTAGTGAGAGTGTATTTTACTGTAATGTTGAGAGGTTTAGTTGGACAGTTGGTGGGATTTCCTGGATCATTGTGGTCGTCCTGTGCAGCTTTTGTAGCTTACCCTTGTGACCAAAGAACAGGAACAAGAATTCTACTGTGACTGATGGCAAAAATTTGTGTTCAGTTAAGTGAATATCTGAGTAGATGGTGGAGTGATAAAGTGCAATAAAACTTCTTTTTGGCATCCATGTTGCTCCCCTCAGTCTGACATGACGCACATGAACACACCGTAGGCGCAAAACTGACTTCCCAACTCAGGAAATGGGACAGCACGTGAAGGCAGCATTAGATACTAAAGGCTTTTTAACCTTGGTTGTAGAAAGCAGAGCCAATGAATTGTCTTCACACTGACCTGATGCAAACCACTGTCACTCAAAAATCCAAAAACCAACCAAAACAACCCAACACAAATCTGATTGTACACGATTCACTAGAGCAGGCTGCAAGTTAAACAGGCATATCTGCAACTTACACAACTGTGTGTGTGTGTGTGTGTGTGTACACTACATAGATGGCATTTGCAAATTTGCACCATTGTTCATTTAGTTATAAAACCTGTAAGGAGGGCTGTTTGATAGTGACTTGACACAGCATACTTCAGCATTCAAACCACATTCAAACATAATCAGGAGTTTAAGAAATGCACCAGAAGGAGAGAGGATAAGATTACTTTCCCAGTTTGTTATCTTCAACCTTCAAGTGTAAGATCAAGGCTGGGGAGGGGGGGATCCTAAAGACTGTCTTAGTTAGACGACTGATAACTACAAAGCTTTTCCACAGCTCCCTACTTCAGCCCAAGTTTAATTACAGGAAAAACACTCAAGTTCAAAACAAATTCTAAATGACCACACATCATGATATATTAAAAACAATTACATCTATTTTATAGTCTCTGGCTTTGAAATTTACCAAGAGCTTTGGGATTCTCATGCAACTTTCAAAGAAACCCCCCAAACAGTCTGGCATATCACTCAGGCAGATGGCCTTCTGCCCATCCGTGAACATCACAAACCAAAGGGATCACTGACAAAACACAAACCAGTCCCTCATGAGTAACTGACTCTGCAGCCCTAAATCCTCTTAGTGTTTGACCTTAATCCAGACAGGGAGGTGAGACTGAGAACCAAGCCTGGCAAATAAAAGTCAGTGATCAATTGCAAAATGGTGCAAATCTGAACACAGTGACACATACGGTGCACACACACACACACACACACACACACACACACACACACACACACACACACACACAGAAGCATGAGGGGACACTGGCTCAAATTTGAAGCAGGACACAAACACACACACACATCCACGCCTCTTGTTTCCTGCCTCTTGCTTCCTGTTCTCTACCAGGCGAAAAGGGGACACGGAAAACACATTGGGTATCGACAACAGGCCAATAGGATGAGGGGAGATGTACGGAGAGGTCACACTATATGAAAAAACAAAAAACAAAAAAAACAACAACATAGCAGATTACTTGAATAAGAGGTGCTGACTTTGATGAGGCTGTGATGAGGAACACAAACAGGAGGTGGAAGTTAACACTCGCATTTAGTAAGACAGTCAAACTAAAAATAAAAATGAATACATATTATTCAACCATCAGGTTACATATAGTATCTGAGATACTATGAAAATAGCAAAACTGCTAGTTTATATTGAGACATAACAGTTATAGGCTACTCTTGTGATGCCATGCAGGTGAGAATGGGTGGAATATGTCCTTTGCTACGGTGACTTTTAAAGGAAACCTCATAATTAAACGACTCCAAACTAAAACTAACTGTAATATGTCCCATATAAATAAACCTCTGTTGGAGAAACCTACACTGGACTAATGCGAGCAAGTGCTATTCATCTATTTATATGATTAGCGTGTCGCTGTAGCTGCTCTCGCTCCATCCATTTTACTGTAAAGATCATTCAGTGTACCTCGAGCTGTGTCCGACTAGCTACTCGTTCAAAAAAAAAAAAAAAAGTCAAAGTTAGACAAAAGACACTTACGACTCGTTTCCTTCAGACAGTCAAATATTCGTAAAGGGCGACAAAGACGACTTGTAAGCCCGTCATACGGATGTGTAGTTGCAGTAGTCCAACTTCAGCCGCTGTCTGTCGCCGGGACAGTGGAGCCGGACGGAGCCGCGGGCTGTCTGCACTACAGGCGGCGCAGGTGACGTCATCCCGACTGTACTCAAGCGAAGGTGCGTTGAAGTGCTGCTCGTAAGGTCCCGTGTCAGGTAGATATGCATATATTTTTTAATAATCACTGGCTGTGTTTTTATGCAGTAGAGGGGACAAAGGCATTTGGACGGTAAGGTCCGTTTTTTGTTTTAATTATTTAACACAATAAATATCTATTATCTAAAGCGTGTCTTTATCGCCCTAACAGTTTTATTCCCCTGAACACACTGCTGTGACATTTGAAAGCACCTTACAGGTGAGCATGTTACTTTTGTTGTAACGTCCAAATTTAAAGGTGCACTGTGTAGTTTTGGGGACAAACATTTAATCAGAGGACAAGAAAGATATTCAACTTTTTATTCAAAAGCTGGTTTATTCAGTTATGCGGGACATAAATATTTCTGAGTTTGTATTATCACACATTTTGAGTATGAATTCCTTATCCTAAATGACATAGTGCCTCTTTAAATATATTGCGGCAAAGACTTAAAAGACAAACAAAATATACCTCTCTCTGGTAACCATCTAGATGGTAATTTTGAACCATGTATTACACATTTTTCTGTATGCCACCGTGAGGAATATTTCATTTCACTACTCGTGGACCATACAGCATGTTTGCTTAGTCACAAAAACTTAGTTAGAGGATAAACTGACCACACAACTGCTCCACTGTCTGCAATGAAACGACTGCAAACGCTGCCTTGAGAGTCATGAATATTTAAGAGGCAGGTAATCTAAAACTTTTGGGGGGATTTTTGAAGGAGACACCTAATCCACCATTGAAAGCCACCATTGGGTTTGTAAATCTAATTAGGATATCTGATCCCTCCTGTATTGGACCGTATCTGATTACTGAGTCTAGATGACAGCATGTAAACATCAGCATGACATTCTTTGCCCACAAGTCATCCTAAATAATATGCAACAAAGACAAGCAACAACTGACTACATCAAATGGTGACATATCTTATTTGGGGATCTATAAAACATCTACAACTATAGTATAGTTATGAAAGGAAATGTTTTTTTTTTTATTCCTTTTGATTCTGGTCATTAGAAAAAAAAAACGAGGATTTAAGTCTGTTTAAAGCCTAAACAAATATAGTGTTGTTTTTTTATTATTATTATTATTCTGGGAAAACAAACAAACAAGCAAAAAAATAAAATAAAAATAAATTGAGAAATAGATGGACGATCCAGATCAAGTAGTTCATGTGCAGGGCCACTAGTGTTTAGTTACATGGACAGTGGCTCCCTCAGGTGGCCACAAAGAGGACACACAGCTCTGTGTATCTGAAGCCAAATCCCAAACCAATTAACTTGCCTACAGGACGGTAGAGAGGAGAGAAAAAGAACAGGAGCGACACACTGGAGAGCTGATCAGCACAAGGAACCAGTGCGCTCTGGGGAAATGATGCAGCAGCAGAGATGCAACACAAGCAAAGTAAGGATTCACTCTTAGACACACAGTTATGTAACACTTACAGTCATGGCTTGGGCAATATGATGATGATAAAGTCAACATCAGTGGCATATCATATGTGAAATAAAAAATGAATGTTAGAAATGTGCACTTTAAGTTTAAGGTAGAAGCTGCAGTACCTCTATTGTTCCTGAAGGACACACACATCAATATGCAACTAAGGACTTATAATCTGATAATATAAATAAAAGTAAAAATATATAATAAATCTTACTTCTTGAGAAGAACACTTCTCATATTCCACTATCAGCACAAAAGTTGTGCTTTTATTTATATATTGAGGTCTATTTTATTGAATTGTTTCTGTTATATCCAGCAGTGTTTATTCAGCAGTGTCATGAAAGTATCCAAAAGTCTTGCTTGAGTATAATGGAAGAAATTGTGTTAAACCATATTTAAAATCTGATTGCTGATAAAACAAATTAATTTAAAACTATACCACTCTGGCACTGATGCAGCATGCAACCTGCAAAGTAACTAGTAACTAAAGTTATAAAAATAAATGTTGTGGAGTAAAAAGTACATCAGCCTCCAAAATGTATTGACGAGAAAGAGTATAAAAGAGCAGCAAATGGAAATACTCAGGTACAAGTACCTCAAAATTGTACTTGGGGGCATTTATTGAGTACATGCACTTTGTTACATTCCATTACTGCATTGTTTATTTAAAATAAATTACATAACCTGATGGATATTGCAGTTACTTGATGTCATTTTTGAAAAACGTCATGTTAAGTAAGTTGTTTGTAATCACATTACACAGATCATAAAGCTGGCACACTCACACTGTTTAACATCTATGCTGAAATGCCACCGTCATCACACAAATCATTATCATATATTATTAATGAAAGAATATAATAAGCAGACTAAGGAGACACAGGTAGTGAAGTGTAGGAGGCTGTGGCTGTTTATATGAATATGAATAATGAATGTAATACTGCTGTTATCAGTTGGAATGATGTTTGACATTCATTCCAATGTTGTTTGTTTGCAGATTGACCTGCCTTCCAAATATCTTATAAGGTCTGAAGATGAGTCAGCGTATTCACCGGCCCCTCTGCTGTCAATCACTCGGCTACTTTCCCAGCCAATTATCTGTCGGGCCCCAGCTGCTTTGGACTTTATCTGTGAAGTGTTTATGAAAGTCCTATCACACACGCACTCTGTGGTGCCTGCGCAGGAACATGAAATGCTTCTGTAGGACCACCAGTGTTCAAAGCTCCTGCAAGTCTTTTGCAAGCTGGCGATACCTCTCTACCCCTGTCTGGAAATAGCTCTACAGGTAGGCCATCCACATTTTTAAACTGCACTGTACTGTTAAACGCAAGATAACTGTTTTGTTTGTCAGGGTGGTGAAATGTGTTCTTCTATAGGTGTTGCCAAGTTTATGACGAAAAATATAAATATGACTATGCATGTTTTTATTTTGGTTTCTATCAAAGCTATTTATATACGAATGAATTCATCTAGATGATATGTATCAACTGTTTTAAAACAGTTTTTAAAACTTGTATCTGTGATATTAAAAACGTGTGGTGTGCGTTTTTGTGGCAACCAAGAATTTCTCAAGATGAAGAGCTAATTGCATATATGTGTGTGAAACATATGCTACATGTGTTCACATTAAAATGGAATGTTTGCTTATTGCAGTAGGGTGTGCTCTGTCAGGAATTCAGTCGCTTGCAAACTGTAAGTGATGGCGCATGCATGGTGGTGCATCGCCGTTTACTTCGGAGTCCTCTGTTTCTGTTATGAAATACAGTATTATTGTGAAGATCTCCACAGCCATTCTCTGGTTATTTGTTAAATGATTTGTGTGCTTTTACTCGCTGTTTGTTTCTACCAGTGTAGCCCACCGACCAGCCCATGTAAAGGATGATAGGAGAGAAGCTGTTAGTGTCCATAGTTCTGATGTCTGTGCTGAGTTTACCGATGCTGCAGACATCCTATGGAGAGCACTTGGCAGAGGAGTCTTGCACTGTTCAGATCCTGGTCCCTGGACTCAAAGGCAGGCTATTCTACTTAGTTTCTGGCACATAGACCATGCAAATAAAACCTTGAATAGCATCAGATTCCTGTTTTCCTCTTTTTCTTCTTCCACAAAAGGAGAACCAGGAGAGAAGGGACAAAAAGGCGCACCGGGGAGACCAGGAAGAGTCGGCCCTCCTGGAGAGATCGGTATAATTTTATTGCACTTGCAACTGCAGATATTTTTGTTTCTCAGTGTCAGTAAAACCGATGCATCCTCCTCCTCATTTTCTAAGTTGAAAAAAAAAAGAAAAAAGAAAGTGGGTTAGAGATCACATTGCTGGGGCTGATAATGTGCTGTTACATCACTGCCAGGCCGTCCAGAGACGGCCAAGTGTTTACATTTGGGTGAGAGGTTGGAGGAGAAATGATCTGAAGAATCCACTGCGGCGGACAAGTGTTTACTGAAGACCTTAATGAGCAGTGAAGGGTGCTTACATACTTTTTAAAGGAGATTACACAGACTCAGCATTTTAATTAACATGGAAGTAGTGGATCATTTAATTCTAATTTACTTTAAGGTGCAAAGCATTTGTCTTACAAGAGAGTCAACAGCTTTTTCAAGTGGACTGCATGGTACTAAAATATTTTTCTTTTCAGGTCAACCTGGGCTCAAAGGCCAGAAAGGCATAATGGGACGTTATGGAAAAGTGGGCCCAAGTGGAATGAAAGGTAATTAAAAAAAGAACTGAAATATACTTCACATGCAGCTGTGCATGAACAAATTAAGTGAAGTATATTTCATGTCTTATGAATAATTACCCTTCAAATCACAGGGGTAAAAGGAGACATGGGGGATCCTGGTCCAAGGGGCCCTAATGGAGATCCAGGTGAGATATTAAACCATGTTATTCAGTTTGTCGAACAGATTACTGCAGGATTAGACGGCTGCGTTTGGGTGAAACTGGAGAACTAATTAAGACAGCCGTGAGGTAATCCCCCACATTTTTGCCTTATCAGGTGTTCCATGTGAGTGCACACCAATCAGGAAGATGATTGGAGAAATGGACATTCTTGTGGCGCAGCTCTCCTCGGAGCTGAAGTTCATTAAAAATGGTATGATCTTAGAGCACTCTTCATTCATTCTACCTGTGTGTTTCGCAGCCCAGTCGGCAGAATGAAACGCTGGTGTTTTACGTTGCAGCAAACCATTGAAACACTAAATTTTTACATGGCTACACAGCACGGCGAGACCACTGCCAAGTGGGGACAACTAATCAAAGCAGCATTTCAACATTTGTACATGCAAAATTACAGGATATTTTAAAATGCCTGGACAATTTGCAGCCATGTTTTCGGTGACAGAACCGGATGTTATCCTTGCTCTTACCAAGCGTCTTTTATGCCTGAATCTAACCAAAGTGATTGAAACTTTACTTTTTAGTCTGATGCTGATAGAAATATAAGGAAGAAAAAAAAATCCAATATCAATATCACTATGTAAGTCAAAATACACACATTTTTTGCAGTGAGATTCTAATCTCGATGAGGCTATTATGCAGTTAAAGCAACATTATGTAGAATTCGGCATTTTGTGCAATTTGGTGCCCCCAGCAGGATCTGTTTGCAAAAAAAGAGTTTTCTTATTGTTCAGCATTAACGCCAAAACCACAATAACTGTGATAACCCAATATCACCTGATAATATCTCCAACCATAATATCGCCAGGCTCTAATTGTCGTGACATAAACATTCAAACAAAACATAAAGAAATGTAAAGTTACAACATCTCACATATAACATTTCAACGTATCCATGGTTTGCAGAAACATTCTTTGCTAACATTTAACTCCTTTATCATCAGTTAATGTATCTGTGCTACTGCCTCACCTCCTGTCCTAATAGAGCTGCATATGCTGGGCACGTCAATGTGAAATTTATAGAAATACAAGTGCTCATTTTTCAGCACTGCCCTCCCCTGCAGCTGTTGCTGGCATAAAAGAGACAGACAGTAAGGTCTATCTGTTGGTGAAGGAGGAGAAGCGATACACCGATGCGGAGGCCTACTGTCAGACGAGGGGAGGGCACCTGGCCATGCCCAAGGATGAGGGAGCCAACGTGGCCATCGCAGGGTACATAACCGAGGCGGGCCTCAACCGGGTCTACATCGGCATTCACGACCTGCAACGCGAGGGCGTGTTCACCTACGTGGATCTCTCTCCCATGACCACTTTCAGCAAGTGGAGGAAAGGGGAGCCCAACAACGCCTACGATGATGAGGACTGTGCTGAGATGGTGGCCTCCGGGGAGTGGACAGATGTGGCGTGCCACCCCACCATGTATTTTGTTTGTGAGTTTGACAAAGACAGTGTCTGAGTCCAGCCTCCGCTAAAGAGACTGCCTAAAGAATGTATAGATATAATGGAACTCGAGTTAGATGTGTTGTTTGTGCTTTTTCCTTTATCTGTAAATAGGATGACAGAAGGACATGCAAGCTGTGCAAACTAGTATATTTTCTACATTTTCTCTATATCCTATAAGCTCATAAGCTATTTATTTTCTTAACTCGCAAAGCATTCAGACTTGTTGTTCTTTAGTGAGGTTTTTACTTATCTTAAGTACACCCTTGATCTCATACTCTGAGTTTACATTCAAACAGCACGCCAGGCAATGAACTGACTTTTTTATGTTATGTTATGCAAACTATCCGCTGCAACGGTGCCATCAACAAACAAGACAAACAGGCCAAGTGTAGAAGGCTGCGGTACGTGCATGAAAAATGAAATTAAAGGAAGATTTTGGTTCCAGTCGGGTGTTTTTAATCAGAGAAATTGAATACGATATTCATCCTGTATTCATATACATGTTATAAGTTATGTGGTGGTTGCTGTAAAAAATAAATTTTAACCCATTATTATTATAAAAAGAGAGACAGTGTCTGTGCATTGCTTTCTGCCCCCAGAGCTGATGTAGTGCAGCACATGATACAAACACAGCAGACAGTCTCCACCCGGTGGATAAAGATTGTACTGCACTGTAGCAATTTCTTACAGTGGTGTTCAGTAGTGAACTACATGTAATTAAACTACAAGTTTGGCTACATTTTTAAATAGCTTGGTGGTGGTTCAACTACATTGCACCATTTTTATTACCATTTTTGTTTGATTGAAGTGGCTCTCTGGAACTTTTTACAGGAATTTACATATATCATCACGTTTATATTAGTCATACAGTATGTGAACTGACTGTAACGTGACGAGAAAAATGAGACCTTCCCTGTCTGTTGATTTGACAGTTTGTTTAAGTTGTTTAATGCTGCTGGACTGTGGATTTCTTTGTGAAAGACTCAGGGTCAGTTTTTCCGCGACAGTCCAAAGGATGTGACTGTATGCACGTACAGTCTCGTCTGATTCAGGGACACATCGGGTAGACCTTGAGAACACACACATTGCATTTTGGTGAGAAACACTGAATGTAAACATAACTTTCGTTTGTTTGCAGTAAAACACCAGAGGGACCTTTTAACCACCAGACCACAATGATTAATGTGATAATGTGACAAAGGAAGCTTGCACACTGCTTCTTTCTGAGTCTCTTCTTGACACACATCTTGTTCAACATCACAGACATTACCAAGAGAGTTTAACTTGAGGCTTAAAATAATAGTATTGATTTTGACTTGACTGTATGTATCCATACTATTATTATTTTTGGAAAAATGTTGAAATCTATCTATCTGAAACCTGATTATTGTGGACTAAACACACTGGCACGAAGTGCTCAGCTCAATTAACACTGACAGTTCAGCTGTGACATGACTATTACTGAAAAGTAATGTAATGTCTAAACACCGGAGAATTTAAAATAATAATAAATTAATTACAGTTGGTGACAATATGACAGCATTGTTTTCGCTGCATGGCAAAAACAAGACACTGCACACACTTTGGGGTCAACGTGACATTTTCATCTTGTAAATCCTCTGTGGTTTAGTAGTGTGATTAATAGAAGTTGTCTTACAGCCCTGGCCGCTTTTGTTTTTAAGGATGGGCATCCCAGCTGAGATGATATGCTATCGAGTCCCTCTAAGAAGAGGAATTTGAATATGCATGATGCAGTTCCTCTAATAAAGCGCAGCACCAGTCCCTTAAGGAATGAATAATTAATGCTAGGATGAATTATGCATTTAATTGACCAGGAGTTGTCTGGCATAAACCAATTAGGTGCCATTGTTATTGCAATCTCTGGTTACCTTTGTGGTAAACAACTTGGACAGCTCTGTCTAACAGTGGACAGGCTATAGTGAAAAAAAAAAAAAACAGTCTGCAAAGAGAGATATGGCTACAGTGCATGGAAATTAGAAAAAAAAAAAAAACCTGGACTTTGGTTTAGCCTGTCTTTCAGGCAGAAAAAGGAGTAAACATTTGGAAAATAAAACTACAAGAATCATCTCAGTAAAGAATAAAGGAGTGGTGAGGGGTGAAAGATATGAGGTGTAGAAAAGGCATCTAAAATTATATGTAATACACATAAAGATCTGTGAAAATAAATGGATGCACTTCTTTGTCTCTCTCCACAGAGTTTTATACCCCTGTTTCACAGATATACGTTCTAGACTCTACAGGAGAAGATGGGCAAGGAGGCTGGGGGACGGTGATGTTGAGGTGTATCCATAATGACACCTCGTTAAATTGGCTTGCCACACTATTCAACCTGACTGACTATGCTTTGTTGGTCCATATGGTTCTCTACCAATAGCTCTCATCAACATCCACGGAAAAAAGGACTGAATTGTAATTAGATAAAAAGACCTTTGTGCTGTTTGAATGTATAAACCCAGGCTTATCCAGGGTTTAGCCAACTTGGATCATGACAGGATGTCCCTTACTTTGTTTTGATTATTAGGTTTGAAAAAAAAAAAAGTTGTAATGATAATTATTGTCTCAAATGACATCAGTGCATTGAAGAGTTTTCATATCAGCACATATCAGGAAAATTATACAACGATGCCATTATATCTGTTATGTATATCGACCAGTTTATCAGACTCTAATATCAAGGCTTATCCCTGCAAATCCTTCTGCTCCCAAATAGTCAAAATGATCTATTATGTACTGCGACTCAGTAAAAACAGAGCCCATTAAGGACTGCTGTATAAATAAATAAAAATCCAAAAGCAAAGAATTGCACATGTGAAAGTATGGCCTCTGATTCTGATAAAAACTGGTTGGTTTAGAAACTTTTGGACCCAAACGCTAAATTAGCATTAGCTAGCTCCAAACAAAAGGAAGAAAACAACAACAACTAGCAAACGATAACACGGGCGGTGTATAGGTTTCCTGATGCTTCACCTCTCATGTGGGAGAATTGGTTTCCATATCAGATGCTATCTCCAGTTACGTCTCTGGAGGCTTGACACAGCCGCCTGTGACACATTTACTTTTGACACCGAGCGCCATTATTGTTTAACCCGCTAACCTACTGTTTGCCAGCTAACATTAATTATGCCGGGTCTTACAAGGAGAAACGACCCGCCTCCGACTAAAACCATAATTGTCTACAGGAATGGAGACGCTTTCTTTGCCGGGAAGAAAATAGTTGTGAATCCACGACAGGTGACAACCTTTGATCATTTTTTGGCCTCCTTGACCAAAGGGATTGAGGCTCCGTTTGGCGCCGTCAGGAAGCTGTACACTCACAGGGAGGGCCACAGGCTTCAGCGCTTGGACGACTTGAAGCACGGCGGTGTGTATGTTGCGGCTGGAAATGAGCAGTTCAAGAAGCTGGAGTAGGTACCACGCTGTACGGTATGTCTGGATGTGTGCATTGCGACTAGATAATGAAAGGGAGGTCAGGTCACTTTAAAGGTGAATTCTGAGTCCCATTCCCAACCTGCTGATGGGTTAGCGGCCGCCTATCCTACAATCCCATAGCCCCAGTTTTTGACGAGAAGCAAATGACAGTTTAAAAAAAAACAACTTTCTTTTCTTACAAATAGCATTTTTAAGCAAAGTTGAGCTCCACCCTTAGCCTAAAAGAAAATAATTTTGGCCTGTACTCTTAAGCTACCTTAAATATATAAAGTTAAGCTAAGGATTCTTGGTCATGTTTCCTTCTTTTGTTGAGCATGTTTGTGAGCATTTGACTGGATTGCTATCCCATCCTTAAATATGGATCAGTTCCATTAGCCTGGCTTGACTGC
Organism: Acanthopagrus latus; assembly: GCF_904848185.1. NCBI lineage: Eukaryota > Metazoa > Chordata > Actinopteri > Spariformes > Sparidae > Acanthopagrus > Acanthopagrus latus. The sequence goes on along the minus strand of NC_051054.1, from coordinate 14,413,119 downwards.
TTAAGGGTTTGAACAACCTTTATTTATATACACAGCATCTTAAATGCAATCCAAATTGTTGTTTAATGTGCTCTCTTGTGGAGCGCTGTACTTAAAGTCTAGTTTGCTTAAGCACTTTTCATGTAGACCTCAAGCTGTAAAACTATTATACAGTCGGGATTATCAGGTGTAAAGATGCCTTCCGTCTATCTTTATTGTCTTTCAGTAACTGTATAGGTTTCACACCTTGCACCTGAAGGTAATTTACATGATTTTTTAATGCCTTCCAGCTACTGTGAGATAACACAGAAGAAGCCGCAGAATAAGAAAAAAGAACAGGTAAGACCACTGATGGATTGTTACAACTATTAATGATTAACTTAACCTATATTTTAGGTGCTAGATTACTATTTGTGTGATGATACTGTATGATACAGAGAGTGTTCTTATCTTTAGTGGGAGGTTGCATGTTACTTAAGCCTGTGACAGTGTTAGGCATTCACAGCGCTCTGAATGACAACAATCAGAAGCGAACAGTGTTAATAATGATGTCCTGTGATCACACATAACATCAGCTCCACGTCCATTTTCAGATCCAACCTGTTGTTCACAGTAAAATAATAGTTTCTGCACGCTGGAGGAGAGCTATTGATGAGTCCTGCACAATAAAGTAAGTGCTGATTTCAGGCTGACAACAGATGTATCCTGAATGTAAAAAAAAGGAACATTTACTTTGTTGTGTTATGTGGTAAAGAAATACTGTTTTATTTACGTTTCTGGTCCAAAAATCGAATGACTCGAATCTCTTTCTTGTCTCATTTCTTTTGTTGTGTCTTGCAGTGTCTTTACCAACGGAGAGATCTTGGTACCGCCGGCTCGAATCCGGATCCCAAAGTACACTCTTCGAAGCTGGGAGAAAGTTTTAACCATGGTGACAGATAAGGTGCATCTTCCCACTGGTGCTGTGTACAGGTAATGTCAGACATCAGTTCATTTTAAAATCTCATTCTGTAGTTGAGAATAAATCATGTACAAGTGAGGGCAGAGACACAAGAATGGAGTCTGAGTCACGATAAGTTATCTTTGACTGGATTGTTTTGACAGTTTTAGCAAAAGCTCTGTTGTCGTCAGACGATAGCAGATTGGTTCCAGGATTCCACTTCGACCAATGAGGGAGTTTTATGCAACACCCTCGGTCAAAATTTGATGGATAGTGACTTTTTACCCTTACCCCTCTGACCTCTGAGGGCCAAGACCCAGCCAGCAGCCGATCAGAAAGAATGGGTAGAGTTAAGATGACTGAATTAGAAAGAGTTTGCCAGCCTAATAAATAGGAAAAGTCTGAAAAGAACTAAGAACGAAGAAATATGGCCAAGAGAACCGCTGACTGGCACTGCCCATGACGAGCGATCGAGAAACACCGAAGAAAAACACCTCAGGAGGAACAGACTTTAGACGATTGTGGCACTATGTCTTCAACAACAGAGCGCTTGAAGTTTGTTTCGGGGGAAACTCTGGGACCCCTTTCTCCAAAAGTAACGCTAAAAATAAAATAATAATATCAACGTTGTATGAGGCGCCAAAGATGTTTTCACCACCGTACTGTCTGTTCTTCACAAATGTTCAGAGATTGTTGCTACTTGTGAAAGAATAAAGACTGCTTTGCTTGACTGAATATTTATTTATTTATGTATTGGGCAAAATGTGAGGACTCCTACCAACACATCCCCTTGTGTGACCATTGGTGTGGGTGACTCAAATTCAACATCAATGTCATCATCATCCTCTTCTTCTTCATGTGGTTTTCCTCAAAGATCACTCTAAAGGGATGTTGGAATATAGTCTTGCATATACAGTAACTCTCTCCATTGCGTTCAAACGGTTACAACCAAAGCCCGCTCGAACATGATTGGTCAATATTACTCGGACTCCAAACAGAAAGCAGGACATTTCCTGAAAGCTAAACATCTTGTGCCTAAAATGTACCCATTCATATGCAGACATCTGTTTATCGAGATTAGGTTGTGATGTGCCCACAGTGGTTAATTCACAACTCGCTTGTCAGACAAACACTGCTTTGATGAATTTCCAGCAATTAGCCAAACATTAAATATTACCACTCAAACAATCTTTCAGACATATTTTGTCTCTTCAGCAGGCAAAACACTGATATTTATCAACAACAACAACAAAAAAAAGATTGCTTCAATTTTTCATAGTTCTTTATTTGTGTTCTAAGGCTTCACACACTAGAGGGACGTCCTGTCTGTGGTCCCACTCAGCTGGAGAACAACCAGCACTACGTTGCTGTGGGTGCAGGAAAGTTTAAAGCTCTCCCATATGAGCACTGCATCCCCTTCAGGGATTTAATCAGGGAAAAGAACATGCTGGAAAGGTATGACACTCACAAGTTTTTTTTTTTAATCCATGTATTAAAAATAAACACTGGATCTTCATTTTGTTTTGAGAGAAAAACATGTTAAGAAATGTTGTTTTCCCCCTTTTTGTCCCTGCAGCCGAGACATCCTGCCTGCCATCCGAAAGACAAGACGAGCGAAGGATGTGGTAAGTGGTGCCGCTTCAGAGTTGGGGCGCCGTCGGTCTGCCATCTGGTCGCTGACTTTTCCTGCAACACGCCTAAATTCCCCCCAGTTTACTGCTGCAACACCTTGGTTGCATCGCAGTTGAAAAGCGTGTCTTTGCACACACAGCATTTCAATTAACATTTCCCACGTGCGGGACTTGTTGTGGGGGTGCAATTCGTTATGAAACGGCGCTATCATCAATCACTGTCTGCGGGAGGCATTGAGTTACCTTTGCTTTCCACTTTGATGGGTAATCCCCACAGAGACGGGCTGGGCCCACTTGATCAAGCGCAGTGAGCCTCATAGACAGATCATATGCACTGGGGGGACTTCAGCGACTGAAAACAAGAAAGAAGAAAAAAAGAAATCTCTTATTCCAACCAGAACCGGGACAATTTGTATTGTGATTAAGTAGACAGCGATGTGCTTTGAATCCATATGAGGATTGCGCTGCTGAGGGGCCCGACATGAACACCAAATCATGCCGGTGACGATGAGAACATGCCCAGTCAGCAGGGTGAGGTGGAGATGGGCGGGTGGGGGTTGGGGTGGGGGGGGCGTGGGCCCCCTGTGAGAGATGTGTCTGACACCTGATTTTTCTAACCATGAAAGATGACAACGCTCTGGCAGATGCCAATTTTTTTTCAGATGGAGAAAAATGCCTCACCTCCAACTGTATCAGCGGGTGACTATCTGAAATACAACGATTCTTTATCCGTAATATATTCAAAACAGTCCCAATGCTGGGACTTATTTGTAAGGTTTCTCCATCCAAAACCACCCAAGCATAAAGCAATATATGAACAACGCTGTTATCAAACGTTGCTTAATTGAGGCTCATTCCTCAGGTAGGAAAAATCTGAATCAACGCTGCGAAGACAGGCAGCAGCCTTTGCCATTTCACACAGTGCCATGAGGTGGAGACAGAGACGGAGCTATGGCTGTGTTTTGCATCCACCGGCTCCTTGTAGTATTAGTCATTCAGTGGACATGATGCTGCTGCATTTTACTCCCCTTGCCTCTATGTCTGATCCTCATGAATTTGTAAACATGATTTGACCAGTTAATAAGAACCTTTCAGAGGGGAAAAGATGCACGTGAGCGAAATTGCCCCCTCAGTCTTGATCCGTTGAGCTGTTTAGCTTACTGATTACACATACATTTATAGGGTCATGTCCGTCATTAATTTCAGTTTGACCTCACAAAACAACGGCGGTCTGCATTGAAATGCCCGTAAAAAAAAGATCCCTTTAAACGTGCCCACTCAGGGTGTGTAAAATGTAACCTTGCTCCGGCTACATGGCTGCACGGGGGGGGAGTGGTGTCTGTCTTGTCCTGTCTGCGCCAGGCGTTGGAGCATTTCCCCGCCTCCTGAACGGGACATCTGGCCTGGAGCAACCGCTGGAGTCTCAACTGACGGCTCTGCAGAACGCAATATTGAAGCTCTCCAGCACACCGTGTTCCCATCGGGGGCGCAGGCGTATGTGCTGAGTTAGGTGTTCGCAGACATGATGAGGGAGAAACTTCTGAGGTAGACACGGCATAAAGGGAAGATTAATAGAGGGGAGAGAATTGCAAAGAGACAGAGGGAAAAAAAAAAGAAAGGAAGAGAATGATGATGTGCATCAAAGCAAAGCACTCTCACATTATAGTGATAATAACGAGCGGTGCAATTGTGCCTCACATGGACTCCACACAAACGGCCCAGAAAGGCTGACTAAAGCTTTTAATAGCTGCTCCCCCTGACATCAGCGATGACTCGCTGCTGCTCCTCATTTCTCTGCTGTTCTCTGGATGATCTCATTGGTGAGGGGAAGCGGCAATGCCCCGTGGAAAAAACTATACCCCCTCGCTGCTGCCAGCATGTCTGCTCACCGAGGACCCGGCCCTGGGAGTGGCTCCTGCTGATACCACAGCCAGTATGACTGGAGGCTGGTCGGCCCAATCGGTTGGGAACCCTGTTCTCCCCCCCCGGCTATCGTATCGCCGTGTCCTCTTGTTGACTCCTGTTCTCTGCCACTTGAGAGGGCCACAGATTAGTTGCCGTTTGGTCCCCCTGAGCCCCCTTCACACTAACTCTTTCTCTCTCTCTCTCTTGGTTTCTCTCTCTCTCTCTCTCTCCGGGGCCTCCTGACGCACACAGTTGTCTGCTCCCACAGGACACGGTACTGTAGATATGCGGCGCGGAGCGAGAGGCGAGATGACCTCAGCTTTTCCACTGCCTGTATTTCCAGGCGCACTGTACTCTCCTGGCTCCGAGGCGCCCCTCGTCCTCTGCGTTCCCCTCCCCGAGTGGGGGAGCCCCGATTTAACTCTGTTGATTTAAATAAGATCTATTTGCATCCCACCACCAGGCTGGTAAACACGCGAAAAAACAAGCTGTTCAATTTTTGATCGCCCAGATGTATTTTGACGCTGAACCCTATCCCGAAGTTGTTACACATCAGTCACAAGACGAATCGGGGGGTTACGAAAGGCAGAATTAGCGGCGCACCGTTGTGACAGTGCCACACTTGCTCCTCCGTCTTTGATCTTGCGTGGTTGTGTGGACACCACGGCGCTGGAGTGTGAACTCTGTTTCAACTCCCCTTCGCCGAACGTAGCAGGCAAACTTCGCTCCCCTTTTCTAGCTGCTTTATTTCTCTCCCTCGGCCCACCAACGGCTGCAGAGAAATTCAAAAGAATACCAACAAGACTTTGCCTCGGCATTAAAGAAAGCAAACAAGTGAAAGAAAACAACGCCGCCGTTCCCCGGAGTCCATGTTAGTGAGTCTTGCAAACACCACTGCCAGAAGTGTATTCTGGTGGAAGCCTGAGATCACTACACTATCCCCGGAGCCAGCCCAGGGATCCAGCCAGGCAGCCGCAGTAAAGAGCGCTGTAGCTGAAAAAGAAACATTAAGTCGGCTCTCCTCGGCTCTCTGTGTCTCTCATTCTCTGCGAGGGAGACGTACCTCACCTCGCTACCTACAGAGCGGATGAGGAGCCCGCGAGGAGAAAATTGCCTTTTGTGGAAGCATTAATTCAGATGTGTACCCTGCTGTCTGAACATCACTCTGAACTCTCCCCACCGCTCCCTCTCTTCTTCTCTCTCCTCTCCTCTTCTCTCTCTCTCTTGCTCCTCCACTCTCTCCCACCGTGCAACAGAGTCCCAAGAAGCCTCTTTTTTTTTTCTCCCTCCCCTCCCCTCTCCATCAATAACCTTCTGCTGTCTACTGCTGAAGAATAAGTTATTCCCTGCAACTCCCTCCCTTTCCCTTTAAGCTTGTTTGGATTTTCATTGTTTGATCTGGCTTGATAAATAAGACAAATGCAGTTAGAAATTCATGGCTGCCCCGTTTCATCAATAAATGATTAGTTTGCCACGCTCCCCGGTGATTGATAGGTTGTGCACGGGATGTATTGGAACCAGATGAATTCAATACAGTAGGAGTCGCGGGGGAGCCACAAAGCATATCAGCTCATGAAAAATTGAGGTCAACGGGAAAATGTAAAGAAGAAAAAGAAAAAGAAAAAAAAACGTTGAAAAAAGACGAGAATCAAGTTGTGCCCCGATGTGTTTTGTCTTTTTTTTTCTTGTCTTCTCCCTTTTTACAAAACAACGGCAAAAAAGTCGATGATGAATCACAGAGAAATCTGAGGAAATATGCCTTAATCTGCGCCCCCGTCCTCCCTTCTCTTTGGTCTCTTCATGTAGTTTGCTCGTACGGGCTTTGGAGAGGACCTTGAGCACACAGCCAGGGGCCAGATGAAGAAACACACAGCCAAGCTGGAGAGAACCAAACAACAGAGGCAGGTGTCCAGAAACCCAGTTCTCTTCTCGACGGGGGGTAAGCAGAGCAATTCTGCGGGAATATCTCTCTCCCTGTCTCTCTCTCTCCAGCCCTCCCGTCCTCAAAGTGTTTCTTCCCCCCCCCCCCTCTCCATTCTCACTGCGAGGCTATGAACGAACCTGTTGGCTTCTGAATACAAATCTGTATGGATACGCACGCGCTCATGTACAGTATGTGTGGACATGTGTGGGGCTACGTTTGGGCTCAGGGCCGCGAATGAAAACGATCTTACCTTTTGATGAATATCTGTCGATTATTCTCTCAATTTGTGGAGCAGTTGCTTGATTCATAAAATGTCAGATAATGGTAAAAACATCACAGTCACTGGTTCCCAACGCCTGGAAATGACGTCCACAAATGTCTCGTTTTTGTCCACAACCCGATGATATTCAGTCCGTCTGTCATAGGGTTTTTAAGAAGTTGGAATCAGAAAAAACTTGACTTTTTTATGTAATTACCAAAACATTGTGGGACACTCGGGCACACAGTATGACATGTGCATTGTACACTGTAACTGTGTATGTATGTGAAGGAGCTCTGGCCAAGACATATCACGATTTACTTAATCTCAGACGTGATGAGCAATCTAAATTGTGACCTTTTTTCTCATGGCTATGCAGATTATAGCCAGACTTGAAGTAGCTCTAATTTCTCAAATTTGCACCATCAAAGATTGTTCCTTCCTTTGTGGCATCAGCTCCCGCCAGGACTTCAGCTGTAACCCGAGGAATGGCCATGTGGAGTATTTTGCGTAGTCATTGAGGCTATTTGACGTTCGTGAACAGAAGTAAGAGAACAGTAAATACCACCGTCTCGCCAGAGCATGAGACTGTTGGCGCCTTCAAGATCGTAAGCAATGTTAAAATTGCCAGATGGCCCAACCACAGTCAGAGCTACAGTAGGTGTAGAGATAAACTAACATTTAGTTTGCAGGTGAAGGAGCTCTCTCCGGATTCCCAGGCCTGCTCTTTTTAAGTCCAAACAGAACTCGGCTCCCTGCTCTTTGAAAGAAGCACCAGCCCATTCTGTGAATATTAAACAGAACAAGACTTCAAACACCGTCGAGGGGTTCTTAAATCATAGATGTGTTCAATCAGGCCATTTAGCTGAATATGTATCCAGAAAGCCTTGTTAACTGTGTGTGTGGCGGGGGAAAACAAATGCTCCGTTTTTCTCCTGATGTGGCAATTAAAAATGGTAATAAGTTGTTAATCACAAAAGACGCTGACAAAAGATTGTAAAAGTGACAAAACAGTTTAAAGCATCGGGTCTGAATGCTGACGCTCCGTCTATCACACAGCGGATGTTTGTCCGCTACCCCTGTCCACTCATTCAATAGCCGCGCCGTGCCCAGTAATCCACAACCTGTCAGACACATCGTCACATGATACACTAAAAAGGTGGATGATCTGATTTTTAGATCCTGGTAAGAGTTAAAGGCATTTCAAGTCTCAAGTTGTTAAGGCAAATGGAGATTGTGATATTTAATGTTCTACTTAATATTAATATTCTACTTCACTTTACTTTATAAACTAGCATATTCACACATAAACTAACCAATATAGTGATGAAGCCAACAAGATGGCTCTGCTGATTGGATAAATTCCTTCTCATGACTCTTCCTTGGGTGATGTAGTGTGACTTCTAGAAAGAGATCCAAAAGCAACGCTTGACTGAAAAACTCAGTCTACCTGTCTTGTAGCTGCATAACTGCCTCTTTCAGCTGAACCGGTTAACCACATACATTCTTCTGTACATTGTCCCTTTGTTTTATCACTAATTAATCTACCATGCTTTGTTATTTATTATTTAAATGAAAGTACTTGAGGCTACTGAAGTAGATTCAAGCTCAATAGTGTGTCTTTAATTATTCACATTCCTCCCCGTGTCTGATCCGTCGCAGCCACAGACCGAAAGGAGTTTGTTTACGAGCGAAAAAAAGAAAAAAGAAAAAAAAAGAATGTGACACTCTCCGTATAAGCTATTCCCCACATGCATCAAGAGCAACCTGTCACTGTCAGGGGCTAACCCTGGACTCAGAGTTCACGCAGGCTGGCCATATTTGTGGCAGGGCAGCTGTGGCCCCTTTCGTCCGCGGGACCGCTCTAAATAAATAAATGGCTTGACAGCAACATTGATCTCTGGCGAAGTTGAACAGGGAAAAGCAAAGGGAGAGGACAGGAGGGCAGTGAGGGATGGAGAGGTCTAGAGAGAGAGAGAGAGAGAGAGAGAGAGAGAGAGGAGGGAGAGAATGAGTGTGCACAAGAATGAGACGGCGACTGCCAGCAGAAGAGGTAATTGTGATTAATCACTTTTTTTGTTTTTTTTCTCAGAGGGCAGTGTGTTCAACGCGCAAAACAGCAGAAGCGAGCTGGCTGGAGCGGCGGAGGTGCAGGAGGACCGCAGGCTCAAGGTGGACCTGCCGATTGATCAGGTGAAGCACGACCCCGCCGTGTGGCGCTGCGGCTGTGAACCGCTCGGTCCTGTTTATCTAACAGGAAGAAGAAGAAGAATTGATTTCAGTCCAGGAACACTGTTAGCAACACCACCATAGGTAAACACAGGCCACCTGGACAGGCGCTGACTTCATTTATCTTAAAAATATGAAACTCCTCTTGTAGTTTTAGAGCTTTCTGTCAATAAAAACAAGCAGAAACACGAAAGCGGAAGAACATCATGACAAGCTGTTTACATATGATTGAAGGTCGCTAGTTGTAGAAAGTGACATTTATATGTCTTTTTGATTACAGCGTAGGTTTACGTGCCTTATAATCACCACGAGAGTCTCCAAACACTCAGCAACAGAGACAAAACTAACGGTTGCCCTCGTTCAAAATGTGTGACTTTAAACAAACTCTCAGGACTTCTGTGTGGTTGTGATGTCACAACTATACAGTCACCACCCCTCGACCAACCCCCAGTCCAGTCATGGTTACAAAAACACCAGAGAAGGAGATATGCAAGCAAGATGGGCATGATGTGCTCAGGCCTGTTATAGCTGACCAATCAAAGCCAGATAGTTTTTTTCCAGAGGGTGGCCTTACAGAGACAGGCACCAAAACCGACGGTTCAGACGGGTGGGTGAATAGAGGTGCTGCAACAATGGACCGTATGAGAAAAAGATGTGTTTATATAAAGTTAAAACATGTGAACATTTTCTCTTAGACACCCAAAATAAAACAATTAACCTGAAAATGAGCATAATGTGGGACCTTTAAAATAAATGCTTTGCCACTATAACATCCTCAACCCATTTTTACCGCAGTAATCGTTACCCTTCTGCGTGTTGTTCAGCTTCAGAAAGAGAAGAGAATGTACTTTTAGTGCAGTGCAACATCATCTTCTGCTCATGAATGCTGTGTAGAGCAAGCTACATAAATATATAAATATTTAGCAAAATCAATACGGCAGTACAGTACGGTGTAAGCCAAGGGGGATCTTGTTTTCTCCCTCCCCGCAGGTTGAGGCCAAGATAGTTGACGAGGATGAGAGTTGCTGTGCGAGTCCCTGCAAGGCCTCCCTCCATGATTCAGACGGCTCGAGTCGGCAGAGGTCTTTGTCTTCAGGTTCCAGGAAGGATGCAAGTACCCCTTATTATGTGTTCCCGCGCAGTAACTATTTCATGTTTAGTTCATTTTTGGTTTATTATTATGGCCAATTTTTTAATTTGCTCACGGATTAGGTCACATGAAAATAGTCTAACCAGCAATTATGGTAATCACCATTTTCATAATTGCAAGAGCATCACGCAGACCTGCTTGCAGCAACTGTACTTGTATCTAATGTGTGTGTAACCTGTTTTTTTTTTTTTGCCCTGTCTCCATGGTTCTCTCTGTGTATGGTGTTCTGTGTATTTACCGATGCAGCCTTTCATTAGGGCAGGGGAGAGAGCCAGTGAAAGGTTTGGGGCACAGTGCTGGTAGAGGATTACAGACACCTGAGCCCCATTTACAACTCTGTACAGCTTAGCTATAACCACAGATACTTTATGTATCACAGCACCGAGGTTACAAAACACATACGTGTGTGTATTTGTGATTGGAGTGGAGCTCGTAACAGTACGTGGTTGCATTGGATGCCTGTCCTTTACTCCGGCTGTTGTGTGCGCTCGCGGTGATGAAGTGGGGCTGAGATGTGTCTACAGATGTTTCTGCATGGATCTGTGGTTCCTAGAAATTACAGTCATTTAAATACACTTATTTTTGCTCTAATAATCCTCGAGGGGCGGCGATATGAAGCAGTGTAACCGTGATGAATGCACACAATAGTTGGCTGATATTACTATTCCAAGCAATTTCATTCGGCTTTGAAAATGAGAAGATATTGAGCCTTATTTAAGCAATCAATAACCTTGAACATTTTGTTTTAATGAAAACTATAATTTCAGGCAGTGGCAACTACACCATAGGGGAATGTTTTGGTGGGGTGATGATTTTGCTGGCGTATGCACTTTTGCAATAAAGATATTCTTATCGGGATAATTATTGACTCCTGGGGGCCAGTTATGACCCTGGCTAAAGACCACATCAATAGCTTAATTCATTACTTATCGCTTTTAGTCATACAAGAATGTTGCTGATTCAGATTGGCTATGGATTGCAGGGGAAAGACCATTAGATAATGGAAAATAATAATAATAATAATACTATTCCCGAGTACAGACTCAGCGGCTTTATGCAATATCCATCCCGCCAAATAATTTTTTTGATTTGTCAGCTCGTGAAGACTGACACGAGGATATGGCAGGGGTTTTTTTCACGGCTGAAGACATCACGCCAGAACACATCTTAAGCAAGACATGACATGTCAAATCCGTTTTTTTACGCTGGAGCTGTCCAAATTGTACCTTACTGGCAATTTGCTTTGCGGCAATCTCGCTGTGTGTCCTCGTATCCAGCACTTTGGCATGTATTTAAAAGTTGCCGCGATCAGACTGAGATAATGATGCTGCAGGTGAAACTTCCCTTACTTAAAGTCAAATCATCGCTCACACAAAATCCCTCCTCTTCTCCCTCTGAGGCCCAAACAGGCTGTCGCTGTCTGGTTGTCGGCAACCTCATCATTTAAAGGGCTGTGAATAATAATGAGGGGATAACTGCGCCGCTATGACTCATACTTTGAGCGCCGTTCGGACAGATTTCCTCCCACTCCCGTGCTCACATTGTGCTCGTGAAAATACCCCGGCGCACTCGTCCATACGCGCACACGGAGTATATAGTAGATATTGATGACCAAATTCAATTACATGATTACATTTTCAGCCGAAAGCTTTAAATGATTTATTGCATCGAATTTAAATAGTGAATACATTTACAGACAAGCACATCGGTGAGGCTGTTGCGTGTGCCTGATATTGACCTGTGCGGTCCGGGCCAAATAAAGAATAACGAGATTCAGCATCTCTGCCAAGTGGAGATGTCCGCTGGGAGTGAAGGCAGGCTATCTCAGTGGAGGAGAGCGCGGGACGGCCGGCTGGAGCCCGATGCACATTTATCAAAGCTTTTCTTATAATCACTTGACTGACTTTTGTTGGGCTTTCTGAAGGTTGGGTTTTCCTTTAGAGTGCACTCTGTTAAGGAGTTGATTGATTTCATGAGGAGGGGTGGGGGTGGTGGGGGGGGGGCTCTGTCTATGTTGCAGATGTCATACACCGTTAGGAAATGCGGACAAGGGTAGATATGTACTCACTGGTGTGGTATTGTGTTTACAACTATCATTTGTTTTGATTTAACAATATCGGCTGATTTATCAACCAGTCGGCTAAGCATTTTTTCTTAATTAATATTGTTAGAAATGCCAATACGACCAGGGACGGTTGATCAATCGTCTTCCTCTTCGTAAGAATTTTGTGATAAAAGATCGAATCCTTATTGACCACCGCATTGATCCATCCCTTTCCTATTCCAATGCGAGTCCATTTCATTTGTCTTTCCAGTTGTTTTTTTTCCCCGTGCTCCTATTCCCCGAAGCTTAGGTTTAGCCATTCCAAAGGCCTTATTCTCCCCATGCAAGGTCAACTATAATCAACTCGAGACAATGTCACCGCCTTGCATTTCCAGCGAGCGCAGGCAGAGGAAGACGACTCCTCTGGGCTTTTAAGGACCTACTGCATTATACCATTCAATTACTGTTCATTAGACAGTGTACCACCATTAATCAGACGGAGATGTTCTGCTAGTCCTCAGCGGGGACAATGAACTGAGGAAATTCATTCCGGCTTCCTGTGCCGGGGCCGCTGTTTAGTGGTAAGCAGGGAGATGACAGTTCGGAATGCACCGAAGCTTTCAGTGTAAGAGGCATCCTAAACTGAACTGCTGCTCCACTCTTGGTATCTGTTTTCAAGTGAAGTTCTCTGCCTTGCCCCCCCCCGTCTTTGAATTTTAAGAAACATAGGCTTTGTCAGAGATTTACTGCATATGTGGGGGAGTATTACGAATCTGATATATCACTAAAAGGTGAGAAAGCTGACAGATTTACCGATTAGAGCTGCATATGCATTGGATATGACTAGATGATGATATGAGAAACTGATTTATGTTTTCCAGGAGGCTAAGGAGAGGGAGGTGGGTTCCAGGCTTTGCAGGATACGGTCACGGATGTCCCAGTTTTTCAAGGGTAGGTTCATCAAAGCATAAAGCCCCGGTAGTAGCTCACTGGCAGCGGCGGCAGCGGCGGCCCCCACGTTCCCCTCCACAGCACCTAATGCACCCATAAAGAGACCACTAATACACTCTGCATTACCAGTTCCTCCCTCACATTGCATGTCACCGGATCCGCAACCACCTCTGAACATCTGGGAGAGCTTTACGCCATGCTTTATGGAGACCATCTGGTTGAGTGGGTTTTTTTGCCTTCCCCAATCTCAGATGACTTATTCTAGTATTAAAGGCACCTGCACATCAAGGTGTGCCACGCTGAGAGCCTGGGATTATTCACCGCTCTTTATATTTCCCATGTCGTTTGCAATTTGGAACCACTCAGACAGAATGAGAGGGATATGTAGCTTGTTACTATGAAAATCTATTTTTTTTTCTTCCCCCCTCCATGATTTCTTATTCTAAGTAGAATTGCATGGTCTGACTTTTATTTGATTGATCTAGAGAAAAACACATCTGAAAAAAAAACCAAAAAAAAAAACCAAACCAAACAAAATAACTGCTATGCGCGTTTGATTGCGGGGTGGGGTGGGGTGGGGGGGGGGAAATAACATAGTGTTAAAACACAAACCAAAGCAATGATGTAAACCCGACATTCGCCTTTGTCGGGGGAATGTGCCTTTCAGCTGGGTCAGGCAATTTCATTCTAATTGCCTACAAAACACAGGCTTTGGTAGTGAGGCCCGTTCAGTGGCTCGCCAGCATCTTCAATTGTTCCTCGCGAAAAAATTCCAAAGGTGACTAAATGGGAACGGGGTGTGAATCCCTGCACATGGTTATCACTGTCTGCCCTTCAATCTGAGGCTCAACCTGCCAGTGTGACACCGGGAAAATCACTGCATCCTGTGCTAACAGCAGGCGCCCAACCTCGCTCACGTGTCCACAATTACACGTACACGCACACGCACATATGCACAGAGAGAATCTTAGCAGACAGCGCTTGTTTTTCTCCACCGCGTGTGCATGATTTGTACGTACATACACGCATTCTCTTTCAATTATCCTCATATTGGCAGTGCTTGAGGTCGAGGTGCAGCCTTGTACACTCTAGTACTCACTATGATTTCCCTGCAGAATATCAATGGACACTGCAGGGGGCATTTGAAATAAATCACAGCACATTATTGCTCGCAGACTCCAGACCCGGCACACTCACTTTTTTTTTTTTTTTTCTCCTGTCCCTATCACATTATATTGTTGTTGCTGTTCATGAATGGTTCTGCATCATTCATGCATCATATTCTCCCGGCTGTCACAGTGGATCTGCAGATGACACAGATGCAAAGCTTAACGGGAGTCTCAGAAGCCGTATAGCGGAGGCAAGCGGGATGTGAAAGGAAAATGCAAGTGATCTCTAACAGAATCAACCCAGCCTGCCACCTGCTTTGCATCAAAATGTCAATATCTGGGCCAGTTTTTATCCTTGAAAGGATCAGCTGAGGGAAAGAGGAGACCCTTTTTCTTTTTTTTCCTAAAAGCAAATCTACCATCAAAGCACTTGCTCTGCCTCCTTCATATACTTTATTCCATCTTGACTTCTATGTATAAAAGCAGGAGACACCACTGGGTTCAGTTTGGCTGAGATTCTCCTTCAAAAGTTATTGGCACCGTGCACAATGGCCTTGTAATTTATGAGAACTGTTAGGGCCTCTGACAGAAGTTGTAAAGCATCCTGACTGATTGGGTTGATATGAGATGTGTGCAGTCATGGCATATTGTCGCCTGTATGCGCGCGCGGCACGGAGAGAGTTGCATGGCTCGCTCTGTCACAGATAAATTACTCCACACAGTCAAATTAAGTTGCTGTAAATCACCCCCGCAGACCCGAGACTAGTCCTGAGTGACGACCTTTACGCCTATTTGACTTTAAGTCTTATTTATGTTAATCACATCTGTATTATACTGATAGTAAAATTGTGACGTATCCCAAAAGGTCATTGTTTTGCGGTGCGGCACGTGACGGGGACAGAAAAACACACCAGGTTTTGTTTACCACAAAGTGTGACAAGTCTTGTGAGGAAGGTTTGACTCTTGATTAATATGTTTTTATCTTGTCTTTTTTTTTTTTTTACAGAAAGACATAAACAATAGCATTCATTGCTTTGACCCGCATGACATTCATTTAAAAGGTATGTACCACACAAACAATACAATTAAATGTCTCATTGCTTCAACTCTCATATACATAAAACATAAAGTAGAGTGTAGCAAGCGCAGCATGCTTCGTCAACCATATGGGGATACAGCATGTTCCATGTTACTGTAACAAATTCAACCACTTGTGAGCATTACATATGCTTGGAGTGGATTTCAAATGTTCATGAAATCCCTCCACAAAGGGTTTTGTGATATTTACCACACTAAAGTTATCACGCGCGCTATTAATGTTAGTCCACTACAATGCATGTATGATACAGAATATACATTGGAGTTTTTGTTTTTATTCAGGAGAAGAGCAAGCGATATCCTCGGGGATGACTTCACACTGAGGGGAGAGCGAGAGCCTTTGTTCACTACGGCAAAGTCGGAGGCAAATGTATGCTTTTTCTTCTCCTTCATTGTACACATGTCATGAAAGGCCTTCGAAAAAAAGGGACGGCCGCTCCCAGCAGCCATAAGTTTCCACATTTACATGGCGGAGAACTAATAACTTCCAAAGACGGCGTGTCGAAAAATCAGCCATTGTGATGCGAGAGAGGCGCCTGCGTGTGATCTCCCCCTGCACTCGAGACGACAGGCCCTGTGAAGTGCACCACTGCCCAGTTACACATTAGCTTTGATTGCCAGTTTGTTCTGCGCATAGCCCGTAGCTTTGAACTGCGTCTGCAGATGAAAGCCAACCTTGTCCACAGTGTGGCCGCTGTAGACCGCTGCTGTTGCTTATTTGCTTCAGGCACCATCAAGGGCTTTGGGACTATTTTTTTTTCTTTTACTCCTATAGTTCTGTACCACGCTGTATTGAGCATTATGTATAATTTATTATACAATACATCCCTGACACAGCACCCCGTCTGGACTCCATTGTAATCTAATGCCTCTCCTTTTTCTTTCTGCATGTTGTGTTGAGTGCGGCCAATGTATGAGACCACTAAGGTATGTCTTTGTTGTGTCCAGCAGATATACTTTGATACTAGTGGTTCCCATGGTGAGGGCATCGCCACTCATTGCTTATCTCTTCCTTTCTCTCCCCCCTTCCCTCCCTCCCTCCCTCCCTCTCTCCTTCTCTTCCCTCTAAGAGTGGCAACCATAGAACGCAGTGTCAGACTGCTAAGGACCAGACGTCCTCGCTCTCCTCTGTCTCCAGCAGCCAGCTGCTCATGTATAAGATGAAACAGTGTTATAAACCAAATAAAAATGTCTTGCCTCTTGACAGCCCCACCGTGAATATATGGCCTCTTATTTCTGTGAATATATTGCATAATTATGTATGGTTATGAATATTACATGGAGCCTCACACTGAGTGCATGGTAAGATGCCTAATTGCGGAGTTTAATTATTAAGAAGCAAAGGTCCTGAGCGGGTTTTGTGAGAAGCACTTTTGATAAATTATTTTTTGCAGTTTTCTGATGAATTATTTTGGGGCCTTGTGTCTAATCAGCCCAGCGTAGTGGACGGCGTAACTGCTCTTGAGAGAGACTTATCTTCCCACGGAGAGGAATTACTATGCTGATTAAATCCAGTGAAATCAACTAATGACTTAATGATATTGGAGTGGATCAAAAGAATGAATCACTGCCTCTCATAGTGGTGGCTGCGGAAAAAAACACAAGGGCACAGTGATGGGTAGAATGAGGGCTGTTGCCGCTGACCCCCGGGGCGCAGCTTTAATATTTTCTGTGTGACATGAGGGAGCGAAAACCGAGGAGGACGGGGAGCGTGTGATGGTATGTGCTAAAGCAAACCAAAGCACCTCGTATTAAACACAGCGCAGAAGTGCTTTACTTTATACTTCGTATGAAGCACTTCAAGGAAAAAGTCCGGAGAGGCCGACTAAACAAGGAATAATAAACTAGATCTCCCTCAAGTACTGCCAGAGCCACTAGACACTGCTGCTTGTATAACTACAGTACCATTGCTCTCTCTTCCTCTCCAGCTTGTACCATAACTGAGGCGCCCACACAACAAAAAATAAAAAATAAAAAAAATCCCTCCATAGTTACGCATTCAGATCAAGTGCACTTAGTATGCAGAGAAGTTTAAGGCTTGACCTCGGATTTGTGTCGAGAAGAAATTTGCGGATGAATAAAACAGGCTCCTCTGGATGTTGCTTCGAATATAGAACCGGCGCACACGACGCATTCTTCCATAAAAGCTGATGGCAGTAATTCAGACAATACCGCTGACCCACTTAATCGCGGTTCTCTGTCACGCTGTCACAGAGGCACAAGTTAGGCCCACCACAACTGTGGGATCAAACGCGGGGTAATAGCCGGGCTCCTTTCCATTCCCCTCCTCCTGCAAAATGCATGTCGGTCTAGCACTCGTGAAATGCAGTCAAGCCGCTTTTTTCGCAAGCGCAAATACGTGAATAATTGATTGGTATTGACGTGAGGATCACCTTGGTGTATCCAGTAGTTGTTTGGTTTAGAAGTCTCCCGCGGAGGGAGGCAGGGGTCCGGCCATCTGTCAATAACACGTCAGTCGTCTCACACGGCGAGGCACTCTGACCAGCTCAGACGCTTCGGTAAGCAGCTCAGCGCTTGCTCTCGATGTGATGTTAAATCAGCTGCTCCGCTCAGGAAAAAAAAAACAAAAAAACAGGAGGCTCGTGGCTACGGTGCCGCAGGTCTGCTTCTCAAAGTTGTCTGGAAAATAAAGGGCCGCAATTCTGTCCTCTTGCTGTGATATAATTGCAGTCATTATAAATGATAGATTACAGCGCAGAGTGCAGTTTACTCTATGGAACTCAAAATAACAGCTGATGCATAATATATACATGCTGCAGCGCGCGTTCCCTTTTTGACCTTTACCCAGGTAAATGAAACACAAACACCTCTTCACAGCACACGTCGGGGAAAAAGATTTCCTTAGATCAGACGTACTCAGTAGCAAATTCAGCTGGGCCACGTCGTAAAACGAGGATATGAAGATGGGCCAGACATTTTCAGCAGCCTATTTAACTTCATTCCAGCATTTCACGCTCCAACACCGATGTTGTTCAAATCATATGCCACCTCAAGTGCTCCTCAGTTTGTTGCACTAGCTAACCTTGCATACACTATTTTACGTTAATGGTGTTGATCCTAAAAAAAAAAAAAAAAAAGTTATCAATATGACCTTTGGTTACTGCAATGCACTCACTGAAAATAAAACACATTGATACAAAACATAGTCATCATAGTAAAATAAGTTAGTATTGGCAGTCCAGGTGGGGTTAAACTGATGGCGTTTGTGGTGATTTTTAAGTTTCAGGGTTGACAGACACATTGCCACTCAAGCATCTGCCTACTTTTGTCAATAGCCAGATGTTTTGAAAAGCCATAACTTGGTCACCTGCATCATAATAGAAAACATTGCTTTGTGAAAGATTCCTGATCCGTATACCTGATTGATACAGATCAAGTGCAAATGGGCAACTCAGTTTTAATATCTTCTGGATACAGTCTGCTGAGGCATATAATACAAGAATATGGGGACTTATAAGTACATCACATCTGTGAGCATATGTGTATGTGAGACATATATGGACATATTCATTATATGTTTAGTTTACACATTTTGTCACATATCAGTATCACGTCAGTCATATATTTACATCCAATTAGGACAGCTATTAAGTGGCTCTTGTGCAGCTTAGGTTAGGTTAAGTCATGACCCTGAGTCTTGTTGTTTTCACCTCCTGCTTTATTTTGAAATCATGCCCTTGTGTGTCTTGTCTTGCTCCTTTCAGCTCCTCCTCTGTGAGTTTTTCCCTCCTCCCAGCAATTTCCTGCTCCTTCCCTCACCTGTCCTGCTCCCGCCTCACTCCACCTGTTCCTCGTCCTCTCATCAGTGTGTCTGTGTATGTGGTCTCTGTTCTCCCTCATCGCTTGTCTTGTTCCGTGTTCTCTGTGTTTGATCCATGGTCATCTGTGTCGCTGCCCTGTCTTTCCCAGCTATGTCTCCTTGTGTCTCACCCCGGTATGTTTCTGGTATTTGCTCCTCTTGTATTTCATTGATTAGTACTTTGCCTTTGTTGCACATTGTTGGAAGCTTTTCTTTGCTACTTTCTCTGTTGTCCTTTGTGACTTGTTTTTGATTTCTCTTGGTCTTTTTTTATTGCCCTTATTTCTACCTCACATTTCTGATAATCAGAGTTTTTTTAAATTAATGTGCAGCTGTGCTACTTTGACTCTGTAGCAGCATGTAATCTGCAAAGTAACTAGTAACTAAAGTTACTGAATACATGCAGTGAGTAAAAGTACACATTTTTCACCCAAATGTTGTTGAGTGGAAGTGCAAAGTAGCAGGTAAAACAGAAATATTTAAGTAAAGTACGGAAGCCTGAAAATATTAAGGGCAGCACTTCAGTAAAAATGCTTAGTTTACACTCCACCACCAGCTCAAGGGCGCATACTGTTGCTGGCTGTTGTGAAAGTTTTAAAGGACACTCCAGCCAAAGGTGGCATAGGACAAAAGCGCACTTTTCAGTGTTGTGTGGAGTGGAGTGAAAATTGTCGAAGGTCAGTTTTATTCAGAGGCTCCACATGCCTTGAGAGCTGTATTGAGCCTCCTCGCGGACAAGACGGACAGGTGGTGTTATGAAAAGAACTTTTTTCACCACCGGCACCATCCAGAGCCACCGGGAGGCTACTCCCACCCGCCTCCCCCCTCTCTCTCTCTCTCTCTCTCTCCCTTACCCTCTCTCTGTCTCTCTCCCTCCCTCTCTCCAGCCTGGTAGCTGCCCACCGTCTGAGGCTAATGGCCGGGAGTACAGCTAAAAGCTCTCAGTGTGATAAGGTAATATGGAGTCATAGAGGGAGCGAGACAGAGAGGGGGGAAAAGAGTGCCGTATCAGTGCGACCATATACACTGATCACACGGCGATGAGGAAATGGTCTAAAAATAAAAACAAATGGGGAACGCTGGATGATATCACAGCGCCCAGACTGCTGACTGCAGTGTTTGCAGTCATATCCAGATCCAGGTTATGAAGCACGGATGACAGTGGGAGCCGAGACTTACTGCTGTCCTCTCGACCGACCTTCCCGATGTCATGCATGATAGAATAAGAGAGAATGGCAATCTGCTTGTAAATACACTGAAAACATCCTCGTACTGTGCTTTTATCTGCGGTAAAATTATCATTCATGTAGTTGCTTTTCAGCTTTTTACTGTCTACTGTTGTTTTGTACCATACAGTAGATGGTGGTCATAAAGGGAACCTTTTTTTCAATATAATGACTTTATACAAGCATGACTTATTGTTTTAAGATGAGATTTTGAGATACTACTGGTCATTTATTTGACGAAGTTTCTCTCATTATGATACCAGCCCAGGTAAATAGAATAGTGTAGTTTAATGTTTTAGAAATATGCTAGTGTAAGTTTACAAAAGTTATCCCAAGTATACTTTAAGTTTTAGAGCTTTACTTAAAGCGTATTTTAAACAGAGTAGCTCAAAATGGATGTCGTTAAATTCAACTTTTATATTCTATAATACTGTAAGTGGTATTTCCATGTACTTCCAAAAATGTATATATTGTAAATTGAACCAAAGTGTACAACTAAATTGCAAATACTCATTTAGTGTCCTTTCTTAAAGTGCACTCTATTTTCCCTTCATTATAGTTGTGTTTAAGCATACTTAAAACAGTGCATTTTTAGTGTTTGTTCATTTTAAGCTGTACTTCAGTGGACAATATTATTTTGAGGTTTTTCATTATTTTAAGATACTACGTTATTATTTTAAGAAGCAGCCTTTTCAAATACGCAATTGTTATTTAAAAAAAAAAGTTTCCTAACAAAATCAAAGCAGATTACTTTTATACACCAGCCGCTCTCTTCTCTCGTCTTTTTGCAGCTCCTCGCCACCACCAATATGGCTGCACACACATTCATGCACAAATTTGTCTTTCCGTTTCTTCCTGTCCACTTGCTTTTCTTACTTTCTCTCTCCTTCTCTTCCCACCTCCACTCCCCCTCTCTTGTTTTCCTTTATCTGCTTCCCAGACTGGCTGTCCTTAGTAAGATGGATGTGTGCATTCCCAGGGCAGATGGCCCTGTTGTTACTCTGTGTACTCGGCTCACACTTTAACACCCGGCCTCCTTGTCTGGCCTGACGGGCCATTGCCTGGGGAAAGGACTCTGCTTCTACACTGTGCAGCGAACGTGTGTGGTGTGCAGCTAACCGCATGGGCGCTTGCACCTTTTTTGTAAGGGAGTAGACTCCAGCAGGCTGTGTGCCAAAGACACAGATGGCTTCTTTCTTAAAGGATCACAGACCTTTTTTAATAGGGGAGCTTTAATATTCATTCATTTATATAGTGAGTCATTTATTTTGCTGACATTTTCTCACGAGTACGTTGAGAGATTTTCAGTTTATTTATTTCAAGACTAATAACCTGAACATCTCTACTGTAGATCTCTAACTAGCATCCAACACATCCTCATACTTAAACAACTGAATTGATCGGATCGTAGGATTACCAGCATATGTCACCATTCCCAAAACAACACCACTGTCGCACGACTGGCACATGTACAGGATGTATTGGACCACCATAATACGGTCGCAGTTCGTTTAGGTTTAGGCAAGAAAACTGCTTGGTTAGTTTTAGGAGAACACCATACAAACAAAGGTAATTAACTAACATGCAATAATTTTGAGGTAAGGTCAAAGGTCGGGATACTGTAACTAGAGTTGATTGATTTTGAGGTGAGATTTCTCCACATTGCGGCAGTGAAATGTAGAATGATTTTTTATGTTTGAGACAAATACATACTTACCAATATCATACTCATCAGAGGCCTCCAAATGTTTGTCTTTCTTTACTTAACAGTCAATAATTCAAGATTCACGACTTTCCGCATACATCATATACTAATCCTGCTTATAGATATTTTAAATTTCCTCATTCCGACATCAATTTCACGGCTAAACCTGGAACACAGTCGAGCATAATGTTGTTTACTCTGTTGTTTAGCCCGCTGGACAGCTGTGTGCGGACGTCTTTTCATGCTGGTATGTGCATCGTAGTCGATAATCAGCCCATCTGGGACGCGTCTTTGAACCGCCAGATTAACTACATGCCACTTCCCGCTGAGTAATTCTCACACACCACTTGCCTTTTTCAATTACGGAATGTAAGTATTCTGATTGTCTTTTAACAAAGACTGCTGTTTGCCGCATACATGTCCTACATGTGTTCACCTCCTACCTGATAACTACCCCTGATTGGGCACCATTTTGCATGACGGCGGCCCGTGCCTTTTTTGATTGATTCGTTCCATTTCACTGCCATGATAAACTTTTATAACACCTATCATTTACTGGCAGCATGTGTGGACCTCTTTAGGAGATCTGTGCTTGATTTCTACTCGGTGATCTAAGGATGATAAATCACTCGCTACACATAAATTATATCGGCGAAATCACACGCGGTGTAAGCCTTCTGTGTGCGCATATGTAAATCCGGCCCGGGGAATGTTCTGCTGTGCGAAATTGCAGGTCTTTGTCTACCCTCTAACCATACAATTTCTTTCATTTCAATCTCGGCACGCAATTGGAATATTGTCCCTTAGCTGCTCCTATCATATGTAATGAATGTGCTGCCCCAAAGGTGGGAGCTGTAATTGATTAAAAACCATAATGTTTTTCCATGCCTCAGAGTAGACGGTGATAAGGATATCTGTGATGTGTGAGTGTGTAGGTGTCCTGCATATGTGTGTGTGTGTGTGTTTGTGTGTGCATTTGTGTGGACACTAGGATGGGACATCAAAGTGCGCCGTGGCTCTATTTCATCCTGGCTAATGAAGAAGCTGCGAGTGTGCTTCTGGGTCACAGTGGGAACATGCACAGCGAGGTCACTTCAAAGGCGGGATAATGACGGATTAAGTCTAAATCACGGGCGCGCTTTAGTCGCTGTCTCACATCCAGCCTGTCGCTTTGCATTTTATTAACAAATCATCGCAATATGATCTGGTAAAATGTGCCTGCCTTAATTTCCCTTGTCCGTCTTGCCCACCGTGCAAATCCTCTGCATCCAGACTAGCGGATCGTGGTGGGCAGAGTGGTGGGCCTTTTTTTTATAAGCCCTCGATGGTGATGAAATATTCTTTCATTAGCGTCCATATTTCTCCTCGTGTATTCATGTTTTAATGCACTGCTCTCTCCGCAGTTCCTTATTGCTTTGTGTTGTGTGCGTGACAGTGATGCAGCTTTTCATTTACGGTGGCCCTACAGCTGCGCGAGCCAGCCGTTCTGTTCCTGGCCTGCCTCAGTTCTGCATTTTAAAATTAACCTGCGCGCCCACGGGCCTTAGCGCTCTGTTGACGAACAAGTAAAGCAGAGATGTTTCTGTATCATAAAGCGAGGAGTCATAATGCTCCAACCCTTCGATCCCCTAGAAATGCTTTAGAAGGAGGCGACACTCCAAGATTATTGAGCTCTTAGCACTCTTATGTGTAAGAGGATGGCACATGAATATACTGTTTCACTGCCATTCATCTTGTTCAGTTTATAACCTCCCAGATCTCTGACCCCGGGCCTGCTGCGCCTGTGGAGTTACAGGTATGTAGGAAGCACTCAGGGAGGGCTAATTGCTGCTGGAGTGATTTATCCTCCTGTAGACCCCCGAAGAGCTCTTGAACACCCAGATACGCTCCTCATCGGCGCATCCAAGCGGGCGTAATCAAAGGGAGCGACTGCAGAGCCAGGGAAATTGTTCTTTGAGATCGAGAGGTGCAGTGTCAGGAAATATTTGATGCATTTCAGCCGAAGTTCAGGGAAGAAAGGTCTGCTGGTCATTGTTTGAGTGCCAGACTGTACGCCACTCCTTCTGAACAACTTATAACAACTAATGTAACTGATGAATGATTTAAAGGGCCCTGATAACTTGGTGCAAGCTTTGAGCTGTATGCATTTCAGACAACTTCCTGTCCTTCACCTCCTGCCTCTCTATGTCATCACAGCGTGCAACTCAATGTGATGTATCGCTTGGCCTGTTGGACAGAAAGTCATCTTCCTGCTCACTGTGCACTCATGAGTAGAAAGGACCGCCTCTTTCTGGAGCTCTCTGTCCTGATTGGGTAAATTGAGCAGGGATTCCAGAAATTCTCTCTTCTTTGTAACTGCGTGAGCGGGAGGAAGAGGGACATGGGTTACTGACCAAACACTCTTTAACAGTGATTACTGTTGGAATATAGAGCTATTTAACACCCATTTTGATAAGAAAGTAAAGCTTACAGCAGCTTTAAGGTGTTCTTGATATCATGAATTATTTGTGACTAAATAGGAAACAAAGAAAGTAAGAATTTTTGGGGAGATAAGACTAAAATGTTGGATGTAGTTTGATCAGACTCAGGTGCCAGCTGTTAGCATAACAAAACAATTAGAATGAGATTTTAGTAAAAATGTTGCTAAATCCTGATTGGTGTACAGAAGTGTGTGACATCACCTTTTCCCAACCAAGTAAAGCAGCAAACACATAAATACAGAAATCTCTTTGAACAGAACAACATTTTTTCCAACTTTTGCAGATTATTTAGACACAACTGATTGAGAAAATCAGTTTTCAGGGACTTTCCGTCATTTATCTAGCAGAACTGCAACCTTTATATCGAAGTATTGAATATATTCATGTATTGGGCTGTCAGTCTGAGAAAATAGGCAATTTAAAAGTACGTCCAAGTCAACTCCGGGAAATCATGCCAGGCTTTCCCCACTATTTTCTGACACTTTCAGTGTTAACATATGCTTAATTACTCGCGAAAATAATCTACACATTAGAGGATAATGAAAATAATCGTTAGCCCAAAATCCAGGCTATCCTGTATGTTAATGTACACATTCCAGCGCCAGCAAAGTTAATTCGCAAAACACAGACAAGATAATCCAGTGCACTGTACGTTCATTAATAAGACACACTGTAAGTGCCGAAGTGAATGCTTAGTAGAGGATTATTGGAGCTGAAACTGGGTTGTCCAGCCGCTGTCCAGAGAGGGAGTCAGCAGAGGCTCATTTGTTGGAGGCTCTGTGGCAGCTCCCATTTCACCTGGGTTCCCCATGTTTAATTGGCCTCATTATGTGATTAACTTAGCAAATTTACCCCTTACCCTCAAGGCACGGCTTTGAAACACTGGCAGACCACAAACCTTCCCAAAGTCACTCCATCACTGAAACCACAATGTCAGCGTTTAGGCCGGGCCATCACATTCCACGGGGAAGTTTTTCATTTTCCTGCAGAGATGCCTGTATTAACCTCTACACCTTTGACTCACACACCGCTTTTAAAACTGCAGTAATTCATTCCAGGATGATTAGCAATATATCATTGTTTCCCGAGAAATGCTCGGCATGCATATTATGTTGCTTAGCGCACTTTATATGCCCTGTAGATTGTTGTATTACGCGCAGCCTGTGTTGTATCATCTGACTTGATGTTTGCATTCAGACATCTCACGTATGAAATATAAATCTATTTGATTTCTGGGTGCAAAAAAGTGCGCGCTGCAAGGCGGCGGTATGTTCATCTTTAGGCGCTCGCCTCTCTCAAATCAAGCACAACCATGGAGTAAGTGGAAGGAAACAGTAGATTTTCCAATCCAACAGACAAAATCTAATACTCGGAGAGCTCCACTTGTGTGTTTGCGGGGTTCGTAGATATTGGTTTCATCTTGTTGACGTCCGTGGAGAACAGTGGGGGGAAAATGAAAGGAAGATGAAAAGCACAGTGCGTGATGTTAATCCATCCTGCCATCGCTGAAATCTCACAGGTCCTCCCTGACAGTCAGATGAGGCGGCCAGCAAAGTGCCAATTTTACCAGACCACTTGTTATTTGCCAGAAAAGTCATGAGTTCGCTTCCTTGTTTAATAAACCAATGGTGGAGAAGGTGATGCAGGCGAGGAGGAGGAGGAGGTGGTGGTGTGGAGTAGAGGAGGGGCAGTGGGGTGGAGGAGAAGTTTACAAATGGGATCCATCATTTTTCATGCACAGAGGTGACATCCCTCCGTCAGCCAATTTTCGCTCCGATAGCCCAGTCCCTTGGCTCATTGATATCTGCATTAGGGACCTTTGTTAAAGGTCTCATCTAAATGCATTGAAAAACGCCTTGCTCCCTCTGTGTACCTCCTACTGTTAAAAGTGTGTGCGTCCATGCATGTTGCTTGTGCAAAGATTTGCCGACTTGGCTTTGTCTACATTAAGGTTTGGTCTTTGTGGCACAGCAATGTGGTGTCACTGAACCTGGAAAGGGAGAGGGAAAAAAAAAAAAACTAAAACAGCCGGTGAGATAACCGTAAACAAAGCGACAAAAGGAGGGCGCCGCAAGTGTTTTCTCACTCTGTTGTCACCGAGCAAGTCCGCTCACGTGGTGAATTTAATGAATCCATCCAAAATTAACGGCAGAGAACAGGACACAAAACTATGAGCTCATTTCAAGAATGGGGCCGAAGGTCCTGTGAAGGAGTTCATTTCAAATTGGTATAAATATGGCAGTGCCTTCTGTATGAAGTTGCTTTGGAGTAGGCCCATTAACCAAAACACTTCATGGCCACTTAATTTTATTCCACTAAAAACACCACCCTTCGTGCCCCGCTCTTGTACAGTTCAAACTAACCTGACTCCACATCCCTTGCTACTATTAAGAAGATTTAATTTGCTATTCCCGTCCGTCTATTTCAAAGAGCCATAGCGCGCATACGGCAGGAGGTGCTGAGGGGCTAATGTCGCTGTCAATCCGCCATCCCCTCAGCCACAATCTCATGGCTTAATTTCCACACAGATCCGAGCACCCTCGAGCCTCGAGAGGTCTCATTCACGCACTCGAATCGAAATTGGCCCCCAAAACTCTCTCGTCCAGTAATTTCACAACACTTTGGTTATAAGCAACGTTGCACTTTGAGCGGTTTCGGCAGGTGCCTGCTTCATTTTCGGTTTTGTGAACTTTAAAGTAAAAGGTGCGCCGAACCAGCCAACCAATCTGGTAATTCATTAATACATTTAATGCGGATGTATGTCGAGCTTTTCATTTGCAGCTTTTAGGTAGTTAGGCTATATCTCCTGGCACTCTCACAAGATATATTAAGAATAGTAATTAATAAACCTGATAATCTGAAATTGACTAATAATTTGATGCTTGAGGATATCCCCGCAGTGTGGTCCCACAGGGATTCCATTAAGAAGTCCCACCGACTGTAATCTATAGTTGTGCTGTATGATTCCACCATGTTGCCCTTGCAACAGTATTGAAATCCACTTTCAAATGACTTTGAAATGAATAATTTACGTTAGGTTTATGGACCTTGTGGTACATCACAATAAATGAGCCCCAGAATGTTTACAAAAGAGAATTGCACTGGGAGCATCTGTCACCGCCTGTCACTAGTTTGAAGAGAGAATGGGAGTGTTTGACACATGCTATTACAGTTTTGTTGTTGTCCCGTCTTCGGATATGACGCAGGCGAGGACAGGCCCGTGTTATTGTTCTTTAGTCGTTTGGTTTCTATGAGATGAATTAACGAGGCCCTGACCCTCGCTGGGATAATGCTCTTTGAATCAAAGGTGGTGATGCCCACCCTTAATGCTCACGGCTGCGCGCTCTCCTTTAAATAAACTTATTGCCGGCGCACTCTTTTATCATGTGAGGCGGAAATGTCAGCGCCAACTCAAACAGGCTCAGCCAAGCCCTTCCCCAACATGGCGAGATTGGATGTGAAATCGGTGCAAGGGTCACTGACAAAAGAAATTGGGTTTTATGCAGAGCGTGCCTCGACGCACAACATGCCCAAACCACAGGTAAGAAGCGCAGCCCTCACCGGCTATTTTCGACCCATCATTATTTCTCATAAATCCCAAACTAGCCAAGACCAGTGCCTTTGACAGCATGACTGATGAGTTTGCCGTCGTGAATGTCAAGAGGAATGGTCTCCCGCACCTTATCTCCCCTATTTCTCATTGTGAGTGAGACTTGGGGGTTTTTATGGAGAAAAGCCACGGCCGTTGTGATGAGCATTACCCGGTGATAATGAAGGGCACGCTGCTGTACTGTCAGCCTCTACAGACAGGCAGGCAGGCAGGCAGGCAGGCAGGGACCTGCTGGCTTCTGAGAGACGCGGCCCATTCATGCGTTTATGTGCCCTTATGTCTTTATCTGGAGACTGGGAGGAATGAGCATATTTATATATTTACACTATGTCAGCGCAGTGATTGCCTTATCTACTGCCGCCTTCAGTCACGGGGGGGAAATGTCAAGAGGTAATCAAGTCAAATGTGCCTTTTGTCAATGCTATTCATGGATCTCAAATTGTATACTGAACATATTTGTGTGATGGGTCTGTGAAGTGCTCCTTTCTGACACATTTGATTTAACTGGAGATGTTTTTTCCGTACCGTTTGATTATTCATATGATCCACCTTTAAGCCTCGTGTGCTTCCCCCGTATACGCTCTGGAAAAAAAATAAAACCATACATAGTTAATGTTTTGGGGTTTCGCTCTGAAGGCCTTTACTGCTCATTGAGCAATTATGGGTTGTTTGAGTGCAGTCGAAGTTTAACCAAACCTCACAAGTCAAACGTGTACATTTTAAACACCGCTTATGTTTTTGAAAAGATGATGGAGAAAAGCGCGACCCTCTGATTTGATGTGCCTGGTTTCTAGTCCCAGAAGCGAGCCGCAGATCCCACAACGGCTGATGTTAAAGGGCTTTTAGCGATCCCGCCTGTGACTTGGCATGCGAACCTCGCCGGCGCAGACGAACGATAATGAGCTCGGACCCGGGTCTGTGCAGCGACTGTGAGGCAGGAAGCTGCATGTTTATGACGGCTTAAAGAAGCATTTTTATTGCCCAGTTTCCGTCAGAACACTGTTTGCCGAGACCCTGACAGCTTTCCTTGGAGATTAGTCTCAGATACCCCCTGTTAGGTGGCAGTCTGGCCAGATCGCTCTCCCCGCTGGTCCTGCTCTCCCCCTCTCTGTCCCTGTTTTTCTTTCCTGACCCTTTATCTCATTTCTTCCCCTCACTCCCCCTCTACCTCCCCATGTTTCTCTCCCATTTTCTCCGCCTCTTCCTCGCGCCCCACCGTCAGAAGTTTTCCACACTCTGTGTCGCTCCATGCCCTCTGGTTCCGCTGATACAAATCAGGGTTATAACATTTGTTTACCGTGGATAAGAGAGAGGGAGAGAAAAAAAAAACAGTGCAGAGCTAAATGTCAGGGATGATGAGGTGGGTCAGGCTGGCAGTGCTGTTGCGATTACAGCTGTCTTCGCGCGGCATCATCACAAACCCTGACAACCGCGCATCGGCTGCACAATTTATGCTCGGGAGGGCTAAGTCGCCCAGTTCCGCTATTTCACCAAGAAATTAAATTCACATGTTATCTTTGAGAACATCCTTCCTTCTTTTCCTTCCAATACCGGCGTCGGGAGTAAAAGGAGTGCGCGGTGTCAAACTGTGCAGTTCAAAGCAAAGAATAATGGATTCTGGCACACGGATTTATTCCTGCCTTCTTGGCAAAGCTGCACCCAACAAAAGCGCTCTTATCTGCCTGTCGTTCATGTCTGCTTCCTCCAATAGTTAACCAGATATATAGGTACTAATAGGCTGCGCCAGCAAAAAAAAAAAAAGTTTGATGTCAGTTTCGATGACTTTTCACCAAGCAGGTTGTCAACTGCTCACGCCTACACCCCAACGCCTGCAATGTTTGCGGAGCGCCTTGTGTATGAGCTATATGATTCTTTCATGAGCCGTGTGGTGGCTGGCCTTTCATAGGCGCGCACTCATTGAGCACTTAATCAATACCTGTCATCTTGAACTCATCCTCTAAAGTGGGCCCCTGTTCTTTGTCTGCCCTGTAATCCATCTCCATACAGCTATTTGAATTTGTATTACCAGCTAAGAGGACCTTCTTCACTATCAGAAGACTTAACAGATTGTTTAAGGACCCTCGGCGCGTATTTTCATAAGCACAAGACCTGGTTTATAAAAACCTATACAAGGGCCTGAGGACCCGGTGCACTGTGGCAGGCAGGGTAAGCCGGGAACGTGTGGAGAATCCCAGATTTGGAGGAAGGCAATTTCGGTGTCTTGGTTTTTCTGATTGTTTTGTTAAAGCTGGTTTTATTGCTGTTGCTCAGCTCTTCTGTCTGTCTATTTGCTCTGGGTTTAAGGAGTCGCCAAAGGTAATTTATAGTATTTCCCCCCCTAGGAGAGTATTTGATAAGGCACTTCTAAAGCCGCCCGGCCACGCGCTCGAGAAAGGGGGAAGAAACTCGCTTTGGATTCGGCATGAGTGCGGTTTCTAAATCACTGCCAGCCTTCTCGTGATTGTACTTTCACGAGTCTATCTGTAGTAAAGACTGATAGTACTCCGGGCGCGACGCTAGAACGACTGTAGTTTGTGAGTTTATCTGAAGCAAACATTGATAGTATTGGAGGCACAAAGACGCGACACATTTAAGTGTTTTGTTGTTTTTGTTTTGTCTTGTTTTTTTTTTTTTTTTCTCTCTCTCTCTTTTTTCCCTGCCTTCGCTCAACTCCTGTGTTCCAGTCCTGCGGCTCAGCCTCTCTCAGAAACAAATGTGCAGCGATCCGTGCTCTTAACACAGTTAAGAAAATAGTTTTTCGAAAATTGGACCTTGAAGAATTCAGAGCGGGTGAGTAATTGGAGGTCAATGGAAAGCAATGCTCCACGACAGAGCTGAACCCCGCAGAGGGAGAGAGCGAGCGAGCTAGAGAGACAGAGAGAGGAGGAGGGGAGAGAGAGAGAGAGAGAGAGGAGCCGGCGGAGTGTCAATCAGTCTGCGTTTTGCCCGCATTGCCCCTTAATTTAATCACTGTTTAATTACTGCTGTCCCCTGAGGGGCGCTCTGTTAGGTTCAGTTACTGCGCTTTTTCCCTTCCTCTGCCTCCATCTCTGGGTGCATATTTAGCCCTTGGACAGTCTCTCTAAAGCAGGCCACTCTCTCAGAAGCCTCAGCAGTATTTCAACCTTACCTCGGGGCCCCCTCGCACAAATCTGCTGATGATAATGTCAAGGGCAAGCACATATGCATATGTGTGATGAAAGCTGCCTGCAGGAGGAGAGGCATGGCAAACACACAACTTTATCCGGCGGGGCGAGGGCAGGAGGAGAGGGGAGAACGTCTCGAAGAACCAACAACACCACCCGCTGCCCGCTCCCCCAGGACTGCCCCATCCCCGAATGTAAGTCTCTGCACGCAGGGTTTGGATGTAACATGGAGCCCGAGAGCTTTGCAACTCATCTTCATGGAAAAAAAAAAAAAAATCACTGCTGGAAGGAGCGGTCAGCTTTACATAAATGCTCCCTGGCACTTTATAATGTGTACTGTCATATTAGTGTCCAAACACAGTGCACACATGTTGTGGTTTCTCTGGATTACCAGCAGCCCACCGCCACAGATCGTACACAGGGTACCGTGTCGGGGGAATAACTCACATTTAGCTCTTAAGCTAGAGCAATCAATATAAATTTAGCATGGTAATGATCAGGTGCAGGGGGTGTAAGTCTCCTGTGCCTCGCTCTCTCTCTTTTCCCGGTGCTTGCAGCGGCGCCGCGGCTCCCAGAGGCCCATGGGTAACACGGCTGAGGCTCGGCGCCGCACGTCAAACCTCAACTGAGGATTACAGCGGGGGGAAACAAACAAACAAGGCTGTCTCAGAGTCTTAGCGGCAGGCATAGGCAATAGCGGGGCGCCGGTAATGAAGCCACTGACAGCACAGACTTATGCACACACACACACACACACACACACCTGAACAGCCCTCAACCCTCCACAGTTCCCTTCCTGGAGCAGCAGAGGTGTTTTAGACCGTGTTAAGGATATAATGGGACAAATAGAGATGATGTGATGAGGGGGCTGTGTGCGTATGTGTGTGTGCGTGCATGTGACTGATTGATAGATGAGATGCTGTCTCTCAGGAGAGTGTCCGCGATGATGACTATCGCCAGGGGAGGAGAGTTGAGACAGTTGTGGCTCCTGGGTATTCAGATTGGAGTGTTGACAGGTTTATTATAGAAGTTTGTCTGCATCCCCCCCCACCCCCACCCACCCCCTTCCTCCCTCCATCTTTTTCTTTCACTGGACGTGTGGTGTCAGGGTGTGATAGTCACCGTCTTCTTCTGTAGTTTCCCTTTCTTGACAGACAACAAGTCTGCTGTTTCCACACCAGCTGGTCTCCCACCACTCTGGCAGCCATTGCGAGACACCAGGAGGAGACTCATTGAGACAACATGGATTAATTCAACGGGCTTTATTATTTTCTTTCTTTCTTTCTTTCTTTCTTTCTTTCTTTTTTTTTTTTTGCAGCCTATTTTTGCACGCAAAGTTGTAAAGTGTTTTACTCTCTGAGATGTGGCATTAGCGGCCAAACCAAAAAATCGAAAATTGGCTGGAGGATTGTGCCAAATGTAATCCCTTTTAAGCTGGCCCTGCCGGCCTCGTTTGTGTCAAGCACGGAGGGCCTCGCCAGAGTACCGAGGCCTGTAATGCAATTGACGACCTGCTGCCTCTGACATTAATAAAGATGGAACATGTACAGGAAATTAAACTCTCACTTTCCTATTGTAATGAGATCTTATCCATCATGATACTGTTTACCCCACAATCAGATAAAAATGATCAAATTGAAGCTCAATCAGGGCCTCACGCATTGCCATCACTGTAACCTGCCGGCATTACTCTTCTAAATGGATGGAAAAGTGAATGGGATTTAAATAAAGAGTCTATATGTTAATGGGCTGGGTTTAGCTCCCCTGGTGATCCACTTTCTGCAGAGACGGTGGGGGAGAGGAGGCGGTGGGGGGGGGAGGATGGAGTCGGCACTGAAGATGAATGTCAGTGGACTGTTGTTGTGTTATACACATTCCTAATCTCCCTCTTCTTGTGTTAAAAAATGCAGGAAGGAGGAAAGTGAACATGTTGACCTCGCTAAGTGTCTCAGGGATCTCTGTGTCCCGGTCGGCCACAAGAGGGGAGTAGCTAGCTACAGAGGCACAAGGCAGGCCAACAGGTTCATAATGGCACTGTGGAGATGTGAGATATGTTAACTAAGATGTATTATCATCTGCTTTACTTTTATATATCTGGATATCTTTTTTGTCATTACACGAGCCTGTGATCTTTGGTATTGAGGAGTGGGGGGAAGTACTGCGAGGAAGGAGATGAGGCTGTGCAAAATGTAATAGGATTGGCTTTTATAGGTAATAAGGGGGCACTGATCAAAGGTTCACAATACTCAAAAGCAGCTAGGTTGCACTCAGGAGAGGGGGGGGGGGGGGACCAAGTGCTCTCCAGCCAGATCAGCTAATCAGAATTCAACTGGAAGATGTAAGTTAGTGGAGACTAATTGAAGACAGATTTAAGGGGCATCCATCTGGATACGGCAACCCTCTCCTGCTCTCCTTAGTAATTTCTGCTGAATATTAATAATGTTTTTTATATAATAGTGTATGTGTGGAGAGGGGAGGGGATGGGGGGGGGGCCCTCCAAATGAAGCCCCTAAAAAGCCTCAAACGCACAGGATGAAATTACTCAGAGGATATCTCAAGTAGACTATCCATTTACTTGCCCTCTTCGCTTCTCTAAAGCAAAGGGAAAGGGCGGCGGTGGAGTGTGTGGGATGTTATCAGCACCTGCTCGACGTGGGTATATGAGCCAATTAAACAAGTATGGGTGTATGTTGTCCTCCTCTACGTGATTAGAATCACAATCCCCTGTCCGCGCGGTCCTGCTTGACCCAGCTTGCGTTGAGAGTGAATATTTCTTGGAAAAAGGTTCGGCTAATGAAGAGTATTGAGCCTGATCAAGCAGTTGGTCGGCATGGATGCGACCGCGGATTAATGAAGTCGCGGAGATGAGAGGCGGCTTGAATCTGCATAAGACACTCAACAAGAATTACTGGCATCTTATATGTAATATAAGCAGTGTAAATGCTGCAGAATAAATGGAAGTCCAACCTGTAGACTGTATACAGTGAGACATACCGCTGCGACCCTCAGTTGCAACAGGATGCACTATGAAAACATACTATAAAGCCTTTCTGGGATGTTGGAAGTTGTATGGTGGGTAATGTAGGCATCTGATTTTGTAAAGGAAGGAAAATGCATGGAATAGTAAAGTTGTTATCTCGAGTTCTGCTGTATCTGTTTCGTTTTTCGTCCATAATGAGTCCAACAGCGTCATAGGCAGACCAGTGTTGACTGCTTTTCAAAACGTGCCTACATTGCCCACAATGCAATTAAGCCACTAAGCAACATCACTGGAGGTTTTTTTTTATCAGATACATACAGCATAATCTGCAGCCTAAAAGGCTTTATACTGTGTTTTTTTTGCTATTGTTTTACATATAAAATATTGCACTTCACACTTTAATGTGTGAAATTGTTGGAGATTCCCTTCACCTCAACCTCAACTATATTCGTACAGTCTATGGAAATGTATTATAGGTTTATGTAACTGCCCCTGAGTGAAAGATGAGTCATCAAAAATAAATTAAATTTAACATATTGACCCAATCTAAAAGTAGTGTGATTAAAAAATACACTTGACACTTTCATATCACGATGAGGTAAATGAAGAATTAATGCAAACACACATGAATAGAACCTCTGTAGAACTTTGATTTATTTTTGACCACATCTTTCAGTCAGTTCAAGCCATTCCAGTGGACCATCTCGCCTGAGTCACATGCAAATAACACCAACTCGAGGGGTCACCAACCTTTTTCATACAGAGTGGTACGCCAAGGAGAGACAGTAATATGGAGAGCAACCTGTTTTATAAAACCACTAGTTAATTGATCGCACATGACGTTTTTCTATCAGAGCGATCAAAAATAAATTTAAAAGATTGTTGTGGAACTCATGTCAACTGTACTGGTCTCAGTCTTCTTTTGAGAATGTGGGCATTAACAGTAATATAAATATATAAACATGTATATTTGTATGCTATCTCTTATCCCCCATATTGACATGTTCAACTACCGTAGTCTATATACTACATCGGCATAATAGAATTCCTGACTTCCAGTAATGGATTTTTGAATTTGGTGTGCCACCCCAAGATCTTCTGTGGCCCCATCTGATCACACATATGAAAAATCCTAGGGATTGCTACGGAGCTATTTGTGCTACTTAAGCCATAAAAACAGTTTTCCTTTTACATGGTCTTCTCATGATTCATCTTTTCAGTTTCCATGGATTCAATTCTGTGACCCTATGACACCATTTTTTTTTTCTCCCTGTGCCTTACGGTGGATGCCGATCTTACAGTGACAACACAGGGGCAGGGAACATTGTCAATATGGCATTCACAACTGCTGTTATTTCCCCCAGGACCTGGAATCACACATTTGAAACCATCCTCCTGGGACAAATTTAGACGACAGACCGATCCAAACTGCTGGTAACTCACACCTCACTGTCACACAGCTGCTTTTAACAGACTTTAAAAAGGGAAAGGGAGAAAGCGATGATAAAGAGAGAGAATCGGGGTGATGTATGCCTTACATTTGTGATTTTATTTGGGTTTTTTTTTTTTTTTTTGCATTATGTTCAGAATGTAATGGAAATAAGATGCAGCGTTAGGGTTCTAAGTCCTGTTTCTATTGTTTTCGTAGATGCATATTCTCTTGTCACTCTTCCACAGATGTAATCTGTACCTTGCAGAAAATTGTACTGAAAAATAATATACTGCAGACGTATTTAGAGAAAATGATGAATCCAAAAAGCTGTCATCATCCTGGTGTTTCCATTTAAGGTATGATTACTGTCCCAGATGTCAGTGATGATGGAGGCAACAAGGAGGAGAGTTATATTAGTCCCCACTGCCTGACAGACATAATACCTTCCCTATTTTACAACCTAACTTTCTCTTACTCCACAAGGAGACATTTTCACTCTGCTGCTTTGATATGCCTGGCTGCTTGGTAGCTGTGGTATGAAAAAAGGAAAAAAAAAAACGACAGGTGTCTGATTTCTATTCCCACGGCATACGCACAGCCACAGCTAGATGCAGATTGCCTGTGGAGATCACCGTTTGTGCAAAATAATAGTGTATCTGAAAATACTGGCCCTGGGACAGTCTATGGGCCTTCAGATGAAATGTATGTTTCAGAGGAAATGATACAACAGTGCGAGCGTGATTGTCGTAATGATAGATCCCTAACCAGACATTTCTCATAAATGGAAACTTGCGTTTAGGCCTCAAGAGAATCAAGAATGGGTGTGTCAGAATGTGAAAGAAATTTAAAGAAAATGTTGGCGCTTTTTTTTTCCTTCAAAAGTTGCATCATGGATGCTTGTGGTATGCTTGAAGGTAATAGAGTTCACGTCTGAGCAGAACCAGTCGATCAAGGAAAGTTTGTTGACAGACGGGACAAAGTTTGATCAAGTTTCTCATCTGGCTTGTCTTAAATGATTCTGTATGATTGATGGGTTTGAATTTGACATAATGCACAGCTGAAGCATGAATAAATGGAGTCATTTTTACATATCCTTAACACTTATGTTATATCAAGGCCCTCTTTCAATGCCATTTTCTCCTGGTATGCAAAATGGAGGATCTAACCTGGGGGTATGGCGATATGATTAGAATGGGAAGTCATTCGCCCTCCATCCTCATGGCCACTGTGATAAAAATATAAGAAAGTGATTAGGGGGGTAGAAAAAGCTTTGGTTCATTTATATTTCATACCATTTGAAAAAGTAATATGACCTATAGACACTGTGGCTCAGCCTGGATATGAAAGTAAGGAAGCTGACATCCGCGTAAGACTGTTTAATTTCAATAGAAATGCTGCATTATTTACGTCATTAAAAACCGAGACCGGTGTATAACCCATATTCATTGGACAAATGCATTAATGCAGGTTTGGAGATGAAAATAAGGTGACAGCATGGGCACTTTGCAGGGAGATATCCTAAATCAGCCTGATCACTCAAGCATAATGTGATGGTTATTGCATTGAGGCTGTACGTATGGATATCTGTCAGGGAGTATGGCATGCTGTTAGTGCGGCATCACATCAGATATGGCTTGAGAGTTTGACATCAGGAAGACATCCGTGGAACTCCGTACGTTATTAGTGCCGGGATGTGTCAGTTTCAATTTTGACATGGCCCCTCGCGGTTGATAATTAGATGTTTTGCAAACACTTTTTTCGTTCAATTACGAGGGAGTTGATATCTTCGCCCAATGATCGTGTCATCAAAGATTAAGCAACTTGATGTTTTTTTTTTTCTTAAACCCTGCATTCACTGATGTTTTGGGGCCTCTTGGAGGCAGCAGAAACAAGCTGTGAACATGACGGTATCGTCTTATTGTGTACATGTCTGATAAGTTTATCAAGCTTTTTTCACAGATGTTTAATGTTAGTATTCATTTGGAGCTGTGTTTTTCTCACACTGTAGGGAGTTTACACACTACTAACATGTCATGGGTTACCCGAGCAACATGGGGATAAATTCCAACCCAAATCTTACACCTAGCCC
The DNA here is from genome assembly GCF_904848185.1 of Acanthopagrus latus. Classification (NCBI taxonomy): domain Eukaryota; kingdom Metazoa; phylum Chordata; class Actinopteri; order Spariformes; family Sparidae; genus Acanthopagrus; species Acanthopagrus latus. Next base: position 14,375,412 of record NC_051054.1, on the reverse strand, counting down.
TCAATGGATGTGAGATCCTCCATAGGGCTGGTTCCAATTCTTGACAAAACTCTCTGAAGCCCGTGCCATCAACGATACTGATCGGCCTCATGTCCTTGCATATGAACGACGCAAGTTTCTTCGTGCACGCCTCTTGTCATGCTTCAGACAAAGAGCTTGTGGCTGGCGGTGAAAAATACGAGTCGAGACGTGGCTGCACATTTGGGTGCACATTTTTCGAGATGTGCGCTCATGTTACTAATGGTGGAATGGTAAGCTAACTGTAGCTTACACAGCTTGCATACAACTTTATCTCAAGGCTCCGCATTTTTGCCGTCTACTGACCAAAATCCGAAGTATTTCCAAACGGGGCTTGCTTGGAGTCCAAACCACTCGCTCTGCTGCCAGGTTGGGCTCTGAACTTTCCGCCTATTCGTTTTTCTCCCTGCCATCTGCATCTGCCATGATTTGTCGCATCCCACTTTAAGCAGTGAGTGACGCTGTGCACGTGCGACTCCTGTGACCTGTCCCTGACCCATCATGCAGTGCGCCCACTCACTAAGCAGCTGCTGATGTGTTTTTTTTCCACAGTCAAATATTAATATTCATAATAAAATCTCCATTTTTTAAATATTCAAATATATATTCGAATTTAGAATATTTGTTGACAGCCCTAGTCCTCCATCAAATAGTGGCATTACAAATTTTTTTGGCACTCAGGCATGGCCAAATCCCTGTAAAAAAACATACAAACTAATGTCACCATGACATTACAAGGCTACCAAAGTGGGTAATATCACTTTACGTGATATTGGACACTAATGTCAAAGTGTTTCCAAGCAAAGCTATAGGGTTTGATGACTTTCTGTATTACAACTTTATCTGCTGCTTCCTATTATAATGCTTTGCCTGAGTTTACATACCTATTTTTTGTTGTTTGGTGATTAACAGTAGCTATGCCAGCCATTAGCATCTTCGCTATTCCGAGCAAAGTGTTCAAAGACAGTTACTAGACATAAAAGACAACACTGCATTGTGGTTTTCAATGGTTGGCCGAAGGAAGTGAAAATGACATTTTCTGTGACAATATTTTGGTCAGTTTGGACTTTATGCTAAAGCAGTTCAGATGAACCTTACATCTCTGTGGTGTGAACAAACATCAACACACTCAGCTTCAGTATCAAAGTAACTAGTTTAAATGTATGGCTTAATATGGACAGGCCACTGGTGGATATGAGTCCAATATTTACTCTCTTTTTAGCTCTATATTTGGTCTCCACCAACTCCTAAGGGAAATATGTGGCTCACCAGCTAGCTGTGATGTTTGACTGTCTGTTCTTTGGTGCACACATTAGAGGGTTGTTTTTTTTTTTTTTGGTTGCCTGCTGTGCCTGAAATTTCCACAAATGAGAGCAGTGAGAGTGAACCAAAAATGCACCAAAAGACCCTTGAATGTCTGTAGAGCTGCGAGGAACTGCAGAGTCTGGAGACGGGCTTAATTCTCTGTGGGTTTAGCAGCATAAGAAACTGATCATGATCCATTGTTAATGTAAAAGTCTTGATTAAAGTGGCTTTAAGGCATTAACACTGACATTCCTTTTTTTTTTTTTTTCTAACTTAACATCATTTTTTGCAAATGTGTCAGCCGTTTCTGCGAGCCACTTCAGCTGCATAGCACATTGTGGTCCTGTTTTTATTCAACATGCTATTACAGTGTTCAGTATTCACTTTTAGTGTCGCTACCCCCGTACACACTCTGCTCTACATCACCAAACCAAGGTGAGGCTGGATACTGACATGCATTAACTCTGACCCTGCCCAAACATTTACATACACAAAACACAAACCACGGATGTTGATGCCCCCATAAACATGACACATATGTGATGTGCCTGTCACGCACGGGCCGTGTCACTGTGACCGTGTGACATTGTGACAGAGCTTCCGTGCCTTTGTGCAATTTTGTTTACACGGTTAAGGTGTGTGTGTGTGTGTGTGTGTGTGTGTGTGTGTGTGTTGGGGGGGGTGGGGTGTTGCATTTTCGTGTTTTTGATGAGTGTGATTGCGTGGGCGCGTTTATGCTGCCTCACTTTGACAGCACTGGTCCGGCTCCATCCTGCGGGTCAGCTGGGGTTTAATTGTCACCCTTAAATATTCATGGGCACATTGAGTAGATAAATGAAGGTATAAGCACACTGTAAAATTTTCAATAGGTCAGGTGTCACTGACTTCGCCGGATACAATTTACTGTATGATCTGACATTCGCTGCAATGCCAATTAATATGTTAAGAGCATGAAAAGAAACCCCTAATGGCATTTTCCATTTATGCATTATGAAGTAATCTAAAATGAGATGGATACTTTTAAGACTAAAGGTGGGCTGCAATAAAAAGGAGCACTTTCTGGGGGTGTTTTATATAGGTATGAATCTATATGATTCTAACATAGACTTAAACCTTTGATGCTTCTGGTCATTACTTTTTACCTGAACATGTGTACCCTCTTGATAACCCCAACACCGCGCTCAGATTATTGTACAGTTTATCATCATACTCTCAGACAAATGTCATCAAATCTCCAGGCTCACGAGGAGACAGTCGTACCAACTATTTGTAAGTTCAAACTTATATTACTGCTTATTACATAAGCAGAATGATCATTAGATTAAAACTATTTCCATCGCACAAACTGATTCTTACACAGAGATTATTTGTCACTTAATATCAAGATTCAATGACTGCCAGGTGTAGAGTGGCATGTTATTGTTATATAGAATATGGCTGACATATTGGACTGCCACTTGATCAAAATACTGTAATAACGATTAAGACTAGAGATATTAGATAAATATTGAAATATTTGTTTATAATTTGATTTCACAAAAATAGCAAAAAATAGATTTATTTGCAAAACATAACACTAATGAAATGTAAACAATTTAGCATTGGTTTAATTAGCATAAACAAATATGGTTTTACTTATTCCAATTAGCATATATTTTACTGTTCTTACTCTATTCCTACTCTACAGTCACTTCCTGTTTACATAGTTGACAACTATTTCTTTTCAAGCAAATTCCTTGCTGCTCTACTCCATACAAGCTAAGACATTTCAACCCCATTTAGTAAATTGGTAACCTGAAACTAGCTTGCAGTAACTAAGAAAAATGAGCATTGATCAACATATGCTTGGCGTGATTACTTGATTAATGCGTGGATCTTGATGGAAAAAAGAAAAACCCAACAATTCGACGCAGATCCAAATAAAACTCCGGATCTAGGTGGTTGAATATGCTTTATTTGATGCTGAATGAGGCTTGATTGAGTGGACTGGTTGGCCTCGGTGGAGATTTGCGCTCTACTGAGTGCCATTCTACTCTGGCAATTATTTTTTCTCATAGAGTTCCAGGAATCCGATTTTCACGCAAACATGAATCAGTGCCCTAGCAACATGATCAAAGCCAACTTAACCCAACTCAACCACCCAGCTGTCCCTCTCTTGCCAAGGTTAGCGTCCCCTCATCCTCTGCGCTTCCATCTTTCTCCTTAATGGCTTATTTGACGATAATTAACCCTGAATCCTACAGAGACAGGCCAGTGAGAGATTGATGGCCTCGTCGGCACGCTACACCTGTTCTGCTGCAAGGCTCACAGTTACCAAACCATGGCCAAATATGACTGCCCTGGAGCCCTGCATGTTGATGTCAAAGACAAACACAGGTCCTCCCCAGTGGCCTGGGTGTTCTGTACAGGGCAACGTTGTGACCACAACCTCTGATTACACTCATTATTCCAGTCAAGGCTGGCTGCTGTAAGGGGGGCACCCTGCAGGTCCCTTTTGTCCCAATTAGCTCCACTGTCCCCTTAAAACGTCTATTCATCTGCAGCCACACATCTTGTTGCATACAGATGCTGTGACTTACAGGAAAGCATATTTCATGAGGCCGGGCCTTTTTGTCAGCGAATCCATTTAGGGGAGGAAACAACCCGCGCGTTTTGGGAATTTGGCAGCACTCGGGGACCGTATAATTGACAGTTGAAGGGAAAGAAGCGGCGGAAGTGCTTTCATTTTTAGCAGTTGCTGCTGTTGTGCAGACCCCGGCCATTGATTCTATATCGAGTTAATACGAGGCATTCTTTTGCTCTTTTGCCATCTCGCTTTCAAGACCACAGCTCAGGCTAATATACCGACACATGTAGCGCACTTGATTTTCCTTGTCAGTGTCTTTGCTGCGGTGGATTACTGCTGCGAAAGCAAATCATCATGCCAGTGCTGAATGGCATTTCCAGGCTTCACACATGTGTTTGCTATTACCATGAACAGATGTTAATTACTTCTTTTTTTTCCTTTTTTTTTTTCACTTTACTTGAGATGTTCCTCACTCCCATACATGATGCCACGGTCTTCTTCTCAGCATGCCGGGGTGAAGCACGGGCCCCTGTGATGTTCGCTGCAGTGGGGGCTTTCGGGAGTTGGGGAATAATCGAATGCAGAAAAGTGTTTAATTTTTCATAAACAGAGGAACCAGCGAATGCACACAACTAACAATGTACCCCAAAGCAGATGTAGAGCGTTTTTAATTTATGGAGAACTGAGCGAAATGGGCAGATGGAGCAAGAGGAGGTGGAGGCATGCTGAGGGACTCCACTTTTTTTTTCTCTCTCTTCTCACCTCACAAACAAGAGAAGCCTGTGAGCGTGTGCCACAACACACACAAACACACTCCCACACACCCGCTCAAAGACACGAGCGCATGCACGGTCGCAGACATGTACCACCCCCACCATTTACACACACACACACACACACACACACACACACACACTTCCCCGCTGCTGCCATCGCTTCTGCCACACACAGACAAACACACACACTTATCCCCCCCCCCCTTTTTTTTTCAACACAATCCCACTCTCCCCTGCATCCCACAACAAAACACACATGGGCACATCCCCCTCCCATACACACACACACACGCAAATACAACCAAAAAAATTATCCCACCACCACCACCAGCAGCCCCTCACAGGCAAATCCTTGGGGTTCCACCGGACCCGATTGAGAACGCTCAGTAATGAACTGCCTCGTGTGCTCTACCGAGTCTGCCGCAAGTAGACAGGCTTCATTCTGGCGGGCCATATGTACGTATGAATATGCATGGGAATCTGTCATACAGGCAACAAGCGCTACGTATATATGATGCCAAAGGTCACCAGTGTGAGGAGTGAAATATTAGCTCTCTGCTGGGCATTTGCAGACATGTAAGATTGTGTTCAGAGGGCGTGGGTGGACTGTGAATCATGCAAATGTGTGAATGCAGTCCTTGGCTCACTTTTAGAGGACAATATTGATTGAGAAGTTTGGCCACTTAGTTTTATCTGTTGTTGTTGTTTTTTTTTGTTTTCTTTTTTTTTTCTGAGGAAAGATATTGAAGTCAATTGGTTGCAAACACACCAAGGCCACACCGGAGATATCACGCTCCACTAATTTTATGTAATTTGTGTCTTCCTGGCTCCTGGCTTCCTGCTTATTTATAAGCCAAGGCGATGCTGTATGTAGAATTTGTTATGTTGGATTTAAACAGGGGCTTAAATTAGGGGGAAAAAAATCTCTGTGATGTGAAACACAGATGCAGACACACTGTTTGTAACTTCAGGGGGAACAGCACCAGTATTCCTAAGGTCAGAGACTGAGCATCGAAAAACACGACTGTAAGCATCTCGCTTTTATTTTAATCATAGTCAAAAGTTACATGTATTTATGTTCCTTCTTGAAGAATTGAAGTAATTTGTGTTTTACTGCTTCTTGTTTTCTTGGTAGCCTACATCAAACTGTGCAGTAATGGTCCTCAGCTCAAGCAGGGATGAGTGAGTCTGGAGAGTGACAGCTGATTGGTCAATATTTGAATGAGTCTCAGGAACAAACAAGAGTGATCTGATCGAGCCTCCAGCCTAAAAGGATGCTGGTTTTTTTGTTGGTTTTTTTTTATGCTTTAGGAACGAGACTCAACAATCAACTAAGTTTCTCCAAAACTGCTTGCTCAACTTTGAGTACATTTAATTCAGAAACGTAATAGAACTATCCAAAAGTTGTCAGTCAAAGGAAATTCACTTTACTTTTTGGGATTTGCTGACGCTTACTTACTTGTCCTCACTCGTGTGCTGCAAAAAACCTGACAGATACATCAGCATGATGGATGTCGAGCAGGATTACAGTATTGCAGACATACTGCTGTAATGAGAAATTTGCAAATGCCACTTTGTTTGCAGTCATTTGAAAATAGTAAAAAGAAAGTTAGAATGATATAACATAATTTACTCTGATTCAACAGTTCTCGGAGAGAGACACAGTTTGTTTGCAGTTAGTGACAAGCATTCTCTGCGTGCAAAGCGAGCGTGTCTCGGAACCGCCAGTGTTTTGGTTTTTTTTGCGGTCACTGGAGGAGGGATGTGCTGGGTTTACCCTGAGCATCAGACATCGGTTGTGAGGTCTGTGTCGCCATAGCCAGCTTGTGGCAAAAACACAGGCCTTGTCTCTCAGGCCATGTCAGGAAGAGGAATAATCTGTTGGATGTATGGCCTCCCAGTCGGATTGTCTCCAGGGGTTGTTGGTCTTCGGCAAAGCTGTTTTTGAGACGGTCTGCGGTAAAAGCTGGAGTGGCTTTTGAGTTGTTTTTCTTTTGTGGCTCTGAACCGGTTTGGAACTGAACTGTTTTGGGGTTATGTAGACAACAAAACCAGAACTCTTTCGTTGAGGTTTTTGAAATGCACATGCACACACAAGAAAACTGAGTTGTGGTCTATTTGTCTCTGCAGTGCTGTTTTTTTCCACTGCTACTTGCTATTTGCTTTCACGTTTTGTCTCATTTGATGGAGCCATTTCAAAATGTTCTATAATTTTGTCTTTTTAATAGTATTTTCTTATTGACATACATATTATGGAAAACATTTTTTGCAATGTCACTTTCGCCCCCGTGCCCACAAAGACTTTCTCTTTTGGAAAGTCATAACAAAAAACCCCTGTAAAATGAAAAATACAATTCTGGAAGTGTCACAAACACAAAAGAAAAACAAAAACAAAACAGTAGTATTGTTTGAAGCTGTCCATGTGTGAGGGGGTTCAGCAGGAAATGTGCCTGCTTAGCCGATATGGGACTGTAGCACACATGCTCTGTGGGCCCAAAAAAAAGGAAGGCTTGAAAAAAAAGCTTTGCTGGCAAACAGTCAGTGTGAGCAATGTGCAGGAACACAGCGTTGAGCTCTCTTAAGACAGCCTGCCAAGATGTTCTTGGCCAAATTGTGGGTATGATTATCAGCAATGGTCATGTACAATAATGTGTTCATGTTACACAAGAAAATCCATATCCATGATCCATGATTTAAAAAAATAAATAAATAAATAAAAAAAAAGCAGCCTTCCCCGGTGCTCCACTGTAAACTTATCTCATGCTCTCTGCAAAAGATACTGATCTCAGTAACGCCTCCGAGATGCCTGATAAATATCAAGCTACAAAACTTTTACAGCTTTTCTGACAAACGTGCACCGAGCACAATATCTGCACTGTATTGACACGGTGCCAGTCATGCTGGAGGACCCCGGGTAGTTTTACTCTCTCTCAGCATCTTTTCTGCTTTTCTCTTATTGGCATTTGATTGAACAACTTCTCTCGTGGGCTCTGCTACTTGACATGGTTTTGTTAGAGTAAGAGTTGGCCCTATTGCGGACGCATTTCATCTCTCCCAAATGACTTGTCACTCCATTTCTAAACCCGAATCTCTTCTAGTAAAATAAACACAAAAAAAGGAAAAGAGAGAAGATATGTTTGTGAGCCAAGGCTGCAGTTCCAACAAGCACAACTATCTCCAGCTTGTTAACTATTTATTTGCAGCGACATTAGACCAGCATTACGCCTCACCAAAACACATGTGTCCCCAGGCATGGCCCAGACGGCCTAACTGTCCCGCAGTCTCTCTGCTGTAAATTCCCCACTTAAAATTTCATGATCTCCGCTCGGCAGGATACCACTTCCATCATGAAAGAGTTCTCAAACCTAATAACCGTTACTTCTCTGGCGGAGCCATCAAAAACCTATTTGTTTCAACAAAAGCCCTCTTCCCCCCCCCATGCAATGCTGCTGGGTAATAATGCCAGATAGGATTTAAGGGCAATGAATTGTGGAATTACCATTTTCTCCTCTCTCTGTCTCTGTCTCTGTCTTTCTGTCCTCTCTCTCTCTCTCTCTCTCTCTCTCTCTCTCTCTCTCTCTCTCTCTCTCTCTCTCTCTCTCTCAAGATCATTATATTAAACACTTAATTATTCATTGGTAATGCCTGTCATGGTGAAATATTGTCCTCTGCCAATCTGAATGCATCATACTGCCGAGGCCTGCCTCTACTTTCCCGAGGTTAATGGCACAGCCCTCACTTGCATTAGCTTGGCTAAATGCAGTGCACCTCATAAGTCAAAGTTCCCTAAGTGAGTGGAGAAGTCGTCACCTCGAGCGCTCTCTTTTCCTTTCTCCTTCAGCATGTGGGTCAGTGAGATCATCCTCGCAACAGGAACTAGCTCTGAACACACACACACACACACACACACACACACACTCATATATGTCCATGTAGGATCTTTATTGTTTTATCTGAAGGATGGTTTGGGCTTGACAGAGCATTCGCAGCTGAATGGTGCCTGCCATCGGGGCTTTTAAAGGTGAGGGGTGAATGGATCACTATTCATGCAGTGCACTCATAGACTGAGCATCCATAGACGGCCCCTATAGGGTACAGACTGTTATGACTAAATTATGAGACTGACATTAGTCATTCCATACTGCATGTTCAATTTGGACGGACATAAACAGTATTAAACAGATTACAGGGGGAGATAGTGGTGACAAGGATCTCTCAGGTCTGACGCGGAGATGCGTGGCACACCTCCTCGCGTTAATACACTCTGGCGTGCAATATTTCTTCGGCAAATATGCAGTGCTAACAAAAAGTGATAGTTTTGTGCACTTAAGCAAATTGCATGTTGATTACATCTTCTTGATATTGCTGAAATGAAATTCATTTTATCATTGGTTAACAGGGTATTACACCTAATAAGAAATCCTTCCGGGACAAAAAAAAAAAAAAAAGAAAAGAGCAAACATTTAGTTGCGTGCCAATAACGGGAAATGCTGACTTATGGGTAAACATTTCACAAGCTTTGCAGCTTTTTTTTTTTTTTTTTTTTTTTCCTATGGCAAATAAAGTGAATACCAAAAAACAATTAATTTCATTTGAAGGGAGGTCAATCTGTTTTAACCCCAGCTGAATGAAGTGGCAGAGAAAAAGGGGGCAAAAAGGATGCTGGAGATTAATACCTTGTCTTAAAAGCCAATATGGATCATTATTTTACAGCCCTCTATTACCTGGTTAAACATGTATGACTTGATGTCAGCACATTATTAAAGGTGCTCTGATGCTTACCTCACCACTGGGCCATCTAGAAAAAGATTGCATCGAGAGAAGTTATTGGAAAAGCGCGCGGTCGCTCTCAGCACATTGTGTACACGCTGTGAAGGAGTGCAACGTGTTTATATTTGCGGATCTGAATCTGCAGAAAAAAAAAAAAACACACACACTTTAGTTAATTTCCCAGCTTTCATTTATGAGCGCTGCACTCAGAATGTCGAGCACCTGTGTGGCCTCCGACAGAAAAAAAAAAAAAAAAGCGTTTGACATTTTTAAAATTGGACCGGACACGTCGTCCACGAATCAATTAACGATGTGCAGCAAGTCGTTGTTTTGCTTTGACTTTCATACTCGAGATTGCTCATTAAAACAAAGAAAGGAGAGTGAGAAAGTCTCTGGGGGGGCAACAGAAAATACCATAGCCGGTTTCCCTTTAAATCATTTGTTTGTTATTAGTTAATGACTCCTGAAATCCAACGGCACATTTGGGTGATGAAATTTCTGACCTTCACTTCACAGTTGACTCTCCCCACTGTAGAGCTCATTAGTGAACCATCTAATCTCATTAGACGATGCTGGGGTAAGGTGGCACGGCGACAAAGTAACCACTCTCTCTCTATCTGTGTGTCTCTCTCCATCTCCGTGTGTGTCTCTCTCCCTCTCTTTGCTTTGGCCCAGGAGCAGAAACAGGTGTGGGAGCGGGCGTGCGAGCCTGGGACAGGCGGAGTCCTCGCTAACCCTTCTCCTCTAATTGCCGCGGATGCCAGTATGCTCGCTCTGCTCGCTGCCTTTCATAACAGTTGGTGTTTGGCAAGGGGCTTTTTTATGTTTGTTTAAGCTGATGATTTGCTACTTATTGTGTCTCAGTCAAAGGGAATACTTATCGCATCCTCAGTCGAACAGAAAATGTGTGCACGCGTCGTCCCCCTGCGGAATGCCGGTTGCCAACTGCTCCGAGACACGCTGCGGCGTGAAAAGCCACTTTTTGAAACTTCCAGCAACAATCTGATGTTGATTTAGCTTTTTTTTTCTGTAACTATTTACAAGAAACTTCTGCACATAGAGAAAGAGACAGAGGCACTGCAGCACAGCTGTGGGGATTAAACTATGTATGAGCAGCCCTGCCAGTTTTACCAACTCCTCAGGCCTTAGGCATATAGGGCTAGATAGTTCCATGTTGACAACAAGGATAATCACATTTTGGCTTGCTGTAACACGTTAAAGTCTTAAATCATTCATTTCATTTCCTGTTATATTATATGTGAGCTTTGTTCCGGGGTCTGATCTCAGCAAAACAATGAGCTGCTTTTCTGATACACCTTATTGATATTTTTTTTTCCCCGCTCTCGACATCAGATATCCTCGGCTCCAAACTTAGAATTTACTCCCCTGTCTGCACGTTTTTCTCTCTTGCGAGGCTCGCGCTCCGGATCATGTGGAGCCGTATTTATCGTCGCAGCTTATTTAAATAATCACAGGCATGTCAGCGCACATTATGGCCCTCTGTCAAGGTAATAACACATTGTCATTGCTGTTGGGAAGAAAATATTAAACCATAGATCAATGTTTAACAATGCATAATGGACTGGATCTGCATGTTGCCGTTTCCATTTCAGTTGGCCTTTGGCTATATTAGAATAATTTAATGCTCCAAATAATATGAAAAAGAAATCTGTTGTTGTTATTACTTTTTTTGATGAATAGTTAAGGGAATCAGTGTAACATGTATTTTCGAATATGACGGGTGTTTGCATGTGACAGCCGCTTGACCGTGATGTTAGTGAGCCTGTGCCCTCTGTCGATTAAAGACAAAAAGCATAAAGCAAAAGCACATATGTACATTCATATACATTACTTCTGTTTGATTTACATGGCTGCCAACAGTGCCGCACATTGAAAACGAAACCACTGGAGATCGTAGGGTTGTGTTTCTTGGTAAAGCGTATTCTGGGCACATCGCTCACATCTTTGATGCTTTTATTCCACGAAACGATTTAAAACTGCAATAACTGATTTCTCAGTCACCGGGGGACAGCGAGGACAAGCTGTAAACTCAACGCTGACATCACCAGTCGAAGTTAAAGTGTGGAGGATTTAGTCATCCTGCAGTGTGTTTGCAGATCGCAACCAAATGAACACCCCATGTCTCAACCTACGGTGGCCAAAATGACCTCTCTGCAGCCTGGTGTCTGGTTTGTCCATTCTGGGCTACTGTAGAAAACCTGCGGCGCAACCATGCACTGCTGACTAATTCACAAATTCCCACAGTTCAGCATATGGTTTGTCCATGTGGTGTTGCCGTACCTGCCAGTCAAAGATGACTTGGTGCAAGCGGGTAGTAACAGAGCTGCTCCCTCTGTCGATATAAAAGGCTAATTCCACCAACTGTCAGGTTCAGGTGATTATACCCTCATGAAAACATGATTATGAATGTTCTATCAGATTTCTGCCCCAAAATCCGTCACATTAGATCTTCAGCAGGTGCAGAGTACCATTTAGGAAAAAATAAAGAAGTAAAAAAACTGTGTTTAAGAAACTATTTTTGGAGATTCCATAGATGTACATGTTGCCATAAGAGGTCCTTACTATATATGTTTGCTGACTGACATACACAGGGCTCCTGTTTTCCCCATGTGGGTTGGACCAAACCTACTAACTTTACTCTAGACACCCATTCCAGGTGTGTATACACACACATACACACTCCACACGTCCTCATCATCGCTTGCTGGTGAGTCTGCTCGAGGTTCAATGAACCATCAGGCAGAAAATCTCCCTGGCTGATCCGGAGTCAGTGTGTGTTGGGTGCCGGGGGCCTGCGGCGCTCGCCCTAGGGATTCCTCTTTGGATCAGCTGTTGCTAGCTGAGCCAGCAGCTAACAGAGCCCTGGGGAGCTCCAGGTGGGTCTGATTAGCTCTCCACGGAAGAGAAGGGGTCAGGGGAAGGCAGCTCGGGTTACCTTTGCAGAGGGAGGAGGGGGTTAGGAGGAGGGGAGGGGAAAGAAGAGGAAAGCGGTGTGTGGCGGAACAGGCAAATGAGTGGTTGCGGGGCAGAGAGCGGGGGAATTAGACACATGTCGGCCCGAGGTCTCAATTTTCCCGCAATCAGCACGACACCTGGCCTCGTCTTAATTGGTCAGGATACCTCACCTAATCCATCGCCTGTCCTCCTCAGTGTCTGGAGCCCTCTAAGCTCCGTTCGGCGCTGAGGCGAATGGACAAAAGCCAGGGATGAAAAGCAGGGGGGCCTTCCTTTGAGGCCTAATCCAATTAGATAACTGTTAGAAAACTGTGAGTGGAGTTTCACGTCCCCTTAAAGGTAGACACGAACTAAGGCAACCTCCGTGACCTCGGAGAATGCCATCTTGCTAGGAGTCACAGCAGGGACCCCAATCCCCCCTCTCTTGATCTCTTTGACCAGAGGGAGTGTATTTTGTGTGTGTGTGTGTGTGTGTGTGTGTGTGTGTGTGTGTGTGTGCGTGTGTGTGTTTGAGAAAGAGACAGACACGGATAAATGAACCCAACTCGTGTGCTGTAGCAGCTAGTCTACATCTCATCTAAGTCTGAAACGAATCGGTGTCTGAGGGCTCTCTCCTGATAGTTGCGTAACGGCGCTTGTGTTTGCTTTTGGTTTAAACTTAATTAACTCTTTAATACTCCAATGTAAACACAAGCAAACAAAATAAAACAAAACAACATGAGAGCCACACTCGCATATAAAAGTACAGAAAGTGCACTACGGGGACCTATCTGATTTATTCCTATTTACAGAGTCATGATCGCCTAAGGTGGCATCTTTGCCAGTAAATATATGAATATGTATCACCGCTGCTTTTTTGAGACATACTTTGACTTACACGTTTCCCCCCACACACACACACACAGCTCCCATTTATATTCATGCAAATACAGAACGTTTCCGGCACCAAATAAAACGTTTTGAAACACATCTAAGTATCGTAAAAACTTGTGATGTGCCTCGGTGAACCGGCGTGGCCTCAGAGGCCGCCCCTAAATGTTTGCTAAAGGGGGGCACCGGCTGGCCCTCGGAATACCCCATAATGTCCCTGCATAGTGATCAAACAATGAAATTTAATCAGTGGCCTCCAGTCTACTTCCCATAAAAATGTGTTCTCTAATATAAAGTTCATTTCTATGAATATTAAAGCAGCATATCATCTGTTGAATATTTCATTTGATCTCCACCTTTAATAATGCAAAATGAGGGAAGGAACATTCGCCCCCCCCCTTTTTTTTTTTCCTATAGACGATGACTTCGTCCACTATTGTATATAAGTACCGCATATTGCATTACAAGCACGGGTATCTTCTAATATAGGTGCAACTAAAAATGGCACCTCCTGCAATGGATAGCGCGCCACTCACTGCCTGGGGGCATTTTGGCTGTCACTGGAATGCGGCTAATCGGAATGATGGAGGTTCAAAGTAAATGTCCAAGGAGAAGCGTCGCTTGACGTGCGCTCGCTTCGGATGCTAACTTTGAATTGGCCGGGTGGCTGGCTCGAGACGGGAAGAGGAGTTTTTTTAAAAGGCGACCGAAAGAAATACGGACGCTAAGATAGTTACGTAAGGGCTGCTCGAGCTCCGTGAGCAGCCCTGGATGCTTATCGAGTGTAATTGTGAGACATTATAAGGATGCAAATGAAGTGTGTAGACATGGCAACCCTGTCGGAAAAAGCCTTGAGGCTGTCTCCCCTTTGTTTCCTTTCCCCTCTCAGCCATGTTCTAATTGTATTATCCTCGTCATTTATTTGCTTCTCCTCTTGTTTTCCGTCTGCCTCCTCTGAATGTCTTTGTATGGCGCAGTCATCAAGGTGATAATTGCATTGCCAGTCCCCCAGTAAGAGACATTCTTAATTATTTCAACATTAGGCGGTAGTTATACAGGCTATTAATGCTTGACTTCGCAATTATATACTTTGTTTGATTGCCTTTTATCAGCAGGAGACAATGTGCTTATTTGCCACTGACAAGAGGAGCGGCACAGTTTCATACAAAAGATAAGCGATGTGACATTCCCTGTATGGCTTCCATTCACATGCAAACGTCGCACGTTGCGTTGAAGTGCTTTTAATCTCGTGAAAGTTCCCCCCCAGGCCCCCCGCCCCATCCCGTAAAATAGTTGGAATTGTGTGGACGCTGAATGGGCTGTCAGAGCCCGCTAAAAGCAGTTTCGGGGTCAGTCCGCGCTTTTGAAGACTCGACGCCTGCTTCCCCGGTCTCCTCCTTTTTTAAAAGCCTCTGCGTCATTATCCAGTTGAGATTGCTCCGAGTTGTTGACACCTTCCCCGGAACACATGTTTCCTTTCTTTTTTTTTTTTTTTTATGTGCGGAGGAGTTGTTTGACCCTTTGTACTTTACTGCTTGCTGATGCTGGTTTCTTCTGTATCATTCGTGGAGTATCTGAAGCCTTGTAACGGTAACGCACTCGAAGTATGTTGCTAATAAGTGACATTTTTATTTTATATGCTTCTTTCTAATGCGATTCAGGCCTAATTACACTGTGGTATACACCTGGCACTAGCCCCCACTACCACATTCCTCTGTCTTTAAAGCCTTGGCCCACGCATCAAAGCCGCCTGGTTTTGATGATATTTTGGCACTGGTTTGTGTTGGCTGCAACTTAAATGGGATTAGAGTGTTGCGTGGTTTAAAAAAGGCCGCTGCTCTTCATCTCGGTATAACAGGATATTATAAGTACTTTTCAATGTCAAAACTTATAGGAGGAATTACAGGAAACTGCAGGGCGGAAAAGGTCCACGTTTAGAAGCGTGTCATCAGCCGCCTCATCCTCGGCTTGTACTGTTCCATCAGTGTTATTGACGGACTAACCCTCTAGCCCCTAATGCACCAGAATAGATTTAGATCACCGCGCCCCCCCCCTCCAGCAGGCCGGTCCAGCCAGCGGCCGCTCCAGCCAGCGGCCACTCAAGTGCACCTCTTTGGACAGCGCCCTTAACCGAACGCCGCTCTCCGGCCAATGTGATTACAAGCTAAATTGGGTTCAGATATTGCTAGTCAGCACACCAGATGTCGAATCCATGACACCTGATGGTTTTCGGCTGAACAAACAAGCGGAGAGCTAGGGGCCAGTATTTAAATGAAAGCGAATTCAGTACACGCTGTTCGCAGATGTGCATTCACGTTGTTTGCTAACTGCCAATTCATTGCTTATTCAGTTTTTAATTATTGTCTGTAACTGCCAAGCTGGGCTAGTTTTTGGCTGTCATATTGGTCCACGGTGAGGCTGGAAACAGCACCACCGAGGCAGCACGAACTATTCTGCTGACTTAATGGCTGAAAAAGAAAAGCGTTAAAGCTGCATTCGGTCATTTCTGACAATTCGAGGGTTGCGAGCGCCCAAAATAAGAATTCAAACACAGCTCGATTTAACATTGGTTCTGTCCGGATAAAGAGACGTCAACACCAATAATTACCACTGTAATGATCACGGTGTGAGCATCCACACTGATGAACAATATTGTGCTCCAAACAGTGGCGCCAAGCACAGGCTGCGCACCTCAGCTGTGTGAATAGGAAACTGAATTTGATGACTTGTTACTGATGTAAAGTGCACTCCGAAACAACAAACAAGACCATCTTCAGAGTCCACATCAGCACCAAAGACTGCTCGACAGAATTCCACAGGTAAAACGACGTGTTTTGATGCGTTATTTTCAGCCTAACGAAACGTAATCTAAGCAATTTAATAAGTTGTGAATGTGATGGTGCTATGGGCAAAGATCAGAGATTCCCCAAGGTCCTGTTGTGAGCAGAGATTTCTGGGTCACAGGTCATGAGGAGCTATTGGGTGCACCTGTGATGTTCTCCCTCAGCTGACTGGAATCAGTCAGCCAGGAGGCTATATATAATAGGGGGGTTGTACTTGCCCTGCTCAGTTGGATGCCTGTCTTCAGGGAGTCAACACAAAATCTGAAGTGAGTGAATTTTCCATATACTTTGTTTCCCCCGTGCTCTGTGTCTCCCACTCCACCTTTGTTTTTTGGGTCCAGTCCTTTTGTCTGTCAATCATTCTGACAGATCAGTGGGTGGCTGCGCGTTTTACTCCCACTGCCACGTTTCAGACACCGAGGGACCACTTTTCTCTGACCCTTTTTGTGATTTTGTGCAGTGTTTTGTTAATTCCCAAACCCGTGACCCCTGTCCGAAACGTAACAATGGCCTGTAAAATCAGATGGATTCTAAATTGCTATTTTGTGTGATTTTGCGACAGTTTCTGAGTGCTACGCCACATTCGTAAATACAAATCCCGGGCCTCTAACAATTTGTCAGACATAATGTAGGTGCAAACTACAAACAAAACCCATTTCTTCATAACAATGTTTAGCGTAAAAAAGTTACATACTTCTGGCTTTAAAACTCGTTTTTAAAGCTGCATTTTATCATTCCTGACCACTAGAGAGTAGCAAGACCCCAAAACAAGAGCTCCAACACAAGCGCAAGTTAACATTCAATTCATTATTGCTAAATATTGATCCACTTTAAGGCTGGAGGAACTCTGCTGATGCAACATGAGCTATTCTATCCTTATAACTTCAAATAGTTTTTTAAAGCCCCAACAGATGATCTCTAAACACCAGAGGCCACAATGAGTGATCCAACTCACAGAAACGCGGGCCGATGCAACACTTGCTCATCACGTTGTTGTGGCGATGGTGCGAGAAACCAACAACGGCCAGGCTACACATCAAAGACAACAAAGTGAGTTTCCAATAAGTGAAGCATCTCTAGTCTAATAAAAAAAAAGGTAGGTCCAAAACAGACTAGTCCAACAAATAAGAAATAAAATGATACCATTATTTGAGGTAATTGTGGTGTTAAATCATTGTCATTGCTGTTGTGTTGTCATGCTTAACAGATGTGTCTTGATGAGCAAATTGTTGTAATGCATAGTAAAAGAAATACATCTGAAGGCAGAGACAGAAAAATCACAGATCCTGTAACTGCATAAATAAAAACGTTTTCTAAAAAACAGAATGCTCGACTCAAATGCCTCTTGTATAATTCATTTGGAAAACAGTTTCTGCGTGTGTGTCTATCTTTTTATTACATAAAAGGCTCCTGTTCTTGCTCTTTTATTTACATT
Source organism: Acanthopagrus latus (assembly GCF_904848185.1). Lineage (NCBI taxonomy): Eukaryota > Metazoa > Chordata > Actinopteri > Spariformes > Sparidae > Acanthopagrus > Acanthopagrus latus. The sequence continues at coordinate 14,357,853 of NC_051054.1, read as the reverse complement.
CGTCACTGAGTCTGTCAACAAATTCCTTCTCAGAGCCGCAGTGATGGAGTGGGCGCGCAAACGGGCCAATCAGCAGTGAAGCGACTTCATCGCAATTAATATGCAGGCTATATTTTATGTATGCAACAATTAATGTGATTTATTATTGATAACGATGATCAACTGGCTTCCTGCTGTTTTCGAGATGTTCTGTTTTAAAGCCAGAGTGGATAAATTGTTGTGCTACAAACATTTCTGATCGCTCTGATAAATTATTATGGGAAGCAAAGTGATTCTACTGATCAGCAAGCATGTCGTTCTGAGTGCATTAGTGCTTGTTTTGTTTCTGAATGCAGTACTTTCATCCATGTCAGGCTTTCGTAAAACATCAGTCATTTTTCCAAACAGTTGTTTAGTTCAGTGGTGTTCTGACTAGGGGCTGGGACCAACAGAGGTCCTTTAGTGGATTACAGAGGGTAAAGGGCAAAGGGAGGAATAGAACACTTGGTGGTTGAGGTTGTTGGTGGTCTAACAAGGGAAGAGAAGCGGTTGGCCATTTTGATTGTTTAAAGTGCCTCTATTTTGATAACTGACGCTGAAGGCTTTATTTTTGAACCTACAAAACTTTCTCTGAGGGGGTTTCTTCAGAAAAACAAATAGGAAATTTGTGGTCAATAATGTCAGTCTTGGCATGAAAATGTTTGGGGAAACCCTGGTTTAATTGTTGAACCAACCTGATCATCAGAACTGAACTTGGCTAAATGAATGAATGAACTGAGAAATGACACATGGAAGTATCAGGGTAGGGAGAAGTTTAGGGTGGTCAACAAAACATTAACCTTATTAACACCAGAGACTGCTGTTTGTTTGCACCGGAGACGCTTTCTCAGTGAGGATGAAGCCCCCCTCACCCTAATGAAGTAGTCTGTTTAACCCAAACCCCGCAGTGTTTCAATAAAACTTGTGTTCTGACTGAACCATGATCTTTGCTTAAACTTTACCAAGCTGTTTTTGCGCCTCAACCTAACTCAACCCTATACATAGTACACAGACAAATTATTCTGTCTTGCTGATATGGGCATGGGATTAGGTGAGAAATTAGAGTGGATGGACAAACACTGTTTTATTTTGTTTTTTTTGTCATTTAATTTTAAGCACTTGTTCAAAACAGGTTACCTGAGCAGCACTGGCTGGCTTACAGTTCATGGTGCCAGGTCCAGGTGATGCGCTGTTATTAAAAGCTGAGAGGAAACAAAGACAGCAACTCTGGAATATACATGAAAATATGCTGAACTCTCAGCTCGTTGCAGGTAGTGCTGCGCAGAATAAATAACTGCACTGCTCTTCCTCTCAGCTGGTGAAAGAATTTTTGAGGTCACTGAAGGAAATGAATGCTGACACAAAGAGGAAAATCAATCAGATGCTCGCCCTCTGTAGTTTTTTCTTTTTTGGGTCCTGATGCTCGCCGGGCTCTCCTCCAATATTATTAACAGTAATTAACCGGAATATTATTACTATTTACCCGTAGAGGGGTGCCTCAATCAAACTGGGGGAGTGCACTGAGCCACAATAGCCACTATATTCTGCACCCTTCCCTGCCTGACATCAACCCATACACACTGGCATCCACCCACACACACACATGTGAGCTGCGACAAACACATGCACAGCAGTCATTGCCCATGCAGCAGGACATACATCAAGACCACCGTGTGGACATCAAAGATCAAATTACACCTCCCAGTATGAGACACATTGATAACCCCGATGTCAGTAGGAATCCAATCAAAAACTAAATTGTGCCCCACTAAAACGGCCCCCTTGATTAGTTCTCCAATAAAATCCATTTCCTGCCCTCGTGCCTATTTTAGGCGGTTTATTTCCCCTGTGGTATCAGGCAATAGGCCCTACCCAGGACTCCCATCTCAGAAGGCCCGGCGTGATGTGTGTCTGTCTGGAGTGCTTTACAGGGGCTTGATGCTTCTGTCCGCCCCCCGACCATTCCCAATGATTATACAGGACCTACCGTTAGCTTTTCCAATATTCACCGCTGGCTCAACCTTTTGTGTCCACCCCGAGCAGAACGAAATGGGCAGTGCTTTCAGAAAATTGTTGCACCTATTTTTTTTTTTTTTTTTCATACCTCGCAGTACTGAATCGTTGAGCTATCTTGCAGAGAGGGACAGAGAAATGGCACAGATGTAATACAGATCCATCTGGTCGCTCCATCGCGCGGATAGTGCTGGGATTCATTCACCTACTGAAAAAAGACAGACCTCCTGATATGTATTCTTGCATTTAAAGGAAAAAAAAGAGAAAAGAACAGAAGTTACATCTGGAGCTGTATTATCATTATTACATGCTTTATGTAAATTCAACTGTAGCACTTCAAGTAATATTTCTCCTTGCTGCGTTTGCATATTTATTACACTCTCTATACCTCTTTGTTAGTCACGTTATGTGTTCCCAGGAGTGTGTATTTGCCATTGATGCCTCTCTTCATCCCTGACTCTATAAATTACTGTTAAGCACAAATTATATCTTAAGAATGACCCCAGAGTGCAGGATTGATGCTTCAATCATCCCTCTTTCTTTGGAAGTCAAAAGGGAGACTTTTAGAGTGCTGGAAAAAGAAATAACTGATTGCTGATTGCAGTGGCATGTGGTGCAGATGGATGACCGTTAGTCACAGTGTATCCGGTAGGTACAGTGCAGCATGAAATATACAGTGTACTGTAAGTTCTGAGCGCTATAACTTACACAGAACCAAAACACATTTCTCAACGAAATGCATTTTTAATTGGATTCATTGTTTATTCTGAGCTCAGAGGGTACTGTGAAAACACTTGAATATCTTATCTGAGCTCGGCCTTGAGACTTAAAATATTTCAAACTGGAGCTGTGGATTCCACTTAAGAAGCCTGGTTAAAGGTTCTGTTGAGTTGTGAGCATGACAGATACTAGAGAAAAAAAACATGCTTCTGATGCTCGGCCCCTCAATTTTGAATCCCCCTGCTTTATAGTAATGCAATTCTAAATTGCTGGACCACTGCTGTAAGATGCGTGCCATTCAGCAACGTCCTCGAGGATGGCCGCAAACCTTTTGTTGTATACCGCACACCATCTTTCTCCCCGACCGTTTTCCTGTCTGTATCTCAGTTATTACTCATGGAGTGCAAAATGCCAAGAACAGGAAAAACTAAATGTTTCTAATGTTTTGTCTAAGGTCCTGGTGACCACATTCCCCTTTTAACAGCTATTAAATCATCACTAACATCAAATTAGATTTTTATAATGATTTCATCTTTACTAGCAGCCACAGGCGCACTGGGCCTTCGTCGTACACTTGCAGTTTGGTTCGGCACTGAAACTACTTGGTTGGGTTTAACTAACTACGTTACACATGTAAGTTCAGCTCAAGCATAAGTACATTACCTATGTAATGTAATGTGACGTAACTAAACTATGTCAGTAAGTTACAATAACTCATGTCGACAGCGGTCTCCTGGGTGAAAGTCCCGCGCTCCTTTGGCCCGGCCCCCCCATCCCCGACCTCCTCGCCACACAGCTGTTTATGCTCCCTGCCTGACTTCCTTCTTTGCAGCTGCAATAATTCCTACGGCCACAAGGGGTCCCCGCTGAACAAGAAATGTAATCATCAGCCGTAATAAGCACACAGTCAGCTTACATGGTCATGTTATTTTCTTTAGAGGATGAGCTGGTTAGAAAGATAATTTTGGACACAAGGCTTGTTTGAGAAGTGCATGCATTTTTACATTTATTCAGCTTGAAATGTGCAGAGAACCCAGCTGTAAAACATGAAATACATTGTTTTTGTATATAGTTTGTATGATGTGTGAATAATGTCCCTTTTCATGTACCCCCTGAAAAGTTGTGGTGAGTGTATCCAGTTTCTTGTTATTGAGTTTGACCCCAAACATAAGTCATGTCAACTTGTAGGATAACACACCGCACACTTCTTTTAAGCAATCAAAGCAGCAAAGTGTTTCATCATGCGCAGTGCTTATGATGTATCAAGCATAACATCAATTTGAAAAAACGAGGATGTAAAGCCAATGTCAACAAAAGACAAGCATCAAATTTTGTTCGTAATAATGAAATTGTTTAAAATAATTTTGACATGCAATAAAAGGAAGTAAATATTGATTATAAGCCTCTATATTTTGTGTCTCTCCCTAGACAAAGTGCATCCAGCGGGAGATTACAAATTCACTGTTTCTGTCGGCCGACACCAAATGAAGTGTCCTATCGACCCTTATCTCTTTAAAGGCTGGGCAGTAAAGGGTTAAATGCCATTAATCCTCCGTCTTCTGTACAGGAGTGATTTATCATTGGACTTGACAAAAGGTGATTTGTTTACTCATAGATCCGCCCCTTTAGTTATACATCCTGCCGCCTGGTCCACACTCAATCGCTCTCTGTCCGGTGAAAGTATGTGACTGCTTGACATGTTGACGCGTGGACGTAATTGTGTGTCACGCATATAAAGTTTACTAAAATGGAAATTGACCATCCGGGGATGTTTTACAGCAGAATTACCTAATTTACTGTATTGACATTATTGACCTCTTCGCAGGCCGGAGAAGGGATTCTGGTGACCTCAGCCAGTAAACACATTGGAGGCGATCAATACGACAAAGTCAGAGTTCACCCAGCTCCCCCGGCCAGGTTGATTGCGGAATGAACTCCATTAAAAGTTTCCAAGGCCCGAAAGTCAAACATCATTTGGCTCAGACGTCAGAAAGCGTCCCCGGCAAAGCCAAAAGACATGCTGCTGGTAATGGAGTTTGTTTTGCGGGCTTTAATTGCAGGTGCACTCGTGCCAGTAACTCTAAGAGTTCTGCACAGGGAGAATTTGTTAAAGGGAGCAACTGTGTCTGAGATTAAAGTCAAAGCGCTCGACTTCAGTAAGCCCTGTCCAAACCGCAGATTTCTGGCGCGGTGACATCTACGTCTCCATTGGCAGCTGTCCTCTTAGATCTGTGGCTGTGTCGCCGCGGCGGTGCACAAAGCTCCGGGCCCGTCAGTTCTGCGCGACTCAGTGTTTTACTTGTCATCGCCATCGCACTCACGGGGAAGTTTTTTGGGTTTTCTTTTTTTTTTTTTTTCGGTGACACCTCTTTATGCGGGGACACCTGCCATAGTCATTACTCTAATTGTCCGTTTTGTCTCGTGAATGAAGGGCATTCAGAATGAAATTAGGCACTCGAGTCGCCACCACAGTGTTGATTCGATTCAGTAGTCAGACTTGGGAGGTCTACAGTAATTGCATTCAAAATTGAGCACCCCTCCCTCCACCGCAACCACCGCCACTGCCACCCACACCCTGCCATCACCTCCTGATGAGGGCGGCATTTCTTGAGCTTTTCCCCCTCTCCGCTGCCACTCTGGGTATTCTTCCCCTGCTTCCTGCACCAGCCACAGTTCCACACTCTCCTCATCAGTCACCACCCCTTCCCTCTTTCTCCTCTCCGACTCCTCCGTCATCCTCTTCACCCCTCCGTCTGCAGCCAAGACTCCCCCCCCCCCTCTATTTACAGAGATAAAGCCGTAATGGCTCTCTTTGTGCTGCTGACGGCCACTCAGCCGTGGCAGCCCAGTCAACAGATAAATATTTCTTTTCTCTGTCTTCCCTTTATCGTGAGCTCGCTTCAATTAGCGCAAGTTACAGTCATTTAATGAATTCCCTCCGTGACCTTTGCTCCGCTCCCCTCCTTTCAGGGATTTGACTAATTTAACTTTGTCTGAAAGGTTTGCCTGTGGATGTGGATCTGTGTGTGTGTGTGCATGTGTGGCGTGAGCTGGTGGGATTCAGGATGGGGGGGCATGACGTGTTTTGTTTGCTGACTGATAAATGGATGTATAATGCAAGTAGATAAAGGTTTTTGCAAAAGGGGACGCGGCTGGGGTTGGCGATGGGAAGAGCCAAGGAGAACATTTACACCCTTCCCCACCTCATCACCACCTCCACCACCAAGCTGTCCAAAGCTGTGACATGTGGGCCGACACTCTCTGTGCCCCTCTCTTCGTTTTCCCTCTCCTTTTCTCCCCCCACTCCCTCCTCTCTCTTTCCCTCCCCCTCTTTCTGTAGATAGATATTTTTATTCCTTGGCACCTCAGTATAGATAGGCCATTGGGCTCCTGTCTGCTGGGGCAGCTGGCTGGGGGTTGGAAAGGGATGAAGGATAAGTAGATTCAATCGGGCGTTGCAAATCAACTTTTCCACCAGCATCCTGGGAAGACCTGATAATACAGGTTTCTAATATCTGACCTGTCTGGCAGAAAGAGAGAGGGAGACTGAGAGGTGGGAGGAGAGCGATGGAGGCAAGAGAGAGCAATGAACACATTGATTTGATGCGGCTAATAGTTCTGCAGTTGATAAGCACGCTGGCGCCAGTCACAAAAATGAAAGGCTAGCAACGGAGTGAAATAAATTGGGTCTTGCTTCTTTTCTTTTTTTTTTTTTTTGTCTCAGTCCCGTCAGAGTTTGGACATGTATCAGAGAATTTGGCAGACAGGGCATCGGCGAGGTTTCCTGTTTGTGTCTCTCCACCTGTCAGCCTTCATCCACTCCCCAATTGGAATACTGTTATCATCGCCTGTTTGGGGAAAAAAAAAAAGCGAGCGCGAGTCAAACTCAGAGCTGCAAAGGACAAGACATGGAGTGTGAGCCGCTGTTGACAAAGACGGCAACGGTGTCTGCGATGTGAGGCGCACAGTGGCGCAATTAACATACACGTCACATTTTACGTTCTTCATTCTGACAAGTACAATACAGCGATTTATGTGGGTCGCTCAAAGAGTCGGTAAGATACCGGGCTTATCATAATATGTAAACATGGCTCAGGTTTTAAAATGCAGGAAACAGCTGAAAGCAAAACAGATTCTTTTAACTTGAAGCAACATTATGTAGAAATAGTCTTTTTGTGTCATTTTGTGCCCCAGTTTTGTGAACACAGGGCCCAGGTCTGTAACAGTTTGTTGGGTGTAATGTAGGTGCTAACGACAGCCAAAATTCATTACGTCATAACAGTCTAATGCGATAAAAACCTGCATCTCGAAGTAAACATGTATGTAACGCCGTGATCTTACCCTCTCACTGACGTTACATCAGAAAACAAGTGATTGGGGGACGGAGTGGGTGAGACAGAGACACCGCTCACCCTATTACAGGACCTTGTACCTTCAAGATGATTTTGAAGCTGCTGTAGTAATTACAACAGGCGCAAAGGAGGAAGTCAGGAAACAGTATTGTAGAGCGATAAATCTGTGCTGGGTGAACATCACAGAAGGGTGCTTTTTTTTTTTTTTTTTTTAAGGTGCAGTAAGTAAGAATTGGCCACCTTGAATTTATACTCGCAGGACACCTGCAGCATATCACAAGAGCAACTTCTTAATGCTGCTTACCATATTATTTTTGTACAGCTCTGACTGTAGCTACTGTTAGCTTGTTAGCTCAGTTATGAGTGCAGGTAGCGAGACTACCAGGGTAGTGAGTTGTTTACACTGGAGCTTTGAAATGCTGGAAAGAAACAGGTTTTCAGGCTTGTCGCTAGCTGGTTAGCATGCTACATCTTTGATATTAAGTCAAAATTGTTTTTTTTTTACTTTGTGTTGATAACATTAATTATTGTTGGAGTGTTTTGAGCTTAAAATCTTACACACCGCACCTATAACCAAAGATGTAGCTGTTCTAGCCTAATCAAAGTGCTCATTTCAAGCCAAACCATAAGCTTTTCCCTCGACCCATCCAAGTGATTCTGATGCCCAAACCTAATCAAACCTGCGTCGTCTCATCCTGAAACTGATTTATTTTTCAACACTGATTTGTAACAGATTTAAAAGAGCACCGAGAAAATGATGTGTTCCCACGGAAACAGGCATGAGATCAGAAAGCCCCTTCATGTGTTGTTCCAGTGGATGTTTTGTTGTTTAATTTGGAGGGGTTGCTAAGAGTTCTGGCATTGAATCTTCATTCTTTTCATGTAAAATGTCACTGTTCATGTAAATCATGTTCAAAATTTAGACACTCGGTTCTTTCTACAACTGCAGAACGTTCATTTATTTTATTTTTGTTTTTCTTTACAGATTTGTACTTAACGTCACTTAAACACATCATGCAGTTTTTGAAACAGATTTACAGAGAACAATTTACAACCTCAGACCTTGAAACGATGTTTGACACCATTTCACTTCTGCAACTTGTCTGAGCCCATACATTTAAAAAACAAACAAACTAATATTAACAGCTGACAAACGCTAAACAAACAGGTCTGTTCCTCTCAGGCGGCTGTGTACAAACCCCAGCCTCCGTGGATCGGGCCTGCTCAGACGGACCGAGCGGAGCCTGCTGTGTCTGTCCAGCCCGGGCTCAGTGTGACAGTGCAGACGCTGCCACTCTGACCTTTCCTGATGCTACCAGCTACAACCTAGCCAATACCGGCGCTAACGAGACACTGACATGGCTTGACAGCCGGGGGTGGCACGCAATTATCCTACCGAAGAAAACTGCATGTCGGCATGTGTGTGTGTGTGTGTGTCTCGGCGAGGTGTGTTTGTGAAGCCAGGGAGAAAGACTCAAAGAAGTGCATGCCTGTGTCACCATCTCCTGCAGGTCTCCGCGAAACCCAACAAAGCCGCGTTCCTCTTATTAATGATTGATGTGTCCAAATCTCGGTAGAAGTGCCCTGTCAGATCCCAACACAGGTGGGTTTCATCAACATGAGCCCAGTCACCTAGAATGCCTCGCGTTCGGTTAGGGGGTTCTGATCTCAGGATAGGCTGGCCTTGTCTGCTCCCGGTGTTGCCTGATGTGACCCATTTATTGACTTTGTTGTCAGCTGCGCTCTTTGAAGTCAGGGTTTTGGCCATAAGCAATTTATTTTTTTTTTCCTTCTGCACTATTGAAAAAAAAAAAAAAAAAAAAGCCTCAGCCTTGAGGAGAGTGATATGCGAGCTCACTGTATCCACGTCGACGCCGGGATCAGATCCAGCAGGGTGTGACTCGGGGGGGGTTGGTTATGGCCGCCACCTGCCAGACTTCTTTGAGTCATCAGAATTCACTTCAATTTTTTTCTTGTTGCGCTTTCCTTCATTTCAGCGGTTACACTTTTTGTCAGAGGATTATTTCATAAATAGACGATTAGATTCATCTTCGTCTGATTAACAACGGCTAATTAGATGGATAAGCTGCTCATCCGCGGCACGCTGGCGCTGCTCTTCTGGAACATTTCAGATGAGGTGACTTTGAGGATAGTGTCAGTAAATCAATTAAGTCCTCAGTCAATAAATTAAACGGGCAGAAGATAATAAGAGGTACTGTACGTACAGTACGGAAGTGCCACCACCTACTCCTGAATTTGACTTTGACGAATCGATCGAATGGCTCAACCCATACATTTAAACAGATGACAGTATGCAAGGCTGTTATGTTTATTTGTATTGTTCATCTCCAAGTTGCTCCTCACTCAATATAGCCAAGGTTATTAACAGGAGCAATGGTTCACGTGTGGCATTTACAACCTTTAGAGCGCATCCATTTGACAATGAAGCAGCTCGCAGTGACTTTGAACAATGAAACACTTCTATAATCCATACATTTGATAAGAACTGAGAAGAGGAAAAACAAAAAAAAAACAAAAAAAAACAAAAATCCCTCCATCTCCTCAAATCCCTGCAAAGAATGAATGCTCGTATGACAGATGCAAGACACGGATGCATTTGACACGAGGCTGTCTGTTGCGCTTTCTCGTCTGTCAGGTCATTGCTCCATCAAATTCCACACGCCGACTACAAGTTGCACATAGTTATTACATCAAAGCAAGTGCATGGAGTATTACAATAATCCAAGAGAGGGGGAGGCGGGCATCAAACGTGGAGGATACTGCAGTGGGGAAGTGGGGTCAGGACCTTACGCTGCTGCCTGGATAATAAAAGAAGGATTTGTGCTCGGAACAAAGGAGGAGAGGTGGAGGACTTGGGAGCGACAGCGCCCCGAACAAGAGCGAGCAGCCAGTCAGCCGGAGATGACTAAAATACAATACATGACAATAAATGATTTCACGAAGACAACAGAGTTAAATTGCTCGCCACTGACACTACATCTGTCGGCGCACTGTGGAGCCTCGTAAACACGCGCGCTGTCCATCACCGCCCCGCTGAGTGCCGGAAGATGAAGTTTTTATCGCTTTAAAGGAATTAAAATCAAATGCAAAATGATCTATTCACAAAAGCCCCGTCTCGCATACTTTGATCTTAAAACTCTGTCTGCATTAAGGATAACAATTTTGCTTAACATCAAGCACTTCAATCAGACAGTTAGACACTCTTTGGTGGGAATATGTGCCAACTTCCAAGGGCATGAATCAAAGGAATAAGAGGGAGTTGCTATTCCTTTGTTGCAAAGGCCACTTGGCTCAGATACATCAGTGGCTGGGCTTACTGCAATGCCTTGGAGGACTCAGTGCTCAGCGTTGTTATTGATCTGTCTGTGTAAAGTTTCTGCAGAGTGATTCCGCGTATAAAGCAGCTATGCATTTTTAAAGGCCAGCCCGCAGTCCGAGCCGGACATGTAACATTCGTCTATACTCTAAAACCCTAATTATAGCAATTCCGCACTTGACAAATGGTCATTTTCTGCACTCACCTAGCTTATCGGTGTTCTCAGACGTCCACTTCTTGATGCTCTTAATTTGCAGTCATGTGTTTGTGATTGATGGAAATTTCAGCTTGTGGGGATGGGAAAGTGTTGCGGGACTGATGGGCAGCAGAGGTCACTCCGTGGATTGTTATTTCAAATATAGCACGCCACGCTCTTAACATTCCTCCCTCTCCCTCTCCCCATAAGTGCGCCGTATTCTTAACAGTGATCCATTGTGGTGCCTATGACAAGAAAATAATGTATTTCTACCAGAGTCTATCAGAGAAATGACTTTGGAGGTAGAGGGAAGAGGAGCTAGATCAATATGTTTCAGGCAGCTGTGAGTGTTTTTGAAACTGAATTTCCACCTTCCTTTGAGTTGTTTTGACCTTGATCTCCAAGAAGATATGTCTCTGCTGCTCCCCGGCTTTCACCACTCTGTGATTATCCCGTACACTATGAAAGATAACCTGCGTGGTGAGCTCCACTTTTCCCTGGCCCCCCTCGCAGCAGCCCTGCGCCATTATCTTGCCAATCCGAAAAAAAAAAAAAAAAGGAAAAAAAGAAGAAGCTAACAAAAGATGTCACCATGCGGCCATTGCACACCTTCATCCCGTGTGCAACCCTCATTATTATTATTATCCCCTTGCTGTCTAACTGTTCTCGGTGATAATTGAATTTAAATGAAGAAGAGGCAAAGGAGAGTGCTCTTTTTTTGTGCCACGTTAACATGCTGCCATTAAAAGCGCTGGTTGTTTTTAATGGGCCAGGTTTTAAACTATCGAGGCTGCAGACGAGATGGGAGAGGGGTGGAAAAAAACAGCGCCGAGAACAAGGGAGAGATTAGAAAATTGGATTATAATTAGTTTACTGCAAATTGCTCCGGTTCTGGAACACTTTAAAGCTGTGGGGATCTTCAAATCTTCTTGTTTGTGCGTGGCTCGGGCCTCCACGTGTGCATTATCTGTTTTCAGCCGGGTTCATGATGAGATGCAGGGCCGCTACACTCGGACCGAAGGAAATGGGCATGAATGCATGATGGGATTTCTGCCAAAATAAACATCCAGCGCCGTCCCCAGATGATTGCTCAAAGGAGAGGTGCTTGTTGAGGCGTCAGCAGACGGAAACACATGTTGTGACAGTTCACACAGAGTGATTCGATGCATGCAGAAATCAAATGATACGCCACAGCCAGGGAGCCCTCCCAATGAAAACAAAATCAGGGCATTAGCATGTTTCAGCTGCGCCTCAATCAAGGTTGTCTGTGGTCTCCGGTTTTTATGTCCCTCAGAAGGATTGGAGACAGGCAGAGCCAAAAAGCAACATCCGTATGGATATTAGATGGTTTTTTAAGAGAGAAATCTCGCCACAGCTCCGCGCACGCCTTTCAACCTGACTGGTTTAGCCGAGCAAAAGGAAGCGTCTACAGTTCCATATGGTCATGCTGTGCCAAGATGCAGGGAAGAGCATTAGCCTGACATGGACTTTGATAGATGCACACCACATATTGGCCTCAAGGCTGATAGACGTTTGGAATATAGAAGGTGCATCTGCAGCATCTTTTCATTTTGAGGCTGAAAAGCTGTGATGTCCTCAAATGGAAAACACAAACCAATGTGATAGTCAGAAATGTGCACTCAAGATTTACCCAAGAAGCTCACAAATAGGTTGAATTGATTTTTTTTTTTTTTGTGAAGACACCTTGAGAGTAAGTTCACACATATCGAATGCTGAAATGTCTTTATGGTATGTGCATCATTTCTTGGAACAAATCGGGCAAGTTATACGAGTAATATCAACAGAATCAGTTGTGTGTAGTGCAGTAGTGATGGCAGCTGGAGCCCAAAATGCATTACATTTTCATTATGACCAGAGCAATGCAGCACATAGTAAGGTGCACTCTTGGTGCACCCCATTTATTCTGAATGAAGAGGTGGCTGCTGCAGTTCAATGACCTCTTATCTGATGGTGTGCCGCTGTCATTGAAGCCATCAGAGTGAAAGGATTAAGCCGGGCTTATATCGATATAAGTCCCGAATGGAGCTAAACACACACATGCATACACAGACAGTGCACAAACACACACACACAAACACATATGCAATATAGCATGTCCTTCTGAAAAACATTAAAAAGGCATATTAGGTCAGAGCTTCTGGGTAGGAAGATATGTTTTCATCTTGCGAGCAGATGAGGAAAAAAAGAAAGTCAATAGAATTCTCTCAGCTAGATATTAAACAAATCAGCCTTGGCCGCCGCTCCATCCCTGGATGTCAATAGTACAATGACATCACATTAAATGTGCACCACAGAGCATTTACATCATGTGTTGGGAAAAGAACTGAGCCGGCGCCTGCTTTGCTGTACTGATGGAGAGGTTAGAGGACGCGGAGTATGCATTGATCACTATTTGCAAGGATGCAAATAACTATTATCCGTCTACAAGTGTGGACACTCAAGTGCACAGTGGATACGCTGTGTGTCAGGGCATTCACATCTTCACAGTTGCTTAAGACAGAAGGTGACTGTTCTGTCAATATACATGTTGCGATTCCATTGGCTTTTCTTGAGAATACTTGACCTGATCGCCCTCCTTTTTTTTCCCTTCATTTTCGGTAAACATGAAAATGTGCTGACAACACACTCTGCTATTTCTATATATCGGCCTTCCTGTGGGGAACCTTGTGGGGATTTGTTGCAGCAATCAACGCGCGGTCCATCTGACAATTAGATCTGATGACCTTCAGACTGCGTGCTTCTCAAGCACAGTGCAGCCCCCACAATGCATCGCTCCAGCAGCAGCGTATCAAACATTTATGTGCCCTGAAATCCTGAAGTCCCGAAATCCTTTGAAAGCAGTTACTCAAATGATGAGCTGGGCGTAGTTTAATATGCAGCTCAAAAAAACCTGCTTTAATGTTTCAACATTGTCACCTCAAGGCCTAATAACACAAACAGTGCGATGATTAAAACCACACAGTGTAACGCCGTCTGAAGACAAACCAGTCAGGGAGCCCGCGCTTCCTTGTTGTCCTCTCTGTTTCAGCATGCGTGGTCAGAGTTGCGTGAAGACCTGCCTTTGAACCTACCTGCTTTAATGTTCGCTAACGCAGGATTTCATCAGATAGGACCACATTACTTCTATGACATGCATAATGTATTGTTATGTCTTTACACATCTCGATCAAGATGAAGAAAAATGTACTTATGTAGAAGAAAAAAAAGGTCAGCCCTTCCTGCTGATTTCCCACCGGCTGCAACCTATTGTGCTCCCATCCGTGATGCAGTGATATGTGTCATAGTAAAGTGATTAAAGGGCTTAAAATGTTACAGTGGGGGGTAATCAGGCAGTGAGTTGAATTTTAACTTTCTACGGCTACTGCGTTCTGGAGCTGTGTTGTGATATTACAAGCATATCCACCGTGCTACAGCCCTGAGAGTGAACATAATGTCACAGAGACGGACCTGCACAGTGCTGACTGGCTGCACGTATTACCACTCTGCTCTAGTGGGGAAAAATGGTGTGACTTGTTTGTATTTAAAAATAAACAATCACAATCATCCTGCTGCGATTGTCGACCCTGCAAAACAGAGAGCAGTAGGGGTGTTGTATTTTCGCAGGCAGAAGTTAGCATCACTCAAACGCTTATGGGATTTATTCATCTAGACGTATATTATTGGAGAAAAAAAGGTTTTTAGCAACAACAAATTCACAACACTTAAATCATATTTGTGCATTTTAAATGCAATTCCCGGATGTAAAAAGCGACGTTCGGAAATAAAGGAACAACAATGTGGTCGCATGACTATACGTCTCCTCCATCAACCTTCTTACAATAATACACTTAAACACACTACTGTGAGATGGTTGATCGACAAGTTGGAAAGTCAAAGCTGGAATAGATCGCAACTAAAGTCAGCCTGCACAGATCGACCTGCTTTAATAAGTTGCCATGTTCCCTGACAGCTTCCCTAGTTTCATTTAGCCACTTGTTAGAAACCACCTTTTTTAAAGACATGTTAACGCTTTAAAAGTGGCTTATTTACTGACAGTAACCACAGTTATAGGTATGTGTTATTAACACCACAACACGAAGCGTTCCCAGCCGTAGCATAAGAGGAAGGGCTTGTATTTATGTTCTTTTTGAGATTTTTGCGCTGGCGTCAACACGGAGTGATTTATTTTGAAAATTAACCGGATGGTATGTTGTTGTCGTTTCGGTGCGTGACTTCCGGTCTGCGTTGCGCTGTACTCGGCTGTAGCGCTGCGTCGTGCTCATCACGGCAGGTGGAGAGGTGAGCTAGCAGGCCAACTAACTCCCTGCAAGAGAAAAGCTAACAGCTGCTAGCTTGTTTGGTCTTGTACCTGTAGTGTGTGTTCAGGTACAGGAAGCTGCCGTTTTTCACCGTGTAGGGTGCTAGCCTGGAGGTTGTTGTGAGCGCTTCACACACAGACGTGGGGACGTTCATACCCACATCCGGTGAGTAAACTACAGTGAACAGGCAAACTCCAAAACTTTTATTGTGGCCAAAATAATCACATAAATGTTATTGATGGGGTTTAAGTCCAGCTCTGCTACACTATAAGCTTTGATTTAACATTTAAAAGTTATAAATAGTCAATTAAAACATAAAGTATGTGCACAGTGACCTAGAGCGCAGATTAATGTTTAGGTGCTCAAAAAATTGAAACCTAAGGCTAATTTAATTTAACATTTTTTTTTTTTTTTTAATAGTTAGAAATATTGAACACTTTTTTTTTTCTTCCCCTCTCTTCTCTCTCTTTTAAACAGGGCTCTGCTTCGCTCTGGGCTGTAGGAGGCACCGTGTTTGTTCTCACAGATGAGTCCCACAGAGAGAGTTATTGGGCACCGGCCTCGTGGCGAAAAGGAAGGTAATTTTTCATAAAGAACCATGGTGTGAGGAAGCCCGAAGTCCACCAGTGTGTCTCTGCTGCAATCTTACACATCAAACTGTCTCTGATATGACCTTCCTTATGGCGAGTGGAGGCGCAGAGGTCTTAGTTAACTGTAAATCCTATCGCGTTGCTGGGAAATCAGACTGTTAAATCCATTTAAAAAGCTGACAACAGCCTTTGTTTAGTTTTTTTCCCCTTCTTTGCTGATGCCAAGTTTGTGATCCCCGTTTAATAACATCTCACTGTGAATCATGTTGCCTGTAGATCAGGTGTACTACTTGTATTCCTCAAATCAGGATCGCTCATCAGCTTGCGAGTTGAAAATCCCCCCACCTCAAATTACACCAATCTCAAAGCGAGTCATATTGACTAAGACAGAACCGTATGGTGTCATAACTAATAACTCAGCATCTTGATTTACCATCCATAATTCACTCCAGCAAGGCACTTACTGTCTTGGAATAAATTGGAATATTTAAGCAAACAGATATATGCCTTGTGGCATTTAAATAAGTAATACATCTGCCTCCCAAGTGTTCTCAATTCTGTGAAAAAAAAAAAAGAAGAGTGCAATCCAGTATACAAGTTTGATGCACCGCTCACCAGAATGAGTGTTTTATTTTTCATGCTTTTGCCATCCATTAGCTGTGTTTTTGAGCCAGGTTGACACACTTTGAACTACAGTTATTCAAAATGTTGGAGTCAAGATTGAACATTCGTTTGCCGTGCCGAGATGCGGCATGCAACGATGCGTATGGATGCGGTGCATCCGTGGCGAGATGCTCAAAGTGTGCATTTGTGACAGTTACTTGGAGGAGCACATGGTGGTGTCATGTAAGTCTGAAAAAGGCCTATACTGAGAATACAGTGCTTTCTTTCACTTCTGATCACCACTTTTATTAACAACAGAAAGTGTAGCCGGAGTTCAATTCCTCCGTAATCATCGCTAAGCTGAAGCCGAGGTAATGTAGATATGACTCCACAACATGTTCCATTCAGCAGACCTCCTCCTGAAAGGTGCTTAAGGCCTGGTGTTGGATGGGTGGGGGGGTGTGCTGGGGTGGGATGGGGGGAGGGTGCCTTCCACCTCCTCCAAGCTCTTAAGTCACTCTCCAGCTCCGACCCATGAGTTACTCACTGAGCTGGCTCCTGCCTCGCTTTTTCAAATGCTAATGACGAGCAGCGCTGAAAGCCTCAAATTGGGCCATGCAATTCAGCCTGTGGTGTTTGGTGAGGCCCTGCTCATGTTGGAGACCGTGGTCTCTCCCCTGCCTCCCACCCCCCCTCCCCTCCTGGTCTTTTGTGTGCTGCGGTAATAGGCACAGATGTTCCTCTTGCCTCACACAGGGCCACTTTCCCCCTAATCGCCACCTTGTATGCGGACAGCTTTCACCTGCCCCAGCAGCTCCCACTCTCTCCTTTTTCCTCACTCCCTCTCCAGTTCTCCCCCCACCCTTTCTTACACTTTTCCCTTTTCTTTGCACATCCCCCCCCCCCCCGACCTCTGCGAGATGGCCTTCCCTGATGCCCCCCCAAATTTCTCCTTCTCCGGAGCCCGATTGTTTAAACGTTGAATTGTGGCGACGGAGAAAGGCAAGGCGAGAACGGGATGGATGGACAGAGGGTGTAAAAAGACCAGGGGCCAGGGTGATTTTTTTGTGCGTGTGTGTGTGATTTGGGAATGGGTTAAAAAGGGGGAAGAAAGAAAAAAAGAAAAAGGAAAAAAGAATATGGGCGAGACTCTCCTTGCTCCAGCTGGAGAGAATTTGGAACATAATACCCTTGTAGCAGCTCGGCCAAACCTCAATGCTGATGGTGCATTTAGGCTGCCTCCCTCTATTGGGCTAGTGGACTGAGGAGCAAGGGGGGAGAGGAGAGAGGGGGCTTAAAAATTGGACCGAAGTGCAGCTTGCCTCATGGCCCCTGTGGTGTGGTGTGATTTTTCGCCTTGCTCTCAAACTGAGTGTGGAAATGTGTCAAAATTTGGTCTCTGTGGGGACCCCCCCGCGCGAGAAAAAAGAAACTCACCCTCTCGCTGGTGTTCCTCCAGCAACAGAACTTTGATAAATATCTTAATCACCCTGAAATGAGACCATTGCAGGTGCCTGTAAAGCTTAATCGCGCATGATGATGTGAGTTATGTTAGAATTCAAAAGTTGGAAAAAAAAAAAAACACAGTTTGCGGTAACATTTAATAAAAAGGCGACCCAAAGCCACCTTCCTGCTCGCAGAAGATCGTATGACATCACATTTGTTTTTCACTCTCTGTCTACTTCTCGCTCCTCTTGACAATCTAGATATACAGTTCACTCAGAAAGCGTCAGGTTTTTTTTTTTTTTTTAATACAAGTGGGCTTATTTTCACAGCACTGCTTGTATCTACGCTGCAGTACGTGCGCTACAGTGAAAACCAGTTGTTATCCTCGGTCTCCGGAAAGAACCTGACTTTCCCCCAGTTTGGCAGATGACAAGAACATTAATGCATAGATAAAAAAGAGCTTCAGTTGAACAGCTAAGGATTAAATCAATGGATTCTCTTTGGTGGCTTAGTAGAGTGAGTATGTGCCTTGTACTGTATCACTGTTAGGGGGAAGAAGCTTCTAAGAAAACGCCAGTCTGAAGCCAAATAATTGATCATTACTGTGCATGGCACTATAGCAGGAGCGAGGGATTTTAAAATCAATATAGTTTCTTCTGTCTTCCAACACATATTCATTTAATGCAACACTCAGGCCGCGTCAGGTTCGAGGATGTGGTGATTGCTCGGAGAGGAGAGTGGGAGAAAAGAGTCTGATTTCTGTTGTGATGCTGCGCGCGGCGCATCTGACACTTTTGTGATGTATCCTGACAGTTTTATGGTTCAGCAGAGACCTCTTTATTGCGCGCCTTCGCTGAGTGCATCATACTGTAATCATAACTTAACCACGACCTTGGCCCCGGTGCGGGTGGGAAAAGGAGGCTGCCGCGTCGCTTGTGATGCAACACAAGACGAGATAAGAGCTCATGGAGGTCATTGATTTGGTTTTTCACGCAGACGCACGGCCCTCAACGCAGACTTGATGTGAGGACGAACTAACACGCTTGGTTACGTCAGAGTTTGTCACTGAACTTAAAGGGTCACTCCACCAGCTTTGCACATTTAAGCTCTTTGACAGGTCTTGTGGAGTACTTCTTAGAATGTGAAAAAAAGTTACTAAAACGCCTTTTGTGGCTCCAGAGGAAGCTGAATGTAATCTGATAAATGGCCTTCAGTTATGTTACTCAGTGGCTAAGTTGCATTGTGGGTAATGGAGGTGGCAGGTTTTGAAAAGGAAGATGAATATAATGATAAATACGAATTAAAAAAAAAAGTGAAATCCATGGTTCTGCTGTCTTGATTTTGATCCCAGCAGTGTCATAGAATCTTGCAGAGATGACTTTTTTTTTTTGTTGGCTAACCCAGAAGTTAACATCACCCTGGTTCCCTTGTCAAAGAGCCGGTGGGATTCTCAATTGAATGTTGGATCGCTAACTTATTCTCAGGAGTCATTCATTCGGTACTTTACAGAAGTGCGATGCCAGACCAGTGGACTGCTTTTTTTTAAAACCTGCTGCCAACATCGCCCATCTGGAGCAACAAAATACTTTTTCTCACAAATGCAGCAGCGCTTCCCCCAAACCTGTAAACACACTTTAATGTGTAAAATTGTCGGAGTTAACCTTTTACTTTATCCAGGAGGCAGGAGGATGTCGCCAGAAAGGTTCCAGTGTTACTCACTGAAACAGCATCAGACAGTGAATGTGAACTTTACTGAAGGTGAGGCTCTTGCTGTACAGTATTCAGTAACTCCCACACAAACAAACACACACCCACACACACAAACACACACACATGCTATGCCCAGCACATTCAGAGCGGTGTGATTATTCAGCCTTTCGTCAGCTGTTTGATTGCTTCTCTCAAAGGGCAAAGCCCTGCAGTAGTGTGCATGCAGGATAATTAGTGTTGTGATTGTACTCAATAACCACGGGTGCCTGTCTGCGAGAGCCCACAGGCCACTTTGGTCAGTTTGACTTGATGCACACCAAAGGAACTTGCACTTATTGAGCCAATCAAGCAAATTATTGCAGGTTACAAGGGTTTTGATGATATATTTATGCAGCATATGTATGACAAGACTGCTGATTCTGTAACAGCAACAACAGCCGCACCTTCCGTCTGCTGAATGGTCTGATTCATATTCTGCGGAGGCCTGAAACTTTTTCCAAGGCTGTTGTACAAAACGCCGTCATCTGATCACTTTTTCACACGCTCGGTTGATTGGATTTACCTCACTGCGAGTTTAATTGCGGCTCATTATTTGCAATTTCATAAACCGGTGTGGGCGAGATTAAACTAAAGATGCTGCTCGTAAGCCGTTCGGAAAACATCGCCTCTCTCGCGTGCGTTCAAGCATCCCATCTCTGCCTGCAGCCCCTCACGGTACCCGGCGACCAAACAGCTTCCCCGCGCACAAGATGTGTGTCAATATTTGACCATTTTCCTCCAGAAGGGAAAGAAAACATTTATTTCTGTGGTAAACAACAGATTTTGAAGTCGCCACAAAATACTGTTTAATAGTGGATTTACCTGGAAGGGGGGGGGGGGTTGTGTGAATCATGAATCATTTCAGTGAACATTTCAAACTCAAGTCTTATTCAAAGGGTGTTTATTTTCAATATTCAAGGCATTTTAAAATGCCTTCAGTGGCAAAGGTAGCGCAGTGGTAGCGTGTCGACGATCCAAAGCATAATTAAACGCTTTCTTTTTTTATTTCATTCACTCTGAAGAAAGACAAAACAGCGCGCTACCGTCCACTTTGCTTCACAGGGACACATTTGCATTGCGTGATTAGGTGATCGACATATTTCTCTGACATCCCCGTGTCAGACAGCACATTTGCAAAGTCTTTGCAGGTCTTAATGAATATTGAGTGGTCTATCTCTTTTGCCTCCCAATTAATGAATAGATGTTGGTAATTATTTGACCAATGCCTCTCTCTCATGACATGTCCCATATCCATCACTAAGTTAAAAATAAATTAAAATCAATACAGCCAGCAGACTCTTAGGACAGTGTCAGTGCTTCCTACGGAGGGACCCATGCAGGTCTGAATAACAACTATTGATCCTCCTTGAGGAATATTCTCTTTTATCACCTCCCCTCCTCTCCATGCGCACACATGCGCACACACACATACACAAGATAAGTGTTTCTTCTCCCTCTTCTTTCTCCACCGTAGTTACACACATTGGCAGCCGCTGACAAAACCTCGTCTTGTTTGTTCTTATCGTCCCATCCGGCGATAAAGAATGCAAAAAGATCGGGGAAAAGTCGGAAACAAAAAAAAGAGGCAGCGCTCTTGCCGATAAAAGCCGGCGCGGCTGTGATTTATATTTCAAGCAACTCCCTCGCCTGTCCCCGCGCCTCCGTCCCCTGTGTGGTAGGTGGCCATTGTGTAAACAGCTCCTTGAAAAACAAATGGCTTCCCTAAATCGTTGTAAAGAGCTGTGGCAGCTCGATCCTGGCGGAGGCCCGGGGAGAGAGGGGACGGGAGATAACGTGTGTCAGCAAACATTGACTGGGCTTTATCACAATGAGGTTTCTGTGTTGGAGGAGCTAAGAGGCTGGCCGGCTAATCGTCCTCCACAGAGAGCACACATTCCTACAGGTCAGGGCTCAGGGTTATATGTGTGCGTTTGTGTGTATGTGTGGACAGAAGGACTTTTGGTATGTTTATGCTCAGAGAAAAATGCAATTTTGTCTTTTTTTCCCCCCCCCCCTCCCCACTCTGTCGGCTAACTTTGCATGCTGTGACCTGCGATAAGCCCGACGGAAAAGCGGTGTTTGCAGTTATGACTGTGATGACTATTTGTTTACCCTTATCTAAACTGCACGATAAATCATAGACGAAAAGTAACATCTGGCGTGGTAGGGAGTCGGAGAGGAGGACGACGACTGTGTGTGTTTTTGTTTTGCCTCTTTTTTTTTTTTTTTAAATGGAGGGGTCACTCTCAGCTGCCGGGGAGAGGGTGAGAGTTTACTGCTCAAGGACAGACCGAGGAATTAAGTTTCACACAAGCATGAAGGGGTTTACTCTCTTAACAAACGACATCCGAGGAGAAAGACACACTAAAAGCACTCAGGGTGATTCCGCTTCAGCTGTGAGGTTAGCCTCGAGGCGTCTTTTCATCGCGGTTCATGACTCGGGAGTTTTGCCCCTTGTGTGTCTTTAAGTGTTTTCTGCTCCGTTCTTCTAGGGCACCTCTCCTCAGTGCAATAACACCCCTTCTGTCTGTCCTCCATCCACCCGGCTGCAGTTGCAAATCCCGGCCAACAGATGTCAGCCTCTCCAGTTGGTTTCCAAAACACTGCTTTGAAAAAAAAAAAAAAAAAAAGAAAAAGCCATGCTGTCGGTGCATTCAAAGCCTCAGACAGTGCACTGAGACTTAGAGAATTAGCGATGCAGAAGACATGCTGGTCTGAGGTTTACTTTGATATACATCATGTATGTTAATGTAATTCTTTATTGATCCCCCCAGGGGAAAGACTCTATTTTTTTTTTGGCTCCGTCCCGGTGGGGGAGGTCAGAGTGAAGGGTCAGATACAGCATTACCCCCCCACCTCACCCGGAGCTGGTAGGGGACCAGTGTCTTGTTCAATGACACTTCAACACGATGAATGCGTCCTGACACGGGGGTTTGACCCCTGGTCATGTGATTGAAAATAGCCTATGGTATTACCACCTTTCTAGAAAGAAAATAAAAAAAAAAACAAAAAACATCTGAATGGTGGTGCATACTGGATTTCCTCAGAGGGGGTCAACTCTGCCCTATCCCTAAAAAAAAAAAAGATTGCTGTTCGCTCTTTGCCACGCATAAAGCCGAACGGTTTAATCCTGTTTAGCCGTTGGGCCTGTGATACCTCCTGGGGAATCGCTGCTATCCTTATCGTATTTATCCAGTGATGACAGATTAGTGGGCGTTAAATGCACTTCACATACAGTAGACATCGGCCCCCCGATTGGTACAGCGAGTTTCAGGGAGGGAGGGTGCAGACACAGAGCATCTTTTTTTCTGTTGTCAAAAAAAAAAGATGAATGAAAACCCACTCACTGAGCCGACCGCATACTGGAACAAGATAATTCTTGGCAATAAGTCTTAAACTGAACATCGTAATAATTCAGCGGCGGTGTACGCGCGCTCTTCTCGGCGACTGCTGCATCTTAAACTACTGCTCTGACAAACCGATGCAGTTTGCAGCGGAGAAATATCCTGTCAGGGGTTTTGCATGGATGCTGTGGGTTTTTGCATGCCGGGGAGTGGTTTTTAGAAGGTCGCAGCATAGAGTTGTGTGCTTATGCTGTTCGGTTACTATGGAAAAAAAAAGGTGTTGGGATAATGCTCATGAGCTTACATACACACACACACACACACACACACACACACACACACACACACACACACACACACACACACACACACACACACACACACTAAGGAGCTGAATGTGCAGGGTGAGTCTGTTCCTTCCAGGCAAGGGCTTGTCTGAGAATCTAAGAGGCAGGCAGGAAGGCACGAGGTGGAGACCTCTTCAGATCTGGCTGCTATTAACAGTCTTGTGATCTGCTCATGTTTACCTACTCTCACAACACTGGTACTTGGGGCTGTGTGGAGCATGGGACGCGGGGCCCGGCCCCTTTGAAGTGAAGTTGATCCCTCAGACTACGCTCTTGGTAATTGCACCTTCTCTCCCTCTCTCTCTTTCTCTCTTTCTCTTTGACCCCCCCCCCCCCCCACCTTCTCTCGCCTTTCCACATTTTTTTCCCCCTTTCTCACCCAGATGAGGTTTAGAGGATGCAGATGGGGAGCTTCAACTGTGATTGTAGGCCTCTTCACGTCCCCGCTCAGCTCTGCGCCAAATAAAATAGCGAAAAAATGTAAAAACATATAGAGTGTTTTTCCAAGTGCTCAAAGGTGCTTAAGTGGGGAAAAAACATCTTAGCAGTAGTGAGGGATTTTCATGTGAGAGAGCTTATCGCCATCGCTGATACTGTAACTCCCTCTTCTTCTTTTTCCTCTGCCGCGCAGCTTAAAAAAATCATGTCTTTCCACCATAATTCACTCTACCAGATTTAGATTATCATAATTGAAAAGTGGAAGCGAACGCAGTGTGAACAGACGGAGCATAAAATGTCCATGTTAAGCAGCAGATGACAAAAAATGCCATTTGTTTGTGCACTTACTGTCTGTCGATAAAGTAGCCGTAATGACACTTGATTTGAATTTTGCCTTTTTCTTTTTTCTTTTCTTTTTTTTTTTTTTATCCAGAGATGTTTACTCCATCCACTGTCAGTGACGGTGCGTTGTGTTCAGTGGCGTGCGGCGTGGAACACCTGTGTGTTGTTGTAATTACTTTGATTATACCTACTATGGGGTATTACAGCAGCCTGGAGAGAGGGTCCAATTTAACCTGCAGTGAATTTCAATTCTAACTGAAAACGAGAGAGAGAGAGAAAAAATCGCTTGCTGGAATATTTAATCAACGGAGAGATATTCGTATAGTTGCACGCTGTGAGCTCCTGTGTGTGTGTGTGTGTGTGTTTTTGTGTGTGAATATAATAAGCAACAGGGATGCATATTGGACTGCGGAGTTCAAGGGTTGCACTTTTCCTTTGCTTTTGATCAGTTTGCCATGATGGGTATTGGTCTGCATCCAGACATATGACAGTCCAGGGGGCCTCATTGGTGAAGCCTGCTCTCCCAAAAGATGCCAGGTGCCTGATTCGGAACAAATGCTCACAAACAGAAACACAAACACACCAGAGGGACCCCGTGTGTGTGTGTGCGCGTGTGTGTGTATTCCCCTCTTTGACTAGCAGAAGGGTAAGGTTGGCAGGTATTGAACTGCGTTGAAGTAGAACGAGCAGCCATGGGCATCTCCCAGTTCATGACGCTAGTCAGAAAACTGACAAACCAAAGCTGCTTTTTATTCTGCAGCTACAATGTAAATGGAGCTCCCTCCTGTCCCTCATGCAATCACCCCAGACCCACTAACTGTACAGACAGTGTGTTGGATTCCCTCTCTTCCTCCCTCACTTTCTCTTTTCCTGTCTGTCTCTCGTGGTCCTTATATATCTCCGTCTCCCTCTCCCTCCACTCTGCTCCCCCTTGTCTAGTTAGAGGGCAGATATACCTTTCTTGCCAGACATGAGAAACCTATACTTTATCACTGCCACATACGGGGAAAGGTATTTTCTCCCAAAGGGGAAACTGGCGTGCAATTATAATGTTCTCGCTGCCCCAAACATCCTTCGCAAAATATATAGCATCCTGTTTTTGACTTACATGAGTTTATGATCTCTTGCATGGCATCGCAGTGCTGCGCGTCTGCTGTGGGTGTTTCTCTTTATGTCCCCTTATGGCTGATTCACTCAACAGTGCAAAGGCTTTGTAAACCCATCTGCAACTGTGAAATGTTTGTCGTCTGTCATTTATTTGTAATATGACTGTATTCACAATTTGATACAGGTCATGATTTGTTTTGGATATTCAGATATTTTCAGATGTTCTTCTGCTTATTAGCATAGGCAGTGCTAAAGTCTGCTGTGGCCCAGCGTAAAAAATTCCAGGGTGGCCCTCCAACCAGCATTCATCACCATTATGGTTTAAATAGTCTAAAAATAAAATGATTGAATCAGAAAAAATAATCAAATTTTAAAATATAAAAGCATTACAATGACTAAACAACTTCAGCAAAGCAATGCAAATTCAGTGGGAATCACATGGTGGGGCCCCCTTAGGGATGTTTCCTACTGTGATTTCCATTCAAATTATCCATTGGTTTTTAAGGGTTAAGGGTGTGTGATCACTAGGTGAGACATATCTCTGGGGTAGAGTTGCTCTTTGGCTGTTAGGGTCAGCTCTGTGCGTCGCTTAGTCAACAGTTTGCTTGACTGGGGTAGAGATTCATGCAAAACATGACAGTCCATATTTCCAGTCAGAAGGACAAACAGACTTAGTTCAAAACATTATAAAGACTTTAATATCAAATAGTTTTTGGATGCAGTATGTAGGTGGAAATGTGAGTGGCATATTCCTTTTCATCAGCCATGAAACAGCTTAGTAGGAATAGGATCATTTTTTGGAATTATGGCGAAAGACAATATTTTATGCATGCAAATGGAAATTAACAATTAATTAACAATTAACCAGATGTTTTCATATACAGGACCCTCTGTGGTGGGAAACACTAAAACTGTTTGCATCCTTTCCATTGAGAAAAGCCTTCACTTAATTTTTTTTAATAAAACAGACTCTTCAGTTCTGATATGATTGACACTATCGTGGCAGCTATGCCATTTTTGTAGAGGCCAAACCGTGTAACTAAGATGTTATGTTGGCACCCAAAAAAAAAAAAAAATGTCTTACATTGTGAAAGAAGTGGCTGTAAATACATATCATGAATACATTTATATTTTGAGTGTCACAACCTCCACAAAGTAAATGGTTTCACTATCTTACGTGATCCATTAGTAAAGTCTAGAAGAGCTGCAAGATTAAATCATTTCATATCTATCCAAGTTAGTCGGGAGCAAAACCAGAAGTTAGTCAGCTTGACTAGTGACAGTCTCTCCTGCACAAGTTTTACGGGCCCCAAACAATGCGAGTATTTTTATGTCCCGGGAAGTCAAGATTCTTTGGCTTCATGTGTCACTGTGCAGCTCTCATAGGAATCGACAGGGCCACGTCTCCAATGCTATATCTAGATTTTCCTTATTAGATCAATGACGCTAACCCCGTGACGAGCCACCGTTTTCAAGCGAACAGTTGCTTCGATGGCTGCAGCGGCCAGCAGTTCCCCGTAGGACACTGATTTGTTGAACCACAGTGGTTTGCCCAGAAGTGCATAACTTGAAGCCTAGGAAGATGGATTTACGAGTTCATGTGATCGCACGACCTCGTGCTCCGGCTGCCGCCTAAGGTAAGTAGTCACTGACAGAATAAATGCTTTTCCAGGGCGAGATGGATTGAAAACAGCCATCGTAATTAAAAATGTCTCGCGTCCAAACAACGCAAACCTTTAGTTTCACGTGTGTTTTATCCATATAAATACTCTCGCGAAGATAGTGCAAACACACCTGTGATAAGTTGTAGTAAATTGCAGACAAATAAATTGAACAAGTAAATGGACAAAATTGCACATGACAGCACTTTGAGATGTCTGGAAGCAGTTTTTGGGGGCCGCACACTGCTGCAAGCGTGCCCGTCATACTCGCTGGCTCTCACCATCAGAGTGGTAAAGTGGGACAGATGTTGAGGGTTAGGGAGGCCCCAGTGGGATAGTGAGAATGATGGCTTGGCAGGGAGTGCGGGACAATAAAGGGAGGAGACGGGGGGAGGCCAGGGTTTTCCTTTCACTACACCTGACCTGCCCTGGAACCTGTTCAGCCTCATCCGAAATGAAAGAAAGGTGCCCTTTGTCGTGCCCAACACTAATTTACATTTACACCCTCGCAACAAGGATTCCCGACGTGCCTCGTGAGAACGAAGAGGGAGACGAGGCTTTTCGAAAAACGCTGTTGAGACCGAGGAGGAGTGTGGGTTTCAAACATTTAAGAGGGCGCCTGCGTAGAATAACATCCCCTTAGAAAGACGGGGAGCGGAGAGCTTCAAAGTGAGGAGACATAAAAGTGCATTCTGAAGAGTCCAGTTATCAATTCCCGATTCATTGAGGGTAGCGGATCGATAACTGTCCTCCTGAATTACAGGACAAGCCTTTGAAGTGAGCAGTGGGCGTACAGTAGAAGTATAATGCTGTATATTTTGTTTTCCTGCAACTGATGCTCCACGGATTTTATAAACCAAACTATCAAACTTCACAGAGTTTTTTTTTTTTTTATATTCTGCACAGTGCACCAAACATGTCTAATAAATGAACATCAGTTACTCCAGTTTGCATGTCTCAGACTGAGCTAGAGTTTCAAATTTCAGTAGATTCAGAGCAATGAAAACGGATGCTCTGGGTTTTTACCGGATAACTTTTCTTTTTGTGGGTATAAAAAAAAACAAAAAAAACACCCTGCTTCTTTTGTAGGAAAAGCACTGTTTTGTCAGATTGGTATTCAAGTTATCGCCGGATGCTGCATAATTTGAGGCTGCAGCTGCCAGAGCATGGCAGACCTTCCATTGGTTTTACATTTTATGAGAGTTTACATACGCCATGTTTCTTCAAGTGGAAAATTGTTTTCTGCGTGATGCCAACAGGTGGACTCATTAGAGAGTCAACATAATCTCGGTAATCATTCCTCTCTGCAATTAGAAATATTGATCATTTACATATTATCCCGAGCCACGGTTGAGTTTATTGTTTGACTCAGTAATGTTTTCGAGGGCCAAACATCTGTAGCAAACAGCAGTCGGGACGGGTGTTAGAGATGTGGACTGCGCTTTGACTGAGAATAAAAATGTGAACATTCAAAAAGGAAGCGCGCTCGACTAGATTTGTTTCACTTGGTTGTGGCAACTTATGAGGGACGCAACGGAGGAAATTAGGTGATGTAATCTGAGATAAACAGAGTCCACACACGGAGGAGGAAGGGGTTGGTGGACGGGACACATGGGCACTGGAGTTTCAGGAGGCTGCTGTTCGTGTCACATGAAAAACCAAAAGTCATCTTAAACATCTTATACACCATCACATACTGATTACTTTACATTACTACCATAGCTTACTTATATTAATACAAACCATGATCCAAACCTGTCGAGCCATACCATGCAGTGGAAAAAAAACGTCTAAATGGGTGAACGAGGGTTCCCAAGTCATGAACACAGGCCGTCCTGTCAAGCACAGCTCGTGTCCACTTCCACCCTTTTCCGTCTTGCGGGCCCCAGTCGGCCTGCAGATGTTGACCGCGGACTGAAAGGTTGGCTCGGGGGCATTTTAGTTCGCTGCACTTTGTTGTCTACCTCTCACTTTGCGAACCGAACCTCGCCGGCCTGGCCTCCCAGGTCAGCCACAACACCGACTCGCTTCCAGCTTGTCAACGTGTCAGGGTGCATGCAGGCGTGCTTGAGAGGATGGAAGGGCCGAGGCGGGGAGAAAGGGAGACAGACACATGAAAGGCTTGCATGTTGTGAAGATGGTAGTTGGAGATGGCCCTCTGAAAACACTGTTCACATTATGCTCTGCCTAAAGGGAAGAAGAAAAAAAAAAAAAAGAGCAGTCCAGTGGAAATGAAATGACCCCTCTGGACCTGCTGTCATGTGACATCTTTGTTTTCCAAGCCTGCGGTCCAACCTATACACAGCACAGACCTGTTCCAGCAGCACGGATCAAATTTCCTCTCCTAATCTATTTTGGGTTGCTTCTGTGGACTGGAAACTAATTAATTACGGTGCTATACATACTTGACAGCTATGGATCATCATGTACATGTTCCCACAGTGGCTGTACCAACCCCTGCATTCTGCCGCAGCCCCTAGTATAATCTCTACATGTGTTCGCAGACACATTAAAACTGTTCTCACAACAAGTCCTGTCATTCTGCTTCAGCCGTTAAAAAACATTTCCAGCGTCACATCGCATTAGATCAGCGGGCGAAACGAGACGCCCGCACTTTAAAAAACATTCCTGTTTTTAAACACTTTTTTGTGGGATGAAGCGGGGATTTGAATCGCGTAGCGTTTTTAAAGAGGATTTTCACCGCGGGGAAACAAATCCGTCTTTCTGAATAGGTCTGTTTTGAAACTTGCACGATGATAAGTCCCGGGCCTCTCGTCTACGCCACAGTCTGTTGACGCAGCGTACACAGATGTTGTCCCGGCCAGTAGGGGACAGATGCCCCGGTGGACATAAACCACTGTGTCCCCCTCTCTCCATACTGTTTAAGTCACTGTCCAAACAGGATTAGTGCCGTACTTCAAAGTGTCAGAACAATTACAGCACCGACACCAGCGTGATTTGGGGGTTATGGCTGACGGTGATGAACGCCTACTAGCTGTCAGTTGTCACCGCCCTCTCGCCACCTCCATCTGTTCCTTTTACTCATGCATCAGATTGGCCTTTTTTTTTGGGGACAAAAGATGCAGCGGTCCATCAGAGCCCTGGGAGGATGATCTGTTGGGCTGATTAAAGATGGCCGTTGGTCATCAGCAAACCCAATCCAGTGCTTTTTTTTTTTTTCTTTTCTTCCAGGGTAGCGAATGTATTTCCATGGTGTTTCCTCTTATCTGATCGAGGAGACAAATGGAGAGATGCATTAAACAAATGGTGTCCGATGCAATCAAACCTAGTCGGTATCTGTGGTGCATCCTGAAGGTAATAAAATTGTCAGGAATTAATGATAAATAGCCTTTTATTGTTTTAAATTCTGAAGAGGAGACTGAAATCCAGCAGAGAAGAACTGGGATCCAACAAGACATAACACTATCAGAAACCGCAGAATGTGCCATTTTTTTCCCCTCTGTGCTAATCTTAACTTCTTGGTGTGGTGTGGTACAGATTTGAAGCATTCCTTGATATATTCTGGGAGGTGGGGGGGAGGGGTGGGGCGGGGAAGTTAAGTTCATCGCTTGATGAAAAATGAATTGATGGAAAAAAATTTACCTTGAATGTCCTGGACAAATACATCCATAAGCCACTTACGTAGATAAGCTAAGTGGCAAACCTTACTCACTCCTTTTAATATGCCTCGCTGGCGCTCAGAGAAAGAGGGAAAGCAGTACAGATATGACGTACCCTCTTGCTCCCCCTCATTAATCTTAATAAAACAATTGACCCCTGAATAGCTTATTCCTGCCCTGCACCATTAGGCTGCATGACCGAGGCTTTAAATATTAAGCAGGCTTTGTAAAATTTGATAAAATGTTTAGTAAATGGCATAAGGCGCGGTACACTCACAGGCTTTTTTCTCTTACCCCCTCGTGTTGTAAATGATAGATATGTTTTTATTAGACAGAATGCTGTTTTAAGCAGCGTTGCGGTATTGATATTTGCCGTTCGGCCTTGCATGATTTAAGACGGCAGATACACGCGAGCCCATCAGGCTTTTTACCTCCCCTGCCTTTCGCAACTAGCTGCTCTGACATGATCTAGCCGGTGCATTTTCATGATTTAAAAAAAAAAGAAAAAAAAAAAAAGATGGCAGTGAATGCGAGCTTCACTGAGCGCCTACAAGAAAGCTATAAGCCGCTTCTCCTCTGTGTTATGCTGCACTTTTCCTGCCCCTTTGCCCCCTCAGACCGCGGCGATGGAGCGCAGTACATCACACAATATACAGTAATTTGTCTCTGATTAAAATTTCTGCTGAGCTTTGAAGCCCATACTGGTGTTCTGTGCTGAAGTGGTCTTCCTCGTCTGGTAAAAATTGAAAGCCTTTTCATCTCAGAGGGCTTAAGGGGTCAGAGGAACACCAAATAACCCTCCCTGTTGTGTTTCTCCCCCCCCCCCATCCTCAGAAGCTTGTAACAAACTGCACCTTTGTCGGACGCGGCCTCTGTCAGGCCGGGGCTGGGGGGGACTGCCCTCGGGTTCAGGCTTTGGAGACCCTGTCAGCTTCAAAATGGGGTCTGCTTTATTTCACCCTCTGACCTCAGGCCCGAAAAGAGCCACGCAGGAAAAACAGAGAGATATACGATACATCAAGGGCCAGTGAAACTCCACGGCTGGGAAATGAGGAAGCCGCAAACTGCAGAGTGAGCAGAAAATGAAGGAGCTTATTGTAGGGGGGATTTTTTTTTAACACCACAATTCCTATTTGAGGGTGAATCAAGGTTGCTACATTGCGAAGTTTTGCCTCTTGACAGATAGACTCTGTGAAGAAATGTATTGTCGCAAGTCTGTAAATAACCCGATATGCAAGTGAGCCGGTCCGTCGCGAGCTTTGCATACGATTCGCACCTTTCCCTGCTTCCAATCATTTATAGATAAATAAATAGATAACACTGGATCAGGAATGAGGTAAATTCATTAAACAGAACTGTGCGGGCGTCCAATTTTCTTTAAGTGTGAATTTAAAGATAATGAAGTGCAACATTTGATAAGAGCCAGCAAGGAGGGAATGCTCGTTTGCGCCCGGATTGAGATTGACAAAACCATTACATGTAAGATTTTTCTATTTTCTGGGAGAAATTGAGATCCGTGGATAAATTCTCAAGTTTGACTCATCTGCACTAAATGAATGGAATTGATTGACTTGGAGATGTTGCTGCATAGCCAATCAATCTAAAGAGGGACAACCCAGGGGGATGCGGAGAGGAAGGGCCTCCTTTTGTTTTGGGGCCCGATGTCATCCAGTCCTTGACCTTGGGGAGGCAAAGAGGGTGCGGGGGGGGTCTGGGCCTCGGTGCTGAGGCCTGAGTGAGAACGCTGGGACAAGGGCTTGGATGCTCAATATGGGCGAGCGGGGCTTTCAAGCAGGGTCACGGGGTCAGCAACAATGCTCAGGAGTATTAATGAGTGACCTTCGGAAAATGGTGGAGGAGGAGGACGGAGGGATGGAGGGAGGAGGTGGAAAAAAAAAATGAAGGAAAGGGGGTGGGCGGGGTGAGTGGCAGAGGGAAAACTGTAAAGCCCTGAGAGAATGGAGGCTGAGACCTGTTTCTCCAAGATAACAGAGATTGGCCTATGAAAATGCATCCATCACAAGGCCACTAAGCCGGAGCCTTCTTTTGTGTGTCCATGTCGGCTGAGAGCGACGGCCGATTGGGGGGGGGGGGGCGGCGCGGGGGCGGGTGGGATGGTGTTGGCGGGGGCCAATCTGCAGAGATGGAAACTAGGGGTTAGGGGAGGAGAGAAAGGGTAAGGGAGGGAAGGGTCGCTCGGGCCAGGCTGGCTTGGACAAGTGAAGTGGGAACGCTCCATTGCTTATTCAACAGGGAGCAGATCTCTAAGAAGATAGAGGCCCACCAATCTTTTGAATTTGCGGGGGGGGGTGGCTGCAGCGGCTAACGTGCAGGAGATTTCTAATTTTTTCAGCGGGCGCTTGGCTGAGGGGTTTTGGGCGGCGCGAGGTGGAGAGGAAGAGCGATCAGCGTAATGCTCTTTAAGGTTAAAGGCTCAGGTACTACTCCTTCGATAAGGCTTTCAGAGTATGTTCTGAGGAAAATATTGGCATTGAGTGCATGTAACAATTAACCTGCTTTTATCCTCGCCAGTGAGTGGATTCTGTTTTAAAAAGAAGAGCACCTCCTTATATATTGATTTTAAATTTATTTCAAATACTTCTCCTCAGCTCAGTCATAATAAACTTTGAAGCACATTCTTTGCTCATTTTTTTTTTCTTTTTCTTTTCCGTTCTGTTTAAAGTGCGCTGTTTGAGTCTTTTTCCTTTTAAAATAGTGAGCTTGTCACCCAGAGTACAGTGCATATCCATCTCCTTTTTTTACATCCCAGATCAATGCTATCGGCAGGAGCGCAGGAACAGGATCGTCAACGTCCCACCGACTCGTGTTTTCCTCCCCTTCAACTGCTGCGCTCTCCAGAATTTCCAAGAAAACACTCTCCCTCCCCTCCACGTCGCTGCGCGTTCGCCTCCTGACGTGACGAGCAGGTTGACAACAGATGAGCAACAGAAGAGAGATAGATTGTGCAGAGCGCGGGGGAAGGCTGCTCCTTGCTGACGACTCCTGTTTTGCATTGGAAGTGGCACACTGACGCATTCAAATTAATGTGGCTGCCTTCAACTTTTCGCTTTTTTTTCTTTCTATCTCCCTCCTTCTTTACCCCTCGGGCTTTTTAATTTTCACCGGCCCCTTCTTCTCCGCGGCTTCTGTCCATCCTGGAGACAGATGCACCATAGGCGCTTTAAGGCTCTGTAATGTATACATTATTCATATCACTCCACAAAAGGTGCTCATTAAACTTTACATGGCCAATGGAGTAGGCAGCCACAGATTGAAAGTGTTGCCCATATCACAAATGTCACAGTGGATTGACAGAGAAAGGAGAGTGTGTTACTGGGGGTTTGATTTGAAGATGGCTTTGATTTAACTCCAGGGTCATTTGCATCTGGCTTTTTATCTATCCTGCTTTTTTCTGTTCACCGCCTTTTTTGTATTTGCGTTTTGAAAACACAAGATTCAAGGGCAAAAATGCACATTTTATGTGCAAATATGCAACATTTGCTGGAATTATTAAAGGGGCACTATATTGTTTTAGAGAAGAAAGTCAGAGCTGTAATATTTACAACATTTATGAGGTACTGATTCAAACTTTTTCCGTTAATGACTAAACAAGCTGTTCTCAGAAGAAAAATAAGGCCCCCAGAACACAGTTTGAAGCTAGAATGGTGGCAGGGTCCGCCAAACACAAGTTAAACAGTATGAAATTGTGTTGTCCTTTAAGGTCAGTTTGTGGAAGTTGCTTCCAGTAAAACTACAAAGTGTACCTTTAAATATAAATATATATGTTTTGCCAACTGTGGCAGATACAGAGCAGTAAGTTGCTGCAAGAAGGAGCAGGCACAGTGCAGGACTTTGACTTACGTATGTATGTATGCATAAACCCCATACACAGTAATTCGACATCAAATGCATCTTTAAATGTGCCTAAACCCTAGCAGCGCTTCTCACATCACAAACAAGCTGCCACAGAGGGCCCTTTGGGTAAGACCTACACGCTTTCTCTTTTCCTTGGCCAGGGTCTCTGTAGAGAATTCATCTCTCAATAATACAACACTTAACCCTCCTGTATTGTCCATAAAAGGGCCGGGGGCTTGGCAGGTACAGTAAACTGGTGGGACAAAAGCAGCAAAAGCTCGGCATCGAGCTGAGAAAAACATCCACACAGGGAAATGAGCTGTCATTACAGTAGCAAGGCAGCACTCAGGCACTTCTCTGTATGCGCTCATCTCTTCTGCTCGCTACCCCCAAGGTCCTCTTGCACTCATAAATACATAATTACGCCCACCGCCCGCCATGATGATTTCTGTTTTCATCAGCTGTCAGAAATGACCTGAATTACCCATCACTGTTTGACCCAAATGCAGCCGTCAGATATGTTAATCACAGCTTACATAACCACTCAGCCCTCTCTCCACCGACTTAAACTGTGTGTACGCGTGTGCCTGAAACCCCTTTAAATAGCACCTGTCACCAACAGAACAAAATAAAGAAGAAGAGAAAAAAAAAATGAATGGAAGAAATTTTAAACTCCAGATGAGGGTGTTTTGCATCCATAAATTAACCTTGACTTTGACGTGTCTCGGCGGGAGGCGTGCCGAGCTGTACCTTTTTAATGTTTAACATGACAGAAAAGGCAGAAAAACAGCAAAGGCTGATGTCCCTGAAAGCTGTGACCTGAACTCATCCGGTATGCCGAGTGTGGAGGCGGAAAACAAGATAAATGTTACGTTGACTTCGAGAAATATTTTGACAACGGAAATTAAATATGTATTTATGTAGATATTGTGAAGACAGTATTAACAGGATGTACACAATTCTGTTTTTCATATTTCCGATGATGAATTCATCACTTCAGTTTATTCCATGCATGTTTTCGGCATGGAAAATTCTGCCTGTGCCGCACACAAGTGAACTGGGAAGACCCCCTTCGGGCACTTTCAGTTCACCCCCATTCATTTTCTATGGGACTCTGAGATCCCACCATAACCTCGCTTTAAAGTCAAGCGTGTTTGACATTTTAGTGTTTGAACTCATGTAGCCGGGTACAAGGAGAGTGTTCCCCTCAGACAAAACATGGCCGAGGTCACAGTGGGATTTGTAGGTACAATCCTACAGCCTGATGGCATTAATATTTCTTTGTGGCACATTTATAGAACAAATCTTAACTCCAGCCACATCAATATATTATGACAAAATTATCTGCCTTTTTCCGAGTCCACATAAATTCATAGCCGGCGGATGTTTGCATTTTGTGTAAGATGTTTGCACAGCGTGACTAACGGATCATTTTGTAAAAGTACCACTTGTTCAAGTACACTGCATTATCTCGCTCCCGTATCTGTTGTGTGTAGCTGTAATTATGGGCAGGAATTTATCGGCTAATCACGAGTAATATACAAGTAAGAATTTAATTTTTCGCTGTCAGCGCAAAAGCATCACGGCAACAAGTTGCAGAAAAAGGGGGCTTTTTTGCAGTGCTATCTCATTAGTGGTAATTATAACAGATATCATCTTGTATTATTGTGTGAACCGAACATATCCCCGAGCTAAAGTCCTTCCCCCAGCCCAACGCCTGTTTCCACACAACACTGGGTAGATTTCGCTCTGCCGTCTTTTCTTTGCATAAACAGTGCCTGCAGTCAGAGTCTGCTCTGATCAAAGGGACAAATCTATCCAGGAGCAATCAGGTTGCAGCGCTAGGCCGGGCTGCTGACAACTCCAGGCTCTTTGATCAGAAATACATCATCTTCAGCAGGCCGCCTGCCTGGATGCCTTTGTCTGGGGCCAGGAAATAGGGGAAGTGATAGCTCCCTCTTGGTGCTCCTCTTCGCTGCTACGCCTTTTGGCAGGCAAGATGAAAGCTACCCCAATTATAAGTGAAAATACCCCCAATGAACTGAGCCGAGCTTCTGGGGTGCAAGCTGGAGCCACCACCCCCTCCGCCATATCATCGCTAAATCTCTATACGCTGTCTATGCATGATGGTACAAACGATATTGTCAATTTCTCTTTTCTCTACCCCTGTCTTTCGGGGCAAAATGAGACTTTGCTCGAGATAGTGTGCCAGTGCAATTGAGGTCACGTCCAAAAGCATCGGTCTCCCTCCTCCCAATTTAGTAACCGCAGTTCTAATAACATGGTCTTCTCGGCGAAGG
Source organism: Acanthopagrus latus (assembly GCF_904848185.1). Classification (NCBI taxonomy): domain Eukaryota; kingdom Metazoa; phylum Chordata; class Actinopteri; order Spariformes; family Sparidae; genus Acanthopagrus; species Acanthopagrus latus. The sequence goes on along the minus strand of NC_051054.1, from coordinate 14,321,496 downwards.
GAAAAAGAAAAGTGAATGTCTGGGCCCTCTAAGCGCACCTCCTTCGCTCCCCCTCCCCTTCTTTCAACCCCTTGACTGTGAGCTAAAGCGATTTTTTTTTTTTTTTTCCACACAGCTTCAAGAGGTGGAACAGGAGATGTTGAATGATGGACAGGTGTGCAGGCATTGTGCTGTTCTGCTCTGCACTGAAGGAGATCATTGATTTGCATTACAGTCCCACACATAAAACACAACCCCCTTCACACGTGCACACACACACACACACGCCCCCATCCACATCTTACTGTTCCACCCCTATGACTGCACCACCTCCCACATGGCAGCCCACACCCCCGGCTCCTAATCAAGGAGTGAATGTTTATCTCACTTCCTGTCTTTTATAGGGGTGGGGTGTTATCTCCGGCTTCTGGTAGCACCTCACCTGGGCTGACCTGAGAGGGGAGAGCTATCACGCCTCGGAACGGGCTTTTACAAGATGATGTCAAAACCATACATTACCTCACAGAGAATATACATCTGGATGCATTAAAATGAGGGTTATTGCGGGAGACTTAACCTTTCTCACTGTCACGCTTGCCTCATATCTTGGCTCAAACAAATCAAACCAATTTCACTTTGAATATATTACCCAAACATTTCTCTCTTTTTTTTTGCTATCTTGAAGCATGCAGGAAGAAAAAAAAAAAAGGAAAAAAAAAGAAGCAGCACCAACACCCAGGGACGCCGGTGCCGCTTAAAGGTGTAATCCCCCACGTCAACAGCCTCGGAAGCATATCAGGTGTCTTTAAGCTCATCCACCTGTCAGTGAGCTCTTCCAGCAATTACACATCTGTCAAGTGTCACCTATCTCAGCTCTCACTGACAAGGGTTATGTCAAGCAGTCAGCCATTACGGCGGCCCAAATGGAGTCTGCATTGTTTAGAGCCAGCAGGAAGTGGCTGTGGCATGGAAGAGTGAGCAGAGTCTCCATAGTGTGACTGGGAAGCCAAGCTAACGGTTAGTTTCGGATACGGAGGAAGGGTTGTGGGGAGTGGCGGGGGGGGGCTCGTGTCCAGATCTCTTTTCTCGCGTCTACTCATATTTCTCAGAGCTGGAACGGCAGCGAGGGTGTTTTTTTTGTTCACTACAGCCCCGGGACTCATCCGGGCTGGTTAAATCTTTGCCCAGGGCAACGGCTTTTATATGCATGAGCTTGATTTGACCTGTCTTCGGGCTGTGAAGAGGGGTATGCAAAAGAGAAAAAAATCTGGCTGAATATTAAATATGATATCAGCTTTAGCCTTTCCACTTGCTTTAATAGTGTCTCACACACTTATTGTTGGTTTGAAACAGATTCTGTGTGTTTTTAATGGTTCCCATTCCCCTCTGTAGTTTATTTTGCCCTGTGGTGGAAGAGACACCTTGAGAAGAAGCGGCCTCGCAGAGATTTCGTCAGCTATTTGTTAATGACAAACATAAAGCAATCATTTGACATTTTGATAATATGAATGCTTCCTTGCCAAGACCTATGTGTAAATATTGAGACTGTTAGCAGTATCTGTCCAGTCAATCTGAGGCTTCAGCCAGTAGACAGTTAGCTTAGGTTAACACAAACGACTGAAAGCAGGAAAACAGCTAGCATGGCTTCCTCCGGTGATAAAAAATAAGTGAATGAATCTGCCCACCAGTGCCACCAAAGCTCCGGACACTTATGAACCCATTATGTCTCTGATTTATGTTTAGTCTGTACAAAATTTGTGTGAAAATGACAAGTCACTGGTCCATCCTTTAGCTTACGCTAGCATGGCTCCCTGCAGTGGTTGAAAAAAATATGCCAAAATATGTCGGTGCCACAAGAAAAGTCAATTATTAACATGTTATGTCTCTGATAAGTGTTTAAATGCTCTATGTAAGAATTTGTGGCAACTTTCATGTATTTTTCACAGTCTTACTGGCCATATGAGAGCAAACTGTAATGTGAAGACAAAAAACGAGACCTTTCCCGCCTCCACAAGTCTGTGGACGATTTGTTTAAGTCGTTTAACACCGCTGGACTGTGGATGTGACTTTATGCCGGTTCTCGGGTGCCTCATCTCAGTGCCCGTCTTTGCTCCGCAACAGTTGCTAACGTTTTAGAAAAATGCAGCCCGTTCACATAAATAATGGCCAGCATTCACAGAACCCCTGTAATCTGTATGAAAATCAGGAATTGGTCTGTCAGATGGGAGATTCCCTTTTTAGCCTTTGAGACTATTATCATGATCTCCTCTGTAAAAACCAACCTCAACATCACTAATTGTAGACCGAAAACCACAAAACATTGCTAAAGTAACTTGAACGAGACAGCCGTTGCATTCTGTTAGCCCATACTGTACGCACTATATGGGTGTCACACTGCTTTTAAGGGTCTTCAAAGACTCCTTCTAAACACTCCTCGGCCCTCTTGAATATTTTAGTGTGTATTTCAGTCTGAGAGAATCATCAGATCGTGTCCCCTCTGTGTGGCCTGTTGTAATGGCTGTTAACACCCCTTCTTTGTTGCTCTCTCGGCTGAATTTTGTATCACAGGTGCTATACTCAGTGTTAAAAGCTCGCAAGTGGAGAAAGAAAGATTGAATCTGGGTCACTTTAATGCTCTCGTCCGTCACACCGCTACATCTCCTCAGGCCTGAGACGCAAGGCACATTGTCAAGTATTAATGAAGAAAATGTCCCTGTAGGGCTGGTGTTTGTCAAACCAAATTACATACATTCAGTTGGAAAGGTGAGGATTAATCTTTCAAATCCCTTCTGGATGTGTAGGATGCACCGTGCAATCCCACACTGGAAATAACCCCCCTGACACTGACGCGAGTTGGCTGAGCAGAAGTATTGTGCTGTTATGGTATACATACTGCAGGACGCGATGCCAGTAAACCAGCAAATATGCTGATAGCCACACAGTGGCTCCTATACAGTAGCTGCAGCAGCTGGTAAATATGCACACACTCTCAAAAAAAAAAACTGGGACAGAATAGATTCTAGCGGCCGTGCCAGCAACGGTTTGGTGTTTTGATTATTGTGGGGGGTTTTTTTCCCTCCATTTTTGGCTTTTTCATTGAAAAGAATAATTCTGACTGGAGATGAACATAACAAAAGGAGCAAGTGTGAGGCAGGCTTTGAAAATAACATCAACCTATGCGACAATAATGTCTTGCTCAGGTGGTCATATGGCAGCAGTGGGAGCTTAAAACACATGCAAATGTTTCTTTCATTGTCATTGTAATCACATGAACAAAGAGTGCGTGGACAAATACATAGTTGAACCATGTAAAACAACCAGACAAACAAATAAGCAAAAGAACAAATAAAAAAAAACAAAAAAACTGCTAAAACGCCAACTGTATGTCAATAGCTGTGTATTTTTTTTCTGGCAAAATGGCTTTTTTTTCACACAAATCACTTTGCAGTAATGGTTGAAGCTTTGGTCCCATGTGGTGGTTTTATTTGGATGCTGAGAGAGAAAAAAAAAATCTCAGTCAATTAAATGCCATTGACAATACGGAGACGGGCCGCTGTGAGAACGGCAAAGGCAATCCACATCCTCGCTCATTTATGGTGGGGATTTGGTCTGCCATGGGAAAGAAGCACTGGAGGTGGATCTGCAGAGCCCCCCCCCCTTCTCTCCTGCTAGTGTCTTGCTGAGATTTAAATAAGCCTAAAGATTACTTGAGGGCCTTTAAATGCAAATTTTGGTGAGTGTGCAAAGCCCTTCCTGTAAACCTCAGCCTTATCATTTGCCTCCCAGATTAGGGCCTGTCTGAGATGGGAAGCTGGCTCCAGGCCCCCCAATAAGCTGCAGGCCAGGGGCCACTCCAGTGAGAGGGAGATGGATGGAGAGGAAAGGAGCTTGCTGTGGCTATGTGTGCCAAGGTCAGTGGTGGCTGCACTCACAATAATCAGCGAGTATCAAGAGACTTACATCTGGGGGTTTGCTTATCTCACTGTGTGTTGGTGTGCCTCCGCGTGCCAGCGCACTCGTGTTTGTGTGTTTTTAGCGCCCTCGAACACAACAATCGCGAGGGCTCCGAGCCAGGATCTTTGACAGATTAGGCAATAATCAATTAACAAATTAAGGAAAAGTATGCCTTACTGCCTTGTATGCCATGCATTATAAAACACTTTGCTGCACAGCTACAGCAATTGGCCCAGTGTCGTGCACTTTTTTTTGGGGGGGGGGGAATAACAGATGTTAGAAATGGCTTTGATAGGTATATTGGCTCAGAGGAAAAATCCAAGAGTATTTATAGTTTGAAACATGAAAGGATCCTGGCTTGTGGATGCATTTATATTTGAATGGCACCCACTTCATTACTTAATGATTTGAAAAGGCTGTTAGAGGGGCTGAGCCTGAGCCAGCGAACCCATGACCCCGCTGAGTCAATGTGCTAAGCAGACACAGGCTCTGCTTCAGGCAGCTACACTTCTCACACCACAGAAATATGACACACGGAATGAAAGAGAATATATTAGATTAGAATACACCAGCTTGTGCACAAATGAAATCTCACACATAAGCTCGCTTAAGCAGCAACATTCAATATCTTAACCCTTAAAATGGATCGACTGACTATGTGTAATGTGCCGGGGGTCACTTTAGTGACAAACTCGCAGAGAGCTGTCTCCTCGGCTCTTCGGAGCTTCGTAGCATCTTTCAGCTCAATTAGTTTTGTTTTCCAAACCAAGAGGGGAAGTCTTGCATGGCCAAGCATATCTCCACTGTGGAGGGACAGTGCTGGGTAAAAGGTCTGGCCGTAACTATTTACATTCTCCGATAAAGTGAAAAAAACAAAACAAAAAACAAAACAATCTGGCTTATTTGTGATCCGTTAGGCCAATTACATTAGTAACACATAAGGTGGTGGTGAATGCAATGATGGTGCGCCTGTAAAATTGTGCAGAGGGGAACTTGTTGAAACATTTGCATGGGGGAGTCAAGTCCTGACATTAAAAAAACTAAATCCCTGCAGGAGAAAAGGTAACAGCTGCCAGGTTAATGCGAGGGTAACTGTGTTTTTAAAAACGCTAACATGCAGATAATGTAAGGGAGGAGAATATGACTAAAATGGTCAACCTATTGCAGACTTACGGTGTCCATGGGATGCATCGTTTCTATGCCTCCCATTCATTTTGCATGCAAGCAGCTGTAAAAAGCCTGCTGACTGCGTTGGGTCCTGTTGCGAGAAACGGGCCGATGATATTGAAACTGAAAATTGAAATGGGTCTACTTTGAGGGCTGTTGCTGAAACACCGAGTATAGAAAATTCAATAGCTTTTGAGACCCTTTATTGACTTCATATTTAAAGAGAGAGTTCCTGTTGACTTCAATAAAACTAACACAGAGCTGTGTTGGAGCCAGAACCTACCAGCCATTACTGGAACTGCAGCTCAAGCCAACTCTGCGTTGGCTTCAGGGGTGAATTGTAATGGTTACCGTTAGCTGCAAAGTGGTGTGACTCAGGCAGATGTTGCACAAGGGCACAACCATCGAAGCTATTTGGGAGCGTACATTCACTTCCCCTGCTCTGATGTTTTGGCTCTCTGTGCCTCCATTTCACAAACCAGGGGCCTCTGGTCTGAAGTCTGCAAAACCATCCATTTCTCTCCATATCAGACTATCTGAGGCACCGAGGTCACTGAACTGCGCCACCATCCGTCAGTGTACATCCACAGTGCAGCATTATGTCACTCCACCCTCACTGTAGCCTACTTTCCGTGCATCTGGCACAGCGTGCCGGCACAGCTGGTGTCAACAAGGACCTATGCTGTCAAAAAGCACCAAACTCAGGTCAAGGTCACGGAGGGAAAAGTTAGTGATGGTGGGAGGAAGGGTGGTGGCAGTCGTGACTGATGTTGTGCTTGACTGCTCTCTGTCTACAACAACCACCCACCTCCCCCTAACAAACCTGCGCTCACACACACACACGCAGAATCCCCCTTTCATCCCCTTTTTCTTTAGAACGTCCCCTTGTCATACAACCTCCCCTCCTCCCTCCCAGGTGCTCAGAAACGATGTGGATGAGGTCGAGGACATGAGGAGCCCACCGGAGAGAGAACAGATGTCACATGCCTCTTGCACCACGCTCAGGGATGTGTGTGTGTGTGTGTGTGTGTGTGTGTGTTCTGCACTGTGACAGGTAGCATGCCGTGGTTGAAAGGTAAAGCAGGGCCTTACTCCCAGAAGGAAATGGAATGAAATGGGGGGCAATATGGGGGAAGGGGCACTAGGATGAAAAGAAATGTATGAAAATAGGGCCTGGGGTGTAGACACCTTGTTGTCTGGTGTTCAGTGTGAACTTTACAACAGGCTGTCAGTCAGGACTGTAACCCAGGCACCCCATTCGCCTGAAGAAAACGTTAGCAGTTTATGTTTCTGCAAACCATGGATACTTTCCAATTTGTCATATGTACCATATTGACATTTCTACAATACATTGTTCATGTTACTTGTGCTGAGGTTATTTGGTAGGCTGGAGGAGATGGCTGCCAAGCCACTGACCCCTGTTCTAGATGGTGTTTTCACATCTGTAAGTGTGAAACCACTGGATGTTTTTCACAAGATGTCGAGTCAAATCCAGCCATGTTAGTGGCAATGAAACCGTGTATTTTAAGCCAAAACATGATCTTTTCCTAACCCTTGCCAATTGTTTTTTCTGCCTAAACCTAACCACAGCACATGAGGAAATGCAAAGTTACGACGTAAAGCAATGCTAAGTTTCAACAGACTCGTGATTTACAGAATGGTACATTGTCTGCATTTTGATCTTTGCAACAGACCCCCAATAATCAATAAAAGAACAATTAAATGTGCATTACATTTAAATCCCTGCCCCTGAAAGAGCTGGCGTAAATCACTGGGACAACCACCTCAGAGTGGAAAGTCATTTACTGCTGTAACAGCTGACAAGACGAGGTCTTTTGTCATGGCAGCATGCGCACTTTCATTTATCATTCATGGGTCATATTGTTCTAGATTGGTGATTAGACACTTGGCAGATTCAGAGCTGCATTAATGGCCCAAACATATGCACCTACACAAGCATACACATCGATTAGAGGTTACCTTTCAAAAAAAAAGGAAAAAAAAAAAATCAAATGTATCAGCCCTTTTCTTTAGCTTCCTTGAAAGCGGTATCTCTGGTGAATTCAGAAGTACAGCATGTTCTCGATCAAGATAGCCTCACCTTTGTCATAATTACACATGCACACATGTGGCCCGCTAAATGTACACTCACCTGTGAATTAGCTCATTAGAAATCACGCTGATAACAGACCCGTCATGTCCACCTACCACGTCGAGAGTGATCCACTGTGTCCCCTGTGATACCTCCCTCTGTGATAATGTACATATTCATTATTCAACACTGGCTGTCAGATTAACAGAATATTCGGCAGATTAGCTGGTTAGCTGTCTGGTGGTCTTGCCTTTTATCCAGCGACTAGAGTGCCCTGACTGACTAAGCACATCATAATGGCAGCAATCCCAAGTGGTATGTGTGGTGCAGGAGGAGGAGACCTGCTTTTGGCACTTTGGATCAGCTCTGACTTTTCTGAAAGGGTTGGATGGATTACGCTGTCTCTAAATCTTTGCATGGACTTATCATAACTACTGTATGTACATGTATGTGTACGAATATTTACGTGCCATGTTTGGCCATGAGGGGAAAAGAATTTATCCTTCAGTCAGAGTCAGAGGTATTCTGTACCTTCCAGGTACTGAAGCTGATGAATATCCGGTAGAGCTTAAGCGTTCAAAGCCACCTTCATGCTGCGGCCGGTGAGTCCTGCATGATAAGCAGGCGTCTCTTTCCTGCAGCACAGGTTCTCTGTTCAGATGATGAAGAAATCGGACCCGAGTGCCTCCCTGCCCCCCAGAAAACGCACGCATGTGAATTTGTGTATGTGCGCCTGCGTGTTTATGCGAGTGTGTTTGTGTGCGCAAACCAAACTGTTTAATCTGAGCCAGTCGTTGCGTTTCGCATGGTTTTGGCAACTTTTGCGTCTTTCGTTTGAAGGTGACATCACTCAGAGGATTCTCCACTCCAGTGTGCACATTATGTGAGTCAAGCTACAGAATGTGTGTGTGTTGCACATATGCTGACAATTATACGTCCGTTTCCAGAGGGAAACCAGTGAGCAGGATGGAAAGTGTATTTGAACCTACATTACATAAGTGTACAATCAGTGGGTATGGTAGTGATTCAAACTATGGTAAACATGTTGGCAAGAACTAATCAGAGGATCTTTCATCTTCTAGTGTTGCAGTTTATTCATCATTCTGGCACAGGGATGTATACTCTGGGGTTTGTGTCGAGGGTGTAACCTGTGTGTGTGTGTGTGTGTGTGTGTGTGTGTGTGTGTGCGAGTATGTGTGTGTGTGCGCAGGGGCCGAAAGAGTCTGAAGGTGCACAAACGTGTCTGTTCCCATAAATAATTAACATCACCCATTTTACAGCAGCATTACAGTCTGCAGCTTTTTTCTTTTCTTTTCTTTTTTTTTTTCATCCAGAGCAGATGAGGCAAGATCCTCATCAAACCTGCGTATTCCAACAAACACTATGGTTAAAATCATTAATAGTTGGAGCGGATTTTATTGGACAGGCCTTTATTAATGTTTTACAAGAGGATTGCCTCATTCTCGAATTACCGTCCGGGCTGAATGTATCGCTGATTTGGCCTTTAGTCTGGGAACGGCGCAACACTCTTCTCGGTCCCATTCGTCGGGCCCCCTGAGTGTTTACAATTTGCCTTCCGTTGTAAAAAATGGGACTGGTCTGACTCTCCCTTGCGGTTGACTTTTGTTAACTCCGAGGTGCCATGTCCCTGTTCTGTATGTTCAGGAGAAGCAGCCAGAAGAGCGCAGCGGGGGCGTCGTAAAAGAGCCTCACAGGATATTGAAATAATGACTGTTGTTTGCAAAAACAGGATAGCCCAACTCAAATCATTTCCTCATGTATTTGTCCTGGCTGATCATAAAATCTTCCAAGAACACTCAAAGTTGTCTGCGGTCTGCTAATCCAATATGGAATAGGGCACATAGAAAAGAAACATTGCCTCTAACTACCTAGTTATCTGGCTGAGTCTGCCAAGCAGCCCGAATCTGTTCTGATTTTTGGCCTATCAGTCTGGAGAGTGAGGGCACAGGCAGTGAATTAATGGTCAGGAGATTTATTTGTTTGGTGTAATAAGGACTGTAAAACAGTAAGAGCTCTGTGCAGCCTTGCAGGCCCCCCTGCCCCGTGGGTACAATCAAATGTTGCCAGTAAATCAATAGAGCTGGAAGAGGTTTTTATAACCTGAGTTTAACACCAGGCTCTAAGTGCTCCAGGTGGCAGGTCATTTGTTCATTATCCCAACTTATCACAATAAACAATGGCAACTCTGATTGGACTGCTACCACGAGAGGGGAAAAAATTGGAAAGGAGGAAGACAAAAAAAAAAAAAATCTCAGGTGGGCAAAAAGAGGGCTAATAAGGAAGGCAGAGAGTGGGCAGGAGACGGAGGAGCAGCAGAAGATTAACCGCCGTAATTACGCGCAGGAGCACAGAGGAGGGCTGGGACAGTAGGAGTAACAGATAGCGCAAGAGCTCTACAAGCTGTCAGCCTGCACAGATGACTCCTCCGATGCCACCGTTTGTAATCGTGCCTCCCTCTTCCAGTGGTGCCAACAGGTTTGGGCTTTTAATATTGTAAATACAAGCGGCGAGGCCTGGCACACGCCTCGCTGTCAAAAGGAGACGAATGCAGTTGCGCGCAGAAACAAGACGAATCGCTTCAATAATTTCATGGCCTCTTTAAACATGTCTCGAGCCGCTCCCGAGCTGTGCTGCACAAGTGATTGAGAAGTATCTAATGGTAACATGCGGCCGCAGATCATTGAAAGATAATTGTATTTAAAGGGGCACTATGTAGTTTTGGAGGAGAATTTTAATATGTACACTATTAATGAGGCATTAATATCAACTCCCTGAATCATTTATTTTTTCCATAACTGAATAAACAAGCTGTTCTGAGAGGGAAATAATGTCCCTGGAACACCGTTTGAAGCTAGAAAGGTGGCAGGGTCCGCCTAATGTAAACAAAGTAAAACAGTATGAAACACCACGCTCGTGCAGTAGGTAAAGCAGTAAAACGAGCCTACATGCTGTTTGCAGATGGCTTTACCCAAAGGACCTTACAGTAATGCGAGTGCATTTTTGTGACCCCACTGGGAATTGCACTCCTAACCCATGATAACCACATGCTTTATCAACTGAACTACGCAGGGCCACATGGTTCCGCACCTTGTAAAGGTGAGCGGCGTGTTTGGATAAGGCACCCAGAAACAACAACCACATGAATTATCGCCAAGCAAAAAATAAATAAAAAAAAAAAAAAGTTCCAATCTCGGTTATTCAAATTGGGTGTGCTTAATTTATGACTCCTGTACAGGAGCGTGGCAGCTGGAGTTTGTAATTATACTACACACTCTTTCGACGCTGCTGCAGACACACTGCTGCATAATTTACATGTCTATTAGCTCATCAATTACAGTGTAATTACTCAGATGCACAACTAGCTTTTTACCATATTATAGAGCACGTCATCAAATGAATAAGCGAGCAAACAAACAAACAAGTAAACAAGGCGATAAAGACGGCGCAAACAAAGAGATGGTGGCTTGAAAGGCTTCTCCGGCGCACGGCACGACGTCACTGAGGTTCATCCAGCAGCTTTTACGCTTTTTCATCCCTGCGACTCCCCTTCGTGCGTCTCAGTCTGAGAGGGCCTTATCCACGGCTTATCATCTCCACTTGTTTACCCCTGGTTCCACTGTTCTGCAAACCGTCTCATGATTCATTACTCTGATTAATAAGCCTATCATGTGAAACAAAAATACTGTGGTGTTGCATCTCAAGGCTCATCGTCTTTCCCATAAGCTGTTTCTTCTTCGTCTTCTTCTTCTCTCTCTCACTCTTTATTTGTTTCCCTCCCCCCTTCACTTTTGAATGAATTAATGACAGAGTGATTTTTAAGAATGCATTATGCATGATAAGAATTGGTCTGTAATGGAAACAAACAGAGACAGTGGCGCAGGTCGGTGGTGGCAAATCTATTGACCATCAGCGGCGCCCTCATCCAGTATGCATTACTTATAGAGGCTGGATTTGCTTTTGTGCTGTGAATACTAAAACTCGAGCCAACCGCGAGAAGCCCCGAGTGCTGATGACCAGTATGGTTTGAATTCTTTGCCATATCGATAACCTTAGAGGGATGTGACTGAAAAATGCAAGGCTCTCTGGGAACTGACCTGCCGTGTGTCTAGGGTTGGGTCAGGAACATGTCAGTTCCAAACAGCATGCCTCTAAAATACAAATGGAAATGGATGAACCAGCAACAGCTTTAAATAGTCAGTGGATGAGGTTAAAAGAAGTAGATAGCACTGATCCCATCATCCACTCACTTGGAGCGCAGTCTCGAAGACATCGTCACTGCAGCTCTGCCATGTTGCGCAGTCACTCTTTCTCAAAAACGCCTGCGTCATACACAGACTGTGGCAGGGCTTCCTTGAAATATACCTTTTAATAAGCAGACGCCTCGTTTCTTTGCAGCATTGGGGCTCTCGTTGAGCCCATATAGAGTCAGAACAGCCCATTCAGCATTCAGCGCAATCACTGCTGTTGTTTTGGCTGCTGCAGGTCATAGCGGTGATAAATCTGGGAAAGTTAGCCTTGGTAATGGACTCCAGAAGGGGTCTGGGAGTTAAACAGTGATGAGCAATGGAAACTGTGGTCAGCAAGAGAGCAGCTGTAACCCTCTAACAGGCGTGGACAAGATGGGAGGAAGGAAACAGCCAAACGTTCAGAGGCCCAGCGATGGGTCTATTTTAGGAGAGGGGGCTGTAGGGAGAGGAGGAGGGGGATCCACCAGAGCAGCAGTTGAGCAGCACATGTGGGGAAATGCTGCGGGCCGACTGTTGAAGGAGCTCAGCAGGAGAACAAGAGATGAATAGCTTGTACGGAGGCACTGTTAATTCCCAAAAACTAGTTTTTAATGTTGGGTGTGTCTTGAGAGTTTGTGTAAAGGGTAAGCGGAGCTTCACAAGTATAGCCCTGGAAAAAGATATGTGGCGAGCCACCGTTGCATAATCCTCCAGAGACGTGGTTAAAAACTAGCAAAGGCAAATGTGCTCTAAAGAGGAAGAGAGCGAGAGAGAGAAGCCTGCTGCTGTTTTGTTGTAAGTGCTGTCTCAGGTTTCTCTCCTCTCCTTTTCACCTTTGACCCCGGAATGATCCTCGATTAATGCCATTTGTTGAACACAACAGATTCTTTGTGAACATGCAAAAAGAAATGGCTCAGGTATTGATATGTATATTAGCCCCCACGGACTCCGTCCTCTCTGCAGCTGAACGATTCCTATTGACGAGTATTTGCTGCCACTGCAAGTTATTGTGTAAATAATTGAACTAATTGATCAGGCTCAATGGGAATCATCAAAATGACTGGTTTAACGCGTGAAGATGTTTCTCGGGAATCAATACTGATTATTGCTCAGAAGGACCCGACTGTTATTGCGAGGTCACCTATCAGATGGCCTTAGCTGTTTACATTTTAATCTGGCTTTATTTGTGTTTTTGAGCTCCAAAGATTCATGCCATAAGGCTGAAACCCCCTCGTCTGGCTTATGTCTTGACAAAGTAAATAAATGATCCGGTACCCTCGCCGGTCGGGTTGGAATGTCAAAGGTCAGGGGGTCAGAGCTGCAAGCAGCCAAATTAGGTTTGAGGACACCATACGCTCAGTTCTCCTCTATTTGATTACTGCCTACCCATGCGCCCTAGAACATGGACAAACAAGCCGAGCACAGCTCACTGGAGAGTTTAATGTTGAAAACGTGAAGGTGAACATACGAGCGTAGTGATTCAGTCACCTTCAACATCCAACACTCCAAAGTTTTCAGCTCTGTTTTGATTGAGACCTTATGTGGTTAAAAATAAAAGTGAATTTGAAGTAAAGCAACCATGTTGAGACGGTGAGGTAAAGTATTTGGCAGTGCGCAGCATCTCCATGGGAGGAAAAGAGTGCTATGTGTCTGTTATTGTTGAAAAGTTAGGACTTCGCCTGCGCAATCTGTCATTTGTTTTCAGGGCAGTAGGCAACCCATGGGGAATGGATCTAATTTCCAACATTAAAGAGGCTTCAAGGCACTTGAAGTAAACAAATTAGACTTGGTGGTTCAGATGGCTCAAATGACAATATTTCTCAATAATTGGAAATGATAAAGAACGTCTTTGATATGTTAGAGGCTTCACCATGTCTAGAAAGCAGTGCGAAGGGAAGCCTGTGGTTTCCCTCCACAATCTCAAACTCATTATAAATCTTCACAGTGATACATTTTATAATGCTGTGTTTGGCTGAATAAACAGTTATGATTTGGCACAAAACAGACACTGTGGACGCCTGATTTGAGCAAGCTGCCAGCCTCTCTGTGTACACGATGGAAAGCAGGGAGCCGAGGAGCCTCTCCGGTGGAAAATATGAATATAAAGTCATGCATTATAGATTTGCGAGCAAATGTATTTATTCTCCTGCAAAAGTCGGAAATGTAAGCCGGCCAGATCAATGTGGGAGAGTTCATCTCTGTCCACCTAATCATTTGCTAATGGCTACTATCAATTGTCTGCCCACGGCCTCTGCATCCAACACTGTTGCAATTAAAGTCAACAAGCACATACTGTACCATCGGCTAAAGGTGCTTTAGCATGGGATTCCAGCTTAATGTATTGATTATCTTCTGCATGGTAAATTGGATTTATTCCACATCATCAGTCTTGTTTATTTATTTATAATAACACTGTAATTTATCAAAAGATGAAAGATTTCCTATCCCGCTGATGGGTGAGAGCGTTAGCTGTCAAGGTAATCCGATGTATTGTTTTTATCTTAAAGTATAGCGCGCTCCGTTCTTTTTGATTTATGCGCAAAATACTCTTAAATAATAAAGTAAATCTAGGGAAAGAGACTCAGAATTTGCAGGAAAGAACAAAGCGAGTCCTCAGAGAAAGAATAACAGACCTAAATGTGCAGCACTGTGGTAGCGCGACACTGTACAGCGCTTGTATGTCACACAGACTTAACAGCAGCTTGCACTTTTTGAATATGTTACTTATTTATTTATTCATTTGCTTGCTAGCTGGCCCTGCGCCCTCCTCCTCATGCCTGTGCCAGCATCGACAAACACATCACAATACAGAGGAGTGCTTGCTTTTGGAGTGTTATTATTTATTCATGCTGCCCCGGAGTCTTCCTGTCCATTCCAGACATTGTTTTAGTGTTTCTGTCACTGTTTTTGTAAAGACAGTGACACTGGTCTAACTACATCTGCAGATCACTGAATGGAGTAGTGGCGGGTTGTGTGTGTGTGTATGGTGCGTGTGTGTGTTTGTACCTATGTGTGCGCACGTGTGTGCATCCGACACACACTGTAAAGTTATGTCTGCCTGCATTAGTGTGTGGACTTATGTTGTGGCAGTGAATCCTTCCAACCCCCTGCCACCTATGCACATGTTAAACCGGGCCAACAGAATGGTGTAGCTAACTTGCCAATATGTTTCAATGATATGCAGCTAGCCACACGTTCTCATGCAAAGTCATTAAATGCCAACACTGCTCTGTCACACCGATTTGTCTCTCAACCAAAGACTTCCTTTGGCTTTTGGTGTCTTTATGCTGGGATCCCAAAGAATTTGGTAGTTTGCCCAGGTCGGCTCGGTTTTGAAAGACGTGACAATGCATGCTTCAGCCAGAGCTCCATGACCGTCTCAGAGTTCACGTTGCTTTCCACGTACATGTGTATCTGATCCATCTATGTGCAGAGATGGAGGGTGATATTCTGCCTCACAAGACGGTTTGGGTGGTTTTACGAGAAGTTTTTTTTTTTTTTTTTTTTTTTCCTGTTGGAAAGGTACGATAGGTCTTTAAGTGATTCAGTACAAAACTGCTCAATTAGCAGGGTGTTAGAATGATGAACTGGCTAAGTCGATTGTGCAGATGACTTTCATGAGGGCGGCGAGAGTTTGCGTCCCACGTGTAATTATGGTTTGGTTTTATGGCTTTTTACTTTTGGACTTAGTGGGTTTTTTGTGTTTTGGGTATTTAAAAGAATATTTCCAATTATTGGTCAGAATTTGGGTAGATTTAGGCAATAAAACTACTTGGTTGGATCTAGGACATAAAACAACAAGATCAGATTTTGGCATTGATAAAACTTGGTTAGGTTTTGGAAAAGACACAACATTGATCCGGTTAATAACTCAGGGTTCACTTTCAGTTGGGGGTCAGAAGCAGCAATGATCACCAAAAATAAAATAAAAAAAAAATCATCTCTGTTTGACATTACAAGTCACGAGCCAGCCAAGGCACCGCCCCTGGGCGAAATACCAAGATTTTAGGGAGTCCCATCAGTGTGCGACCTGCCAGAAAGCTTTTGTGGAAATCACAAAACGTTGGTATTTGACGCCGTGGGAATCAGAACAAGCTAAGTGAGCTAACAAGTTCAAAGTTATGGATATGTGCCGGAAGGTGATGAAGCTCAACGTTAGGTTAGCTGAACATGATTGCAGGAGGAATCATGGGTAGCCTATCATCAGTGTTGTTGTAATTCTTTGCTGATGATATATATTACTCATGTTAATGCTTTACTTTCAGACAGCAACCATTTATTTATTTATTTGTTCTATTTTTTCTAATTATTCCACTTGCCACTTTATTATGATTATTATTACACGGAGGTGTGTTCCCATGCTCCTGAGGTCACTCCCAGGCTCAGGAGACTGTCCCTGCATGCATAACACAGTGTGTGTGTGTGTGTGTGCGTGTGCGTGTGTGTGTGTGTGTGTGGGGGGGGGTGTCTCCACAGTAATATCTCCTCCTCTGGCATTGATGTAGACTAATGTAGCCCACCTCCCCTTGGGTAGACCTGTCTGGATCGTCTCTCAGAATCCCATTCATCCATCCATCCGTCCCGTAATAAAATGGTCTTAGCTGAGAGAGGCCGTTTGATTGCTGCCGGCCAGCTAGGCGGCGGCTATTCACCATAATATAATATTCCCCCTGTAGTCTGCACTTTAAACCTGTCTCACACTGACGAGCGTGCATCACCCTGTGGGGTCAGCGGGGTCTCCCATCACTGTCCAACCACCTAGTCTGACTGACGCAAATCCTTTAGAATTGCCTGTTTTGAGCTTGAGCACGCGTCCCCTGTTGACACTTCCCCGCACGTCTGCAGATCTCCAGTAACAATATCACCTATGGAATCAATCTCCGCGCCGTGTGTGAGGCCTATGGAAAGCCATTGATCAGCGCTTTGATGTCATGGCCTTTCATAAATTGTGACCTTTTTAGTATTGGCATGCCCCGTCACCGCCAGAGACGGTCATGCTCGTGACTCACTCCAGTGAAAAGACTGGAAGTGCGAGACGAACCAGTGTCACAGGTGTCAATGCAGCTGCTCCTTATTGACAATTAGGCTCCTCTGGACGACTGAAATGAAATCGGAGATGACAAGACCCCTCGACTTTGATCCTGACCCGACACCTCATACCAGAAATATGTAACTGTAACCCCTCCAGGGCAATTCAGTTTTTTTTTTATTAAGAAATAAAGAAAATTCAATGCTTGTTTGAACTATGTTTTTATTTTTTTAAGGGCAGGTTATGAGAAAAGGAGAAGATTGGTACTGTAGTAGTCATTCCCATATATATTTAAAAGGAGATGTCCAACAGGCAGCATTATGTGTTTTATGTGCTCGGGGGCCTTTCCAGTGACACAGAGCCATCTCGTGCTGTTCTTTCTCTCTCCTATGCTCCGAGCAGTTTGAGTTTTCAGCAGAAGGCAGCAGTCAGAAGTACTCCAGCTTGTTAAAATTGACCATAAACAGCTCATTGTTTTAAGAGGGCCAGGCACGGTCATTTGATACCGGCACTAGACTTGCTTCTCGCCCCTTAGCTATCCTGTTATTTCGCTCTCGTAGTACACATTGGGGTTCTAGGGATGAAATATTGGCAGTGCAAGGCGAGCGCATACTGCTTGCGAAGGATGCGTATGGAGTATTCTTTACACTAGGGGAAAGCGTTAGGAGCTCAGACTCGAAGCTCATGGTGGATATGAACGTTACAGGGCACTATAACGGCTTCATTTTGCTTTCATGTAGCAGAGTGTCACTTGTATCAAAGCTGTTTTTCCTCAGTGCCTTTCTCTATTTGCATTTTTCTTTGAAATCGTTTGTGTTGAAACAAATGAACTTAGAGCAGCATGTGGTAAAAAACACGATCAGAAAATGGCAAAAAAAAAAACACATTTAAAAAAAAAAAATATATATATGTATATATATATATATATCTGAGTTGTTTGTTTGGATGAAGGCAAAATTCCTTTTCTGTGAAGATAAAAGAGATGGTGCTTTCAGTACCCCACCTGTCTCTTTTCCACAGTCCTCTTCCTCCACACCCTCCTCTCTCTGTTTCTCTCTTTCATATTCAGCCCGTCATCGGTGTGCCTGACGGCAGTCTGATGTGTTCTCAGCGTGCTCCTTTACATGCACATGTCAGCGCAGTTGAATGAGTCACCCGAACTGACAGCAGATGGTGCTCTTTGGGTAGGAGAGGCCTGCTCGGTCCACTCAGCCTGCTCTCCATGCAATCTATCATCATTCTCCTTCTCTGTCTTCTCCCCCAAGACCACTGAGGGGACTCTGGACCACCATCCTCTGTGCCATCATTTACCTTTGTGCAGGGGAATGTCAGCCTGCTCAGCCTTGGGCTTTTTATCCAGGGAGCTTGCGGCAGCAAGTCGACGTGCAGTTTAGACAGGGATCCATGGGGCACTTCTTAATGATGTGGTTCAGTGATAAACCGGGGAAGACTGACTGACTGACTGAAAATTGTCTCAGTGCGGCAGGAAAAGCAGGAACGAGAAAGAGAAGCATTGTAGATAGACTGCCGGAGGAAGGCAGAGTGAGCGGTTCACTGAAGTTTAATGCTTTAAACTTTTAAAACTTGTCTCAGTCTCCAAATGTTTGCGTTATCAAGTGAATGAGAGACGGTTCTCCAGCAGCAGGGGCATAATTTCAATAAACCCTGAAGTGGCGGAGGCTACGGGAACATTGTAAAATAAGAAATCCTTATCGATTAGCATTCATTAAATGTGTGCACAAGACACATTTTCCTCAGGAGTGTCTATAATGTGATATAAACGCCGTAATGAATTCATTAGAGAACCTGATATACAGGGTGTAGGATTTAGCTGTTCACAAGCTCTCTGACCCGTTTCTGCAATGCAAATGTTTTAATATGCCGGAGTGTTGCTTGGAGCCAATCAGGTATATTGCAGTGATTAGATTAAAATCCGATTTTTCCGTCAACTCAGCAAAGCTGCATCGGTAGTCAATTAAGATCTGTCATAATGTGATGGAGGACAGTTTGAAATGATCCCCTGCTCTGCTAAATGTATGACAGGCTACTACTAAAAGGGTCAGCGCCGTGACCTTGATTCACCAGAGGCTTTAAATACACAATCTGCTGGTTTCAGCATATGCAATATTTCTCGTAGTATCCAAGTGAAACGTCAATGAAGTGTGTCTGCAGGCGCCCGTGCAGACGGTCCTTTATACGTTTCCCATTTTCCCACACAATAGAAATCAATGCACAAGTAATTCACATATTCATTAAGAAAATATGTCCACAGTTCTAAGCCTATTTGTGAATTAGCTGACAAATTATTCCTTTCACATTAGTGCTTTGACTGAGCGGCGGGCAGTGGGATTCAGACTTGGACACTCCCCCCCCCCCCCCCCTCTGTTAATAGTCCTACTTAATACTCATCAATCACAGCAGTCAAAAAATATTGATCGCTGGCTAGATTAAATCAGAGTTATTCCACTGCGATGGCTATTACAAAGTACAGCTATTACAGTGAAACAGTTCTTGATTTACTATGAGAGAGGATCTGCTGCCTTGTTGTAGTGTATTGCACCGAGCTACGGTATGTGTGTGCGTGTGTGTGTGTAGTTCAATCCAACTGACTCCATCATCAATCCATTTTTTTCTTTTGCCACAGCATGTATCTGCATTTCCATTCGCCACCTGGAGCTTTGTTACAAAATAACCATGCATAGAATTAAACTTTGACCACTTCGTTTTGTGATTGCAAGTGTTTGCGGGGGGACCACGTCAGGTGGATGTTGCACTGTATGACACCATCCTTGCATAACGCGGATGACCCGTAGGTATGCGTGTCAGATATGATGTCACCAGAAGTAGTCACGGTCGAATTACTAATGCAGCCCTGGCACCTGCGACACTTTGGACAGCGTCTGAATCATACAAATGAGCTAATAATCGACTCCTTGTGCAGAGAAAACTGACATTCTCCATCTAACGCAACCTGTTTTTTTGTTTTTTTTAAGCCACACTGGCAGTAAAGAACCACGCTCTGCTGGAGATGTACTGTCTGCCCCGTTTGACCTCTGTTGACTTCATCACCGGGGAGTTATGAAAGCCCTGTGAGTAGCGGCCCTGTTCTCTGCCTGCACTTGTGCGAGCTGAAACGCCTTCAGACAGGTGCTGCAGAGTGTGCCTCACTGCACCGAAAAACAGCTGGGGCCGGTCATCAGCGCTCACTGGAGATGACATCACCTGACAAGTGTTCATCTGACTC
Source organism: Acanthopagrus latus (assembly GCF_904848185.1). Classification (NCBI taxonomy): domain Eukaryota; kingdom Metazoa; phylum Chordata; class Actinopteri; order Spariformes; family Sparidae; genus Acanthopagrus; species Acanthopagrus latus. The sequence goes on along the minus strand of NC_051054.1, from coordinate 14,301,784 downwards.
ATCTCCCGCTCTCTGGCTCCATCTCGGGCCCCTGACACATGCTTCACCTCGGAGGCACTCGCACAGGAAACCGGGGGGCCGGACAGGACGGGTAGCTGCGGGCTTTAAGTTCAGTCATGCTCGTGCGTCGTGCCAAGAAAAGGGGTGAGGTAAGAGGGCAGAGGCAGGTGATGCAGTCTCGCTCATCATCACACTTTGGCAGGTGTGATGCTTTGCTTCAGTGCATCACTGGCCCTTTTAATATCTCAAAGAAGTATGCTGCACTCAGTGTGTCATATATTAGGGCTGTTAGAGAAGAAATAAGCCGGACACAAAGGGCAATTAAACTAGAGGAGTCAAGAGTAGGAACAAGGCTATTCCACTTTAGTGTGTAGGGTTGTGAATCAGGGAAGGTCCATCCCTGCCTAGGACATAAAACAGTGATCTCTTTAATTACCTGGCATAAAACCCACAGCATAATATTCTCACCCCAGTATTATACAGGACTGGAGTCGTATGATTCTCTGGAGGTGACTGTCTCGTAGCGTGGCAAGGGGAAAGACGGAGGTAATGTAAATGGATGGGCTCTTTTGTAGGCCGCTGTAAAAAGCAATCAATTAATTTGGTAATTTATACATTTCAGTAGAAGGTGAACTGGATGGAATATGTGATTTGCCATTAAACTGTCCAGCACATCATTCTTAACTTTAGATGGCTTAGCATGCGCTGAATGTCTGGCGAACGTGCTCCGCAGCTTCATAATGCATTTGTGGTGCTGTTGTGCCTCTTTGTGATCTTTTTAATTTTCAGTCACCCCATCCCATGCTTGTGAGTACTGATGTTATATATCTGTTTATTTATACAGCAGAAATAATACAATATATTTAACTTCATTGTACCTGCTAATGATTATAACAAAAGTTCTCCACTTGTACTGTGGTGTGGCAAATATCTGTATTTTCCGGTATATATTCTTTTGCTTCTGGTGCCAAGCTGTACAGTTTATGTACACAATGGCAGTATCTCATTGTGTTTTCATCCATAATTTAGTTTGAATACCACTATTGTACATATGTTGTTAGTAGGCCATGTTAATTTTTGTATATAGTGTTATTTAGTATTATCATTAACATTCCAAGCACGGAGCGCAAAAAGAAAGAGGCACAGAAACGTTAGCATGTGGCTAGCTAACGTCACTGATGGTTATCTAAATGATCAAGAAAGTTAAAAACACTATACGTGACAAAGAGCAGTCAACTATTAACAATGTCTACAAAGAAAACTGTGAAAAGTCAAGTTTTTTTAAACTAAGTTACTAATGAAAAAGCACTACATAAAGGCTGCTAAAGTGAAATGACACAACTGACTGTATAAACACACTTTATACTTTTGACACATCCACTGATTAAAAAAAGACAATAATAATAAAACCACTAATTAGGCTTCAGTTAAGTAAGGTTAATGGATATATAAAAAAGTACACTATATATAGAGAGAGTGTCGGATGATGGTGGCAGTTACAGTAATCATGCTTATGATAAAGATGATGACGCCTCATAAAATCATAGCTGAGGTGTTATTATTGCACTGCTTCCTCAGCCCCTCCTCTCCTCCATAGCGCATCAGATAAGTGCGCGCTGGTGCCGCCGCGTGAACAGCATTACATCATCCCGCTCCTTCCCGGCAAAGCGAGCCGCCGCGCGATGAGATCAGAGCCCCCTTGTTATCCCAGCAGCAGAGCAGACTGCTGCAGGACCTGAAGGATCCTCTCCACTTCACAGCCAGGGGAAAAATATGCGAGGCGGCTGTTTTGTCTGCCGCACCACACGACCCAAAAAAAATGGGAGCTCGGCTCAGGTTCATTCACAGGTGAAGCCTCTATTTCAGGTGCAGAGCAGAGGAAATCTGTCGGGGGCGGGGGAGGAGGTTTAAATACACTCGCATACAAACAGATAGTATACACAGACACTCGGAAACTTGCAAATCCCCCCAAAAACCACCCTGTGGTGTTTGCTGCGTGATCACAGAGCATACAAATCATTTTCTAGATCAAAGACTCCTCGTAACTCGGAGAGCTTATTCAGTTGAAATCTTTTTATATCCCGTCTGAATTATCCCCAGTTTTACAGCAAACACAAACCCAGACAGAGGAGTTTCATTTATGGGTGAGATTCACTTTGTTGTGTAACAAAAAACAGAGTTTTGTTTTTAGCCTCATCGCTGGTTCTCAATGAAGATTTAGCTTTATCAGATGTATGTTATTCTGGGCACTGCTCTGTGTCCTTCTCCCCCCTCTCCGGGTTACAGAGTGCTCAGTTTCCATTTGGGATTCAGCTGCATGAAGATGAATGGACGGATGATCTGATTCTTGTGGACCTAGGTGACTCCTGCCCCGGCTTCGGTTACACAGTCTCCGCCCTCGCCCCCTCACTCCCATTCTGGTTATCCTGTCTGTGACACCGTAATGATGACAAAGACTAACAAGTAAACAGCAGCATCCAGCACCACAGAGGACCCTTTTATGGCGCAATGAAAGTGAGGGATGAAGCGCGGTTGTCATCCAGGAGAGCTCCAGCAAATCACAGCGCAACGGCGAAACAGTCGGGGCGGCAGAGTGGAGATGACCGTGGCGGGCGCTGGCATTGAGTTGAGCTGTTTGTCAACAATCAGTCGATCTGTCAGTGTAATGCAGCGCAACAAATCAGCTCAGCCACCAGTCTCTGTCCGCAGCAAAGTGCTGGGGGAAAAAAAAAAAGAAAAAGAAAAAAAGAACTGTGTCACCGCTGCTGGAAGCTGAGTGCACACTCACATACCTTAGTATGACTTGGTGTTACTAATGAGGAGCTGATCCTGCTTTAAAGTGGTGTCAGATTTACAGTTTTAACAAGTTTTCCACTTTGAAGTGCCACATTAAAACCTCATTAAGTCAAAAGTAATGCGAATACATTTGTTTTGTTCAACATTTTTGGCCTCTGTATCCTGATTAGCTGGCGCTTTAGACGTTTAAGTCTTTTTTTTTTCACTCTGCAAAGTGGATGAGTTTAAAAATGCAGCCTGACAGCTTGTGCCTTACCAAATGTTTTCTCTCTTTTTTTTTTTTTTTTTTCTTTCACTCCCCGGGTTGCCAATGCATTCATGCCTACTTCTCCCTTTTGTTGCCCGTCCCATGCCAAGTTTCAGCAGCTGTGACAACACAGGGACCAGAGACTTGAAGAGATATATTGTTAAACACAAACCCGTCACGCACGCTGCCATTCAAACGCCCCCCTTTAACTAGATTAACGTGTTGCCGGCACTCTGACGACTACAACTTACATACTTTTTTTTTTTTTTTTTTTTTTTTAACTGTTCTGCGCACAGGGAGCCGGGGACAGTCTAATGACCTCGTGCAAACCTGGCTGTGCTCCGACACACAGGAACACATGTGCACATGAACACACACACTTTCACACTTTTTTTCTCCTCCATGAAATCAGCGCTCAGACGCCGCGGCCACGCTTGCAGTTGTCCCCTTTCACTGCTCTTACCATTGTCGGGTAAAGCACCATTGTGAGCCTAAAAAGGATTAGAAAGCGGGGAATAAAGAGCAAGCTGCACACATTTCCAAACTTCTTTAAGATGCTGCCCACAGTGATATAATACACCGCCGCTGGTACACAATGCGAGTGGGAGCTTTAGGGGGGAGATGTAATCCCTCAGGTCACCGGTTACACATGGTAAGACATTCTTAAACACACACACACTCAACCTTGTATTCTGTAGCGCTGGATTTGTGTGATTAAATCTGTATTGTCAAGTACGGGGAGGGTGCGTAGTTATCAATATTAATCATCAGCCGAGCACATGGCCCTCAATCACCGCTTGATTAATCAATATATTGACATTATCACACCTGCGCAAGATAAATCACCATGAACATGAGCTTGTTGTGCAGTTCATTCAATATACATGAGGGAATCATTCAGGGGGTAACATCCCTGTGGTACAGCTGAGGACGGCCTGAAGGTGATGCAGCATGTAGGAGGCGTGCGTGCGCGAGCGTGCGTGCGCGTCTACCTCACGCACGCACGCGGCGCAGGAGACGGCGTGTGGAAATGCATGTTCCACTCTGATGACATCACCGTCTTGGCTAGGTAGCAGGGGCATTTTCCATAGGCTGTCCTCTGTTGCTGTGGAGAGGCCTCCACCAATCCCCTCCCCCTTCCCTCCTTAATGTATACAACACCGGCTCCATGAATGATCTGTGACATCGCTTCCTTGGGCCGATCCAAAGACAACATTATGTGACCGTTTGGAATCCACCACTGCTGCTGCCGCCGCCACCCACCGCCCCTCCTTCCCTCCCTCCCTCCCTCCCTCCCCACAAACTCCCTTTCAGCTTTGGATTCGCCTGACGCAGGCCGTTTAGGGCCATTTGTCGCCTACTGTGTGAGGAGAATACTGAGCCAGGCCTCATGAGGGTCTGATATGACATGTGACAGCCCATCATCTGAGCGGTATTTATGTTAACTAAGCATTTCCATTTAACTGGATCTCTTGGTCCTGGCTTGTACGGATAATAAAGGTGTTCCGCATGTCCTCATTTGTTTTGGGATCTTAAGCATGATACAGTAAACACCGGGCGCAGTGGCCCGGAAGAGAATTGACCAGCTTTGTATACAGTTTGATTTAACACTGAGCAGCGCTCAGGCAGAGAACTGCTGACAACACTGTCCATTACTCTGGCCTCTCTGACCGCAGACCATGCACAGTACATGAAATGTGCGTGCCATAAATCCTTGGCTGTTTGCTCGATCTCCACACCTGACACCAGCCGAAGATCTATACCTGTCTTGAAATGTCTCTGTACCCCCTTGTCTCAATAGCCGCGTCCCTTGGTAGACATTTAAAGAGGCGTGGGCAGCTAAAGCATTCTTTCTCTGGGGCTTTTCGGAGAAGAAAAGGGTTCAAGAGGTCAGAGATATGTGTTATTTTCCCACCGGTGCAATACTCAGGATGTGTCAGAGCCATGTGTCAGGGAGTGACAGCGGAGAAGAAAGACGGCAGGAGAGGTAGATCTGGCAGACAAAGGCCAGACTTCACACAGAAAGCTCGAGATCAATGGATCGGCAGGCTATGCACCCCGCATACACTCGCCAGCGAACACACGGTGGCACGTTTTGATGGCGAGATTGACCTATCCGGGAGCCCGTCATGAAAACTCGAGCAAGACACACAGACAAACACACGAGGAGACGGACGGAAGCGCACACAAATGAAACACTTCCACCTCGATACCTCGCTGGGTGCATTCTGGGTGCTCCGCCACAGTCCCCCTCCCCGAGCTTGTCATCTTGACGAATGGATCGGGGTAACTGTCAATTAAAATGAAATCCCATCTGTGGAGTAGAACGAGGAGGACACATTGAATGCAACACACACAAACACACACACACACACACACACATACACATGCATGCAAACACAAAGCACAGTTGTGGAGACCAGTCAGAGCTTCTGCCCAGAGACAGGGGTTGATCCACACGCTGGGCTTCATATGGGCAATACATCAAACAGACAACATTATCCCTGACTACACCTCTGAAAACTTCAACATGATTAATTATAATTAATTAGCAAAATGCTACGTGTTGGCTAATTTATCATATTTGCATTATTCAAAAATCCATCATCAAAATGTAGCCAGCAGCAGGCCTCCCGTATTTTTTTTTTCCCTCTCTCTCTCTTTATAATTATTTTGCAACATAGTGCTAAATCAGCAAGTTGCAATTTTTGCGTTTTTCAGTCACTCCCTGGAGATGATCCCAGACAGTCGTTGGTAAACAGTTTAGTTTTCAGCCTTTGTGGAATTCCAGCTCAAAATGAATCTGTTTTCGATGTGTGTGTGTGTGTGTGTGTGTGTGTGTGTGTGTGTGCGGATGCTAATTCATTTTAAAGCACATTTGTCAGTTATATCGATCACTGATTGACATCTTGTAACCTTGCTGAATAAGGCACGTTTGTCAATTTGTGCAGTTTAATAAAGTAGAGCATTCACGTGGCTCAGAATGCATTTCTGAGACTCGGGGGCCGAGATGAGCTGCCGTCGTTAAGCTTTATAAATATTTGCTGAAGAATTGTCTGAGGTTTCCTTTTTCTTTTTCAAGTCTACAAAGAAGCTGCTAGGCTGTTTTTAAAGTGTTCTCCATTTAAAAGCAGATCTGTGACAACCATGTATTACTAATGACCTCAGCCGGGACTCCAGCCAATCCCTTTTATGCAAAATCATCACTATATGATTGAGACCAAAAGTGGTGGTGAAAGTCAGTGTGCAAGCCTCATTACCCCAATTAATGGCGATTCTTATTGCATAAGCAAAACTCATCTGAGGGTAGAAGTCAATACCTTTGTCATGGTTATGATAATGGCCTTAAATGCTCATCTGTAGTCATATGTGCAGGGAGAACTTCGGAGACTGACACTGAAGGACATCAATGCTGCAATATAGGTAATTAAAATGAGTGCGTCCTAGCCATTGCAATTAAACAGGGAAAAGTGTGTCAGGGCCTGTGTATGATTTGTGTCATTAATTTTCATTACCAAGTGTTTATTAACCTTTTTATCTTGTGCCGTCCTGATGCTAGTCTGCTCGGCGTATATCACCACCTTGGGTGTTTGTGTGCGTGTGTGTGTGGGCCCTCCTGTTGTTTTTTTTCTTTTTTCTCCCCCATCTCCTAAAGAATGTTTCGATCATGGGAAATTTTGCGTGGGGTCCGGGGGAAATGTAAATGTTTGTGTTTTTTTTTAATACGCAGCGCATTCATCAGCGGCGGGTGAAAAAAAAAACTGCGCAGCATTAGCAGTCGGTCCGATGAAGGAAACGTTATGGCTCGTAATTAAATTTGAAATTAAGTGATATTTCATCTCTTCTCATTAATTAGAAAAGAGGTCTTCTGCGATATAATTATTTATTTTCAGCTATGGGAGAGGACAGTCGTAATCCTCTGAGTGATGTCAGGTGTTATTGCACATCAGGTGATTTGGCGGCGTGCATGCATACATGCATCGGAGATGTCCTCTGCGTCCTCATGTTCAAGTGAGGTTCCAGAGAATTTCAGAGCTCATCCGTTGCTTGATAGCTACAAGGCCAGCCAAGGTGTATTTTAGGTATTAACTGATGTCTAGCTGTTAACGTCAAAGCTCTGATCTTGATTCAGTCGACTACAGCTCAAAAAAGAAAAAAAAAAGAAAAAAACACAATTGAAGGGGATCTGCAAGATGGCACGCATTAATCAGGCTATAATGATATTACCACTTCCTTTTTGTGCGTCTGGGGGGAAAGTGAAAGTGTTCAAAGTGTTGCTCAATAGTGATCACTATCAAAGCTTAAAGCGGCAATCCCTGTTAAAGATGCATGGAGGTATGGATAGTGGCTGGTAAGGGATTAAGAACACGATCTCTCATTCCAGCCCCATGCATTCTCGGTAATGTCAAGAGGGGATCTGGAGAATAAATACCTTTGCCCAGATACATGGATACCGATGCCACCCCAGTCACCTGGTCTTAACTTTGATCAGTAATTTTCTAGTAACGAGATTCCTCTGATTTCATTAAATAGTCATTTCGCACCTGGAAGCCCAAGGCTTTGCCGAGAGATCAATGATCTAATCACGTTACCGTTAAGCCAATTGGCTTGAAAGTCCTTTGTGATATCCCTTTACTGTTTTAATGACTTAGTTCAGATTAAACAGGTTTTAGGAGCCAGGGATTAAGGGACACATCCATTGAGGTGGAAAAAGCTTTTTCTGATGCATAATTTATTGCAAAGAAAGGGAAAGGATTATCGAGGGGCCATGTGCCTGTCACTCAACATCCACTGGTCAGTGATTAGAACGGAGACCTCGGGGCAGGAGAGATATAACTCGGCTTTAAAAAATGATTCAGTTCCTCCTTTTGTCGTCAAAAATAAGACGCGGCGTTAATAACGGGTCTGGACGCGTCTCGCAGCTACTGTTCATGACTCACCACTTCCTCTTCGAGAAGCAGCGAGTGTTGTGTTCAAAGCCCTAATGAGTCAACCTCATTAACCAGCAGCTTTAAACAATGACTTGCTAACCATGTACTGTGTGCGGTGGTGGTGGGTGATGATTATCTGACTCGGTGAGGGAGCCGCAACATCCAATTTACACAATTAGTGTTTTATTAGTCACATACCGAACTCACCTGACGGCTGCCTGAGGTGTAGTAATTAATCCATAAATACATAGCTTCAAAACATTCTGCTTTTTTTTTTTTTTAAAGACAAATACTGTTTCCGTAACATAAACGACTTGATTTTCCTGTCCGAGAGGGCTGCAACTCATCTATAGTCCGCTCAGTTATACAAATGTCTGACATGCGAGGACTGCTGTATTTCTCCCGCAGACAGAGTGCACGCTCACCGGCCCCCCTGGCAACACGTGTTCCCTCGAACCACCTCGTGTACGGCTGGCACTGAGCAAACATGTAAATAAACATAATAAAACACAGCAGAGTCACATCTGCCAGTGAAAAGGAATAGCTCCGCTGGCACGAGCCCCACTCCCGTAGCTTTGTGGAGGTTCTAAAAAGTTAATTATGAATTGGAGACATGTGGTTGAACACTTTCCAGGCATATTTTGTCTCTCGCTGCCCTGCTCTCCACTCCCCTGATTTTTTTTTCTGGCTCTTACTTCATCCTTTTTTTTTTTTATAACCAAAACTGTCCTTTTCTTTCCAGCCCTGTTTTTTTTTTTTTTTTTTTTTTTTTTCTTCTTTCGCCGCAGTAATCTTCCTCAGGCTCCTCAATTATGTGTCCATGGGCAGGAAGAGCCATTTGCTCCTGCTTGAATACCATGAATAGCAATAACAGGTGCTTCAAAAACACATTACCAAACACAATTAGAGCAGACAATGCTTCTATAACCTGCTAGGGCCACAAACTCACAGCCCTGTAAACACATATTTGCTTTTAAATGAAGTTTATTCTCTGTCTCTGCTGGCGGGGTCCTTTATTATGTCTCTATGCATGTGTTCTCCTGTGAGTAATTTTTAATGTATGTAATTGGCTGGAATGGGAGTGGATTTATGAAATAAGATACGAAAAAAAAACCTGAAAAACCCCTCAGGTGTGATGTTTAACAGAGCCTTTTTCATGCACTTGCCGTTAGTAGATGAATTGCCGTTCTGTTGGCCTGAGGATACCAAAGCTGAGTTTTTTTATTGGTTCACCTGGTGCCTATAAAAGCCACTGGTAGGCTGTTACTGTGTCAGTGACAAACGGCTGATTCACCATGCACTGACTAATCCAATGCAGCCGAGAGAGAGAGCAAGAGCGAAGGCCTGAGAGCTTCATCTCCCTCAGACACCCTACTCTAGCGAAACACTCCAAACACTGCCCCTGGCTGTGCAGGAAGTCAGGATTATGAGTACACACTCCGATACTCGTCTCGCTTTGTCTGAAAGTGTGGGAGAGCCGGAGCAAGGCGTGGAAGTGAAACATGATTATGAAAGCAGCGGTAGACTTAAAACACATGTTAAATATGTGATCCTTCCGTTGTTTTTGACACAGAGATGGCAGGTTCTCATGATATGCCTGAAAATAACACAGCTCATTTACTGAATCGGGAGGATGCAGTGTGCACAAGACAGTGACGTTTCACATGCTAAACATCAAAGTTTGGTAAAAACTAAATTTTTCTCATAAACACTTCTTAACTCTTTGTGCACCTTTATGTCTCAGTGACTTTTCAAGTCTTTAAACACAGACCTGATTCATATCGGAGAGAGTTGAGCTGTTGAGTCAGCTGAATAAAGGAAACAAAATCCTTGCTTTAGATGGTGTTTGTTTCATCAATAAAAGCATAGGGTCTGGTTTAAAAAAAGTATGCATGCACTTTCCCCTAATTTTTACGTGGGACAAGAAAAATAATTATGCTTGTTGTCAGTGTATCCTGGAGGTTGCAAGACAAATTAGTTATATTACTGAAATTAATATACATATGGTAAAGATCTAACACTAAATAAAAACTATCATGGCACTGGTGGAACACATACCTCCACTAAGGCCCCTGGATCTGTACCTTTCATAGCAGTTTAACGTGAAAAGTTAATGGGATCTATTCCAGGCTGAGACCCATGCTCTTTCCAAGTTTAGTGGAAATCCATTTTGTAGTACAGACATTGGTTAAAACATGACCACCTTGGTGGAGACAGGAAGATACCAAAATGACAAACCAATCGCCAGATTTCGGTAATGTATGTTTCTTCAAACCATCCGTGTTAAAAACTTGACACTTTGTGGTCCAACTTCTTGTTAATTTTTCAATTTTAACACTGGTTTCGGTCTGGTTTTGGCCTACGCGCCTGTCGCCGCAAGCACATCCTACACCTGTCCAGACGTCTTGTTAAAAATACCCAGTTCTGGCTGCAAATTGTCCAAATGTCTTGCCAATATTATCCAGTTTTGTTGCCACCAGCACAGCAGGAAAAATGACTTGACATCTTGTTAAAAGTGCGTCGTGGCTACCTGCCTTCATATGATGAAACGGCGTGTTACCTGACTGTCATGCCATCATACCACCCCCTCCACCTCCTGACACGGAAGTCAGCTCATATACATGATCTAAGCATGATATAACATATAAATGATAAAAAAAAACAAAACAAAACAAAAAAATGTAGTCTGGTGACTAGACTGCAAAATGGTTTAAAAAAGTAAACAGCAATTAATGACATTAATTTGATCAGGTTTCATGTAACCACTAAAATGAGTACAAAAAGGCATTACCTCAAATACAGTGTGTCTGGGTCTGAACGCTATTCTTCTTTGACTGATTTATTCTATGAAAACCATGTCTGGTCCCTGGAAAAACATAATTAGTCAGGACCAGGCTTAATCCACCTCAGGGAACGTAGCCCAGGATGTACCGTTAATGGAGGCATTTTTGCTGCACAGCAACACCTGCTAATTCTGTGTTATCTTATAGTGCGGGTGATTGTCAAACTGCATTATTACACCTGTCTGAAGAGCAACATACAATAGATGTGTAAGCCTGCCGCACACCACCTTCTGTCTAAGCATGTGGCGCTCGGCTTATTGTGATTAATTATCGCATCCAAACGTCCGCGTGTCAGTGTTGACTCTAAAAAACAAACAGGAGTATGTCTTTGTGGTGCGGCGGAGTTTGACTCATGCGGTGAAGTTATTAATCTGTTCTCCCCAACTCATCTCATTGTCCCCTGTATAATGACAGTCTGTGTTAATTGTGACTGTTTATAAAATGGAGCTCGACGTCGGAGCCAAGCTGCGCTAATCTCATCATCCTCGTTTTCTTTCTCTGCACCACTAGGTTTGAAAATCAACTATTGATGTTCCTTATTACATTAGGTGAGCTGCTTGATGGCAACACACAGCTGCAGGCCGTTTGTATGGATATCCTATTGATCTGATTTACATATATAGAGAGTTTGTTGTTTGTTGCTGAGCAGACACTGTGTGTCTGGAAGTGTACTATCGAAAATGTGACATTCTCCGTCACTGTGAAGAGAGTTTTTCTTAATACAGCCGGTGAAGTTTTATCACAGGAGCCACTGCTCTATATTTTAGTAAAATGTGTCTGTGGAAGTATCCAGATATGGCAATTCTGCTAGCGATTGGCCAGTTGTATCCCTCATCCGTGCATGCATATGCATCTGTTGTACCAAACCAAAGACATCACCTATCACTTTCAATGGGAAGAGCGTCAGCTAACACAGCACTTTGAGTGCACAACAAAAAAACATGTTACGTTAGCACTGAATGCTAACATATCGTTAATTGAACATGTTTCATGCTTCAAAATGTATTGAAGAAAGTCCCCATGAGAATGTGGAACCTTGGTATGTTACAATGGGGAAGAATTATGGAGTGCAACAGAAGTGACGTATTTTTGTAGGTAAACCTGTAGGGTAGCATCACCTTGGTTCCCTCAGCTAAAGGCCTGTAAGACTTTCTTAATGGATTTTGGATTATTGCTGAAAATAAGGCCTGTGGCAAATGTTTATGCTACTTACACATTTTGTTGAGCCTTTGTGTTTTGAGGCCAAAATGAAACCAACAGAAGTAAAAAGCTAATGTTCGGCTGTAAACGAACCACTTTGCAGCTTCATGACTTCAAGGTCACTAATATTTAGCATCCTATTACGCTTAAGTATGCACACAAGTCATTAATCTATAAGTTGTAAAGTTAGAGTTAGAATAGTTTGCCTGTAAAGACCAACTAGTGACAAGGTGGCTCCCCGTGTTCGGCATGATGACGCCCTCGACAACCCCTGTAGTCTCATTTAGCCACATGTTAGCAACACTTGTAAACGCTTAATTATAATTCAGACATGAAAAAATGTATTAACTGTTAATTGTTGACCTTATTTCAGGTTTTTATCCAAAAATCCATAGATTTCAAGATGAAAAAAACAGAAGTCCAAAGATGCTAAGTGATTTCCATGTTTTTAGGACTCTTTCATTTGGCAAAAGGTGAGCGGTGTACATTCTCAGCTGAAACATAAGCAGACATTTTCTCTGTAACAGCCTAAGTTTAGTGATGAAACTTGGGAATGGTATATTTTATGAAACCTGCTCTGTGCCGCTTAACTATTCTTGCACAGTCAATGAGTTGCTCATCAACTACATTTATCATAAAAAATGCAAGAAAATCAAGGAAGCAGGCTAGTTTGGTGTTCAAAGCATGTGTGCATGCACAGAGAGCTCAGCTTGTGATTGAACGACACAGACAGTAACAGACTGCACAATGTACTGTATCGACACTTCTAGAGGCATATTTAACTTTGCATTAGTTTGCTGCTGTGATCTGGTGCTAGTTGTAAACGATGCTGCCCTAATTTCATGGCTTTCCGGGGCGAGCAAAGGAATCCTGCCTCATTTGTCTCTAATTTGTTCCCAGTGCACATATGAGAGGGGTTATAAATACATTAGTCCTCTCCATAGCGCGGCGCGCTGGGGGGCCGCCGGGCAATCAAGCAGCTCGCTGTTCATATAGTGCTGCTTTTTACCCGTTCCAACAGTAGCGGCGTGGAGATGGGACAGCGTGTACCATCTACCTCATGCAGTGACTGTGAGCAGGTTGCGCGGTCCCAGAGGTGGGCCGCCTGCGCCGCGCATTAAAGCCTCGAGCGTTGGACGGATCGGATGCGAGCCGGCGCAACAAAGGGAACTGTGGGCCATGCAGATACAAAAAAACTACTCCTATCTCTCATCCCCCTGATGCAATCCACCGGTGGTTTGAGTCAGTGGTGCGGAAACATCAATTAAAACATGACGATTATCACTAAATTTGTCATTAGCCCTGAGGAGGAAGCAGCCACGGCCAGAATTTTTCTGTCTTTTCTCTTGCAGACACACATGCACATGAGTATCGCCTGCGGGACTTTGCAGAGCGAGAGATAGGTCTTAACTTGTTCTCCACTTGGGAGAAAATCAAATCCTGGTGCATTTTCATCAGCTGTCAGTGTCAGACAGATATTTCTGCCGGGCTGGGCAGGAAATTAGGCTATTAAGCTTTTCACAAGGCCCCTCGTCATTTTGCTTGCTTTGCTACAGATGTTCTATCAAAGTGCGTCATTGTAACCATCTATCTTTCCCATGGCTAAATACCTTCTTTCAGTAGGCCCAAAATGCAGTTCTGTTCTCTCCCAACCCTTTTGTTCTCTCTTCCTCTGCTCCTCTCTCTCGCTGTCTGCTGATATCGTGGCTTAATTTGCGCCTGCTTTGGGCTCAAGCACAAAATCAATTCCGAGGAGGTCAGCAGGGGTCACTGGCCAGGCCAGAGCCAGAGCAAAGTGGATTACTGATTATCATGCAGGCAACATGGCCTCCGTATCGGGACAATCGGCGACCTAGATATCACATCTGTATTATGCACTGTCTGAGAACCAATCACAAGATTTGAAATGTGGAGAAGAGGTGGGAGCCACTGTAGCATAGAACAACCAACACACATTCATTCACATGATTCAGACCTTATTTCCAGCCCAAGAAATGGGTGTTGGGGTAATGTTTTTCATTTCAATAAGAAGGAGGAGGCAGATGTATGAATTCTGAATGCTTGTTTTTAGGAGAGGCATCGTGATGGCTTTTTTTCCCTTTTTGTTTTCATTCGGAGACAAAGCTCCATACGAAATGTGACTATAAATTCACCGTAAGAGGTTCTCGGGCTATGATTGTAACTCTCAATGAAAACCGTCACCATACGTTTAGACACCCGGCCATTGACTGTGACACTGGAGACAAAGGATATCACACTCCAAACTCGTATTTAATACCATGCAGCGGTTAGAGGAACGCAATCAATGCCATCAACTCTGAGCCATGCTAACGTGAGAGGCTGTTGAATGTGGTGGTGATCGGCTGCCTAAGAAGCAGACGATTATGTGAGCAATGTTAAAATAGGGCCGAAGAATATAACTTTTCACTATTGCAGGGTTATTACTTTGTATCATTGTGTAAGATACATTGTGTTCAGACTTTTCAGTGTTTGGTTATTCACAGGGGGCTGTATACAAAGCCCATTCTCCCTACTTCTAAAGCAATAAACTCTTGACTGAGGTGACAAAATAGATGACCGCTCTCATATCTGGCACAACCAGCAACTGGTTAGCTTAGCTCATGAGTTGCTGGTTGGAAGCAGGGGAAACTGCTAGCATGGCTATATCCAAAGGTTACAAAATCCAGCCTCCTGCATCTCCAGAGCTAATTACTTAACACACACAGACTGCAGGAAGAGACTTGCCTAGCAGATAAATAGTAATATAATAGCTGCCGATTGTTGTTTTTACAGTTTGATGTTTAAATGGAGAAGACCATCAGCTATTCATGAATGGACGGCGTTTCAACCCTCCTGCTCCATGTTAGTGTCTTTTTTCCCCAAGATAGGTTCTGTCATTTTAGGTAGTTCTGATCACACTGATGTATGTTGAAGTTTTGATTGTGCCAATAAGTTTGGCTTCAATTAGTTAAATATTTTGTTTGGTTTTTTTTTTATCTAAAACACTGAAATTAAGTGAAATAAGTTCAGTTATGTAAAATAAATAAATACATAAATAACAGAACCTGAAGAAAGAACAGTTTTGATGTTAATGAGTGAGCTTTAGAAGTTTGCTTGGGGCGGACTTTGTTAGGTTTTGACAGAACAGGCGAGCTGTTTCACCTGTTTTCAGTCTCTGTGCTAAGCTAAGCTAATCAGCTTTGATGGGTGTCAACATTCTCATCACATGGCCACCAGACAGCAAAATTATTAAAATATTGCACAATAGCTTGAACCTGTTTACGCTCAGTAAATGTTTCCCTCAAAATACAATCTGAGAATTAAAAATGCAACTTGCATTCCCTTAAAGACGTCCTCTCCACGGACGTGGTCTTCCACCACCGCAGTCATAAGACATTTGAGAGGCCTGATTGGAAGAAACCGTGTTTGACATCGAGCAAGCACAGCATCAACAGCAGCTATGTTTGTGTATGTAAATCATACCATTCTGTTCTCTGAGTTATGAGTTTATGAGGGGAGGAGGCGGACGTGATGAAATGTCAATTGAAAGATTTACACATATTCACATGCCCATCATTCCTACTATTCCTCAGAAGCCCTGACATGCTTTCGTCTGCGCTGTTTTTCTTGAGCGTCATGCGCTTTCATACAGTCAGTTTTATGGGCCACAAACTGGATAATTGATTTGCCTCGCTTTTTATTTTTAGATTTGAATGACATTCCAGGGAATTTTTCCAATTGTCATGATCTCATTTGTGCTTCCTCCTTTGCTTGCCGAGATGTCGATGGGGGATCTGGAGGTACTGCGGCATTTCAAAGGGGGGGCACATTACGCAGCACTTTTATCCAAACCCGATTGGAACAGCTGCTGTTCCCTGGTTTCTTTTTCTCTTTATCTCCTCCCCCCCTCCCTCTTGTCAGGAGCCCTCTCAACTAATCTATCATCCTCTCTCTCTCTCTTTCTCTCTACTTAAACTTGACTTTACTATTGGAAGGAAAAGGTAGAATGAAAGGGAAATAGGATCTCATTATTTCAGACCCACCGCTCACTCTGCTCATGATTGATCATTATCAAAAAAAAACCCCATTTGGAAGCAAGTGATTTCTGCTTTAGAGGAGAAGGCATACATAGGTCTATTAAAAAAATGATATCCAAAGTCCTCACAGAATAAACGAAAGCGTACTTTTCCTCTGTGCAGGTGCGGAGATGGAAATGATCAATCTTTCACTCTGCACATAAAATGCACTTTTTCAATAGGGCGCGTTCTTGTTTTTATGAATGTTAACAAAGTTACTTGCAGGAGCTTTTGGGGTTTGCGACTGAGTACATTTACTCAGATACTGCACTGAAGTAGCATTTGAGCGCCTTTACTTGAATGGTTGCATTTCATGCAACTTTATACTTCTACTGAACTGCACCTCAACAGTACTTTCCACTCACTTTCCACTTTCCACCCACTGTGTGAGCACTGTGAACACAACTGCATGTCATAGATTAAAACGATGTAAAATGCACATGTCCATTTGTGTATGTGTCACATTCACCACCACATCGGTATTAATATGTTAATATTGAACAATCGCTTCTGATTTATGTTCTGATTTATGTAAGGGTGTGCTGGCCAGGGAGGTGGATGGGCATGTGGAATATCTCATATGCCCCGTCACAGACCAGTGATCGCCGCTCGTCTTTTTACCGACTGCAACCTCCATACAGTAACCAAGAGTTTTAGAAGCCGAACCCAAACCATATCCTAACAAAAGTTTATTTCCCAACATTAACCATACAGCAGAAAAAAGAAGAAAAATAAAGTATTTCATGATTGAATGGCATCAGTATATTGTCAAATTTGTCAAATGTGAACCTTCTTTTAGGGTAGGATCTTTAATAACAGCATTGTGATTTATTCTATCATCATAGTGTAGTATTACTCATACACATCTCTGCGTGCTGTAGTTCTCAGTGTTGCCGATATGGGGCACATTCAGATTAAAATCTCACCTTTTATCGTTAGTTCCTGTGGTGATGCGGCCGAGCGTTGCGAGACGAGGCAAGAAAAACTTGGCTGTAAAAGGAAAAAAAAAAAAAAAGAATTTCCAGACAGTCTGAACGCAGCCATGACCTCTTGTGCCTCTTTTTAAAGCAAGTACAGTGACTCTGGAACAATGAGCTCCCAAACTGTATAAGACATCAAACCAGGGTAGACACTGATGACAACAAAAGACAAAAGGCCATGTGAAAGAGCAGCTTTATGAGCTACTCTGTGCACTCTAACCTGTCAGACAGAGTTTTGGGGGTCTTGGCCTGGCTGCCAGTAGATATGACATGCCATAAGGGAGCACGCCGTTTGGGAGCAGTCCAAAACTACACAGTTGGAGGGTTAGACATACAGCATATTTCTGCTCCACACTTACACTGACTGTATGCAGTTCAGATAACTGCTCTTGACATTAACCGTAACAGTGCTGGCATTGCATTACAGCGTAGCCGCTTTTAATATTGGGGTTAAATACACAGCACTCTGGCAACTTTAATTGCACAAATCCCAAGTTGTATAAGGATCACTGCCAACTGCAACTGCTAGCCGCAACTTCCACTGATATATCTCCAGAAGTAGATGGGGGAAAAATATGAAATGATCCATGGAAATGGGGCTCATGAAATCCAGAACATGAGTAGCCTCCGGCATGCCGCACACTTGCTGACCTCACACCTCGCGCGGCACCCCAGCCACCGCAAACGTATGCTCATTCATGTAAGACGTGTGCCTTTGCTGCAGCTTAATTTGAGTTCCCTCAGACCGAGCACAGTGGCGGCACACGCCTGCGAGGGAGCGACGCACCCAGGTGACTGTTCGCCAGTTTAGAAGAAGTTCAAGCCACTCTGGGAGGGCATTTATATGCGCTCAGCACATCTCTATCCCACAGGCCAGAATTTACAAATAGATTTCAAATTAGAGCCTCTGCTTTAATTTTCTAATGCAGTGACCCATTCTGCAGCAGTGTAATGGGAGGTCCCAGTGTGACAATTAAAATAAATCACGTCTGAACAGAATTCACCATATGTATTCATGCCTCATCAGTAACTGAATTGACGTAAATGATTTATCCCAGGGAACTTAAATACCAATGCCCATACCACATAGGGCGGCCACCCCGTGAGCGCTCAAGTTCTACATGCGTTTTCAACAGCCCTGCTGTGTATAATGAAATTGACTTGTCTAAGATGACTGAAGAGATGTGGGGAGATAGACAACGGTGATTTTCTGAGCTGTTCGAAGCACGCTGACCTGACTCGGAGTGAAGTGATTGCAGAATGCCTGCAGATAGAAGTTGTTGTAGATTCTCCTGAATGTTTGGTAACACTTTTGAATAACCATTTATTGATAAATGTAAAATTAATAGATACTTGTAGCTATTTCACTCTTAATAAACAACCACATGCTTTATAAACCATCAGTTACAACTTTACAATATGTGGTTGCTTAAGTAATGGTTGCACTGCATTGTTTGAGTGTAATATCAGCTAAAGCTTACTTAACTTTGAATTTACCCAATATTAATGATGGTTATCAGGGTCGCATCAGGGATTTTTTAAGTACTGAGGTCATGCTCCATCCAGCCCCCATCCCCGAGGACTACAGTTTAAATCTATGCATTTCACTGCATCCATTTAACAAAAGTAGAAGGAAAGTAACAAATATGGCCAATTTTGACTTAAACGTATTCCTTTGCATACTTACTGACATGGGTAACTCTTTTTAATAGCCACGATAAATAAATGCTAACTGTG
Source organism: Acanthopagrus latus (assembly GCF_904848185.1). NCBI lineage: Eukaryota > Metazoa > Chordata > Actinopteri > Spariformes > Sparidae > Acanthopagrus > Acanthopagrus latus. Next base: position 14,282,974 of record NC_051054.1, on the reverse strand, counting down.
TAGTAAATTAGATTTAGATAGTCATTTCACTATGAAGAAACAATGAACTGGTTAATAAAACACTGATTGCAACTTTTCAATAAACAATCATCTAATCAATGGTTCATAATGCATTTCATTGATTGTTAACAGTGAAACAACTACAAACAAGATGAAGTAAAAAAAGACATTTCCATTTTTTACTAAAATACAATTGTTCATTTTCAGTTACATGAAAGATATTATAAAGTATGACCATGTAGAAATATTAAAGACCTATAAAAATATCAAGGACATGAGCTCATTGTCCTCAACAGCAGCTCATTATAAAGTGTTTTTTTAATGTAATAATCAGCTGACTCCAACAATTCTTTCGTTTGCTTCAACTTCAGAAAATGTGCTTTTCATGCAAACCAGAAACTGTTCAATGAACTCAGTCTTACTTGCCAGACAAAGAACTCTTTTCTTCTGGCTCAAAAAAAAAAAAAAGAAAGGAAAAAAAAAACGCCAATCGCCAATTAAGTACCACCGTGATGATTAGCCCATATTTGAACCTTACCAGGCCAAAGAAGAAGGGAAAAAGTGTGACACCATGGGCTCCCTTCAGGTTTTATGAAGAATGACAGCTACAGTGTGTAGAAACGTCCTTTGATTAAAGCGGGGAAGCACACTTTGAGCTCTAAATATCATTATGCACTCATGTGGAGCTACTTACACTGTTTTAGTCGCAGGGCCCCCGTCGGCCATTAAAATAACTTGGATGCGTTGCCCACTGTGTCTAACCAGTCACCTTCCTCCTGATTTTGACATCCTCATCCTCATGCGCCGCTTCACCCTCATCAGCTTTACTTTCTCTGCTTTTGATTAATCCTGTCTCATTTGAGATTTTGAAACTATCAATGGGAATTATTCAAATCCCCGAGGTATGAAATAGCTATGAGGAGGCTGTGGAAGACACTCATTAACCCCAAATGGAGGGGAGCCCACAGTAAATCTCGATGAATTCTCTCTGTCATAGAAATCTGATTAGTTACGGTGGCTGTACTTAATCCCAGTTGAAGGTAGAAGTTAATTTTGTCCAGTGTGTATGTAGCTATTGAAGATATGAAAAAAAAGAAGCATTATGTTTTCCTGCCACATGCTGCTTTTAAAGTATATATTACCAGGAGTTTCATAATAATAATAATTCTGTGGAGACTTAAGTTTATACATTTATGAAATTGGAATGGCTTAAAACCACAGGAAATACCAATTTATTGCAAAAAAAGGGAAAAGAAATATTAAGTCATCAGCCCAAGTCTGTGACAGTTTGCTCCGATTGAATGAATCCAATTGTGCCAGATTCGGACCAATAACAGGATGCACTCGTATGGATTTAATCACTGGAATGTAATGGATTGTGAATGTATTGTTCAAAGGGCCCCTACAGATTGTGTTCTATTGATCATGCCGTTGTAGTTAGTTCTGCACTTCCATCCTCAGAGGCATGTCTTTATCCTTTGTGAAGTAATGGAGGATTTTTATTATTTTTTATTTTTTTGCATAAAGTCATGAAATGCGCCGCGGACAACCAGCTGAAGACATCTTGCCACATAAACCAAAAAACTAGACGCTCTTCCCTCGAGGGACTTGTTTTAGCTGTAGCACCGCCATCCAAATTGGATCAACAGCTGCTGTATATGATTCCATAATTTGCGGCATAATATGTCCCATTAATGCCGGAGCACTCGCAGGCATCGCGGAGACAGTTGACGCAAACCTCTCAGGATGTGCTCTGCTTATTCTCTGCCTTATTTTCCCAGAAAACATGGCACAGACTGGTGCCGCTGCCATTCTCTTACATGCAGATGTCAATTATAGAGGTGGCAGAGAGTGGTGAGCTGTGCTGCACATCTGCCTGCGGATGATGTCTCCCCGAGCGCCGCGCAAAACCGATGAAGCGAGAATCTCAGCCATCAGTTGGCAAGACTCACCTTAACATAATGTGTGCAAGGCAGTGCCAGACCGAAAAAAAAGGAGTCTTTCTGTCTTTCTTTCTTTCCATCTTTCTTATTCTTTTTATCCTTTTGTCCTTCATGGGTCACATGGCCTGCAGGGTATATGGGGCATGTCTACGCTTTACGTCTTCCTCTGCGCTCGTGATGGGTGGGGGGGGTTCTTCTTCATCGCACCCGGACCTCTGCCGCCTGCTGTGTTATTAGGCAAATACAGTACATTAGGGACAGACCAGCTCCACCACTGTTGTCATCGAGAACATCTAGTTATCACATCTCGCGCTCAACCACCTGCTGAGTTCACAGAGCCATCAGCATCCCCCATGACCCGCTTGTGTCTCTGTATGTCTCTGCTGGAGACCTTGGATATGTTAAACACCCCCATACGGCCAGGGACCAAGTTTTTATTTTTCCATACGCGACATCTCCCTCAGAAAATAGTGTGCTCACAACGCTCGTTTGCACCGACATGTGTACACACACACACACACACACACACACACACACACACAAACAAACAAACAAACAAACTTTAATTTGCGCGTTGTCGGGATCGAGCCCACCTCCGGTCCCTGCGCCGACTTGCACCGGTGCGACTCTGTTTGTGCCATACTGTCTCCCAAGCTGTTTGTCATCGTCAACGCGACTGTTTCCAAAAGCACTGGGCTCTAAGTGTGTGGATTACAGCGGTATACATTTGTATAATGCCTGTGATAATGGGATAAAGCAGCTTCCGTGGGAGAAATCTGTATGGAGAATGGATTATACCAAAGCTCTGCCTATGGGATGTCGAACCCAGGAGTTATCACAAGCAGTCAGCATCTCAAGTGGGTGCGCTGCCTCGGAAAAAAGTGTTCCGATGCCGCATTTCATGTCCGCGTTCTATTCTCTGGAGAGAAAACATGAGATGGGGAGGCCACAGTCGTGTATGTTTCAGTTAGTAATTACCATAGGAGCACTCGAAAAAGGATGAGATACAGCAGCACCGTTGCGAATTTGCATTTGCTTTACATTAGGACTGTGTGCACGAGGCCCGCATTTTATTTATTGTTCTCTCGCCCGTGATACAGGAACCCACTGAACTAGTTTGTATGTTTCTCTTGATAGCCATTATAGAGGAAAATTAGCATTTCCATGCATACAAAAGCAATTACCGTCAATTTAGACACATTTCATAGAAACATGTCCCCAATTAGAGGGCCATTTCAGGGGACAGATAAGACGAGCAGCTCTCACGTTGAACATCTGAGGTCTGGACAGACGGCGCGTCCCGCTTTCCCCCTGATCCCTATCTCTGTCCACGGCTTATGAGGAGTTCAGTATGCAGCTCTCACTCATTTCAAGCGCGGCTAATTTCACCCTTAATAACAGCACTGGTGGCGAGAAACAAATGCTGCTGTGCTGATAGCGATGCTTTGATATTAGCACAACAGCGACTGGACGGTCACGCAGGCCGGAAGTCTTTATTGTCTGCATCAAAGGCGGCTGTCCTTTTTTTTCTTTTTTTTTTTATGTGCCTGGTATGTTTATAATAAAGTTGCTGGCAGATCTTAACAAGATTTAGCATAATACAAATTGTAAAACTGCATTTTTCTCTAATTCCTTTATCGGCTCTAATGGTTTTTACGCGGGTACACTTGAGTGCCCTTCCTCAGCCGCGTCCTGTCGCCATTTACATGAGGAGGAGAAATCTCAGATGACATCTCCGAATCTGCCCATTCATTAGCCCAAACAGGCTTATCTGCTTAAAGACTTTGGCTAAGACCCCATTCTCACTGAGGAATGACTCACCTCCATATTGCCGCGTTATTCACTAACAGCAACAATTACGTCACCCTGTTACTGGCTGTTGGAGATTATGGAGTTATTTGTGCAAATCCTCTTCTACGTGTGATATCCAATGCCCCGCCAGAGGTGTGTGTGTGTGTGTGTGTGTGCGCACGCGCACGCACAGAAGGAAGATGCTCAGCTCGCCTCGGCTCTTGAGCAACCTGAGTGATTTTAAGGAGTCTGCCGATGGTCATAGGGAGGAGAGAAGGTGGTGGAAGGAGAAGATGATGATGATGATGATGGGATTGATAACTAGGATGAGATCAGCCGCGTTTAGGTCAGCAGTGAGTGAGTCAGAGGACAAACAAGCACATACTTTTCCAAAGGCAAACGTTTACATCTTAGATATCAAGAGTGTATTTAACGCATGAAGTACTACACTGATATTTTCCGGACATTACTCAGAGGAGCCGTACATGTACTGTAAATACAAGAGTCAGTTGGCGGGACATTTAATTTACTCTACCCTGCCAGCTCCCAAGTGAGAAGTCCATGTAATGTCCAATTGAGCCTCTTTCCTCTTCCCCTTTACATTACATAGTTTGAGTATCTACTAAAAAAGGGGGAAAAACACAGTAAACATAATTAAAGATTTTATTTGAAAAAGACTATATAGATATGGCGTTAAAATTGTTTTCTTGAATGTGTTTGGCCCGATAATCTTGCAGTGAAAATGCGATATCATGACAGAAAGTAATTCATATAGTCAAATCGATATCAATGCAAAAGTAGTAGTGCTAATAATAGCATTCCCCTTTTTCACATTCAGAGCCTGGAGATGGTTAGCTTAGCTAACAGTTGAGATAGTAAGTAGGGCTACAAAGCTAACCTGGCTAAAAATTCAGCCTACTACATTGTAGTACTTCTAAAGCTCCTCATGATTCATATATTATATCTTGTTTGTTTATCCGTACAAAAAAATATAATTGTAAAAATGATAATTTGTGGTCCACAGATATTCATGTGCTTGGCTATTTCTTGGTCAGACACAGTCATTTCCTGGATGCTGTTGTCACTGCAAGGTTGCAGAAACTCAGTCAGCTCAGCTCAGTGTTTTGATGTTGTATCACTTCTCCATAAACTGCAACTTGTTGTATTTACATTTCAGCCTTTGAACAGGCGAACAGAACAAGATATACTGTTCAAGTATCACCCAAGGAAAATGTTTTAATATCCATACTTGTGAAGTGAAATCCTCATTGGGTAGCTGACTGAAGTCTATTTATTCAAGTTTAGAAAAAATATAGCGTATACTTGTTCTGTAAATACTTCTCTTACTCTTTCTGTGATCAAAAACATCTATCTGAAGTGCAGCTCTGAAGTTTTCTTATAAATATTAGATGTAGCAACTTCTGATGGAGCCCTATTCAGTTTCAGGCTTAAATGAATGACTACTGGTTAGTTCTGCCCGTTCTGAGTATGGATGCAGATAATTTAGGTTGAACAGGTACAGTACTTCCTCGTCCATATCAGTTAATACATTTTAATAGTTCTTTAATGCTATGCTAATGGGCTGCTGGATCAAATCATATACCTCATTAATGATATCAGACTAACCCAGCTACATTTATAAGTATGTGGAAGTATGAGCAGACCTACGGTGGTAAAATGAAATAAAAAACTACTCTTACAGATAATCTTATCTGCACCATGGTGGTTGTATCCTGGATGGTTACTGCTGCTGTATTGCTGTTGGGGTCTCATGATTCTGCCATTTATTTATTTGGGAACCATATATACTTGGGAGGAATGGCACAGGATTGTGAACTCAATCACGGCGCGAGAGGATGTCAGTGCGCAGGGCGCTCCCCGTGAATCACACACTGAAAGGCTATCACCCAAACCTCCAAGGTCCACTGCCAACTCATCAGTCATCGCGGACCAGACCGGGCCACAGACCGATCAGCCATGCACACGCTCTGGTCACTGGGGACATCCACAAACTCAGCCCCTCCTTTCCCCTTCCCCTATATCCATACCAATAGCCATAGTCTCCGCTGAAACCATAGCATAACATATTCCAAGGTCTGAGTGTGACTTTGCCTCTCAAAATTCTGTCACTCTGCCTAGATTGTGTATGAAACTGAAGGCCACAGCAGAGGCTTGTTTTGTCACACTGGCTGCTCTTTCAAGATGGATTTTCATACTTTTATTTATAGCTGTTACGTTTTCAGGTAGCAGTTATCGAGCACTTCAAGCCCTCAATTACAGAGCCAAATATGAAATTTCATGAAAATACACAACGTGATACAGTTGTGGTTGTGTTCATTTAGTGTTTCTGTATTTGCTTGCTACGGTTTGATCAACTTTTGAGTGCAAGATAACCCATCTTTTTTTCCACTATTTTAGATAAACATTACAAGTTACCCTGTTCAGTATGTTAACGTTACTTTTGTAAATTCAAATTCAAGCAAGAGAACCAATCATAATACCTTCCCAACTTTGAGCATATCCTACCTAATGTCTGCACAGAGTCCAAAGGATACTAAAAAATAACACCCAACCCAGCCACATTCTATTCATCCTTTTTCACTTTTGGATGAACTTGTCCTTTAAGTGGTATGTCATGAACTGCATTATTGGACAAGTTACATTTCCGGTACCAGATAAAACCCTCGCAAGCTCAACAAAGTCACTAGGATTCATCCTCTGAGGATCATGACTTTTTCTGACACCGTTCCATGGCAATCCATCCAGTTGTCGAGATCTCAGCACAACAGGCGGATATTCCCCAGATGCCGTGGTGAAAAAAACCCACATATTGTACGTTTTAAACAGTCCAACATGGTGTGGGCGATGAGGTCTGACGAAAACATGCATAAATGAGTGACAAGAGCTGTGGCGGGATATGAGGGATAATGCAAATTTGCATGATTACACAGACAGATGAGTGATTTACCTGCGCTTAAGTCTGACAGCCATTTTAAATGAAGGACATATGAGTGGCATCTGATCCTGTATTCTTCAACTGTAGCTCCCGAACGAGGAGCCCGCATCATATCCTATAATTGATGTATGACCGTCAGGAGGCGCGGGATGCAGGGAATGGTGTTTATCTAGCGAATTTCACCACCGGGACACAGATGCATTATGGGATACGCGATGAGGTTGATCCACCGGTTGACACAAGTGAAACACTTCGTGATTCAAAACACTTTAAAAAAAAAAAAAAAAAAAGTATTACCTGCCTAGTTCACCCTCTGCAGCTTATTCGAGCCGCTGTGCGCGCTACGCAGACGTGCACGCCTCTCACATTTGGCACACTCATGCCTCGCCAACGCCACATTAGAAAAATAGATGATATGACAATTTCACACATATAGCGTTATCCTTTGCCTCACTCCGATTCACCTGTGGCCAAGCAATCTTCCTCAAGTAAGCACAATAATAAGTAATTACCATAATGTTTGAATAAAAAAAAAAAAAGGAGAAAAAGGAAAAAAAAAAACTTTGAATGGAAGCAGGAGTCGGGGGGTGGGGGGGTAGTAGGGGAGGAGAAATATTTGATTAATCTTCTTAACACGTTTCATGTGCAGATTCTTTGAGTTAATTTCAAGGACCATGCCTAAAGGAGATTACCTCCCCATGCTCCTGCACATTTGCTCATGAGTGATTTTGTTTATTCATGTTTTATATTATAATGCTCCTCCTGCCGTCTGCAGCCACAGAACCAACGGCAAAAATGCAATTTATTTCCCGCTCTGCACACGATGGAGACAGCTGATAATGTCACCAGGAAATATGAAGACTGCTGGGACGGGACCAAACAGCCTACTATTTATGTATGGAATATAAATAAAATATTTTTGCAAAGGGTTTTCTTAACACACTCGCAAGCACACGCAGACACACGCGCACACTCAACTCTCCCCCCCCAAAAAAGTTGAGTGTCATAAAAAGAAAAGAAAAAAAACTTAACCAACACTTAAGGTGTGCTGTTGTATGTGTTTGTGTGCGTCTTTGTGATTTTGATTTACATATCTGTCGTCTGTCAGTGGATCGGCATGCATCTGCAATAACATGGGTCATTACAGAGAGTCATATAAAAAAAAAAAAAAAAAAAAAAAAGGTCAAAGATGCGTTCAGGTTCTCCGGGGTTGGCAGATTATGCTTCTGCTCGGTTGCCAATCACACTTATCATCGACGGCGTATGGAAAGCTCGTCCCGGCCGCTGAACGTTCCTCCCTCGTATGAAAACCCATCTACTGTATGTTGTCATGACATATACGACACGGCCCGCTCATATTTCATCGACGCGACTCAGTTATGAACATGCATCAAAGTCCCTTTCACCGCTCCTGCTAATATGGATTTATCTGCTCCTCTGGCAGTGATAGGACGGCTGACGTAACTGTTTACAGTGACTCCTCTGCTCCCCCCTCCGGATGACGAGGACGATGATGATGACGGCCGACGCTCTTTTGCCCGGCAGACGGCCTGGATGGCAGGATTTATGGCCCGCCGGTGCCCATCCTCGGCACAAGAACGCATTGTCTCTGGGTAGATCGTTCAGCCTGTCCTTGCTTTATTGATCTCACTCCTCGCGAGTTCACAACTTCCGCGTTCCTGGTGCATCGGCTGACAGGAGAGAGATTTAGTGGAGGGATGAGGTCAGATAGAGGAAGAGAGATGGAGGTAGAGGAGAGGAGAGAGGAAGAGGGCGGTGGATAGAGAAGGACAACGGGAAAACAGAGAAGGGAGGGAAATAAAGAGACAGGGATAAGGCAAGAAGAGGGAGTGAGGGAGGTGGAAGGAGAGAGTTGCTTCCTCTGGGAGGATGCAGCTCTAGGCCAGGTCAGAGAAGATTGATACTTGTGAGTGTGTAGAAGTCTGCTGAATTAGCCTCCGGTACAGTAGAAATCCACTGGTAAACACAGCCGGCGGCTCTCAGAGGTGTTCACATCAATCTCAGGACTCGTTTTGCAGCGCAAAGTGTACCCGCACGTGCACTCATATCACGCACGTGTGTGCACTGAAGTGGCCAGTAAAACAAACATCTCAGAGTCTGACTTCAGCACTCGTTTCATCATCTTTTCACCTGATGATTTTCCTTTTAGCACTTATAAAAAAAAAAAACACACTGAGACGCTCAGCTTCCTCACCATGTAGACGATGTGTGCACAGGCGTGCTCAAACATGTGTTGACAGGCGTTCACTGTACTCCAAGGTGACACACAGTGTGCTCCGGCCATTCGCCTCCTCGGGAGCCTTTGGTCGTGGCGGCCCCCTCAAATCCCGTTTCAGACATGACTTTGAATGACCTCCTCCCGTTTCTTCTGCCGTTCTCTTTTCAGAGAGCTTTGGCTTTTTTTCCCCCCCAGAGTCCACAAGATTACATTAGAGACTCTGTGCTGTTCACAAAGCCCACAGGGAGCGTGAAGAAGGCAAGGCAGGCGACTTACATAAGGCCAAACTCACAACCCAGTGGCCCAGAGGGAGGACCGAGACATGGCTCTATAATGTTTATGTCAACCCCTGTAGCCTAATTGGCTTGGCAATCATGGAATATGAACTGTTTGTGTGTCAGTGAGTGGTGGGTGGGTCTTGAGAGTATTCTCAGTGTGTTTATACAATGCACTGTACATTTGCTCTCTGTTTGTGTACACTATTCATTGTTAATGACTTGTCTGGTGCGTCATTCACCAATCCACTGTTGGAACATTCATTAGCCGTGCATAAGGAGCCGCTCTGCAGCGTAACCCCTTATCTTTTGAACTCAGACACTGTGATAAGGATTTCAGAATGACTGGAGATCAGAGTGCAACTCCATTCAATTACTCCTCCGCCATTTGAAAAGGAGACAGACTTCCAAATGGAGCCAGAGAGCCTGAAATGTGAATTGGCATGGCATTCTTTTCAAAAGACGAGAGAGAGAGAGAAAAAAAAAATGTTGGCGATACCTTATTGAAGTAGTGAACAGGAAAATAAAATGAAATGCGGCTGTGTGCTGTGCCGTCAGCATGGGGAGCCTTTAATAATCAGACTTTTTATTCTTTTACTGAAGTCGGTGAATGTAGAGTACACACAGAGCAGCACACACGGGAGACGAGCAGAGAGATTCGGGGTGCGTGATCCAAAAACGAAATGGGTCATCAAATTACCCCTGTGATTGTGTGTACCTGCCCAATTATGATTGATCTTTGCAAGAGAAAACAAAGTGGTGTATTTTATTTGCATGTTAAAAGATGCTCTCTCTCTCTCTCTCTCCCTCTCTCTCTCCCAGCACCATAATTATCTCAAATGTGAAATGCTATTTAGGTATTCATAATTTATTTCTGTGTGGGGAGGACACAATAGACAAGCGCGCAACGCTCTGCCAAGCCCCAGATTTTTTTTTTTTTTTTTTTTAGTTAATTGAAAATCTCATTTGCATGAGGAGAAAATCAAACACTCATTTCCATACATGAGATTATAAAAAGATAACTGCTAGTGTTTGTTGTTCCATATTTGATCTGAGCATTTCCACCTAATTGCTAAATGCTGCAAATAGGGCCAGAGTGTAACCTCCAAACTAATGTTCACAAGGCGACTGGATGTTATGTTTCGGTTCAGATGCCTCACTCTGTTTTCTATCAGTGTTCTTTCCAAAGTTTGCATGTGCAATCAGGCGGATGCGTGAGCTCCCGCGATTCCATATCAGAAACACAGAAAATGCATAGCTTGCTTAGCTGGGCGTCTGCCAACTTCATAAACAGCGGTGCCAGCCCAGCTGGGTGTTGTGCAGCGAGGCACGCGCATGGAGCGGACTGTAGCAGCCAGAGCCACTGATCTTCTCTATGATTTGTGTGTGAGAGATCAGAGGTGTCCTGTTTCACCCCTAACAAACAACCCCATGTATTCTAACTTGCCTCTCCTCCTCCCGCTCTCTCGCGCACACACAAACACAACCCCGTCTATTCCAGGCGGACACCATTACAGCCCCGGCCTCAGCCTCTGTTCCCTACTTGAAGCTCATTAATGCAGCCTCCTACATGGGCGGACACTGAGAGATTTCCCCCCTCCCTCCTCCCTGCTCCCCCCAAAAAACATGATTAATATGGGGGTTCATTTTGAACCCCCACGTAAAAAAAAAAAAAAAAAAAAAAAGAGGCCTGAGCATTGGCGTGTATGACTTACACAAACAGCACTGACACATTTCTGTCTCGCATGTTATGAATCAGTGGGGGCAATCTAGGATGAGGCCATAAACAGCAATCAGCAAACAGTTATCGGATGAGGGATTTTTTTTCTTTTTTGTAAACACAGCCTGTGGGGATTTGATGTTGATGTAGCATGTTGCATGACTTATTCAGAGAGTATGAGGAAAAGTAACATTGCAGTTGTTTTATACCTCATCTTGAATGTTTACAATTTTTTAACTTCATTTCAGCATGGCATGCTAGTTAGCACCTGTCGAGAGCCCTTGACATGTGCTTACTACCTATTAACTACCTATTAACAACTAAGTGCTTCAGTTGCTGTGTGCACACCACGTCACCTGCTGTACACTCCGACAGGCTCAGGAAACTGTAAACATCCGGGTTTGATTCACCATCAATGGTTAGGTTACGATCTTCATGTGTTACTCGTAGAGGTTACAGAAACCTAAACCCTGTGGTTTGCTCACACAGGTGATGATGAGGTGATAAGGGCTACGTTGTGTTTTTTTTTTTTTTTTTTCCTTTCTCCCCCCACTGAGGTGAATAATGTTGCTGGGATGCCGTGTACGGATTCATACTGTTTGTCTGTTCCGAAGCTAAATCCCTCGATTCGTAAACACATCTGCATCCACACAGCCGGCGCTCCCACAGCTGTGGCGTGTGACGACCTCTATTCAGTAGCCGGGAAAGGACAACTGTCAAATTAAATGACATAAGGTATATTTTATTTCTCAGCGCGTCTGACCTAAGCATTTTGCCTCAGAAATATGTGCTATGTATTTTCATCTCGGGCTCCGGCGCAGGTAATTGAAAAGCATTGCTCAGTGTAGCGTATGCACTCAGACATGCGATGAGGCCACCATTACAGTTCAGCGTGGCCTGGAGGGATGAGGGGATGGAGGGATGGAAGAGCTGCGTGCCATGATAGAAAATTTTAGATTAACTGGGACCCCTCACGCTCCCCCCAATGTCAGCGGGGAAAAAACTGGAGACACCTGGAACAGCTACGAAGAAGTATTTTTTATTGTTATTGTTACTAAAGGGTAACAACGCAATCTTTGACCAACTGGAAGTATACTGCACTCAAGACCTTAAATCTTCTTCTTAAATGACACACATGATTCCCCCCGCCCCCCCCCCCCTTTTTTTTTTTTTTTTCCATATGGCCTTCACGGGGAGTGTGCAGTAAATGGGGAGGGAGCGTGAATACTCAGTGCCTCATGTAATAAGCATATAATTAAACTCCTCTGACAATTACATCATGCATTATCAGCCTAAGCCAGATCCATTACTCCTCTCGATCAATGGCTTGGCCACAATAGGCCTCCTACTCTGACCACACCAGGGACCGGCGGCCAGGCAGCTGCAGCCTCCTTTGCTGTATTGCAGCACCAGTAAGTGCTGTTAGTGACATCCAACACCAAGGGTTTGAATGGGGAGAGGGAGGAGGGCCGGCTACTTAATGCTAGGTGAAGGGAAGGAGGAAATGGGAATTAGTCGTGATGAGGACGGCGAGGAGGTGGTGCAGCTACTTGCTGAGGCTCTAGAGTGTAATGATGAGTCATGGTAGAGTGAATTAGAGTGTGGTCCTCTTTCCTCTGCAGTATCGGAGATTGCTAACTCTAATAATGAAATCCTCAAAGATTACTGGGGTCGAGCAAAGGCTAGTCCAGCGCCGGGTTGCATAATGATTATGAATTAAACATCAGAGGAAGTTCCAGCCAAGCATGCGGGCTCACAGAGATACGTTTTAAACTCCGGGTACATCAACAATTCAGATATGGAATATTTTAAAGTCGGCCCTTTCATTCCGTAATGACTGCGCGAGTAATGCATTCAGGGTGGAAAAAGAAAGGGAATTAAGTTGTGGCATGGCCTCAAAGTCAAGCTTTCCTTCAAGAGATCATCAGCTATTATCGCATATTCGATGGCATCACTGGCAGGAGGAACTCAGGAGCGTGAGCACATGCGTGCCATCTGCCAATGTGATGTGAGAAGGGTATGAGATTATAATTTTGATCAGTCTGCCAAATCCCCTCTGCCTGTCAGAGTGGTCTGAGAGGAGCGACCGCAGGCCCTGCGAATAGATTAAATCAGCCCAACCTCTTTCTGGCTCCATCTGCTTTCCACTCTTTCCTTTCTCACTCGTTCACTCTCTAACCTCTATTCATCTATTCCCCCACTCATCTGTCCATTTCATCTTTTTTTTTCCCCCTTCTTCCTCCCATGCTCTCCTGCTCCTTTTCACCAAAAAAATTATTACATTACACGTCCAGAGAACATCCATTAGCCCGGAAACATGTTCTTTCTTCTCCTTCACCTCCTCCTTCTTCTTCTCCTTCTTCTCTCCCTCTCCTTCCAGGAATTGGCTAAGGCAATGTTATTTCAGATTATACAGTTGTTAAAGCTCATTTTAAGCTAACAACGGGACATCAAAAGCGGTGAACCCTGCACAGAGGGAGAGGAGGAGGTGTTGATGGAGTTTCTGGGCAGGTGAGAAATGGAGAGGGGCTGTGAAGAAAAGACCTGATCAGATGGAAGGGGGAGATTAGAGAGGGAATTATTAATGGGGCCAGGGCCCTTTGGAGCAGGAGATTTGTTTGGAGGAGGATGCAAAACTGCATGCGAGATAATCGAGCGAGGGGAAGAAAACTGATTTTCTCTCCTTTAGCACAATGTGAAATCGGGAGATATGAGGACCTGGACAGGGTGTATCACTTTTACTCTTTTCTTCAGAATCATTTTAATCATAGAATACAATATGAGGATTAAAGAAGTGCGCGAAAGTGTTAAATGTAATGCCCTGATAACTTGCATTGTGCAGGCCATGCTAGAAAATGGCCCTGGATAAAAAAAAAAATAAAAAAAAAACAAAACAACCTATGCCCTTTTCTGAAATATGTGCTGCAGTTTTTTTTTGTTTTTTTTTTTTTACTCTGTATTCTTTCCCGGAGCAAGCAGGTCACCCCAAAGGGAGCTGGAGTGATTGATGCCCTGGTGTCGTGCTGATTGACTTCATGGTTGCATACCCTGGAAGAAGGGATGAGGTACAGATGAGGTTCACTGTGGTGGGGCAATCACAGCCACCCAGGACATACTTCATTTTCTAGGCCCCCTTTCTCCCCACGGATCGGTCCGCCATCCACCCACACACCTTGCAGGTTGAGCGGGCTAAAGGCAGGGCGGGTTCTCGCCGTAAACTGTGACCCCCGCGTGAGCACACTTGTTTTGCTTTTGTGTTTGATGGGGAATTTAGGGGTCAGTTGGTCTTGAACTGTGCACTCCCAGGAGGTCAATATGACCATTGTGTTCTGACATGGAAGGGCTGCAGACTGGGGAGTTACCTGTGGCGTCTGTCTGTCAGTCAGTTTGTATGTGGATTCAAGGGGGTAGTGTATAGATTGTGTGCACTAAATGCAACTCTGCTGTGATTCCGCACCACCGCGGGCTTTCTCATTTCTCTCGATTCGAGCTGTAATCTTCGGGGATTACTTGCTGTTAAAATGCATTTTGAGCCTCTAAAATAATATATTATTAGAGGTACACTTTAGAAATGACATGTACTAGGGGCTGTATCTTAAACACAAAGTGGCTTGTGCGCTGCACAGGCCTGGTACTGTATTTATATTGGGGTTGCACATGATGAGAAACAGATGGAGTGTGTCAAAGATAAAAGGGAAGGAAGTATGAAGTATGACTAAGGTTATAATGATGGGGAGCCAAGACCCAGGAGACCAAATACACATTTCTCTCTCTCTCTCTCTCTCTCTCTCTCTCTCTCTCTCTCTCTCTCTCTCTCTCTCTCTCTCTCTCTCTCTCTCTCTCTCTCCTGCTCTCTGTTTTGCATTTGCGCATTTTCCTTTTTTTTCCTGCCTGGTCTTCGAGATGTTTGCTTATTTAGCCTCGAACCAGATTCACACCAGATCAATCTGTGGTACAGCAGAGGAATAACCCCCCCGACACACACACACACACACACACACACAGCAGTTATTGGTCCGTACAGAAGTGGAGGGGGGGGATTGAAAAACTGTAGCGAGGGAAGTCTTAAGTGGCCGAGCGCTGGCTGGTAGTGAAGCCAGACTAATATCAAGCTCATTGCTCAGTTCTTCAGCCGGTATCGATCTACCATAATGTATGTTTAGCTGATCCTGTTCTGAACTCCTTTCAGTAAACAGGCCGCGGTCAATACTGTCACACCATGTTTGACTAACACCCTCCATGCCAAGCCCAACGACCAGCGCCTCACTGACTTGTCGAGTGAAGCGAGTTGGAGCGAGGGAACAAAAAAAAAAAAACAGGCATCTTCTTAAAACCAGCCAGCATTAAACTGCACCAGAGCGGCGGCAGCGGCGGCAGTGACGCTAATGGGCAACAGAGTCCCAAACTGTCATGTAACAGCGTTGTTTGTGTCATCTCCGAGAGCCAGCCCCCCATGTGCACCTGCTGCTGGTGGGGTTCATTATGGATTTCTCTAATGGCTTTTAGAGTTTTAATAGCAGGGTTTTGCATGGAGCGGGTAATGAATAACTCGATGTCGTCCCTGTGCCTAATGAGAGTGCCCACTGTTTCTCGGAGAGACGAGGAAGAGGCGAGCATGGCAGGCAGCTCCTGGAAGCCGTCTTTATTTATTCATTTGTACGTATTTGTTTGCGTGATGGATTATTTGTGCAACTGTCTCATTTTAGGGGGGAAACACAAAGAACTTATCCGGTCTTGTTGACTTGGTAAATCCTTTTTTTGTGCCTATTTTTTTTTTCTTTTTTTTTCTGGAGAACGCTTCTTAGCTTTTTTTTTTTTTTTTTTGTAACAGCCAATATGCTTCCCACACAACAGAAAAATAAGCCAGGGAACATCAGGGGGGAAACAACAGGGGAGGGTGATGGCATTACACACCTGTGGTCCTAATGAGGCTGGCTGCTCCAGTATCAGTCATATCCACTAACTGGGTTTTCAGCCTGCCATTTCTTTCACATGGGGGAAACGAAATAGGAAAAAAAAAAAACAAGAAGTGTGAAGTAATAAGAGGCTGAATTTTAATTTAATTTTAATCCATAACTGGGAAGAGATCCTCCAACCTCACTAGTGAAAGAAATATGCCTGAATTCACTGGTGTTCATGTAGATGCCAACACCCTTGCAGATCAAGTACACCCCCCCGGCAATGCAAAAACTGCTCACGAACGGCCCAAGGAACATGACAAGCAACTCAAGGGGTCGACCTGGTCTGCAAATTTACTGCCCAGTGACCGGAATTAAATGTTGGCATTGCATGTTTTTAGCATGGTGCATTAAAAATGTGTATGTGTCAAAAGTGCAATATTAACAATTCTACAATTTGTGTCATGTTATGTTCACATTCTATGTGAGCCGACACATACTGCCACATACGTTCAATTCGGGACATGGGTACATTCATTTTTAGATGTATTCCATGTATTCTCTATCAGTTCCTATATATTTCTTAGGCATCTGATCTGCAGTGTCAGTAGAGTGACAGTTTGGTCAGATGGTAAAAAAAAAATAAGAGTTTACCTCCTACAACCCCAATCAATATGACCTCTAGAAAACACATTGGCATAATCAATCACTTGGTCGCTTGTTTTAAAATTCTGTCTTTCAGCAGCAGGTGACGGCATGGATTACCATTAATACCATTCATTCGGATACCTGCGCTCCCTCCGCCCCGTGCAGGGCAATACTTTTTTTTTGCCGCCGAAATGTTTGATGAAAAATTGAAAGTGGGGCTGAGACTCTGCTCGTCAAGCACTTTTTCTGATGAATCACTGTTATGTCGGTGGTGTTGTCTCTCGGCGGAATGAGCTGGTTCGATATTCTCACTCCGTCTCCTCCAGAGCAATAGACAGCTGTCTGTTCTCGCAAATTGACTGCAGGTGCTGATGTAATGAAAGCATTGCAGCGCCGGCTTCTATGGAGAACAAGAGCGGAATAACGCCCAAGCAAAGGTCATATGCAGAAATGATATAATGTGCATAGCTCTGATGAATACTGCGCTCTAAACGCACAGAATGGGGGGGGCTTCTGCTCCTTTTCATGGAGAACGCCGTTGAGGGAAATGCAAAGTAAGTGAGTTAAAGCCTTTATCCCCTATTGATTCGCCTTATTGAATCTGTACCAATCACAGCAGATGTAAAAGAGAGAAAAGGCGCTCGCAGTTGAATGTTCAAGTTTAAGGGGAAATTGAATTGTTGAATGTGCAAAACATCTTTCTGATATTCGCATCAGGAAGATGTTTTGTGCTTCATTTGCACTATATAGAGCTGTCACCCTGCAAGAAAGAGAAATCCAACTGTATGCGTTCGATGGGAGATACAGAACCTACCACTGAATTCAAACTAATGCTTCGCTGCCATCATTTTCAAGGTGAAACGCCCACTCCTACATAATGCAACGTCCTTTCCTCTTGGGTTTGGCAACAATTGCTCCTGTAAATATCGACCCCATACTATTCTAATGTACTGCAATGAATGAGAATAAGGCTTTTTTCTCTGAGACGGACAGTCCACATTAACTAATGTGTGACACATAGCGGTATGGGCATGTTGTCCCCTGTACAGCATGTGCACTTTGTCAGAAGAGTTTTGAAATCAATCAGCCCCGTGTGAGTTATTCACAGTCCAACATCAAAAAGGCATTACTTATCTAAGGCTTTTAATTTCCAATCCATCTGTCAAGCCAGTTGAAATATGGAATCTCATTACTTTGAACAAGTGGGGAGGGGGACAACATAAATCATTTTATTTTCATCTTAGCCGTGACAGAGTCTGTTTAGAACCGGACCACGGAGAAATGGCAGAGAAAGTGGGGAGCCGGAGAGCGAAAGTGACAATCAGAAGAAGAGAGAGAGATCTGAAGTGACACCTGGAGGGACAGAGAGTTGGAGAGAGAGGAGGGTGGTTTTCGGCTCCACCCCCTTAAAAAGTATGATGATATCATTTAAGAGTCGGGCCAAAACTCATTATTATGCTCAGTATTGATAAATGTGCTGATCATTTTCACCATTAATTAATCAGAAGTCGATAAAATGTCCAAAGTGACGTCTTTAATTGCTTCCAAAACCCAAAGACTCTTCATTTACTATCACAAATGACAAAGAAAAGCTGCAAGCGCAACACTTTGAGGTGCAGTATGTAGTTTTGAAGCTGGAACCAGCACATTTATGACATTTTTGCTTGAAAAACGACTGAAACTGTTAATTTTCTTTTGAGCGACCAAATTAATTAACCGACTAATGAAACATTTCAGCTTTATTTACGAGTCATTGAGTCAACCTGCAAATAAGAAGAAGAAGAAGAAAAGGGGCAAATTGGATTTTACAAGAGGTATTTAGTTTTTCCTATGTGCTGCAGATCTTGCTCCCTATGAAGGGGGAAAAAAAAGTTATTGCAAATAGGCTAATATTTGTTAAAGAGATTAAATGAATACAGTGCAAGTGTAATGCAAAGAGGCAAGTATTTATTAGGATGCTGGTCGTTCTGTACAGCGATATTCACTTCCATTCATGCCCACAGGGGGGGCACTTTTCTGCTAATTATTCATGTCACCCTGGGAGGGACTGAGGCACAAATTGAGTGTAGTGCCCCTTTAAATCCATCACTGTACCATAGTCTAATAATTCATGTCTATTACAGACCCTCTGAATTATTAATTTGCCAAGATAATGAAAATATGCTAATTAGAGAATTGCCATCGAGAAAAAGAATGCATAACACTCCTCAGCCATCATAATTAGGATAAGTAATTATTTAAGCATTACTTTGTGAAGTTGAGTTATTATGGCCTGTCACGTCCCTGTGAAAGATCAGAACACCGGATTGTGTTTGATTGACGGCAACATTTTTTGATGACTCATTCGAGGAAATACAGTCCTGACAGGCTTCTGAGCGTCTGGGTGAAGGTTGTGGAAATGATTTCCTGTGTTACTGTGGGCGAAATACAAACAAAACAAAAACAAAAAAATGCTTTTGCATGCAAGAATGCACATGCATTATGTTTATGCAGGCAAACAGTATTGAGTCCTGTCGTATAGATTGTGAAAACAATTTGAAGAGTGAAACAGCACTTGTTCCCAAACTGTCGCCCTTCACTCAGCTGCTTCTGATTAAGCAAAGGAAACCCTTCCATCGCTCTCCCTCGGCCTGCTCTTTTTTTTTTTTTTTTTCCTCCTCGTACTTTTTTCTTCACCCTTCTTTCACGATGGGGCCGCCGAGCGATTTCCAACAGAGAACTATTCTGAAAGTTTATCAACAGCTCCTAGTCAATCCGTTCCTCCCTCTTTGTGCTCTCTTCTCCGGCGTCCCTTTTCCTTCTTCCTCCCCCTCAGGGCCTGCTAGAAAGGAGAGCTCTGTCATGGCCCTGTGGAGAGAAAATGGCGGAATTCATCCCATGCTGTGTCGGTGATAACACTCCCGAGCGTGACACATCCCGCCTCAGATTACAAGCAGAGGATTCATTCCTTGCATTCTCCTTGTCACCTCGCCTTCAATGCTAGCATTAAGTAATTTGCCATAGAATAATGGGCCCTATCAGGGGAGAGGCCCTGCCTGCGAGAGAGAGCGGCTGTCTGTGCAGCCGTCATGTCACATGAATGACACACAATGTGGTTTGCATGCATAAGGTTTATAAACACAAATGTACAAAAAGCACACACATGCACGCACTGGAGCGACGCAACAAAGCATGCCACGCTGAACACGCACCCACACATCACGTTCTGCAGAGAGAACAGCGCAGCACGGATCCTTTATAAGAAACATGGCCGCCTCAGCCTCCAATACGATTCTGTAAGTGACCCAGATTACAATAAATGACACTAACTGTGAGTTATCAGCTGATCTGTGAACTCACCACCGGATGCAGCGCAGTAGCTGTAGCCGGAGAGAAAATACTGCTGACTAATGTCTCTCTCTGTGTGCCTGGCTGGTGCCAGAGCTGATGTAACTCTGCCAGGAAGCAGTCTGTTAACAGATATTTGAGTCGCAGCAATTGCCAGCCAAGACTGAGTCACTCGATTCTTCAATGGGCTTTTTTTTTTTTCTTTCTTGTTTTTTTTTTTTTGCCATGCTAGATCTACTGTATGAAAATAGATAACATTTCCAGACAGCGGCTACTGAATGATGTCACTGACAGTAAACAGAACACTGGGCAAAAAGCAGTTTGTTGGATGTTATTTATTACAACGCGAGATTCGACAAGAGTTTGTTACAAGACAGACCCTCAGAAACCATTACAACTGACGAACTTCTGTTTAGTCTCTGATAAAATGACAGTATCTGGCTGACATAGCACCTCATTTACACCTTGCATTAGCATACATTCTGTAGCTGGACATCCCATCTGGATAAGGAACATACACATTAACAGCATTGTCAATGGACTGCGTTTGGATTAGCCACAGTCACAATGCGATCAGATCTCAGCTACGTGTTAATTCCAGTTCATCTAGCAGGACTGTAAACTCCAGTGATATGTCTATCCCGAAAGCAATACTAAGAATACTAAGAAGATTATCCACTATCCACTATCTGCCAAACCAAGCCATGTCACATCATGGCCCGGCTTGACGGCGTACTTCACTTTTTTTCCCATGACTCACAGCATCAAAATCAGCTGAGCTCAGCCCCATCTCATCCCTCCAGACGGCAAGTTCAAGCCTCGGAGTGAACCAATTCACGCGTCTCACCCTTGTACCGTTCCTTTCATTTTAATAGCAACACCGTTCCCCCACCCTTCCTTTCCACCCCTCCTGCGGTACTCTGCTTAACAACGATGACCCTCGCTGACCCCGACACAACCTCACTGTCTTCTCTTGAGTAGCTAATGGCCGGCAGGCCTCATCTCTCCATTGACCCCTCGCCCATACCGAGGTGAATTATGGCACCTGAGCGGCGATCTAATGCGGCAGGTCCTGACACAGAGACATCAGTCCAGAAGGGCTGGTCTGGGCGGACTAATGATGCAGGCACTGGTGAATGGCCGGCGATGTTAGAGAGAGACAGAGACAGACAGGGAGAGAGAGAAGGAGAGGGGGCGGGCGAGCGGAGGGGGGAGCTTATTAGGGCTGATTGCCTCATCATTGTGTAGGGAAGACAAGCAGAAAGACTATGGAGTTCATTCCTCCAGGGTGACTCCGTTTCTGCCCGACTTCATTCCAGGCACTGATCAATGAATTGATTATGGACTTGATATGAGAGCTGATTGCAAATCTTGCGGATACCGAACACTGCTGCCGACTAGCTGATGTGACTGTCTTTTGAAGTAACGTCTCACCTTGCCCATTATTCACGATGTGTGTGCACTGCGCAGATAAAACTTCGGCCGGGAGAGGTCCCTGAAGGTCAGTTCCTGACACGCCTGGTCACGTTTCTTTTTTTTTTTTTTTTTTTTTAAATTTGAAAGAAATTAGATTTTGCATCACGCTCTTCAAAGGCAAATACTGTTTGTTTGCGTGTGTTTATTGGCTGCTCCCACCATCCCTCTTGTCTCTCAGTCACAGGCTAGAATAGATTCCCTGCAGGGTCGGACTGCACTGCACAACATGCTTCTCCTCTGGGATCTGGACACATTCTGCCTCCTGCTGTCAGGCTCAGGAGACCCACTTCCCTCCACTTCCACCCCCCTCCGCCTCTCCTTTTTCCCTCCTCCTTCTCCCCTATTACCCCCTCTTTTCCCTGGCCTGAGACAGAGGACGTGTGATGACAGAGGTGTCAGCACAGGTCACAGTGATCCTCTCCTACCGTTCTGTTCCCACTGGCCCCGGGAGTCGATGCATTCCTCCCCGTTCTCGCTCTCCATCAATCTGCTCTCTGTGCTCTCGGGATCCACATTCCTGCCCATCAAGAGCCTCCACTGTCCAGCCTGGCAGGGGTCTGGTTACGCTGGACTGTAGTCGGAGAGAAGTCTGTGTGAATGGTTTCTCCCTCTCTAATCCCTCATCTCTTCTTCTAGTCATCCAGATTAGTCATTGTGCGCGGGTCTCTCTCTGTTTTCATTCCGTCTACCTGCTTATCCGTTCTCCCTCCCCGGTCAGTGTGTGTTTCTCACCGTCTCTGTTCCCTTTTCCTCACTCTCCGTAACTTCCAGGCCATCCTCCATGTATGTCCTCTAGTCAGGGTTCCAAATTAGCACCTGCCAGGGGCCAAATGGCAGTAATATTTGTCTTCTAAGGAGAGATCAATAAGGGTCATTAAACACACACTTCTCTGTAACTTTGTCACACAGTAGCATTTTAATGCCTTTGGGCTCTTACCAAAATGTCACCTCTCTTGTGTATTACAGCATTCAATGGTGGAAAAATACATTTACTCAAGTACTAAACTCAAATCATGTTGTACTTTTTTTTTTTACCTTTTTTTTTTACCTGTTATTTGTCTGACAGCTCATGTTGTTAGTTCTCAGATTATATTTTTTTAATACCCTCCCTGTCCTTTGAAAACCATGTATTTCAAAATATTGAAATATTCAATTTCTCGATGACACTGAAGGATGGAGTGTTTGTTTATAAGTGATGGAAGTCCTCCTACTTCTTCAGGCTAATAAAATAAGCTTCATACAATATTGTTTTCACAACAAAACATACAGTAAGTCCATGCATTTATATCTGAGACCTGTACAAGACTGTTGAACAAACAGTGCGCACAAACAGTGTGTCGTCCATCCCTCTGTGACCACGTCTCTTCCGTTCAGGGTCAAGGCTGTCTCACTGAGCCCATCCCAGCATGCACTGGAGGAGACGGTACTGGTTACCAGTCTCCCACAGGGCTAACATAGATGGACAAACAAATTCACACTTATATTCACACCTACGGGCAATTTACAGTTTCCAGTTGAGCTAACCTGGATGTCTTTGGACAAGCTGTTTGCACAGCTCCCAGTGTAGATCTGTGAAACCCTACGCGTGGAGCTAAATTCTGGGGTGGTCAACAAAAGGGCACTATCTCTGGGTGACTCGACTCTCTGCTTGATAAATTCCCTGCGTCGCACAGGCTGTTTATTGGCTTCCTGCTTTGCTGGCTCTATAGATGGATGCAGTCCCTAAACTTCTAGAGGTCGGCAGGTCATCTGACTGAATATTCAGTGGGGTTATTTTTCTTTTTTAAAAACCCTCATCAGTACACCAGAGGCAGAAACCCTATATTTCCTGATTTCACTGCTTCATAACAAAAGCTTTTGAATAACTTGATAAAACACCAGGGATTTCCCGAAAGAGTTGGTTGAGACCAAAAGAGAGCTAAAAGAAGAGTCAATGCTAGACATTCGGTTCATCCGGTAGCTGTAAACAGGAATCCAAGTGTTGGCTCATATTGCTTCATGTTACTCGCTTCAGTGTTACCACTTGCTCTGCTGATCATGGTTGGTAGCTCATCTCTGTCAATGAAGTAAGCTAAATGACTTGACTTCTTCATGTTTTCTGAAGATATTGATAGGATGGTAATGTATCCTGCATCAGAGTGCAGTCAGAGCCCATGGGACGATGTTGTATTTTCAGCATAACAACATGTATCCTGGTTCAAAGATTTCCAACCTTCTAGTTTCAGCAGGAGCTAGCACACATGTTTTATGCACAGAGGGAGTCTACACGTCTACAGCTGTCCTGAAGTTTTATTCAACTTCCATTTCTTTCTTACTCCAATCTTTTCCAATATTACAGCCCAGCACTGTATCCCATCGCCTGGGGCAACATTAGCGACAGACTGACAGACGGTATTAAACAAGAAAGCTAAAATCAGATTTTTTCCCACCCCATGAGTGTTCACTTTGCTAAAGTTCTCATTACCTGAGGGAGACAAGGGCTAGAGAAGTCTCATTTCAGCGAGATTTCAGAAGCCAGGTGCCCAGACCTTATATCTTTATATTCAATGTTTCAGATGCAATCTCCTCCACACCCTCTCCTCTTGGTTATGAAGTAACCCCTGCCAAATACATTGGCTTTTCTCCCTTGGCTAATCTCACATCATCACATCAGGCCTGTTGTATTGATTTCTGGGGAAAGTAGTCCTAAATTGCTCTTCCTTTGTCAATCTGAGGCTTGTTACCAGGCAACAGGATGACCCCCCCCCCACCGGCAACCCTACACACACTACACACAACCCCAAAAACACGCACGCACTCCAACACTCGCGCACACAAACACACATGCTCAATCACACTCTTGACATAGTGCCAAAAATGCAATCTGAGAGTACCTTTCCCCCCTCGTCTAATGTGAGATATGAAACGGTGCTGGTGACAAATGTGTTTTCAGCACATGCAAATGCCAAATCAGTGTTGGAAGGTAAAGCCGCTTCTTTATTGAAGGTATAACATTACTCGACTAGAAATTTCTTGCATAAAACCCCCTTTCTCCTTTTGATGTCAGTTTAAAAAGTGCATAGTTTTGGGGAAGACAATTTCGATCAAAATATAAAGATCTTGTTGACTTAATGTTATGCTTACCAAACTAAATATACAAACTTTTCTACCAATTAAGTATACTACATTTAAACACTTTTCCAACCACTATTGCTACACTTTCATACTGTTTCACTTTGTTTTATATTTGGCAGACCCTGCCACCTTTTCTAGCCTCAACTAATGTTCTGGGATCATTGTTATAAACTCATTGCTTTTGTAAATATTTAAGTTCTGAGTTTTCATTCTTCTCTAAATTACATAGTGTCCCTTTAAAGGAAAATTCCCCCAGAATAGCGTCCGCAATAGCAACGGTTGAGGCCTTGGGATTCAAGACACCCGAATGTTCACGCTCCCCTAATTTTGATTAAAAAAAACGTCTTGTAGCGACTTTGTGGCATTTTGATGAATGATGAAAATAATGTGGGCTTTTTCTGTTAGAAACAGTGTAGTGTGTGTAATAATTTAATACCACAAATGCCGAGCTGGAGGCCATTCGGTTAAATATAGCCTTTCACATTAGAAGTGATGACTGTCAAGTCAAATTCCTGAGAAAGAAATTCCAGCAAAGAAAAATCATCTCTGGCTTTTTTTTTTTTTTTTTGATAGATTGTCCAAATATTTAAATACAATTATTCAAATACAATTCTTCACATTAATCACATTTGGACAATGCTCTTCTGTTCCCAGCACCAATCTTTCATCTGTAACTGCCCCTAACCCCCTTCAATCTAAAGCGGGGGAAACTCATTGGAGTCATTTCTGTCTAATTCAAATATTCAATCTGAAATGCATGGGATAGATGCACACACACTGCAGAGGGCACACATTCACAACCTCAGAGGGGTGGAACGGCATTGGTAGCCGAGGTAGGCTGGGTTGTGGGAAGGGTGGGTGGCTGGGTGGGTGGGTGTTTCGGGGGGGATTAAATTTTGGACCACCTGCTTCTATCACCTGGGACATATTTTACATGATTGAGCCAAGTGCTCGAGATTGGACACACATGACAACATTCAGGCAGCCAGGCTGGGTACGAATGTGCATTTTTGGCAAGAAAACGTGGACAATATTTGTACCTCCGCCGCTGCTCCTATCTCCTTTTTATGTCTCTTACACCCAATAAGTTATTCCAAACAAACAGACAACTGACGGATAGGGATTGAGGTTTTTAATGAGAAAGAGACAGACAGAAGCGGAAATGAAACACTGGTCGCCCATACAAATTGCTGTAATAACCACATCTACATTAAAGCTTTGTAATAACTTATACAGCATTGCTTTATTGAGGTGGGGAGGGAGAAAAAAAAAAGAAAGAAGAAGAAAATAAATGCCTATCTGCAGTGTTTCTGAATTAATATCTCATTATGGTTCCGCATCATCATTTTTTGGTCTCATTTTAAAAAGGCAGGGGATTACACACTAATTACATATTGCATGGTGGGGGAACGTCTCTGCTGGTGATGAATAAAAGTCCAAATGCTCACAGGGAAGTGTTCCTTTTTTCACCGGGGGTTGGGATGCTGCTCTTTATCAATCAAGTCGGCTGCACAGGAAAGAGCATAATGAATCGGAGTAAGACCTCTTGATCCCAGTCATTTCTGTTTATTTGTCACTGTCTCCAGATCGTTCTTGTTAGTCGATTTATTCCCTTTCATTAAAAAAAAAAAGTCTTCCCTGAGACTTGTGTTTTGAGGATCTTACCCCGAGATATATACAAGCTTGAATGACATTCCTGTATATTGCCGGTTTTCATCGTAATTTGGTCAAACTTGAAACAAATTTCCTCCTCTGTGTTCATGAAAAGATTTCTGTATTCATGCACATTCACTGACTCCTTCATGTCACGAGGGTTTTATCTCCCCTCGTGCACATATTCAAAACACGGAACTGAAAAAAAAAAAGAAGAAATCCCTCGCCATCACATCTTTCCACTGATGAAATTGGCTCCTTTTTAGAAATGATTCCAAATGTGCATGTGTCTATGTATATGTCTGTGCACGTGCGTGTGTGTGTGTGCCCGCATCGCAGGGAGGCTGCAGTGATAGCCTCAGGCTGCACTCCTCTGTATGTATCTGATCTAGGCCTAATGAAGCTGAAAGCCTGGCAGTTGTGAGGAGCATCTGCAGAGCTGCAGAGTGATGGGCATCTCATTCTGCTGCCGTGTCCCAGGGGGGCCACACACATCTGAGGACCCTGCCTGCTGTTTGCACAGTGACTCGGTGCCCCCGTGTATCCGCGCTGCAGAAGGTCATGCCACATATGCTGTGGATGCCATCTGGAAGGTCTGCTTGACTGCCACAACAGCCTCTCATGCAACCCTGGACTGGTGATATAACCGGCTCAGTGGTTGACCAAATACAATTTTTTGGGGGGGGAGTTTTTGGAGGTTTTTTTCTTTTTTTTGTTTACATGCATACCTCCACATATAATCAGTGTGAATTGCTGAAACGATTCCGGTAATTATTTATGTGTTCTGTTGTTGTTCGCTGTCTTGAAACTGCTGCAAATCTAAAATACAAGCAATAAACACTGAATCTGAGGAGAAAATGACTTGAAACTAATAAAATGACCAGTCTGTGGAGCAGGATAGTTTCATTTCAAGGTGCAAACGTACCTAAAAAATGACCAGATTCATAGTCAAAACAAATGGGGGGCAACATATCACCAGAGTAGCCATGAACTGCCAAATACTTTCACTGTGGTTGGCTGGTTAGCTCAGTTAGCTGTGCAGCTAGCAGTCTGGCCAGGGAGCTCAGAGCACCGGGGAGTAATGGTATTTACACTGGTAGGACAGGAGCTTATGACTGGAGCCGGGCAGGGCTAGTTAGCACCTACACAACGTCTGACAAATTGTTACCAACCTGGGATTTGTATTTGTTAGTGTGTTGCATCCAGAAAACTGGGGGAGGGGGGCTCCAAATCGCACAAAATACCAACTTCTACATAATGGTGCTTTAATTGATTGCGTACTTTTGCTATGCCTGTCAACACACAAAAGCAGACAGCCCAAACAACACCAGTCACACACAGCAGCTGACACCCATGAAGTGTGGCGCACAGAGCGCATCTCACCCTCTGAGAGATATGGACAGTTGTGGTTTTGATGAACTGAAGACGTGCTTATCCAAGGCCCGTCTAATTGTGTAGTTTTTCTCAGCTCTTTTGTGCATCCAAACAGCCTTTGTTTATTGTTTCCTTCGCCTTGTATTATTATTATTATTATTATTTATTCCTTCATGTTGATGCTTCCCAATTTCTACGATCCAGAAACGATTACATTACAGGCATTAATATAGCAAGTGAGTCCCATGCAACAGGGTCCAGGCCCCTGCACCCCATACATCTAAATATAGATTTAATAACAGAGGCTGTTTTTTTTTTTTGTTTTTTTTTTTTTCATCAGGGGCCTGAAATGCTTACAGTGCATTTTAGAACTCTCTGTCTCTCTCTCTCTCTCCCTCTCTCTTCTTCTCTCGCTGTGCATATGAACATCAAAATACTCGTCCGGAAAAGGAGAAGAACTACTGTAGCTCCCTCTCTTCCTCCGTCTCTCCGTAATGAGGAGAGCGAAGAAGAATGAATGTCTGACCATTTGCTTTTTCGAGCTACATTAACCACGGAGCCAGAAGAGATGCTCCTTGGCAGATTTCATAACAGTGGTGTAATAAAAAAAAAAAAAAAAAGAAAGAAAGAAAAAAGCGGGAGGACCTCTAACTAGTGGTGCTCTGCAGCGAAAGGCATTTAGAGGAAATGACTAACTGATAGGCCTCCTTTCTCTCCCGCTCCACCTCCACTAAAGCTTCTGACAACTCCTCCGCGGTGTTCTCTTGTCGCTCATCTGCATCGCCACGTTGATGAGCGCTTGCATTTTTTCTGACTAGGCGGGAGAAGGGGACAGACGCACACGCCAGGAAACATGAGAGGTCTTGGCAGTGAGAGGACGGCACGTTATTGGATGAGAGAGAGAGAGAGAGAGAGAGAGAGAGAGGGGAAGGAAGGCTGCTTCAAGTAAGCCTGCTGGGCGTCGCGCGGGACAAGCGGCGATGTACCCGCGCCATCCTAACACGTCGAGAAAACATCTCGCCGCGAAAACGCCTTGCCAGGAAGCTTTAACGTCAGCGCG
The DNA here is from genome assembly GCF_904848185.1 of Acanthopagrus latus. Taxonomy (NCBI): domain Eukaryota; kingdom Metazoa; phylum Chordata; class Actinopteri; order Spariformes; family Sparidae; genus Acanthopagrus; species Acanthopagrus latus. The sequence continues at coordinate 14,254,500 of NC_051054.1, read as the reverse complement.
CCTCCCGCTCAATTCTCGTGTCAATTAGTTTAGATTACCTCATAGGAAATCAAATTACCGCCCTGATGTGAAGGTGTTATTTATCAAAATTTGCACACTTGCAACACAGTGAATTCATAATAGATCCGGTGGAAACCGCCCTCGTCTCACTTTCACCGTATTCCTGTGGTCTCCCTGCTCAGTCTGCAGTCAGCCGCTGGTTCTGTGCGTGTCTCTGTGCAGCTTCCATAGGGTATATTGAATGTGTCTGACCCACACTGTCTTTTATGGAACGTCTTCCAGTGGTTCCTAATTACCTTTGGTTTTATGGTCAGACCTGTGTCAGTCCCCCACTCAATTTGTTCCTGTGAAATATGGCTCGGCCTTGGGTTCAAGTAGGGGAGAAAACACGGCGCATTGATTAATCAAGGCATGCAGGTTCAACCTCTGTTCCCGGAGAAGTCAATCCAATGACAGGTTTTCACCTGGGGCACATTCGAGAAGTCTGAAGTTGCCTCCTCTCTTTAATTAATTTCCTTACATCTTCCCTCCATCGCTCTTTCTCTCTCCTCCTCTTTCCTTCAGCTGATTATGTTTCAAAATGTTCCGAGTCTTTATGAGAATTAAAAACTAAATTATGCAAGCGGACAAATCGTTAACGCAGGACATTTTGCTTGTCCGGTGCATGCAGCGCGGTCGAGAGGGGACTCAGAAAAGATGATGCTTCGTGTCGTCTGAGAGAACATAGAGCGGTGTTGTATGTGGTAAACAGACTCTCAACACAGCATGTCGGGCTGCAGATGTGGGAATTGCAGGCCTGCTTTGACTTTTACTGTCTGACGCACAAAACCGCTTTACAAGTGAAGTTATCCAAACCTTTTGTTGTTAAAACGCACAAGAAACAAGTCGCGCAAAGTATTTTTTACCTTTACCCCTTTACATTTTACTTTGCAATGTGTGCATCTGTTGCCTGTGCAATTTTAAAGGTGCACTATGTAGTTTCGTGGAAAACATTTTTAATCAGGAAAGATTTCTCGGATTTGAACAAACTGAATAAACAAACCCTCTTTTTTTCACGGCTAAATAAACAAACTGACCTCTGACAACACAATTTAACATTCTTTTACTTTGTTTGTATTTGGCAGACGCCGCCACGTTTTTAGCTTCAAGGTTCTGGGGGGAACAGCTTCTTTATTCAGCCATGGAACACATTTGTATTATTGCCTCATTAATATTGTAAGCATTCAAATTTTGAGTTTGAATTTCTTCTCCAAAACTACATCGTGCCTTTTTAAGAGCGACGATCGAATGAAAATGAAACTGACACGCTCCATACGTTGGTTAAAAAACAACCAAATGAAATGGCCATAGTTCGCAAAAAATTGAAAAACATTTGGGGGAGCAATTTTACCCCGCAAGGTTATCTAAATGCCTTCAATGTCTCCGCAGTTTGCTTTATTAGGGAAGTGTCTTAGCTTACCATGAGCAGTGAGACAATTACAAAGACAATTTCACGGGGAGGGTTTCTATAATCATCAATGCATGCTGGGAGCCCATATCAGAGTAAGTTTCATTTGGACTGAGGAGAATTCATTTGTAGTTTATAACTCACAATGCAGCCATTAGCAACCGCACTCAATCAGAGATTTTGAAAAGAGAGCGAGAGAGTGTGGGGGGGGGAGAAAAAGTGAGGATGGAAAATGTGAAAACAACATGCAAATTAAAGCTTTTGAGCTCGAGTAAATGAGTGACTTAAATGATTTATCCAGCACAGATTAAGTGCTGCCTTTAAGTATGCATTGTTGAGTCTCTGGACCTAACACACACACACACACACGAAAAAAACAAACTCATGATACTTATTAACTACTTCTCGCAGAGCAATAGAATTTATGCCAACAACAAAAAAAAAAAGAAATGTCACAAAACTTAACTTGGAACTGAGCGCAGGTCTACAACAACCGAGGCTTAACTTGTTGTTTTGGGGTCTTTTTTTTTTAGGTTCAGAGAGAAACCGGAGCCGGCCCGACACTGGGGCCCACTTACAGTAATCCCCATTATGCATGCTTACATCAGGCTGCGGCGTTGTTTTGATGAAAACATAACAAGTCATAATGAATGGAAATGAATGTATGTTTGCGGGATCAAAATAGCACATAATTACACTATTACCCCTGACGATACAGGTATGCCCCCGTCTAACACCGCAAACATCAAGGTCTCTCCAGCAAATATTTCCTTGCGGTTAGTTTGTAAACAAATTAAATTCATTAAGGTGAGGGGGGTGGGGAGACTGGAGGTAAACACCAGCGTGCCTCATGCGTTGCTCCTAGCCTACACTGGCAGTGGTTTCTTGCCCTGCTGGGGTGAACATAACACGGTGCAGTGCCGTCGGACTTCAAGCATAGCAGGTGATTTTGCATTAACGCACAGGGCTGATTATTATTGGTTTAAGTTAGGATGCGTTTCCCCCTGAAGCTCAGGGTTTTATTGTGTTTAGAATATCATCGCGTTAATGATGGTGTTATGATGAATGAGTTTGCGCCACGCCATGATAGACGTGGCTATTAGGGGCTAAAAGGAGATGGGACCCGCACCCACAGGAGCCGCAGCAATTAGTTTCAGCCAGATCAGAGGGTGTTGGCATAATGACCTGATTCTGGCAGCTTATTCTATTCCTGATCTCTAATCATGGCCGCCACTGGCATCTTCCTCGCTCTCTCTCTATTTATCTCTGTCCTCTCCCTCCTGGTCTGGGGATATGCGTTAATGAAATAATAAAGACTAATGTGAATGTAGGGGAGGCCGAGTGACCACTCACACGTGGCTCTCTTGCTTTAGCGACTACAATTACACAGTAAGTTTGATCGGCGGTGATAGACAAAACAGCAGGGGCTCATAAATATGGATGGAGAGTCTGAGAAAATAAATTAACAGGGCCTGGCCTCTCGGCTGCCCCACTTAGACTGTCAATTACGGACCTGACAGGAGCCTTGCGAAAGAGCCACACAAGGATGACACACACACGCAAGCGCGCACACAGACACACACATACACAGTCATTAAACTGTGCATTTGAGACCATTGTGAAGCCATACAGCAGTCCCCTGCTTCATTATCAGCACACAGAGTTCATGCTTTCTGACATGTATCAAGAGCTTAGTGTTATTGAGGAGTGTCAGCCGGTGCACAAAATCCAATACATAAGAAAAAAAAAAAGAGAGAGAGAGAGAGAGGGAAAAGAATGACAGAAATTCTCATTTTCACATCATGTAAAAAATATTTTAAGTCGGAGCAGGTTTCCAGGTGGTTTCGGCGAGGGAGTCGCGCAAAGACATTTTGGAGGCCAGGGGGCTTAAAACGAAACAGACAGGCCAAAATAGAATCTGCATCTTAAAACGGCTGGAAGGGAGGAATTGCTCTCCCTTTTTTTGGGGGGAGCGGGGTCACTGTTTTTACATGACTTTTTTTTTTTTCTTTTTTTCCAAACGAGGCAGTGATATTTAAATTATGTACGGCGAGAGGATGACCCGTTATAAGAGGGCAAAGAGTGGAAGGACAAAACAGGCAGGAATTTGAAGACCTATTCAGACCATGTTGGCGCGCGTGTCTCACGGATCCATGTTCTGCGTGACGGGGTCAGCCCTGCGGTTTTGATACCAGCGATAAGTCACCTCCTGACCTGAGAAGCTGGCTCGGAGCCAATTTATGAGGGTTTGCAGAGGGAGCGAGCATAAATTTGCATGTGTCAATATATCAATACAATGTGATGCACGGATGCAATTTAGCTCCTTGTTTTGGTTGTTTTATACCATGTATTATATCATTTATTTATGGCATTTATAGACCCTAAATTTTGTGTGCACATATTGGTGGCTTTGGTTCGCATCTGCACGTTTCACCATGTGCAAACGCTCAAGGAGAAGTGGATGGGGCCCAGGGTTTGCAGCCTCACGAAGGTATATGGAGAGTTATTGATTTTTCCTTAAAGAGCCTGATGTTCCACAAATATCAGCTGCCATAATAATCTAAAAGCAATAACATTTCTCCTGCCAACCTCCTTTTTTTTTTTTTTTTATAAGGAGCCAGAATGTCTGTGCAGATTATCCTCAGCCTGCACATAGCAGAGGGTCCAGAGGCGGCGGCGGGGGGGGGGGGGGGTCCCGAGTGCAGGCCATCCTACAACACTACTCCGCTTCTAATGAAAATTGGAGCCATTGTAGACCCAAGAGGTCTGCGTTGTGTTCTGCCGGCAAGTCCAGTGTGGAAAAATACCGCCTTCAGCCTTTTTGGAAAAAAAAAAAAAAAGAAAGAAATTTGAAATAATTTGCTTCTAAGCATTTTGAATAATGAATCTCACAAGTTACCTTTGAGGATGTCGGGGCTCTGAATAAGCAGTCAGATGCGTGAACAAACAAGCCACCGGAGTATTACGCACCGTACAAAATGAATCCATATTGACTCCTGCAGCATCAAAGAGATGGAAACTTTTAATTTTCTTTCTCCAGGATACTGTTGAGGCCGTGTGAAGGTATTAAAAAAAGTTCATCTATTAATAGTTTTGCGCAATAGATGTGCGTGAAGACGAGAATCAGAGGAGTCGTCGGAATTTGAAGAGAAGTGAGTTATTGGTTCTTTAGGAGAGATTAAATATTATGTTTATTATATTATGTTATATTATGTTTTTGCCAAAAATTGCCAACATTACAGGTTCTGCCAATGAGCGTTTTGATAATTGATTAACCGAGCTGCGAGAGCGAGGGGTGAGAGGTCCCTGACGTCACACTCGTCCTGTAAACAGCGCCGAGTCCGAGGACAGTGGCTCTTTCTTCAAATTCTCATAAAAAATGGGGAGAGAAAAGCTGAGCAGACGGTATCCGCGTCGCGTCAGTCAATCAATCAATCAGACAACACAGATGGCATCTCAGCGAAGCACATTTTTCTCTCAGTGAACCTTCAGAAGTTAATCATCTGTTGTACCACTTTTACACCCAGGGTGCAGGGTTTCTTGTTTTTTTTGTTTTTTTTTAACACAGGCGATCGACTCCTTCACCATTGCCAGGAGGCAAGCTTGCCTTTCTGTTTCGTTATTTTTGAAGATTGTTCTTAATCAATAACATTCTGAATCAGACACAGCGTTTTTTTGTTTTGTTTTGTTTTGTTTTTTTTTTTTTTCCCAGAGCTGCTGATTGAAGTTGCCGAGGAGTGAGACATCTCACTTCTTTTTCTCGTTGTTATCTCCATTTAGTGCTGCTCATGTGAAGCGCTGATCAGGCAGTCGGTGAAAAGAAAGCGGTGGTTACTTTTTTTGATATGTTTTACTTTCGCCTCTCTTTCAAAGTCAAAGCATGTCGAATGATGTTCAGGTGCTGCTTGGGCGGAGATGGAAACGGGTGTTAGAGTCATTCGGAGTTATAATATATTTCTTCCACTGTGAAAGGTTTTAGCGATTAAACTTTCACTGTACATCCTCACTTGTTGCTAATTACAACATTTTTAAGAGAAGCAAATGCGACCAGTCCAAATGAACTCTCCTGCCACTGATTGTGGGGGGAAAAAAAGGGGGCTGCGTTCAAACCGACGGTGACGGGGAGATAACAACTTCCCAGAATCCTGCAAACCTGCTGTGAGTGTTACAAACTGTTGTGCAGTGTTGTGGTGCCTTTAAGCCTTTAAACGCGTTAATCTGTTACTCCAGCTGGATTTCCCGGATCGTGTTTCATCATCTCACGGGTACCTTAAACGACTTGCCCCCACCAACGCGGCCCCTTGTAGTGGTTTTAATGCAGGGCTGTTTTTTGTCACAATCTCTGCTGATAGTCAATGTCTGCTGCCTTCCTTTTCCTACAGAGATGACAACGCTCGTTGGATCTCAATTTCAGATGAACTTTATCTGCAAACACAATAACTCTTAAAGGCTCTCAATTTTGCCTCTTCTCTCTACTGTAAATGCAGTTTGATTATTGGTTCACTTGTATTGATGATTAGAAAATGAAATCAAGAGTTTCCCCAGACAATTAGCCAACCCAGTTAAGATGCTCCTTTTAATATTTGTTTCACCGGACAGTTAGAGGGTCATTTGAACATCTGCGAACTTTAACCAGAAATGCCACCGGAAGCGGATGTGAACGAGTCCCTCTCAGCGAGTCAAATGATTTCATTTTGTTTCTGTGATCAGCAGACTGTTCTTTGTTGGTATAAAGTCTTTGTTGTCACAAAAGCAGGAGAGATCGGCGCCTGCCAATGGAAGCAAAAAGCTTTAGAGACGGATTGAAAAGCTGCAACTCTCTGCCAATTCTCCATGATCATTAACTCATTGACAATTTTGTCAGCAAATTAGGCATAGTCTGCGTCAGGTTTCCAGGCAATTTCTTTGTGAGCCATCAAGTTGTTTATCCAGCATGCTTCCTGCTATGAAAAAAAAAAAAAAAAAACACCCTGTGAGGGAAACAAATCTTCATGCTTTGGTCAGTAAATTACCGAGAACTGTCCATACTACCCCGTATCAGGTATAAAGGGAAGAGACTGCCGAAGTCCATATTGGACACCGAAGACGATTAGTCTGGAAGACAGCGATGTTGACGATGTGTGATATCGACTGTGCCACCTAGAGTAAGTTGCCATAACGGGATCTTATCGATCCGAATCATCGACGGCGTACAGTAGGTTTCACTGCCTCGCGGACAAATTCAATTGTATTGATGGAGGCATGTTGAGAGGATCAAGTGCATATCTATACCATACTGCGTGTGGGAGGAATAGCAGAATGATACACAGCCGATTAATCAAGTTAAGTTACACCCACGACAGTCTAGACCACATACGAGCGTCGGTGTACACATGACCGACATATCAAACGAATGTGTAAGTGTGCCGGGCGTCTCATGTACGTCTCCCTGCTGTCCCCTTCGCAGGATTTTTCCAAGACGTGGGATTAATTCTGTGTCTAAATAAAAGAAGGAAAGAAGATAATATGCTAATTGTAGCGTGTACAAAAGCGCCGCTGTGCGCGTGAATGGATGGGCAGATGGACAGATTTCAGTAGCTGTAACTAAAGGATAGATTAGTGGTTAATCTTGTTGTAGGGGTTTCTTCTTTCACTCCGAAATCATTCCAGGAAACAAGAGCAGATTTGAAATCCATCCAAATCTAATTAAAACGCTCGATACAAAGGACTGTGCTTTTTTGACAGTTTGATTGGAGGGATGAGAGGCACGGCAAGGGGAGGGCCTATACTGTAACCATTTCACAGGAGGCTCCATGCCGTGTTGTTCTTTGGAGGGGGTGCCTTTTGTTGTTACTGGAGACAGATAGGCATTCCTGATAAATGTGAAAATGTGTCAAAACTCAGGAGGGAAGCCGGGAAAGTACCAGAGGTAAATTTGGCCTACTTGGGCTCCGTTACAGCTATTGTGCGACTGTCAGTAAGTTCACCCACACTGTACTGTGTTTTTTGCTGATGCGGTGCCTGCTTAGTAAATTACTACTTCCTGCGGCGCTGCCATGTTGCTATGCAGGCTGCAGTTGTCAAGTATTTCCTTTCTGAAATAAAGTTAAAATCCAGTTTAAGGTACTGCTTTTAAAAGGAACAGGAACATGATCTACTCACTCCCGTGTCGATGGAAAATCAGGTTAAGTTCTGCGGTCCACAAAAACTTACCTGGAGCTTCAGAGCAAATTAACTCAAGTAGATGGGGACTTGTTTCAACATGTAAAAAACAACCAGATAAAAGCATAACGTGGCTCCGTACAGCATGAATTCATAATAAGCTATGTCTCCAAGAAGCCCGGAGATCAAAAATTGAGTTGATATGATGTTATTTGAACTTGATTTGAGTTACAACCTTGTCTGTGGCTGCCAAGCTAAGTGTTAAGTGTCAGCGCACACCCTGTCTAAAGTGGGTGCACGAGCTCGACTGCACGTCTAAGGTAATAATAGCGTTTTTGGGGTTTTCTCTGGGCTCTGAAACTTTACTTATACCAAACGAGATGAATGAATGCACATTATGTTAGTTTTTTAACATTATAGAAACTAGTCCCCATTTACCTCAGTTGTTAAAGAGAATGCTTCACTATTCTATTGCTGCTTAACTCCAGAGATGCTTTGAGGACTACAAAAACTTCAACTAACTTTCCATCGGCGTGGGGGCCAGCAGATTAATTTTTCATTTTGGGTGAACCTTCCTTTCAGCCTCTTCATTTTTAAGAAAGTTTATTTTTAATAAAAACACTCCACAACATCTGAAACGACCACTGCTGAACAGCCGACTCCTAAATAACTGGGCATGAAGCCACAAGGCAATATGAGAGAGCGGCTAGCTTCTCATGGACAGGACTTCACATGCTGTCTGACCACAGGCGAAAAAAGAGAAATCAATATTTCTTTACAGACCTGGGAGACTCTGAGGGCTTGCTTAACGCCCTAACAACATGCTTCAGAGCACTGTCTGTCCTGTAAACCTATCGGATCTCTGCAATCTCCAACTCTGCCCGGCGACAGGCCCTCCCGGGCCCCCCGCTCGTACTTTACTGTCTGGCCCCTGTAGTCCCAGCCCTTGCAGCCCCCTGTCCCAGTCCCTGCAACCTCTCACTCCCCAGCCTCTACATCAGCAGCAGCAGTGCTGTTAGCATTGTTAATGGCTATTGTTATGAATGAGGACCTCTGCTCCTCTTTCTTCATTGGCAGGCCCTGGGCAGGCAGATGGATAGGCTGCTACTCCTTCTCTGCTATCAGGACAGCCCAGACGCTGGGCCTGGGACTGGCGGAACAAAGTAGGAGGAATGATGCCCCGGTGGGGAGAAAAAGGGCGAGAGGGACCAAGGCGGAGAGGAGGGCAAAGGGGGAAAGGGATGAGGGAGGAGAGTCAAGGGAAGGGGGTGACGGAGAGAAAAAAAAAAAAACAGAATGGGAGGGGGCAAGAGACAAGGGTGAAGGAGCAAGGGAGCAATAGAAGGGAGCAGGTCTCTCCTCCCCTGAATAAATTTGGAGCACCATTGTGAGGGGTGTATGAGAGGAGTGTGGCTGCTGTCTGTGGCAGAGGCCTATATTCTCAGCAGCCTGTGGAGAAGAAAAGAGGAGGGGGGTGAGGGGCACACACTGCCCCGTTACTGGCCCCCTGCCGTACCCCCCCTAACCCCCCCCCAACACTCCAGCACCCCTGCCTGGTGATGAATGGTGGTACTTGCTGAAACTGAAGCCTGCTGGTGAGCCTTGGCTCAGGCTGGGAGGCAGGGGGAGACTGCTTGGAAGATCACGGGGACAAGCTCAGCAAAAGGCTGCCCTTCACTCGCCCATATACTTCACCAAGATGGCAGGCCCGCTGTTGGCACACAACCATAGAAACGGGTGACAGGAAAAAAAAAAAAAAGGACACTAAACTTACGCCTAAAGTGAGCTCTCTCTAGCAGAATCATAATCAAATCCACCAAGGCCTTTTTTTGTGTGTGTGTGCATTCTCCAACACAGTGAGAGAAGAATCCTGGCAGAGGAAAAGGCACAACACTCGCAATAAACAGCAACTGTTACCATACGACTGCTGCAAATTAATCCCGCATATTCTTCTCATGTTATATCTGGAGCAGGAACAACTGGTGGAACAACTCATCTTCACTATTGATCATGATCTCACCTCCATAAATTAGTTATTGCGGTCAGGAACGTCAGCCAAGACATTTGCTACAACCGCAAAAAAAAGGGAAAATACTAATTGCTCGCTCAGATAATGAACGTGCTATTTGCTGACTACACCACAAAATATGCTGCTCTGTAGATATGAATTCTTTTACTTTTTTTTTTTTTTCATTTGACTGTGTACATAAAACAATAAATAAAATAAATAAATCCTTGTCAAACAACACTGCTTTCTTGCAATCTCTCTAATGAGTGGTGTCTCTGGTCCTCACTACACACTTCCCCTTCTCGCTCGGCCTCATTTTCTCTCTCTGTCACACACACACACACACAAAATGAGAAAGTGCTCTAAAGCAGACCTTGCCGTATTAGAGAAAGAGACAGGGAGATGGAGAGAAAAGTAGGAGGAGAGATGGAGAGAGAGCCTGGGGGCTGGCCTCTGTCCCGGCTCCCCCAGCCTCTCTGGATCCCAGCCATCTGCCACAGCTGCTGCCTGGCTTTAACTGCCACTCTAATTGACAATGAACCCAGAGCCCTGTGATAATTGTGGCTGCTTGGTGACTTGGGCAGGTAATGCCTCCCTTTCAGGATTTATCAGGCCCCATCTGTTCCTCGTAGTGCTATATGTGGCAGAAAAGGCCCCCTGCCCGACCATCAGCACTCGCCACTACTTCATCCCCTACCTCCTCCTCCTCCTTTAGTACACCATCCCCTTTCTAACCCCCCCAATCCATCCCTCAATCTGCACCCCCCCCCCCCCCTTCCTGCCCTGCTTGGTCTTCATGTGCATTGTCATAGCCAACCAATATCCTGCTCCCTAACGGCTCCTCGGTCTCCTCCTCCAGTTGCTGAGCAAATATTGGGGCTGTTTTCGTGAAAGGATGCTTATTAGAGAGCAGCTCCCTGGCTCGGGGTGGGAGGGGGGGGCAGCCACACCCACCAGAGGGCACAGCTCCAAGGCTTGGATTGTTTGTTCAATCATTAACTAAAAATAAAAGACTGCCTGCCGTTGCCCGAAAACTCCCCCTTTTTCCCCTCTGTTCTGTTGCGTGAGATGAATGTTGTGCGTGGTAAGTCAAGAACAACTGGGGGGGTTGGGGGGGGGGGGTGATTGTAACCTCACACCGTCACCAACACCGCCACACCATCTTTGCTCTGCTGATTTGATAGTACCCATCGTTCTCACGTGGGGGTGGGGGGGACAATTGAGATCTCTGCAGTGTTAGCAGGTGTTGTGTCCAATGGTGTTTGATTATTGCTATGCTCAATCTTGATCAAGTCTGCTCACCAGCGGTCCCCCACGTTCTGAACTGTCACTGTCAACAACATTGCACATTTAGCATGTCAGGAATTGTAATGCTGATAAATTGACAGATAATTCTCGTATCATTCTCTATGTAAATAATTGACAATCCCAATATGGAGCTTTTTGTGAATATGCTCGGCGCAAACGTCCAAAGCAGGCGAGTTTAGCACTTTTTTTTTTCCTTTTTTTTAAGCCAGTCAACAGCTGTTCTTCAGATGCTTTTCGGAAACTGTTATGACAACAGGTTGTCTCCGAACGTTTCTGTTTCTAACAAAAGCAGCAACAACAACAACAAAAAAAGATATGGTCCTAAATAGTATCATCCGAAGATGCAGACAGGAAGCACACACCACCACGGGCACGGGGGAGGCCGTGCCAAATGCATTTTTTTCTATTGCCAGATTAATGTCAGATACTGGCAGATAACGGGAAAATATGTCAGCCTTACTTTCCAGAAATGGACAGATCTTGGCCATGTGCTGCCTAATTGTGGGCAGTGTTTTCCCATCTGTTAGGAGCAGATATAATTTTCAGACAGAGTGATCAGATATGGTACACATTTACTATAATCATCCTAAATGGAGAATACATATTTATTTATAGCGTGATCTGGAGCACGGTTGGCTGTTCATAGGGTCAGGTACAACGTGTACTGCCACAGCTCATTTGGGCGAGCGCCACAGTGTGTTGTTGTTGTTGCCAGAAAAAAAAAGTAGAAGGAAAGAAAGACACAAGAATGCTTCAGTGGTTTTTGATCAGCGCAGAAATCAAGTCATAACTGTTTATGGAATTATTTTCCCAGTTCGCAGCGGGAAACGAGATTTTTATTTTTTTTTTCTGCTCTTCACTTAATTATTGTATGTTGCCTAAATTAACGGTAATTGTGTTTCATGGAACAACACGGGTTCGAGCTTCCTTCCCTGTTTGTAAACTACGCATAGAAAACATGTTTTACAAACCATTAAGCTCACAAATTTATTCACACAAATAAAAACCAGCCATCTGTAATTTAGCATTATTTCAGTGCATTAGGAACAGAACATTTAACTCGGCCATAATTTTAGGCTTTGAATTAGAGCCTGGATGAGAAGGCACTCTAAACAGGAGTGGCGTGTGGACACAGGATATCACACCAGAGTGGGAAAATGTCATGCGGAGAGTTTATGAATATGAAACAGGGTTACGATTGAGACACAGAAAAGGCATTCCGCATAGCTGACATTCAATCATTTAACGAGTTGGTTGTAGGGAAAATAGATATTTGAATATGGATGTGATATAAAAGCATTGCTGCATCACAGGAACTGCGCCCAGCGAATGGGAATTATGGCTCCTGCTTCTTTTGCAGAGATTATGACATGAAATTGCTTCGTTCTCTGACATTTACCAAACTGTTCGAGACCTGGGCCCGATTCACCCGTGCATCCCCTTTTCTAATACCTCATCACTTTCGGAGCAGTTTTCTGGGATTTCAAGTGCAAGGACATGTTTAGGCCGTGAAAAGCCTCCACCCTACCAGATTCAGCAAGGCATGTGATGCAGAAACAGCAAGGTCCCTCACTCTCTGACACACCTACACACTCGCAAACATACACACACAGAAACGCGCTCACTCACAAATTCATCCTGCTGACAACCCACCACTCCTAATCCCTCCTCATCATGGCTGCCTGAGCCCTCAGGGTTTCAGTCATTTGCCGTGTATCTACCACTGGATACTGACGCTGCTGTGTTGGCCCCGCTCAGGTGCAGGTGTGTGTGTTTGTGTGTGTGTTTATAATGCGGTCGCATGATTCGAAAACAGGAATTAGCCGGCTAAACGCCATGCCAACCTTCAGAGTGCTCGCCTGCAAAGTAATCTTTACGGTCAACAAAACGGAATTAACGCCCCCGATGGTTAATAGATTTGTTTTTTTTAAACTCATCAACAAATGAGCGGCTCGAGAATTTTGGTTTAAGAACATAAGGACTGCAGCGGAGTGAAAACGTATGTAAATTCTTGAAATTGCGTTTATGCAGCACCCCCTCACTGTTCAAGCCTCCTTTACATGCGATAGTGTACTCGAACAGGGTTCACTCACAGGCTCTATTGCAAATTGTAAGATTGCCTACTTTGTTCTCAGCTGGATCACCAGCACCGTTCTATCTCGTTAACGCAGAGCATCAAACAGCCCACAACCCATTTGTGCTATGAGGGATTGGGAAAAAAAAAAAAAAAAAAAAAAAAGAAGCACACCAACCATACTGACACTAACATGACGAAGCAAGGTGATCGACATGTGACTTTCTAAACTGCATCAAATGATGATCCGTTTTATAAAACAACACAAACTAATGGCTCACTTACTAGCACATAAGATCAATATATTTTTAAATGTGTTCTTTAACTATTGAGTTTTTTAATGCAGCTTGCTCTGGTGGTAGTTTGTGTCTATGTGATCTCCATATTGATTTGCTGTGTATTCCCAAGAACATTGTGTTATGGCTGTAATAAAAAACAAACAAACATACAAGTAGGTTAACTGAGTAACAGCTGTGGTAGTTACATTTCATGTCAGATTTTTTGTATCTCAAACTAAGGAAAGGGTTTCAAAATAATGACTTAGACCAGCAAAATGATTAGGACTTTTCCCCAAAATGTCATAGTATCTCAAAATAATGATTATCTCAAAATGAGAAGCGTTCTCAAATTGTTGAATAATGATGTTGACTTGTCTACTTATCTTTATACCATAGTTATGAGAAGTTTACCAAAATAAGTTCTCAAACTAAGTTATTATCTCCAAATAGTGAGACATTATCTCAGTCCAAGTCGATCATTTGAGAAAGCTTCTCATTTTGAGACACTAAATCATTATTTTCAAATACTAGGTCTTTATTTTGAGATATTTAGTCATTTTATGAGAAACTATATCATTATATGAGTTACTAAGTCATTGTATGAGATACTAAATCATTATGTGAGATACTTTTTTGATATACTACGTCATTATTTTCAAATACTCTTTATCTTTATTGAGATACATAGTCATTTTATCAGAAACTATATCATTATATGAGACACTAAGTTATTTCGTGAGATACTATTTTGAGAAACTAAGTCATCCTTAAACGCCACAAATCTCTTTATGAATAAAGAATTAAACTCTGCACTCTAAACCATGCTCTCTCTTCTCAGTTCTCTCCACCTAAACCATACACACAGCTACCATCTGAACATCTGCACAGAACATTAATTCAAAGACTGGTGTGACAAATGTAGCACACTACTGTCACAATACTGTTTATAGATGTTTGGCTTAATGAGGCCATGTTACATTCCAGTGTATAAAACTGAGACTTTTTCTTTTACTGTAATGATTAAATCAGTGCACAAATACAAAAAGGAAACAAAACATATGTATTTACTGTGATTCTACCCCCGCAGCCCTGATTAGAAGCGCAAATTCCCACGGACATTTTTAATGAATATGCATTTTACGTATTCCGTTGAAACATTTTAAATCACATGCAATCTGTAAGGCAGGAATCTGATGATAGCTCAGAGGATGCGATGTGTTGGATCAGGCTAATTAAACACAAAAACTGCTCTCGGAGCTCTCTGACTCGCATTATAAGTGAGGACAAAGGCAATGACATGATCTTAATCAAAATGACAAGAACATTAAAAATGTAGCATTGCTCAACACAGGCAAAGATAAGAATCGATTTGGGCTGCTGATGATGGTTATCACCATTAATTATTGAATTAGTTCTCCGTCGTCATATAAGTGCACTGCGGCATCCTTCAGGGAAAGGGACAGGAACATGTTTCTCTCTGCTAATGTACAATTTGAACTCTGCTATTCTACATATTGGCCCTCAAGCTAAATTCACACTTACGAGTTAGACGTGTAAACACAACACTTGATCCTTACGTCTCAGAGAAGATGACTAGCTGCGCTGTTGTTCTCTCTTCCCATTGGTCTTTATCTCTCTGCAAAACGTGCCAGTGGATTGAACGCTAGCTGGTGCGATAGGACGCATCTCCAGCTCTCTTGTAATAACTACAGAGTCCCGTGTGTTGTGAGCCTGTGATCCTGCGAGCCTGTGGCCCATCAGAAACACCATGTCCCTCAAGGTGCATTAATCCGACAGGCAAGGCTTGACGCTGAGGGCTGGGGGCCCAGCTATCTCCTGCCTCGGCCTCCCAGGATGGCCCTGCTTAGGCAGAGGAGCTCCCCACTGACCCCCGGGCTACAGGGGCGCCGAGATTAGCGGCTTTGTAACTTTGTATCTGTCACAGGCCAGTGCTGTGGGGATGGACGGGCCTGGATTAGCACAGGGGAGAGAGGAGAGCTATTCTACATTTCACACACAGCTAAGAGGGGATTCGGGATTCTGGTCACTGCCAACTGGGAGATGGAGTGTAGATGAGAGTTTTGGAAGATATTGCATGCATGTGTATGTGTGCGGGTCTGTCTCAGGATGTTTGAAGTAGAATTAAAACAAAGATTAGAAAGTTAATCCCAGGTTTTGAGCGATGTACTGTTCACCGTTCACTAGAGGAGATGTCCCGTTGCATGAAACCCACGTGCACCACACGATATACAAGATGTGGTTTTTTACCTCCGCCGAGAGGACATGTTGTCACCTGTCCATGTGTTGGTTGGGTCGACTGGATCAGCAAGTGACAGATTCAGGGAATTTCTTTCTGACTTCCTTCATTAAAAGTCCTTACGAAACCAAAGGCAGAGTGATGTTTGTTTGTTGTGTCTACGTTTCCTTGTCGAGGATATTGATCAGTGTTTATTATAGCCAATAGCGTTAGCGTGCTGAGTATGAATTATGTCCCCTGCCAGGCTGCAATGTGTCAAAGCAGCCAACTCCGTCTGACTGGTCAGTTCAGACAGAGCAACCGGGGGACATCAGAGGGACGCTCCTATAAAATATAATATTGTTTCACTCAACTAAATTTTTATTTGAAGTTTCAATTTTGTGTTTTGGTACAGTAATCACCCCCTAGACAACATCCCACCCCAGCAGTGTTTTCTAGCTCTGAGTCACCCAGTCACTACTTACAGCAACATCATTCAAGGTTTTCATTTTTCTTTCTATTGATTGGTTAAGAATTGTGTAGGCATTTTGTTTTTCAGGATGAAGACTTGACTGGATTTTGAAAAAAAAAGAAAATACAACAAAATTGAGATTCTATATTTTGTTAGCGTATATTGATAGATAACTTGACTGTGGATGTGATCTAAAAGGGTTAAACGGCATTTTTCTTGACAGCTCAACTTTGACATTGTTTTTCTTGTTATTTCCTATTATTCTTCAACTACACAATGGAGATTATGATTCCATCTGTACTGTGTTGTTGCCCTACCGCTTGGCTGTTATAGATCTGGTGAGCTTAAAGGGGCAATATGTTCATATTTTGATTTAAAGAAAAAAAAATGAAACACTGTCAAAACAATGTCCAAAGCTCCTAGTGGTGTAAACACCAACTACTCCCATTGTAGTCCATCTAGCTTCAGGGTTAAGTGAGCTAACAAGCTAATCGTAGCTACAGTCATGGATGTATCTATAAAAAAAATAGCACAGTCAGCAGCAGTTAGCAGTTACTCTAGTGATATGCTGCCCCTGTTTGTTGGGAGTATGGACTCAAGTTGGCCATATATCACTTTTAAACTATGATTGAGCAGCTATGGGTGGATTTAAGTTTATAGTGATACAGAGTTAAAAGAAAACTGTCAGGCCTTGGCAAGGTATGCACTCCGCTGACAGCCATGCTAGTTTTTTTTTTTTTTTAAATTAATTTTACACACCCTATTAAGACACTGGTTTTGTAAACTCAATATAAAAACATCTAGGTCAACGTCCCTGTTTACCACAAAACAATATCCACCAGCTTTGACTGAATGCTGCGAGGATCCAAAGCTAATCAAGAATCTCTACACTAGTTATTGTGTACTGAAATGCTTTCGAGGATCTTCCCATTCAAAGAGGCACAATGGGCCGGGGTGAATAATCCGAGCAGCAAACATAATGCTAATCAGACACTCAATCATCCCAAACAATACACGGTGGACGCTAAATAGGAAGATGACTGTATAGTTCACGTGAATGGTCACCCTGCAGGTTCCAGGTTACATTGATAGCGGAGCATTGTGAGGGCCCATTACCATATGTTTTAGCCATTGTCATTAGCCTGCTATTTGTCGGTCAAGGGACCCTGACACGGCAGAGTAGGAGCGCTCATTTATCATAAACACACAACAGTGAGTTGGGCACTCACAAAGAGACCTCGCACCTCTGCATTAATATTCATTGCTTCAATGGAATTGTTGTGCTATCAACAATACTTAACAATATACAACATTATACCCTTTCTTCCTTTTTCTCTCTGTTCCACTCTAAGAACTCTTACTTGGTCTGGGTTTCCCCTGTAATTTTTTTTTTTTTATTCTGATAAGTCTTTTTTTCTATTTTGTGTCATTCTTTCTCCACTTTGCGTAATGGTGTCGAGGTTAATAGCCTTAGTAATAGTGCTTACACTGCATATTCACAAATTCCCAGGCTCTGCCGGCAAAGAAGATCACATATTTTTTAAAAACATGCATCCATTGAAGCCTTACTTGTTAGCATTATTAAGTGAGCCAGTCCTTCACAATACAAGCTATGGCAGTTACAAGGCATTACTTAAAAGTCTCTGTCCAAGTCAACTGTCACAGATGGAAGGACGGACAGATAGAACCACCTTTCAGACGACTTGGCTCGGCCCCTTCGCTAAATGGCATCCGACAGCCAGATTCATCAGTGGCTCATCTGTGCTGTTTACACTGTTTAATTGTTTGACAGTTCCTGTTTATGCTGTGTCACTTCCAATCCTCGCCGCCTCCATTAATCGGCCGAGCTTTCCTCCCAGCAAATGAGCGGCATGTGAAATTTGCCAGTGGCCGCACTGCTGGATGTGATCAAACAAAAAGTGGCTGTCCGGCTTCCTGCAGGCGTCACTCTCACATCCTGGAACTGAGGCGAGGTCAATCAACACTTAAGGCACTATTGTGTGTGTGTGTGTGTGTGTGTGTGTGTGTGTGTGTGTGTGTGTGTGTGTGTGTGTGTGTGTGTGTGTGTGTGTGTGTGTGTGTGTGTGTGTGTGTGTGTGTGTGCGCGAGTTACTCTCAATTTCCCTGCAACCGTTTTTTTTTTTTTTTTTTTAACCAGACACCACAAAGTGGGAGGCCTGATCGAGAATCAGTTGAGCCTTTGAAGTCTGTTATAAATAAGATGGTTAAGAGGACCTGCATGGGCAGTGATCCTGGATCGCTACTCTTAAGAAGCTTGATATATACAGGTCACTGACTTAAGATGACTTATTAGCACACATGCGCTGCAGGTAATGGAAGCGTAGTTATACAAGCTTGCACTTTGCATGCCATGACTATTCAACCTTCAACAACTCCTGTGCAGCCGAGAACAGTGGACTCAGGGGAGAGAGAGAAAGAGAGAGAGTGAGAGAGAGAGCGAATGAGCGAGACTGAGGGGGAGCAAAGCAGACAGCCAGAGGGAGGAAAGAGAGCGAGCCGGTGGAGAGAGTCGGCGAGTCAGAGAGAGAGAGAGACAGAGAGTGCGGGCCTGTGAAGATGAAAGACAATGCAATCAATAAGATATATAAGATAACAAATAATGCCCTGGGTATCTCATTAATCGTAACATAGGCTTATTATGCTGAGCACAGGTTTATAAAGCTGGGTCACTTTGGCTCTCTTTATTGAAATATCAGCAAAGGTGAGGGGAGGTAAAACACCACTGAGACTAAAAACTTGCCGTGGCTTCAGCAAAAATGTGGGACAGAAGGTCAGCCACTCGCCTACAAAGGCGGGGAGCCTGTTGTTTGCTGTTGCACGCCGAAACATATGGGGCCCGCTTTCCAAGGAGAGGATTTTAGATGACTTTTCATTTCGGCACGCGCTCAAAACGCTAATGGCCAATGATTACACCGCGCACTTAAACAAAAAAAAGTGCAAACTTTCCAGAACAAGTCATATGGGCTGTAAAAGCGACCTGCTGTTTTGCACATCACGTTGTGTGTGTGGCTCCGTGAGTTGCGCCGTGTTATTGTAGACACTGTGATGACATTGGACCCTCCGTCATTCCTGCCTTCACGCGCAAGAGGAAGAAAATGATAGCTTATCCCTCGATGCCCTTGAAGGCAAGGTGTCTCTACATAGTATATCCATCACAATCAACACCAGATCATTTATATTAAACGCTTCTTCTTCTTCTTCTTCTTCTTCTTCTTCTTCTTCCTCCTCTTTTTTTTTTTTCTTTTTCAAAAGACGTCCCAATGGGGGTTGAACTTAAACAGAGCAATAAACAGTGATGGTCGCACGCAACTTGTCCTTCTAATTTACAGCCTGGAGCTGGGCACTGGGCTAAGGAGAGGGGAAGGTTGGGAGTCCAGATGCATAATGACCCTACGCATTTCCACCTGATCTCTATTCTCTGGGTGCCACGGCTTTCTGCCATAAAGGTGCATAAAATCCATTAGCGGGGACCACGGTTTACAAAGAGTAATATTGCAATTTCCATAAATGCAATGTCTGTTGGTCTTTCCATTAATCTTGATGACATTTCGGCATGATAATTTATTTATATATATGTATACACGTCGCCTCTTTTAATAGCAAATTAATAAAATGAACTGTTATTAGCATAAAATATGGCTTGCCGTTGTGATTGGGATTACAGTCCCCGGGTAGCCAGGTCAACACCTAGCTTAATCCTCATTTTTAAATTGGCAAAGTACGCTGTCAACTTGCTGTGACTGGAAAAAGCTCTCAGCTCATCACATGCACCGTTTCACAGTCCTTATTGCTGTCTGGTCTGACATTGACTTGTTCCAATTTTACCTCTACTGTTCTGTGGGTTGCTATTTGATTGTTTTTTGTACACTGCTTTCTGTCATCTTATTTTTGGTGTATCCTAACGCTTGCGAGTGGGTATGAATAGCTCGAGACGTATGAGCAATCATGAATCATCAAGATGACTGCAGGGATAAAAACTCCCAAACTCCAAGAAAGTCTCAAAGAAGGAGGGAGGGGAGGGAACGCGTTCTAGTGACGTGTATCTGCATTACAAAGCGTTTCAGCTTCAGGATTAAACACATTCCCCAATTACCGAGCACATTCTGCATGTGAGCCTAAAAGCAGCTTAGTGACTGCGAGCATGACATCACCTCGCGGAGTAATGCTGATTCACATACATTCTGCCGCAATTGTCGTTTCTCCACAAATCACTAGATCTCCACAAATGTCACCCAGTGCAGAGTGCCAAATGGCCTTCTCCCTCACATTAGTCTGACTGCAGACAGAGAGAAATGTTACCTTCATCAGACACTGATCAGTGAGTTCCACAACATTGCCCCCAAATGTATCGGGGCATGTATATGCGGGACCTTTTCCATGAATTGGAAATTTTCCATCCCTGAATTTTTGCGTATGACTAATGGCGTATTGTTTTCTGACTTACAAAGACGGATATGGTGCGAGCAATGCCACTGCATAAATAGGCGAGCGGGACGTGCTTCATTAATAAACTAACTCGCGCATTTTTCTTTTTGCGATGTGATAGGTCGCTGTTGGTTTTATCATGGGATTTGCTGCTTGAACTAGCAAATAGCAAGTGCTGTTATAGCTTCAGACTGCTATATAATTGATTGAGATCCAGGCCCTGTCGTTTTTTGGATGGCGGCGGCGGCAGGCACAAGCTGTGTGCAGGATAATGCAAGGGCTCTGACCCGGGGGGCCCCTGGCAAGTCGCGGCTCACCTATAAAAAAATTTCCATGGATGATTAATACAGGAATCGTGTCAGCTTATTAGGGCTCAATTCAGCAGCCAGTGGAGGGGTGTGAGCATGCATGCTAAGAGCTATCCAAAACAGGAGAGCCTGGAATAGCCTGGTGAAGTGTGGGTGACTCGGATATGACTTATGCGTGCGCACACACAGACACACACACACACACACACAAACATACATAGAACCAATCTGAATCCGGTCCACCCTACCACACCATTTCACTGAGCACTGAAATGCTTGAATGAAGATGGATAGGATTTCCTGGAATGTAATCCGGAGGAGGCTTCTGGTCATTGCCGGACCCCATCTTGGCTTCCGCGCGTTGCTGTCACTTACTCACCCAGCCAGCTCGTTCCGTGGTGGGTCTAAATGCGATGGGCTTTACGTGCCCTTGATTCCTCCTACAAAGGGAAATTACCAGGGATGCTGAATATAAGCCAGGCATTCATGGCCATGCCTTTGCAGATGTCTAAAGTCAAGGTCTCGGTCACTTTGGCCCTCTGCCCGTCCCTTCCCCAACTCCACTGATCAATATGTCATAGAGCACGGCCCAATCAAAGTGAAATACTCGGGACACGCCTCCTAATAACATATTTGCAGCCGTAAATGTAAAGATTAACGATAACAAATGACCGAGCCAGCCTTATGTATGCCCTGACGCTCTCCCAATGCATGAAATTTCAGGCTAGCCGCTGCTTGTCTTCAGGTTCATTACCTCCACGCGGAGGCATGGAGGGGGGGGGGTTTCAATCATACCACCCCAAAAATATAACCCCCCATCCTGCACACAAACTCGCAGACACAAACGCACACATGCACGCACACACGCCGCCTCCTCCTCTCATAATGAAAACATAGGTTAGGCACACATTAATCAATGCAGACACCAAGTTCTATGAAATCTAAATGGGGTAAACATCCCCTGAGCATTCATTACCATTTTGTGTCAGGCTAAAGAAGTGAAATAAAAAATAGAAGAAAAAATACATTAGTATATCGATTCTAATACTGCTTTTTTTTATTTCTTTATTTTTTTTATAGGTGTCAGCCCGTACGAGAAATGGGTTGTACACAAAACCTTGTGAACCCGTGCCTTATAAAAATCCTCACGACTTTGAAGCTTACCCTTACAAGAACATATATAAGTGAAATAGGCCATTTAGCCTTAAGTCCATAAATGCAAATTGTGACAAAAGCGGAGATATAATGTGAACGTAGGTTACGGCCACATCGTAAATATTGACACAGTAAAGTGTAATATGTGTTGAAATGCAGCCTTGTAAAAGCGAGGGGTTGCGACCCTGATTGTAAAGGGAAAATAAGACTACAAAAGAGCAAATTCCTTTCCATAATAAACTTTACAGCACATCTCTTTTAAATTTCAGAGTAATCGCTCGTTTTTGAACTGGGTCATTTTGTTTCAACATCGAGAAATGTCGGTGGCTAATCGTTACAGCCCCTGCTCCATATCGCCATACAAGTTTCCCCCATCTCTCATCTGTCTTAAACATACTCCCCACTCGCCGCTGTTCCTGTAGGGCAGTGGTAAGTCATAGCACGACATTCAGATATTAGAAATGCAACAGTCTGGGCACAGTCCTGACCCGGGGGGGAGTGGAAGGCAAGGGGGGAGGGATTGACATGCAGAGGCTCTCAGCGCTGTTGGCCTACAACAGAAGAGCCCTTAACCAAATGAGAGGGCTGGTCTGGATGTCTTCCACGAGCCTCTGTGGGCCTCAGCAGGCCAGGAGCTGGATGAAAGCATAGCTATGATGTATCCACAGGCTCAGACGGTTGAGAACATCTGGGGTCTAAAACAAGATCCCTTCCTGATTCATCTTGTCTTAGAGGAGGAAAAAAAAAACTGTTGCAGATTTAAAAGGGTTTTGTGTGTGTGTCTGTGCGCACATGCTTAGACTGCTATTTTTGTGTGGACTTTTGCTTTAAGCTAGCTGTGTGAGGACATGTTTGCCTCATGAGGACATGTTGCATGATCCTCTGAATTTTGAAAGGCTGTTTGAAGGATAAGACTAGACTGTTTCAAGGTTAGGGTTAGGATTGGTTTAGTTTAGAGGACTGTAGATACCAACATGCATCTGGAAGGCACCCTACAGTATGGATAAGATGTAGGGATGAGTGTGCAAATCTAAATGAATCCTAAAAGACACAGTAGAGCAAAAACATTTGTTTTTGTGTTGAATGAATGAAAATATCATCCATGATGACAAAAGTCATTCCTTTGACTCCATTAGGGGACAGTCAGGGTCACAGGTTGGTCAGACTGGATGCATGTAAAGCGCTGCTGCGTGGCGTTACCTCTCGCTTTTCGTTTTGGCAACCATGTTACAGGTTAGAACAACCTCACTGGATGCATGAGACGCGTGTCAAGTATGGCTGAGGGCTCGTGTGATCTAAAGACTTGATTTGTTGCCTATTTCTGCACGGGGTTCTTTCCAAAAATAGGAATGACAATGACCTGTAGGCAGTCATGTCCAAATCATGCCAGCATTTCATTACAGTCTATATGTCTGTATCTTTAGAACATGTTACGGACTTGAAGAGACCCCACGAAGAGGTGAGGGTCAGTTTCTTTCTTTCACTTTCACTTTTCTTCCTCTCTCCCTCTCTTTCCCCCTCGTACTTTCTCGCTCATTCAAAGGGGATGACAGAAAATGGCGTCATTATATTTATTGATAACAATCAAAGGCAAACTCGGCACCACAGCTGCGATGCAGCCTATGTGAACACAAACACGCGAGTGTGCGGCAGCAGCTCAGCAGCGCAGCCACCACGCTGCAGTACACAGGCCTCCACTGTGTCCAGCCTGTAAGGGTTAAGCACATAGTTGTGATTTTTAAAGGAACAATCCAAGAATTAGGACTCAGTCATTATCTACTCATCACCATGCTAATGGAAAGTCGGGTGACTTTTTTTGGGTGGAACTGTTTTACACCATTAAAAAGGTCAGAGATATCAAATTTCCCAAAATATGATAATGACGCTCTTTTTTAAGTTAAAATCTTTACTGTAGCTGCTGTGCTGACGTCAGTTTACAGTCTTAATGAGGTCATTTCAATTTGGGATCATCCGGAAACTCACAAGAACCACCTGGTTTTCCACCTGCATGAGGGAAAGTAGATAACGACAACATTTTCATTTTTGGCTAATACATGTCAGACACTGGTAAAGGATTCATGTTATACTTGGAGAACACATGTTCATGTATGCGGAAACAGTGAATTGTTGCTGATCTCCATGTAACCCTGAACTTGATGCTGCCCAGCACACCTAATTCTGCTCTGTTGACACTATCAATGATACGGTTACACCTCAGAGGAGAGATTCAGACCAATAAATAAACATCAGTCAGGACACAGATAAAGCAGTTATCACCGCTGCCTGCAGCCATGATGAGCCTACCAGAGAGACAGTACCAGTTGCCCTTTACCGTGGTGCAAATTACATGCAGAAGTGGCATGTCAGACATGTGTGACTGTTGGCCTATGAATACATAGGCAGTAATCAACATTGTTTAAAATGCTCATTTGCATATGCATGCATCATTAATTCTATGCAAATGAGGCAGCGGGGACTGCACGAGTGTGACTCTCCTTGTAACCCAATAGTATAGCTGTCAGAGGAAGGTTACAAAGGGAGGCAAAGTCATTAGTTTGTAACAGTTCTCTTATACAGCTTCAGTCCTCCTCCTGATGATTAATTAAGAAGATGCACAAAAGTAACTTTTCAGTGATGTATGCGCCTCTGTATCCCTCTCCATGTCTTAATAGTGCACATGCATTGATAATGGTGCACACACAAGCATGTAGCCTCAGGAGGGTTAACAATAAGAGGCTGTCTGTGGGCATTTATGCCATAAATGCATCGGCCCATTATGTTAGACTTGTGCTCATCCCTCCATCCTTGGTAATGTTATCATCTTTTTTTTTCAATTATGCATGCTTGCACTTAAGAAGCTTTATTTATAAGTGATTATTTATTTACCTCGCACGATCAAAGATGAACATGTCGCAATGCATACAGTGGAGTATTCTGCAGGACATCCCGTCCCACTGATCCTGACAGTCACAACTGACTGAAATGCCACTGGGACACTGAAAAAAAAAAAAAAAAATCTGTGGTTTCACAGAAAGAAAAACTTGTTCTGTAAAGTGCCTCCCATATGTTCCACGTGCAGGAGGTTCAGAAAGAGGCCGGAATGTTCTCATACTCATCACGGCTGGTAAACGATGGTACTCTCGGTGAACTTGACATGCATAATGCAGGAGAGATGTTCTAATAACAAAAATACGGCATCAATAATGAATTGTTAGTGCGGACTCGCACAACAAACTGCTCTCGCACCTTCTACTACTTCACTTCGTCTTCCGCCGTCTCCTCTCTGCTCTGTAATGAATCAGTCTGGCGCGGAGGAGAAAAAAAAAGGTGGCATCAGCAAATGTAGATGGGAATGACACCTTCTGGAGTTTTGAGAAGTTGAAGAGGCATCTAATAAGGCCGCTCCCCCTCCTCCCACCCCGCTGCCCTCCCGCCTCCCCCTCGCCGTGTACCCCCCTCAGCTGATGCGATGCTTCCGGAGGGGCCTAAGAAGACACATGATGACAGCCATGCTCAGAAGAAGATGGTAACAAGACGTGATGCATAACACATGAGAGAGGCTGGGGTGTCATTACAGAGGGACGAGCAGGCTTCATCAAGCACATCACAAATACATTTTAGATGACACCTCCACTTGTGATGCGCTTACTTCCGAGAAAAATAACATTTATTACCCCCGTTATGTTTATTGGAAATATGCAGATGTATTAGACAGCTGTAGAGGACCCGGGGTGTAGATGAATTACTGGATTCCCATTTGTTTTACATAAACTTTTTTTTCTATCACTTTAGAATACTTTTTCTTTGTTTCTTTTTTTTTTATTTTTTCTCCTCTTCACAGAATATTGGATATTAGTATTCTGATGCTGATAGACTGTCCCTTTTCACCGCTGCGCTCAGAATAAATTTGATATGCCTGAGTGCCTCCAGTAGACTTTGTTTTGCTTCCAAAAAGCGGTTGTTATAGACTCAATAAACATCCAAGCCTCGCGTTCCCCCCTCTTTTTTTTATTTTTTTTATTTTATTTTTCCAGTGAGAGAGCTTCCCAAAAACTGTCATGATTGCTTTGGAAAAGAGCCTATATGAAAAGTTATGCAAATGGACTATTTAGCAGAATGCTCCTACCAGTGACATATGCTTGTGGCCAGGAACATTAAATCCTTGCAAGGTCCATGTGAATCACGTGTTCGCAATTTGGAAGCTGCAGTGATGTATTTGCTAATTCCTGGCAGACTTAATTTTTTGTTGTTTTTTTTTGTTTTTTTTTTGTTTTTTTTCTGTAGACTTCTGGGAAGGTTAAAAAAGAAACATGTTACGAGGTACATCAGAGACACTCATCAAAAAATGTGGCTAACTAGACATGCAATTACATGTCTGAATATTTTTCCAAAACAATGATGTCACAACATGATTGTGCCAAGCTTAAGTCTTATTATCTCAGCTGTGCATTTATTATGTAATACCAAATGCTTGGAGTGGAAGCACATCGTGGACATGGCAGGTTGTTAGCAAAAACAAATATTAAGTAAAGCCGTTCACATGATGACATGTTTTACTTTTTACTTTAACATTATTAAAATGTTAGATGCATGAGACATGCATATATGTGTTTCCCCAGCCACACCTTATTTGTCACAAAAAAACACCATCCTCAAGTGCTTCATTACGACTGCTCTCTGTATTAAGTTTGAGCAACTACAGGTATGGGCTTGGAACTAAATACTTTTTCACAAGTTCTGTACATGAGCACAATTTTGAGGTGCTTGTATTTATTTCCCATTTCTGCTATCTCGTACCTCTATGCCACTGCATTTTCATGGCAAATGTACACTTGTACTCATGACACCGATAATCCGTTGACCCGTGGTATGGAGCAGTGTTTCTCACTCTTGGTCCTGGTGGCTCTCCATGCCATGTAACTTTAAGATGAGCTCCTGCTCAAACACACATGATTCAAATGATCAGCTTGTTATGAAGCCCTGCTGAAGCCATTTGAATCAGGCA
The DNA here is from genome assembly GCF_904848185.1 of Acanthopagrus latus. Lineage (NCBI taxonomy): Eukaryota > Metazoa > Chordata > Actinopteri > Spariformes > Sparidae > Acanthopagrus > Acanthopagrus latus. Next base: position 14,227,622 of record NC_051054.1, on the reverse strand, counting down.
TGCCAGAGCAGGAGCACGTCTAAGATGGGAAATCTTGCTTGGTTAGTGACCCTCGGTTTTCGTGATGCATTGTGGGATACTTTGAGTCCACTATTTCCCACTAGACATTCAGACAGCACTACAAAAATGGCGTAGTCACTGTGTAGTGCACTATATAGGGAGTGTTGTGTGATTTCAGACACAGTCAGTGTGTGCATACATGCATTTGTGGGTATAATGCACTTTAATGATGTACTTTTGATACTGAGGGCATTTATTCCACTGAGGAAAAAGACAAAATATGCTCGGTTAACCATCTGCTACACTGGTGGGTCACATTTGGGTCATGATACATTTTCTTGTTTTGTTTTTTTACACAATTTTAAAACTATTTGGACGTGTTTGTGTCTGGATGTGTTCGCCAGGACGAATGTCTAGAATGCTGTTTATTATCAGAGGGGAGTTTGCTAAAACCACTCTTCCCACAAAAGAAACAACTTTTTTAGAATCCCATTGTCCTGCGCATCAGATGCTTAGGGGCTGCTCAAGACGAGCCTATTTTTGTATTTCCTATATTCAAGCTTCAGTATTCCCGTGCCGAGGTCTTCACAGTAGTGTACAGGGATGATGCAGGGAAAACAGGAGAGAGGGAAACAAAAAATCTGCTGAGCTATTAAAAGTTTTTATTGAGAGTGGGGGGGGGGCAATGCTGGTTTCCTGCTAATAAAAATGCTTACATACAATGAGAGAAATACACAAGAGCAATCAATATTTTATGTAACAGCTCAGGCTGGGCCTGCAGTGAAGAGGGGGAGAGGCCAGGGAGGAGATGAAAAATAGATTGCATTAAATTCAGCGCAGTGATTTATAACAATTATGTCATCCGTGTGATAGACAGAGAGAGAGGGAGAGAGAAGGGGTTGAATAATTTTGGGCATCCACCTCTGTTTATGTGGCCAGGACAGGAGCAAGAAAGCGAGACCCTAGATCTTCAGGTTAAAAAAAAAAAAAAAAAAAACTACAAACGGAGGAGGAGTCTGGAGAGACCAGACAGAATGAGAAAGTGCCACCTAATGTATATTCAGCAAGCCCTGCCTCAGCCCAGACTCGAAGCCCCCTTCCCCTGTCCAGACCCTGGAGCTCCGTGGTGCTCCGTCGCACTCCGCATCGTGTCACCATCCACATTCTCCTTCTCTGCTCAATGTTCCATGACAACAAGGTGAGACGGACAGCAGAGGTTAGGCTGAACAGCTGCTTCCTGGGTTGGAAATTCCAGGCATTGAGGGCCATCTGTCTATATGTTCACTGACGTATATGGGAGCCATCTATCAGGCTGCGAGCCCTGCAGCTGCCGGGGCCGACACAGCCCAGTCTGCCACCCGCCTGCCTGCCTGCCTGCCTGCCTGCCTGCCCGCCTGCCTGCTTGCTTGGCTGCCTTCTCCCAGCCTCAACCCCAATACAATGAGAGCTCCTTCTTCACTTTGTGTCACACAGAATGGGCTGATTTGATTAAGTCCTGGGCTCTCATTATGTTAGGTAGGGGTGTAGAATTTCAATGATAATCCATAATGCATGACCGGGGGTTTTGTTGCCATGGTGACATAAATTCAAGGTTACCAGCTCAGACGCATAATTGGGTGCGCATTGAGCGCTGAAGAGGTGCTGTTAAAATTCCCCTCATGAAAGTGGAGCATCAATCATGCTGTCGCAGATTGCAAAGTACTCATAATCAGATGAAATGCTTGGCGGAGAGAAAACGTCACAACAGGACAGGGCTTCCTACTCTTTGAAAACTAATCCAACATTTGAGAATGGGCTGCGAGACAACTTAACATATTTTTGTTTTTGTTTTTTTTCTGCCTTTTTTTTTTTTTTTCTCTCTCTACCCCCCTTCTCCACTCCTTGGAGCCTCCTGGTTGGCTTTTTTTCAGGCTGTACAGTAAGTTGGTCTCAGTTCATTTGGCCCTTATCTTGCTCTCCCAGGCATGAATATATACCCTCTGTCTGTACAGCTCCCCCCAAATGATGGAAATCAATTCTCACAAGAGATCAGGACCTCTATGACAAGCAGAGCCTCCAGCTCAAGGCTCATCAGGCCCATTTGAACGGCAGACAAAAGCAAAAGATTTCTGCCCCTTGTGCCTTCTCCTGAAATCCCATTGAAAATCTGCTCATGCCTTCTCCAATCTGCGCCACAGTTCTTTTATTGATGCTCTCTTTTTTTTTGGAGGGATTGGGGGGGGGGGTGTCGACAAGGGGATGTGCTTGCTTGGAGGCGTGTGCGGGACCGGAATGGTGTCGGTCCCCTGGATAAAAGCTCCCCACCCCCCTCGCTTTTTACTGCTACTTCTGGCATCACCAGCAATACAAAATCGAAGACTTGATGAGTTGCTTGAAGCTACATGTTAGCTGGGAGAAGGGTTTTTTTTTTTTTTTGCAACCAGTTTCAGGAACACAACTAAAAGCTGAAGTTTTGTAGGTCAGGGTGATTGTACAAGTCGGCGTCTACTACTAACGGCCATGTCTGTGGGTAATCCGGCAGGTTGTTCCATTTCAATCACACGAGCTCTATCCTGAAATACCCCCCCGTCCATCAATACGGCACCACTATAATTCTCCTATGGTTAATAACCATAAATCAAATGAGATTCATAAACCATTAAGATGGTGCTTATTATCTCTTCCACTAGGTAGTTCAGATATTCATAGCCTGGAGGTACGTGCCTTCAAACCAATAATCTGCTCCATCTATGCAATATTTCCCTCTTTTTATCACATGAATTATGCTTTGTGTCATAATTTACCAGAACATCTCTCATCACTTGAGTAATACGCTTTACTGAATTCATTTTCGCTGCTTGTACACGGCACGCCACATACTTGCCTCAGCCCCCTTCTCCGGTGCCACTTCCACCTCAGCGATCGGCAGAGTTACAAGGTCATATCAAGTCGAGAATCCCGGATTCGCGGACGTACGGGCTCGGATCGCGCCTTTTGGAGTCGGAAAGGCGCGGTGCCTGTCTTCACGACAGGTACATGAAAAATTGATGCAGTTTACTTTAACTCGAGCGAAAGTCTTTCTCCTTTTCAAAAGCAGACAACAAGCACATAAGGGAGTTTCAGCGGTGCTCGAGCATCAAATTAAGGCCCTACAAGAAGACATCCCTGTATGCCAGTCACGGCTCACCTTCAAAGGCCCCATGTACGACTATAGAAGCCATTTTGTTTGAGAGTACAAAGGAAAACAGGTTATTAAGAGGAAGGCTTTAAAAAATGGAGAGACAGACATTCCTTTTCAAGTCCAATTTTCCCCTGCTACTGTATTTGCCACCTATCATTCCGATGAGCGCGTTGCTTTAAAGCGACTCAACAGGGTTCCCCGCCGAAGATCTGAATCAAGTTTTTAATGAGCCCCGTCATTCTCGCGGCTGCTGTCACAGGTGAGGATGCGCTGATGCCGGCGCTCTGCGGGACCTAACACAGGCGGAACCCAGTCAATTAAGGGGAATGAGGTATTCACACAGAACAAGCGCCGAGGAACTCTGGGCCGCGTAGCTTTGTTTTTCACCCCGACACGCTGTTGAAATCGGCGGCTTGTAGACGCAACATCACCTGAGGAAATGCACTCAAGTTTGCATCAGATACAACTTTCATTCCTGCGCCGCAGTCGGTGCTGTGCGCTCCTTCCATCGCTTGATCTCCAGCTGTTGGGTGGCCCTTGCTTCACATCTTCCCCCGTTGATTCCTCAATGAATTCCTTACAAGTGAAGCGCAGCCACCCAACTTTATCATAACTTTCAATTTAATCAGGGATTGGCCTTTTACATTAGTCTGTTAGTCTTTGGGATTTGGGGATTTTTTTTTCTGAGCAGTCTAGGGATCCCTCCTCTGTGTGTGTGTGTGTGTGTGTGTGTGTGTGTGTGTGTGTGTGTGTGTGTGTGCGAGCGAGGGCGTGTGAGAGAGGAAGGAAGCCTGCAATTCCATGTCCTCCACGTGAACCCTTGATACTGTCCCATATGTTATATTTGCCCATTTCACTTGTCAAAGGGCTGATGTGTGGCTTGTATGGAGAACAAACATGTGTTCCAAATGTGTGTCAGTAATGCTACGCAGTGACCTGACCCCGGTGCGTATTTATGTGCATGTGCCGCAGCATGTTTTATTCTGAATATGTGCGATGTGCAGCTCCGCTCGCGGCGCTCGGCGGACCCGAGGCTACCCATGCAGAAAACAAACAGAACCGATAGGAGTGCAGATGCAGAATTAGAAGCAGAGCAGGAAGGAAGCAGAAAAAAAGAGGTGACGTGGGGGGAGTGAGGGAGAGAACAGAAGGAATGTATTGGTCAAGCACACAGAGTGTCAACAAAGCGGTGTAAAGACTTGTCACTCTTGGTCACTGCGCTCACTGCTCGGCGACTGGAGAGGAATGCGCTGGTCATTCAAGCCCCCAGAATAGGCAGTGCTCCTTTGCCCCTTCCACCCTGTGCACCACCATTGTATCGGCGAGAACATTGTTCAGGAGATTCCTTTGTCCCTTTAGATTTTTGGAGGTCCCCTTTCAGGACATCCACCGGGACCCCCTGTGCAGTCAGGCCATAGCTGCTCCCTAAACAGCTGTCCGGGATCAAGCTGAAGTCACCCTAAGCTGGCTCCCATTCGAGCCAATGCATTGCAGATGTTTATCCTTCAGAATTAGACCTCTGGCTGGCTAGCTGTAGGGAGGATGATAATGCAGCTACTATTTGCCCAACCTGGTGTGGTTATGTATTTCCGTATCGGGGTCTTAAACCAAGCTGACCCCTGGTAAAGATTTCTCTGTTCAGCCTCTTTTCCAGTGTGATTGAATTCAGCCCCAGCTTAGGGGCCATAATAAGCCCTTCCCAATGCTCCAGCGAGCAGATCTCCAATGCACAAACTGTGCCCCCCCCCCATTGTAATGTTTACAAGGTCAAGGTTGCAGGGTCACTGTTTCTGGCTTAGTTAAATTGGCATGCTCTTTTTTTTTTTTTTGGTAATGGATTACCGACTTGGTGATGGCTTGATGCTTAGTGTCACTTTTATCAAGGGCAGGAGAATAATATGGGGACAAGCTGAGGATTTAGGGCCAAATGCAGACAATTGAAGCATCTCAATAGATATCGAACACACAGCGGTGGGGATTTGCATAACCTGGTCAGAGGCAGATACGAGAGAAAACACTCTCTTGGACCTGACAGTCTGAAGGATCATTTGAGTGATTTATGCAGGAAATTGTATTTGCGAAGCAAGGGAGATAATTTAATAAAGCAAGGCCTGGCCTACTCCTCAAGAACAGGGGGCTCTTTGCTGAAAAATGATACAGCCTCCTGTCTGAGGGGATGGCAGATAACGAAGGCCAATATTTACTGTGGATTTGTGCTCCTTCTATTTCCTGTCTTAGTCTTACTACTATCTTGCCTAGTTTCCTGAAATGAGCAAACATATTATATGCATACATATAAATGTTTAATATATGCAAATGTAACCTGTTTCATTTCCTTTATGCAAATGTTGTATCATTATTATTAGCAAAAATGACGAGAATATCAGTGAATCACGCGGCAGCTCTAACTACAGCAGTGAATAATCACGCTATTACAGGGAGGAAAGAAAGCACCAAGACTCCTGATAAGTTCATGTACGTCAGGCTCATAACATCAATCCTTGACAGATAATTAGGTCCTTTATTTAAAGCTTTTCTTTTTAAAACAGGGTGGCGAGGGACATGTCTTGCGTTCCCGTAACAAGACAAGCGTTGCATCTTGGGAGATGAGTTGAATCGTGCCGAGGATGGTGACCTCTGCTCGTGCAGCGGCATAAAAATGATATGGACAGAGCCTGTGGTGGACTGTAAGTGGAGTGCTTTGCCTTTATTGCATGTAAACAAGTGTGAAGAGCCATATAAATACATGTCCTCAGCCCAATAAGTGATATATCCTCGCTAAGTACGCCGCTTCACCTCATTAGTGTGCGCCTAGAGCTCAGACCTTTTCCCCCCTGCATCAACCGAGTGTCTTTGCACGCATCCGAACATGTAGGGCCCTCCATCCTGATATTGTAAGTATGGGGAGAGAGTTGGTGCCGGTTAATGTTGCATGTCAGCAAAGTAAGGGTCTCCCTCTCTCTCTCTCCTTCTGCAGTAGGTCTGTTAATGTTTAGAGTCAGGAGGCCCAGGGGACTCTAAATCCCTCGGACACAAAGAGCCTCTGTGTGCCGGCGAGGTCACATCTGCCCAATGACTCTGTGTGCATATAGGGAGCACTCTATAGGCCATCAGAGGGGCCTGCTGCAACTGCCCCACTTCCATAATACTACTCTGTGTGCACTGCGCTGGCCAGTGGGCTTGATAGAGCTTGACATCTCAGCGCACACACATTAAACCCTCTGTCACGTCATCCCGTCCTCTTCAAGATGCTCGGAGAAAATGAAAAAACCATCATACAGAGACTCTGAAGCGGCCGGACGAAAAGCATAAAACCAGCGTTTTAGTCATAACGCTGTGTTGATGCGACAGACGGTTACGGATCGCAACCATTACAGGTCGTCGCCGGCATTACAGCAAGTGTCGGCATACGATTATCTTAATGAAAAGAATTTCATTTCACTCTATTGGTCTTATCATTCCCTGAAAGGCACTCCACCTGTTTAAACCTGACACACAGAGTCATGACGGGGAGAGCGGCGCACATTTGGTTTGACATCATGTCTTTCAATAACAGATGTTTACTCAGTGGCTTCCATTCTTTAATGAAGGTCCTTAAAGGTGAAACGAACGCTTTGGAAGTAATGCTCGACTCATTTTTTACTAAGATAAAAAAATAAATAAATAAAAGACACAAGAAGGACTCGTTCTTGTTTATCAGGTCTCCTCACCCAGCGCTGGGATATTAACACACCTAAGAAGTGATTAGCATTGCTATTGACATGGTAAACAGTGATTAAAAATATATGCCTTTTAATGGGCCCCCAGCCTTGCCAATCAGATAGCATGCAGGCCAGTCAGCGGTGCAATAAATCATTAGGTCTGGCCAGTGGAAACCAGGCCTATCCACTGAGTCCAGGGTTGACTCGATATGGAGATATCAATGAGAGCCTTTGTTTTGTCCACTGCAGCAAATTAGACACGCCGCCGTGCTCGGTTAATGTACACACACCGCAATCTTCCATGACCTGTACAGGCTGAATTTAGCACTTGGGATTTCTCATAAAGCAGAAGTTTCATTCCGGTCGGCTACACAGGGTGAATGCGGCGCACATGATAGGGATAGGACGGCGAGAGCGGCAGTCAGCTGGAAGGAAAATAATCTGTTCTGGATGAGACGGCGCTGTTGTCGGACGGCTGAGCGAGTGAGTCGAGAACTAGCCTGTACTTAACCGGCTGTAAACATTGCTCAAAAAACACACACAAAAGAAAAACTTCCACTGCGGGTTGACCTTTGACCTTGTTTATACTGCTCGGGATAAAAACTCCAAAGCAGGCCAGTGGCCGGTTAAAACGCACCGTGCCCGCACCGTGCGCACTGAGAGCAAGTTGCACCCGGGGGACAAAGTGGAGGGGACGTTTTAGGAGGTGACAAAGACGGGGGAGGTTGGACGGGGTCAGGCCGGTTTGATACCATCCTATTGAGGTCTTAATTGCACATGGAGAGGCTATAGGGGCCTTCTGTGCATTCACTGTGAAAAGGACTGAGCCAGGGGTAGGTAATTTATGACTGGCAGGGTGAGGTTACAGGGGGAGCATCCCCTTAAAAGAGAGGTATGCATGCCCGCTCCCTCTCCTGAGCTCAAGTGGCTCAATAGATGGCAATTGAGCTACTTGGGAGGTGGACCTGCAGCCCCGCTCTCTTCTCCCACTCTCTCATTCTTTCTGTCTTTTTCTCTAACTCTCGCCCTAACTCTGCTCGGCTGCTCCCTCCCTTGTCCTAGATCGGCTCATCTGGGTGTGCTGCGGCAGGATATCAATCTTAATGAAGCTGCCAGGCCAGTGTCGTATCAACTTTAGACTACAGGCCTTGATAAGCATACCAATTCTCTGTAACAATACCCGGGGTAATAACCAGGACAATAAGGTCTCACAAAGGATGGAGTGTGGAGACATCTGAATTTTATGGGTGCCGTGTGTGTGTGTGTGTGTGTGTGTGTGTGTGTGTGTGTGTGTGTGTGTATGTGTGTGTGTGAGTGAAAAGGAGAGGGCGAGCGAGAGAGCACATAAATTGTCTGTCAGCGCGCGAGTGTGTGCACGCATGCAGGAAAAGTACACATTTAAACCGAACATGTACGTACGCGCAGTGCACGTGCATATTATAAAGTGCGAAGAGTTCCGACTTATTCAAATCACATGTCTCCGTGTCACACGTGTCGGATTCACATTAAAGCAGGACCACATATGAAGAGCAGATTCCCACGATTGGCGCAGCTGCAGACAGCCCGAGCCGTACCTCGCTCAAATATTTAAGACATTTAAACTTTGCTGCATAATCTGCAGGTCACTCAGAGAATATCCTCCGGGCGCAGTGGAGCGATTAGGTTTCCCCTCGTCACCCAGCTTTCCCAATTGCGTCTGAGAGATGAGTCAAATGTTGTGTTTACAGTATGGTTTTATCTCCGCAGCCAGATAGGTCTGGAGTGGGGAATGTGGGCGCCTGCCTGCTGGCTGCTTCTGGTTTGGAGGGCGTCGGAGGACAATGTGCGACTCTGTGACCGTATGTCTGTTTGTATCTGGGGGGTTTGGTCACATGAGGCCAAGATGAGCACCTGTGGTCTTAATTTATTGTGGTGGGTTTATGCGGCTGTGACTATCGCGCACATTAGCAACATTACTCCGCTTTCATCTGCAGAGTTCCTCTCAGATTAAAATGGGGAGGGGAAAAAAAAAAGATGCTAACCACAAACTTATTTAAGAGGGAGGAGGGGGATTTCCATGCTGACTTCCTCACAACGGCAGGCAGACATGTGGTTGGATGTTTGATGTCAGCCTCAAGGAATTTGTTTGCACAAATGGCTCATATGCTGACTGTACTGATGTAAATCAGCTCTGCTGAGGTATCTTGCATCACCTTCTTGAAGGCTTAGAAGCCTTAACTTACACCTAATCACATGCAAGTGGAGCCAGTAGGGCTGGGCACTACTTTGACATCATATCATCATCATGATGTGAACAAGACTCTATATTGTCTTAGTTTTGGATATTGTTATGTAATGTTATGTCATGGTTGTCTTCCTTGTTCTAATAATGTCTTTACCCACTTAGTCATTATATCCAAATTACTGTTGATTATTAATTGAAAATCTCTTTGTGTAAACATTGTATCCAGCATTTGAAGTGCTTCTAAGAAGATTACTAAATATCAAGATCCAGTATTTCATGTATCTCAATATAGCCAAACAATATTGCGATATTACTTTAATGTCATATTGCCCAACCTTAGTTGCTGTGCTTCCATGCCAATGTACTGCTCATTTTGACCGAATTTCAAGACAGTCGGAAAGAGAACGTGCGAACAAATGCTTGGAGTTGGTTCATCAAGACAAGCAGTAGGTGGCACCAATTCTCTGTTCACTGCAATTCCACCGCAGAAGCGTAGGATGCAAGCTGGCAATGCAATTTCAAGAGCGCCGTTCAAACCATACAATGATGTAGAAATGTATTCATTCACATATTAAAGTTGCAATATGTAAATAATTTAACCTGTCAAATTCATATTTAAAACAAATGAGGGGCAGCATATCACCAGAGAACCGCTAGCTGCTGCTAGCCGTAGCTGCCTCAAGCTAGTTAGCTCGGTTAGCTGTGCAGCTAGAGGTTCAGACTGGGAGCTTGGGCACTGGGGGGGAGTTGACCTTTACACTGCTTGCATGGGAGTTTTGGAGCGGGCTACCATGCTAACGTCAGTACTCATCTCTACAACAAGACATTGTTGTAAGACAAGTAAGACATTATCATGTCAAAACTGTTATTTATTCACATTCTGTTGATGATTTTAGTTAATTGTTGACATTTTTAAACAAAAATCTTACATAAAGTATGTGAAGAATATTAAGAGTCATGCAAAAATAATGCCGCTCAATCATCACGACCAGCAACAAGTGTGTGGATTCTGCCTCTGTTATCTTTTTAGTATTTTGCATTGTTCTGGGCGTCTCTGGGGATTGTTGAGTCTTCTTTGAATGGTGTGTTTACAAAAAACAACCAACAAAACCTACAAAAACGTACTCCTTCAAACAGGCTAAACCCACCTTAAGAAAGTGTTCAAACTCGTTGGGAAATTGAGGAAGCTTTTTGAATATTTCCACTTCCATCAGCCTTTTTCTAGTACAATATTTGTGCATAAAAAAAACACGCAGATGGAAAGCCATTGTCGGAATTCAGAGAAAGAGAGGGGCACTAAATCTGGTCGTGATCATGTTTTCCATATCCACTTACATTACCTTCCGGAGATGTGCCCGCAAATAATCCACATTACGTTTGAGGTGAACACGCAGACACTCGTCTTGGTTTATTGTGGATAGATTAAAAAGATAAATCCTACGGAGAGCAGACAGAGGGGGGTCATCCAGGAGCTTTAACAGACCAAGAAATGTGATGATGCCTCTCGATTCATCTCCTAGATAAGAGCTATAGAACCGACAGACGTGCCTCACGATGGAGCTCGGTTGTCGCAGGTGGAGCTTTGAATGGCAGGTCCATTCTCTCGCGCTGAGGCTTTCCTGTTTGAGCTCAAAAGAGCTAATTAAAAGAGACTACGGACCAGGCTGCAGGGTGTTTCTCATTACAGTCACATACTACAGTATAGGGCCCCAACCTGAATTTCTTCGAGGTTCAATGTATGCTGGTAACAGATCGCTGGGGCAACCTTTGGGGGGGCTCATCCTCATCTGTTTGACACTGATAAAGAAACAATAAACACATCCATTCGATACGGTCACAGAAACAATTCACACATTTTCTATGATCAATGGGAAAATGAGTAACACGGGGAGAAGCATTTGATCCTACGCGTCCTGAATCTGCGAGAGATCAGTTAATGCAGTCCACGGTGCGGACAGTCTGGCTCAGCTGGACATATGAGATATTTATAGATCCGGCCTCCCTGTGGACCGGTCGTCTGGTGGGCAGTCCTTTATTGATCCAGGTTTCAGGAAACAAACACGCCGAGGGTCAGACGTCCGTGCACACCTTGGGAATGTGGGGGCTGGAAATATGGCACACAGGTAAGGACTGTGGCAGAGGGGGAAGAGAAGAAGAAGAAGAAGCAGCACATGGGTACAGTGTATTTGATTTAGAGTCCATGTGCGATGCTCCGGGGGCTAGAGGGCTGACATTCAAATTAGGGTTCGGAAGCAGAGATTTAAAACCAGATAAATTATAGCCCTCCGAGCAGCTGAATGTCCTGCACATGGCCTCTCTCGTTTGCCTCTTTTGTTTCCCGGCGATGTCTGGGGGCCCATCTTCCACCGAGAGTGCAAGTCAGCACCGTGTTGCATTTTAATTTCTCTTGTTTTTTGAGGCGGCGGAGCCCATCGCTGTCAGCGTCCCAAATAATAAACGTTTTATCGGTGCACACGCTGATGCTACTCAGCTATTAAGATGAGGTAGAGACAGAGAACTGGGGGGAGAAAGGGCCTTGGTGCCCCCCACTGCTGTAATTTAGGGCACTCTTATCCCCGCCATCAGCTCAGATTGTAATTCAAGAAGCAACAGTGTGGAGGGGCCTCGTCCTTTTTTATGCACAGCCATTATTGGGGGGCGGTGAGATACAGTAGTGGCTTTTAGCACAGGAGAGGCCAGACATAGATGGGTCGTCCAAGTGTTTTACAATTGAATGTGCTAAACCGCTGCCACCATGCAGCCACACAGGCGGCCAAGGATGGGCCCTGATTCAGGTCTCCCCCCCCTCCTGCTGCTGCTGTCCTCTGCTCTGGGCCTCAGTGATGGGCAGAGAGGACCGGGCTGTTATCCCCTCTGGTAATTACCACCATTAAAGCTAATCCTGGTCCAATTCAGGCTGCTTTTGTTTTGAGCTTTATCTCTTCAGTGCTGGAGAGTTTCTCCTTTCAGCGCGGCACACAAAGACACAGTTTTTAGAGTTGGTAATTATCTGTTTTATCCCCTCGGCTGGGAATAGGACGAAAAATACTCGAGATGGACAGAGGCATATCTGCTCTCCATTTCCCCTCCTACTGCCTCTCCCCATCCTTTCTCCTACCTCTTTCACCTCTTTCTCTTCCGCCCCCTTTTTTTTTTTCTTTTCCATGCAGTATGACACACACACACACACACACAAAAAAAAAAGATAATTGTTAAATTCTGCTCTGGATGTTATTGAGAGATTAACGAGATTGAGCATGAATTTATCAATCTCTGTGACAATACTGAGATAAATGTAATTATATTCGGTACTTATTAGCATGATGGTAATGCTGGCCCCCTAATTTTCCGCTGTAATTGCGGCTCTATTTTTACGAGGTGTTAACTGCTATTAATCACATTGATGATTCAGTAAATGTAGCGCAAAGATTTCCATTCAATTCCATTTCCTCTGACCTATCTCTCTCAGCCGATCTGTCGCTTATCAAAAGAAGAAAAAAGATCATTGTTACATAAAAGAGGGGAGCGAGCTCTCCCCATGCAGAACTTGTTTTAATGGATTTTTTTCCCTCAAATCAAACTCAACGTCATAATTTTCAATTTGCCCGTTTTCATTGCCACCGTTTTTTTTCCCCCCCTTTTTTTAAATTTTATGAGCTGGCCTAAGTGACATCCTGCAGTTAGAAATAGACTGGTCCCGGGTTAAGAATAATATCTGACTGATGAATGCGCTATGTGTGAGGAGTGTGTGTTGGAAGGCCTGTTACGCTAATCAGTGTGAGTATTGTGATTCCGTGTCTTGTGCACCATGTTAATGCAAGTAACAGTATTCTACCCATCATACTAGTTGGCTATCACTCTCTCTCTTAACACACACACACACACACTCTCTCACACACACACACACACACACACACACACACACACACTGGTCTTCTCTGAGCGCAATAGCCTGTGCACATCTTTAATAAGCACCATCTGACTACTAGAATCAACAACAGAGTTGGTGTGATAGGCAGCATGAATCCAAATGCCCTTGTTATATCCAGCAGCACACTCCACCAGCTTCCCTCCAGCATGTCATCACTTTGTTTCAGTTGCCCACTCACGGCTCGTCTTCACTCCAGATGGCGCTTCACTTCCTGGTCCCGGGCCTGCTGTGCTGGGACCTCCTCCGATTGGCCGGCACACCTGCTCCCCCGCTGCCCGCGACGTGATTGACAAGTGCCTTCCCCAAACAGAGGCCCTGCTGCCGCTGACATTCTGTTGTTGAGTGACAGCCCCCATGGTGTCGAACTCCCCGCTGACGATTCTGGGCATGACATCATTAGTTTCTCTCTATCAAACAGCTGTTCCTGATTCCTGGTGTTCATAAAATTGGGCGTCCGTTTCCACAGATTGTAAATAACATTAATTAGGCTTTGCACGCGTCGCACAAATCAAAACTGGCTGAATGCGTCTGATGTTTGTCAAGGTGGTAAATCAAGGCATGGTTTCGGTATGCTACCTTGTTCATTTGAAACAAATTACAAGGGTGAAGTCACCAGCACATTTATAACAGTGAACCCTTTTACTTGTGCAACAGGTAACAATACCCTCTGCGTGAGGCTCTCCAGACAAACCGACCATACAGATATATAGTTATATATAGTTATTTTTTTAATATTTATTTTATCTTAGTATCAAAATTAAACTATTAACTAATATTACTAAGGGACTTGTGGAGGAGTTTTCGTTGAAAAATGTAAAAAAATCAACTGAAATTATCAACATAATGTGAATAAATAACAGTTTTGATATGATGATGTCCATTTATTGTGTTGCAGAGACATCTTCTAATGTTAGCGCTTAGCTAATCGCTTCCCATTCCAGTCCAAAGCTCCAATGCCACTGGTGAAAACATTAACTCTGGCACCAAACTCCCAGTCTGAACCACTAGCTGCGTGGCTAACTCACCAAAGGCAGTTACTGTTAGCAGAACTTAGCAGTTCTTCTGGTGATACCCTGTCGTAATCTGTCTTGAGTATGAATATGGCACCTTTAAATGAGTTCACAGGTCTTGAGTAGGATTACTACATATGTTAAAAGAAAAACTAATGTAAAGATTTGTGTGGCTCCAGAAGAATCTTCATCTAATCTGATTAATTACCTCCAGTGAAGTCACTCAGTCGCCAAATAGCATTGTGGGCAATGTATTTGCCACTTTTAAAGAATAAATAAATTAATAAAAGAGCCGGTTCTGCTGATGTCGATCTTGATCGTTTGATTTTACATTATCCATAATGCAGCGCTGGACCAGCAGAACTTTAAAAAACTCAGTGCCTACATTACCCACAAAGCAACCACTGAGTGACATCGCGGGAGTCTATTTATCAGATTACATGCAGCTTCCTCTGGAGCCACAATGGGCTTTATACTACTTTTTTCACATATGCAGAAGTACTCAAGACCCAAGACCTGTAAACACACTTTAATGTGTAAAGATGGTGCAGTTACCCTTTAAATATAAGCATGTTTTAGTATATAGACTTAAGTATATTAATTAAATTAGATCATGTATTACAATATGAGAACATCCCCAACTACAACTTCACAAATGACCTGGTGTCGAGTCAACATTCTCCCCAGGCTATTCATTGCTGGGCTGTTGTAATGTGCTACACTGCATTACGCTGTACAGGTGTTTATATCTTCCCGGTCACTTTGTGTGTTTACACAGCTCAGAGCCTCTGTCAGGTTCCTATATCCCCAGCGGACAAGGAATAAGGGAATGCCACCTGCACTGACAGCATCGGCTGACGAGGCTGAGTGACAGGAAGAGGGCTAAGTGGTCAGACGGTCGGAGGCCGCGGCAGCATGGTCCTCAAGCCTGGGCCAGATGGTAGGCTTCAGGTGTGTGTGTGTACGTGTGTGGGTGTGTGGCTCGGGAATCTGTGTGAAGGAAGGAAAGCAGACATCAGTGTGTTTCTCGGAGGAGCAGTCTACACAGGTAGCTAATGGATATGCAGCCTAAGACACCTGAGGGCATCCTCGGGCAATGCACTGGCACAGCGCCAGCAGGAATCAAGCCTGTCATCATTCAGGCCACAGGCACAGGTAGGCATAAGGAGAATGTTTAGTTTTTTTATCTTATTTTTTGTATTTTTTAGGGGGTAGGTTTGGAAGGAAGGAGGCAAGGGAGGCCTGGGCTGCTGTCCCATTCTGAGAAGGAGAAAAAAAAAAAATGTTGAAAAATAAATAAGTAAATCACCTACTTCGGGCCGAGCCTACACCAGCCCTGAAAACACAAATTATTCCAATTTGCAGGGCCAGCCTCGAGCGCTGGCGTCTGTTTTGCAAGCTAACCGAGGCCATTCCAGTGTGTCTAATTATTGCATCCGTTCTGACAAGAGGAGGCTTTGCTTTATGTTGTCGTCGCCTCATCGCTGGCAACTTGTGACCACAAGGCATTTGAATTGTTATGGTGTAGCTGTGTGTTTTTTTGTTTTTTTTGTATTTCTATTTTTTTATTTTCCTCTTCTCTAAATCTGATTATGAAGTGTGTTCCTTATTCTGCTGAGATTAGCCATCTGGCTGTGGGATGCGGGGAGGGAATCTCTCTGCTTGTTAGTGACTGGCTTTCACAGCTCTCCCTCCGCTGAGCTCAAAGCTTGCTGAGTGACACCGCTGCCCACTCACACAAGACAAAAATACCCAGCTAACTGGATGGCATATGTGAGACATTCACCACAGGGTACAGCTCGGCGTGTGTCTGTGTATGTACAACAGAAAGACAGACCGTGGGTGAATGAAAAAGAGAGGCTGCAGGAAAAACAGAAAGAGAAAAGTGACTTTTTTCCCTTTAGGTATCGTCAGCTGCCATTGTGGAGAGGGAGGAATTAACTTACGTGCAGAGGAAGCTTGGCTGATGGCTTTCCTAGATAAACTGAACCCCCCCCCACCCCGAGTGAAAGTCCAGGACATCTTTCCCTCAGAGAATTATGTGGGAAAGTGCGAATATTTGTCCAAGCGCGGTGCTGAAAGCTGCGAGCAGCGAGCACTTGAGGGAAAGGTGGCCTGAAATATGTCGGACAAATTGGACTTTGTCAGCCCCTGCCTGCGAAAGAGCTCTTCAGATGGTCTAATTGAAGCTGACGCGGCTTTACATCTGCGGCTTCCTCTCTGGCTCGGGCCTCTATTTGTCTTCTTACTCATGTTATAGTCATTAGCCACGTTTGTCTCATTGTCCTGCTGTGCTGCTAAAACACACGTCCACTTAATAAAGCCTTCATTGTGAGTGATACAGTAGCACCTCTATGATCGAAAATAAATTGCCCTTTTCTCTCTTTTACTGGGAAGTGCGAAGCTGGGCTGGGAAGTGTGAAATCTCCACAAATACCAGTGGAATTATCTGAGCCAATTTAATGCCACAATGAAGAATTCATTTGGCTGTCATTGTATTTCAAGTCTGCGAGGCAGAAAACTTTTTGAAAACACATAGTTGTCAAAAAAAAATCAGAAAAAGCAAGCAACTAATGTTTTTTTATGTATTGTTTAGATGCAAAATCATACCCTACGGAAGCCCGGAGAGGCAAAATTCTGGCAATGCAGACTGATGTTAATTGTTTGCTCTCTTGTGTGACAAGAGAACAAATGGTTT